>NW_025763524.1:600000-1200000 GCF_020726555.1 Boeremia exigua
CTCGCTGGCGGCGTCCGGGGCAGCGTCGTCCTCATCCTCGCTCTCCGTCTCGAAGTCGTCCTCGTTCACATCCGGTTTCTGGAGCGCGGCGGGCTTGCGCGGCTTCAGCGCGCTCTTGGGGAACGACGAGGCAATGGGCGCGGGCTTGGGCTTCGCGAACGGCTTCGGCTTGCGCTGCTCCTCCTCCGACTCGGACTCTTCCGAGCTCGACGGCTCTTCGACGACGGCGCCGGGCTTGCCGGCGAACTGGCGCGTGCGCACGGGTTGCGCGGTGAGCTTCTTGGACTTGGGCGGCGGCATCGCGTGGGCGGTGCGAGGAGGTGCGAGGTGTGAACGAGGTGATGCGACGGAGCTCCAAAAAGTTGACGAGGGCCGTGCCGCGGCTGATCATGCACTAGCTGACGTCCTTGCATGTACACTGCAACCGATGATATTGTAGTATGTACACTGCAACTGATAATATTGTAGTATGTACACTGCAACTGATAATATTCTAGCATGTCTGATGATATTTCAGCATGTCATGTGTTTTATTTGACGAGACTTCCAGCATACGCTGTGTCTACTTAGTGATTCTAGCGTGTCGATGCATCTCCCCGAGTATGAGGCAATCCATCTTCTCCTTCAGTGCCATGACCCATCACCGTGTACTCGACACGTCCCTCTCTGCTGTCTCTGTGTAAACGCTGAAAGCAAACCCACGCCAAGCTATGCAAAATTCGTTCAAACTTCCGTCTCCAGAAGCCAGCATGCAAACACGCCTTACGCCTACGACACCACGCGCGGCTAATACGCCGCAAAGCTGTCCAGCGCATACGCCGCCATATCGAACCCAAGATCGCGCTTCGAGCTCTGGCTGCTCGTCGTCGTCAGATTGAGCCCGCCGATATCGCACCACTCGACGCCACCCGTCTTGATCGGCTGTGGAACCGTTAGTCTTCCAATGGTCGAGGAGATCGGGGAGAGGAGAACATACCAAACACGTCAGATGCTTGCACCACGAGCACGTATTGCGCCACTCGTAGAAGTTCCTGAGCAGCAGGATAAAGCCCACGAACGCGGCCACCAGCCCGCCCGCGCGCAGAATCCACCACGCCCACCACAGCCCCTTGCGGCCCTTGAAGAACGCCACGGGCTGCTTTGCGAACCGCCCTAAGCCCGCCACCCCGCCTGTGCTCGCTGGTACCGCGTCGGTCTGCGGGTCGTGCACGGGGTTCGCGACGGTCGTGTACGGCGGCTCGTCCTCGCCGGTGCGCTGGCGCAGGGCCTGCGGCGAGTGCAGCAGGCAGATGCCCAGCACGATGCCCATCAGAAACCCGCCGATATGCGAAAAATTGTCGAGACCTGGGAGCAGGCCCAGCACAAAGGCAATGGCAATGTCGAGCAGCAGGAACAGCAGGTCCTTGACGGGCGAGCGGCGCGAGGACCAGTTGTAGAACAGGTCGAGCAGGGTCAGGGCCAGGATGCCGAACAGCGAGCCCGAGGCGCCGACCGACGTGATGCCGTCGGCGGCGTAATTGCCGCCCAGCACGAACCCGAAGATGCCGGCGCTGAAGTAGACGAGGGCGAAGCGCAGCGGCCCGATTTCCTTCTCCATGTCGCGGCCCAGGGTCAGCTGCAGCAGCATGTTGAAGCCGATGTGGATCAGCCCCGCGTGCAGGAACATGGGGATGATGAAGCGGTACCACTGGTTGGGCTCGTGCGAGCGGTCGGCAAACTGCGTGACGCCGCTCTGGTCGGGCACGCCGCCGAGGCCGCAGAGCTCGTCGAGCGAGCACGTCAGCGAGCCCGGGTCGAGCGAGGTGGTGTTGGGGCAGGGCCAGGACTGCACGTTGTTGACAATGACCTTCTCGATGTTGTGCATGCACGGCGTGAAGCGGGCGCCCATGTTGATCAGCACGTAGGGCGACGGCCCGATCATGATGTTGAAGTTGGGCTTGGTCTGAATGGGCGAGCCGGTGAGCATGCCGTTCTTGATCAGCTCGCCGACAAACACGCCAATCTGCACGACGGTCAGGATGTACACGACCCAGGTGACGCGGCCGCTGAACCAGCCCTCCTTCTTCTTGGGCTTGCGCCGGCGCTTCTCGCGCGGCGGGTACATGTTGTCGTGCGGCGGGTACATGTTCTCCGGGTCGGCGTTGTAGCGCGCGGGCTCGCCGCTGAGGCCGCTCGTCTTGTTCTGCAGCGGGATGGCGTTCTGGTCGGCGAAGGGGTCGTTGCGCCCGTGGGCCGGCGGCGTGTCGTACGGGCTGGCAAACGTGTTGTGGCCGTACTGCGGCGGGCCGTGGTAGGCGGTGTCGGGGGCGCCATGATATGCGGTGTCGGGCGGGCCATGATATGCGGTGTCGGGCATCCCGCCGAGCGCGCCGGACGACTGTGTGTTGTGCATGTTGTTGTTAGGGTACGGCGGGTACGTGCCGTCGTCAAAGGGCGAGCCCGCGGGCGAGACAGCCGACTGCGGCTGCTTTGCGGGCAGCGGCGGCAGGGCAGCGTCGGTGCGGTCGAGCGGGCTGGCGGCGTGGCCGGTCGCGGGGCCCGTGGGCGGGTACGACGTGTTGTAGTAGTCGTTGGCGGCCATGGCGGGTGCGTGAGGTCGTCAAGCCGGGTGTGGACAAAGGAGCCTGCCGAGACTATGAGGCCGTCGCGGTCGGGGATGTGGCCGCAGGATGCAAGCGCCGGGGTTCAGCACGCACAGTCGCTGGGGATCTCAGCGGAGCGGAGCGAGCCTCTGCGTCTCGTATACGCCGCTCGGAATCCGGGGCTGGCGGTGGTGGCTACGTTAGTAGCGGAGCGAGTGGGCGAGTGCCGTCGAGTCGAGGGCACTGCAAAACGAGTGGAGCGCGAGAAGAGCGCGACTGGCACCAAGCACGCCGTCCTATAAGTACGTACCGCGGTGTCGCAGCAGCTGAGAGGTGTGGAGCTCAAGAGGCTGACGGCAGCGCACACCGTACGGCTTGTTGCACAGCCTCCAGCCTTGTCGTGCACACCCCTGGCCAACGCCCTGAAACCGCGCCGATCTTGTGGCTTTAAATAGCCGCGCCTGCACCCAACGCACGCCAGCCACAATATCTACGCCGCCAGCAAGTGTTGATCTTTGCGTGTGAACAACAACCAACGCCTGCTCGCTGTGCGGCTTGCCGTGCCCACGGCCTTGGTGTCGCTGCCGTTGAAGGTTGGCCCTGACTGTCTGACAGTCTGACAGCCTGACAGCGGACGTCACTCATGCTGTGACGCCCGGGAAGATCGCGTCCTAGCCGGGTGGATCGCCACGCGGCAGGCCTCAACGGCTGCACTAAGCCGCCGTCCAGTGTCGATCCTTGCGAGTGTTGCGTACTGCACCATCCTATGCTGTGAGACCGGGACGTGCATAGCCTGACATCACGGGACTGGCATCACGGGACTGCTGCATGCAAGACGGAAGGAACATGAGTAGTGATTCGACCTGTACAGTATCTACAGCATCTACAGCATCTACAGCATCTACACATCTACACATCTACAGCGGCGGCAGCGCCTCTCGACAGTTGGGGCAGATCAGCCGGTACCGCATCCAGCCCTCCAGACACCCGGCGTGGAAAATGTGTCGGCACGGCGTCACCATGTACATGCGCCTCTGCAGCACCATGCCCGTCCCGCCAATCCCTGCCACCGTGCTCTCGTCAGCCCCCGCAGGCACCACCGGCACCTCGATGTCCATCGCGCAGATGCTGCAGTCGAACACCTTCTTGCCCTTGTCCTTTGCCTCGCCTGCGCTCTTGCTGCTCTCCTCGCCGTCAATCGCATCGTCTGACGACGAAGTTGCGTTGAGCGGCAGCAGCGCCCCCTCCTCGTCTTCGCGGAGGATCGGGTGGTAGTCGTACGCCGGCGGCGCCCAGCCCTCTCTTATGAAGAACCGCGGCCCCAGCACGCTCTGGCTGGCCAGCGCCACAATCTGGATCCATACCCATCCGACGAGCACCGCGAACGTCTGCCAGTCCGTCGTCGCGAACAAGACGTTGTCGGCCTTGAGGTAGAAGTACGCGATGGGCATGAGACGCGTGACCGACGTCCCGACCGTGTAGTCCCACCGCAGCGCCCGCCCGCAGTTGCGCATCACATTCCTGTAGATCTGCGGCACCCAGAAGGAGAGGTAGAGGAAGGAGACGATGCTGAAATACACGTTCCTGTACAGCGTGCGCGCCGTTGCGAACTGGATCGTCACGAAGAACGTTATGACGAGGAGAAGACAGAAGCGAGAATAGAGTGCGCCGAACTCGGCACGCGGATTTGTCGCTGCAGGTGCGGGTGTCGTAGTTGCAGCAGGGTTTCTTGTAGGCAGTAGCGGTGTGTCGTCGTCTGACAGCGGGTCGTCCTGATCAGGCGCAATGAGAATCGGCGTTTGGGGACGAGGCGGCGGAGGGCGGGGTGCCGTCACAGGAAGAGGAAGTCCGGACGGGGGACGGTTCGCAGCTGTTGCTGGTGTGCCGAATGCGTCGGCTGCAGGAAGAGGCCGGGGTGCTGTCGCGGGCAGAGTAAGCCCAGACGGTGGGCGGTTCGCAGCGGTTGCTGGCGTGCCAAATGCGTCAGCCGCGGGAGGAGGTCCGTCTACAGCTGGTGCTGGTAATGGCGGTGCGGGTGGTGCCGCGGCAGGGGCTGGAGCTTGCTGTCTTGCCTGACGCGCTCGCTCAGCCGCTTGAACCGACCAGATATCCATCAGGAAGCGGAGATGAGCCAGAACAGAGAACAGCGCGACAAAAGCGATGCTATACATGGCTAGTTGCGCGGTGCCGAGGAAGAGGTACATGAAGATGAGGACTAGAAATGTGAAGCCGTCGCCCAGTGCCATCATGGCAATGGTGTAGAAACTGACGCGGCTGCGCATCGAAGGAGTCGCCGTCTCTTTCATCTGCTTGATGAGGAAAGATAATTGAAAAGCAAAGGCGACGGCGAAGGCGACGATGCTGTGTCTAGCACGGTCGTTGTACTCTTCCGTCTTAGCACCGACCAGGTGCATGCCCTCTGAGGGGGGAAAGTCGGGCGGTCCTTTCGATTCAATGATGTAGCCGCAATCCGGCGAGAAGCCCACCATGGACATGGAGAGCTGCGAGCGGTGGCCCAACGGCGCACCGGTAGGGAAGCGCATCTCGTGCTCGAGCCAGTCCATGTCCGTGCCCTGCACGCTTGGGGGTTGTTGCAGGTAGAGAACAAATTCGCAGTGATGCGCCACGCCAACCATATCATCATTTGACCCAGCAGGCGAGCTTGTCCACGGGTTCCAGACAGGGAACGGGCGGTGTATCTGTCGGTCGATGGTCTCGTGGATGGTCCAGTTCAGGAAGTCTTTCGCGGTGTTGTGGAGGCCCCGTGAGAGCTGGAAATGCGGCAGCGCAAAGATGCCGGCGAAGCGCTCGCTCGTCGTCGTCAACACCGCATGTCCGCTGTCTTTGAAGTGCACGCCATGCACGTAGAACTCCCACCAGTTGCCGCCAAAGCTCTCGTCGTCCCCGACCACGACCTTGGCGCTGATCTCGGAGACGGTCCTGTTGACGTCCATCCTCATCTTGTCCGCCAGCTCTGTGATGTGCACCCTGACCGGCCCGCTCGTCCCTGTGAGATTGCGGTCGAATCCCATCGCCGAGTTCGTGAACGGGTCTTTCGCAGGGTGCGTGGTGTTGCCCATGTCCTCAGGATGGCGCACGCGACTGCTGGGGTCGCGCATCCACTCGCCCTGCACGTAGCCGGACAGATTCCTGTACACTGGAATCCGGCCCTCCTCAAGCTCACGCTCGTGCAGTGATCCATCCAGCACACTCCCCCACCTGTTCCCCAGCGCTCGCTCGCCGTGCGCAGTTGCCTTGGCCTGGACGCTAGGCAGCATGTCCCAGGCGAACCTGTCCTCGCCCCGGCACCCGCTGACGTTCAGCCATTTCTTCCGGCCGGCGTTGAAGTCGCCGTAGTTGGTGCGGTTGAGGACGTCGAGCTGGTCCCACTCGCGCTGGATGAGCTCATCGTAGCGCGTGCGCGTGTTGTACGACTGCTGCTGCGGCTCGGGCGAGTTGATGAGCAGCAGCAGGATTATGAAGAAGAGGAAGGAGCGCGGGTCGCGGCGGACTTCCATCACGGCGGGCGTTGTGTTATGTTGGGGGCCATCGAGGCGTGCAGGTGTTGTGGCGTTGCCGCGATACGCGGAGGTGTGATGTCAAGCAGGGATGTCGGGGGTGTGCGGAGTTCGGGGTAGGACCGGGGGGGGGGGGGGGGGGGGGGGGCGACGTTCACTTGAGATGCAAACCACTTGACAGCTTTATTTCCTTTCTGAGAGAGCTGATAGCTGTAGCTGTATGCTATAACGAGCAAAGTACGTTTGCTACGACGAAATCCTACTCAAGTGCTATGGTATAGCTTGATGCCATGGCAGCGATGTGGTTCATAACAATGCAATAACGTCGATATCGCTGACCGTTAGTCTCATGGGAATAATAACGCTCACAATACTAAAGTAAGTTGCACAAGGTGCATCATCGCTGATCGCCAGTGCGAAGCCTGTCGTCACGTGCAGCTCGCCTAGCGCGTTTTCCAGGATGTTCTGCTTGGAGCTCGTGCATCCACCATTTCTCTACCTCCGTAATGCCTTCAGACTACACAACGACGGGCGGCGGCCTCAAGCTGAAAGGCGCAGGCGTCGATAAAAAGAAGAAAAAGAAGCGACCCAAGTCCACCGAAGCCGGCGAGTCTTCCGCGAACGAAGCTGTTAAGCGCACATCGAATCCTGAAGACCTCAAGTCGCCAGGTCGCTCGGTGTCGCCAGACGCCGCCGAACAAGCGATCAAGGAGAGTGGTGGGAGAAAGAAGACAGACGCTGAGAAAAAACATGAAGAGTACAGGAGGAAGAGGTTGGAGGAGAAGATGAGGCGCGAGGGCGTCAAGACGCACAAGGAAAAGGTGGAGGAGTTGAACAAGTATCTGAGCGGACTGAGCGAGCACCACGACATGCCGAAGATCGGACCTGGCTAAGACATGGTGATGGCGCTGCGTATGCGCGCAGAAACACATCAGCAAACAGCTGCCGACCCACAAGCAAGAACAACGCGATCATCGACGCCCAAGAATCAAGGCAGAACTCTACATTGCTCGCAGTCGGCTTCGTGGACATTCTCATGCGAAGTGAGTTGCACGACGCGGTCGACTCTACATTCCCAGCACAACATCGACTACAAGAATAGCCTACTTCGAGCCTGGCCGATGAAGCGCAATGGTGAGGGTCAAACAAAGCACACCCGGTCACCAACCACCAGTCAGGACAGCTCATAAACTCGCAAATGGCAACAATGGCAACAATGGCATCCACACTACTAAAGACATCCAGTGTCCCTTGTCTTCCACAATGTTTCCAAGTCGTTTGTTCTCTCTTTGTCCTCGCCTTCTCATCACCATATCAAAGCTCCTTTGCGCCTTTGTGAGAAAATCACAGTGATACTAGAAAAGGTCTGCCGATCTAAGGTCCGTCCCTACGAGCCGAGACGCACCGTGTAACGAGACAGATTCGCACTCCGGGCCTTCGGAACCTTTTATTCACTAATTGATAGACCTTACATTAATATGCAGCATAAATGAGTCAACTCTTCACCAGTTTCTTTGTCTCCGAGAACAAGTGCTGCTGTGCTGACACTGCTGTCGATCGCCTCGTCAACAACGTCGATCAACCCTTCGTTGATACCCCCCTGTCTGTTCATGGCCTAGGGGATCTCTGTGAGGATCGGAGGGTACAATAGAAGGCAAAGTTAATGAAAATTGTGTTCCTGGGCATAGAAGCTCTGTTTATTAAGGGACTCTGAAATCCGGCAGTTTCGCCGGTCAGGGGACAAGATTGCAGATTGCAACCCGGCAGCCTGGAGCACATGGGGCTGCATTAGCGTGCTTAATAGCTGCTGTAAGCTACGGTATTGAATAACACGCTATTCCCACCACGGACTGGCCGCTGACACGAGCTGTGGCGCATGCTGGCGGCTTTCTTGAAGCATGTGCCTGATTTGTAGTATCTCACGCGGGCAGCCAAGTGGATTTCCCTACATCTCCTAGAGGCCAGACAGCAAGAAGATAGAGCGCAAATTTCACTTCTAAGTGCAGATTGTACTTTGTTATGCATCTTCTGTGCTCTGTACGTCCTTAAAGGTAGTTAAGCGCCGGCTTCGGAAGCTCAGTCTTAGGCAGAAAGCGACTGCTTTGACTCTTCACTTTGCTAACTATACGCATAAGGGTGTCTGGGTCAACACTGCAGGCCCACACTCTGCCAGTCCCAACACCCATACCGACTCTGTTCCCGCACACCGCAGAGCATGACGGTCGATAGTCTGACGGTATCCACAGCACGTTCCTGCCGTCGTACGTGATCCATATGTTGTCGGAGCTGAGGCTTGTTCCTAGATACTGAGGGCGCGCAGGTTCCATAGCATCTGACTCGCTACGAACTGCTGGGTCGTGTATAGCGATGGGGCCTATATCGGTACGCAGAAAGAAGCTGGTGGGATCGAAGGATAGACTGTAGAGAGTCTTGCCAATGTTGAGGGTCTGCAGACAGGCCCCGCTGCTCGCATCCCACACCTTGACCGTCTTGTCGTATGACGCCGACGCCAGCTTGCTCGAGTCGTGCGAGAAGGCTACGGAGCTGACATAGCTGCTATGGCCCTCGAGCGTCTGCAGACACGCCCCGCTGCTCGCATCCCACACCTTGACGGTCCGGTCGCCTGACGCCGACGCCAGCTTGCTCGAGTCGTGCGAGAAGGCTACGGAGCTGACATGGCTGCTATGGCCCTCGAGCGTCTGCAGACACGCCCCGCTGCTCGCATCCCACACCTTGACGGTGTAGTCGTCTGATGCCGACGCCAGCTTGCTCGAGTCGCGCGAGAAGGCTACAGACCTGACATAGCCGCTATGGCCCTCAAGCGTCTGCAGACACGCCCCGCTGCTCGCATCCCACACCTTGACCGTCCTGTCCCATGACGCCGACGCCAGCTTGCTCGAGTCGTGCGAGAAGGCTACAGACCTGACACCGCTGCTATGGCCCTCGAGCGTCTGCAGACACGCCCCGCTGCTCGCATCCCACACCTTGACCGTCCTGTCCCATGACGCCGACGCCAGCTTGCTCGAGTCGTGCGAGAAGGCTACGGAGCTGACATGGCTGCTATGGCCCTCGAGCGTCTGCAGACACGCCCCGCTGCTCGCATCCCACACCTTGACGATGAAGTCGTATGACGCCGACGCCAGCTTGCTCGAGTCGCGCGAGAAGGCTACAGAGCTGACTTCGCTGCTATGGCCCTCGAGCGTCTGCAGACACGCCCCGCTGCTCGCATCCCACACCTTGACGGTGTAGTCGTCTGATGCCGACGCCAGCTTGCTCGAGTCGTGCGAGAAGGCTACAGACCTGACAATGCTGCTATGGCCCTCGAGCGTCTGCAGACACGCCCCGCTGCTCGCATCCCACACCTTGACCGTCCAGTCGCCTGACACCGACGCCAGCTTGCTCGAGTCGTGCGAGAAGGCTACAGAGGTGACAGTGCTGCTATGGCCCTCGAGCGTCTGCAGACACGCCCCGCTGCTCGCATCCCACACCTTGACCGTCCAGTCGCCTGACACCGACGCCAGCTTGCTCGAGTCGTGCGAGAAGGCTACGGAGCTGACATGGCTGCTATGGCCCTCGAGCGTCTGCAGACACGCCCCGCTGCTCGCATCCCACACCTTGACCGTCCTGTCCCATGACGCCGACGCCAGCTTGCTCGAGTCGTGCGAGAAGGCTACGGAGCTGACATGGCTGCTATGGCCCTCGAGCGTCTGCAGACACGCCCCGCTGCTCGCATCCCACACCTTGACCGTCCTGTCCCATGACGCCGACGCCAGCTTGCTCGAGTCGTGCGAGAAGGCTACAGAGGTGACACCATCGCTATGGCCCTCGAGCGTCTGCAGACACGCCCCGCTGCTCGCATCCCACACCTTGACCGTCCTGTCCCATGACGCCGACGCCAGCTTGCTCGAGTCGTGCGAGAAGGCTACAGAGGTGACACCATCGCTATGGCCCTCGAGCGTCTGCAGGCAAGCACTCCAGCCGTCGCTCATCGCTGGCTTGACAGTGACTCCTTTTGGCTCTTCATGCTGGAACAGCCTTCTAGTCACACTCCCAGTTGGACTAAACAACAGCGCAGATGCGTATGTTTGTAGAGGGTAGCTCTCGATTACTCCTTTGTGGTACATAACTAATCGGCTAGCATCTTGCGCAAGCTTAGTAAGCTCACTAGCATCTTGCATCTCCTGTAAGAGTCAGAATGTGTAACAAGAGGACTGTAAGATTGCATCATCTTCGTTTGCCGTACCTGAGCAAGGAGGCATAGCTTTGCCATTGAGACCACCCCTTTTCCTATGCTTCTGCACAGACTGAGCCCTTCCAGCCAGTAGAGATACTTCTTCTTTATAAACTCATTGATGGCGCCTCCGACTTTTAGGTCATCAACACCGTCTGCCCAAGATCTGGGCTTCGAGTCGTACAGATGGTCGATCCAGTAGACGCACGAGTAGCGCACAGTTGCTAGCGGATCAGGATGGGGTGTTTCAGCCTCATCAATCGAGAAGCCCAGCTTACCAAGACTATACATGTCGCGTTTTAGTGTGCTAGACATAAGCTCGAGCGACCGAGTGAATAGGTCATGGTGCATCTTGCTCTCAGAAGGAAGGGCCGCAGCTCGCATCTTGTTGCTCAGATAGTCCTTGGCTGACTGGTGAACGAGGTAGACTTGCTCCTCACGAATCGTCAGGAACGAGCCACACATCGCTACAACCTTCCTCACGGTCTCCGCCAAGGCTGTCGCCCGACATGGTAAGCTGCGCAAGCTGCCCATCTCTGCAAGGTAGAGCGGGCGGTACGCGATTACTGCAGTGCAGAGCAAAGATCGACAGATATCCGCATTCCTTGGCGACAGCCGCTGGACCTGGTCCATCATGCGATCGTATAGCTGGGGCAGGCCTGCTGGCGCTTCTTCTACTACCGCTAGAGGGTCCCAGCTTTCCGGCTTCTCAAGCTCTTGCATCATCAAAGCAACCCAGAGAAAGGTGCCGTTCGCCTTGCGGCGCAGCTCATCCCGCACTTGCCCTCGCAAATCATCGTCTTTGAGCGACTCAAGGCAAGACAGCTTGTGGTCGATGTATGCATCCACGACTCGGGCCACCTGGTCCGCATTCTGCTTCAGTTCCAGGCTCAGCTTCGCTTCGTCGCCGACCGACTTGAGTTTCTGCTCTATATGACCCTCGTTCCGACTCGACACAAGCCATTTCACACGACTTGACGACGCCGCGGTACGGACGATCAGGTCCAGCAGTTTAGGCAAGTCCATCGCGCACTCATCCATAGCATCAACAATCAAGTAGCTTGTCTTTAAATCTTCGTCCTGCACCATGCATGCGAACATTTCAGACAACGCTACCCAGGCGTTGGCGTCTTGGAAGAGAGAGGCACCTGCTTGATCGTATCTCTTCCGCAGGTGACATGTCAGCCGCGGTTGCTGCTTAACAAGCAGGTAGATTAAGCCGCGCAACACAGCGGTGGCGCTGTTCAAGCGGGAATCGGTACCTTGGCAGAAGAAGAAGCAGACGTTGTTTGTCGATTTCTTCAGCTCGTCGATAATGCCACAGAGTAGCATCGTTTTGCCCTTTCCAGGATCGCCTTTGATCCATAGCAGTCGGCTGTGTGAGTCTTGCTGCCATTGCTGGAAGATGGTATTGTCAAGAACCCAGCGACAGGAGTCAGCTAGCAGTCCGCCTTTGGTCTCCTCGATGCGCTTCTGATCGTCATTTGGATCTGTGCTGCGCATGTCTTGAACGCATCTGTCCAGCTTGTGGATCTCGTCCATAAGGCGTCTGAACGCACTTGCCGCCCCTTCGCTGTACGCCGGCGCTATCTCAACATCGAAGATACCTGACAGTGAGTACCATCCATCTTCTTCGCGCTTGGTCTGCCGGTCACCTTTCCACCGCAACCGCTCGTCGACGCTGAACTGAGAAAGAGGGGCTCCGTCGAGCGCATCATGTGTGATACTGGTGATTTTATGGATCAACGTTTTGCACGACATCTTATCACCAAGCTTCGCCCACTCTTGAGAGAAGAACTCGACAGTGCTTGGCGCAAGCAGCTCTTGAAGTGTCCAGCCGCGCGTGAACCACCGGCTTGCTCTGAAAGCAGGCTCCCACGTAAACTCGCCGAGCATGTGGTCCCATTCTCCCTTGCCTGTTGATACATCCGACAGATACACATAGCATCTCGCCGCGTTCTGGTACCAGCGGAACATGGATCGGATGGCGTGAGAGAGCTCAGCCTTGTCCGCCTTGTCGATGCAGCAGGTGTCGACCCAGAAGTACTGTAAGCCATCTTGTTGTGCTTGTTGTCCGCAGAAGCAAATCTTCTTGTAGCCACGTTTGGCCTTGCCACCGCCTGTTGCAAGGTCGGCGAAGGTCACCTCCTCTGCATCCGCTCCCCATGTATGTGACAGTATTGCGTAAGGCGGAGCTGCGCGATCGTTGAAGCTGACGATGCCGAGCTCGCCTTGTTCGTTGTAGCGCAAAAGACGCATCGGTTCGAGTGGATGTGTGGCAGGCGTGTACGGTGAGGAGACGCGGGAGGGCTCGACACGGCAGCCTGGTAAGATGAGCGCGGCGGCTTGTCTCTACGATGAGCTTACAGAGAAGGGTAAGTTGAGAATGGCTACAGAGCCCCGGGTAGCTACACAGTTGAGACTGCGATCTTAGTTTTGCAGGCTGAAGCTGGTGTTTTGCACCATGTTCTGCGTTCTGTAAGGCTGCTCAGACGATTTAGAGGCGGGGGCAGACGCGGCTGAATGCGCTCATGCAAGCCCAGCACAGCCCCAACAAGTCGCATCTTTGCGATGACCAGCCCCCATCGCGATGCAGTTCTCATCATCGAGCGTCTACTGGCACAACTCATCTTGTTTGTTACAGCCGCAAGGTGGCCAGCCACAGACGGCGGTGAGCGGGTTGAGACGTTTGTGGGTAGCGCGGCTCAGCGCTGAGATTGAGGCCACGGTGCATCGACCTGACTGATTAATCAGCCGCTAACGCGAACAGAAAGCTACCAGGCGGCGCCACAGCTCGTCTTAGCGGTCAAGCCGTAACGGGTATAGCGACCAACTCATTACGATATCTTACAGCAGTCGCTTTGCACGCTAATGCAGCCCCTTGCAATCCAAGCGCACCTAGCGCCTTCCAAGCTGCTGGGTCGCAATCTGCGATCTTCGCTGTTGATCGGCGAAACTGCCGGACTGCCCACTTCTTTAGCCAAAAGAGCTTCCGATCCCTAGGGATACAATCTTCCTTGACTTTGCTTCCTTCTAACCCCTCCGATCTCCACAGGTATCCCCTAAGCCGTGATTGGACAGGGGGGCACTGACGACGGGTCGATTGACGGCGTTGACAAAGCAATCGACAGCAGAGCCAGCACGGCAGCACTCGTTCTCAGAGGCAAAGGGACTGGCGAAGAGTTGACTAAAGAATGCTGTATATCAAGCCAAGGTCTGTCAAATAAGTGAACAAGAAGGTGCGACGGTCCGAAGTGCGAACCTGTCTCGTTACACCGTGCGTCTCGGCACGTAGGGACGCACTTTAAAACAGCTAGAAGACAGAGCGCAAGATTCAGTCGTAATCACACAGCGTCAGTCTTTTTTTTTTTTTTTTTTTTTTTTTCCAGATTGCTGCATGTTATACTTTGCTATGCAATTCGTGAGCTCTATACGCCCTTATAGCCACTTAAGAAGCCGACTTCAGAAGCTCAATCTTGAGCAGCGAGCAACTGTTTCATGTCTACAACTTGCTGAGCATACACGTAAGGATGTCTGGGCCAACACTGCAGGTCCACACTCTGCCAGTCGCAACGCCCATCCCAATTCTGTTCCCGCACACTGCAGAGCGTGACGGTCGATACTCTGACGGTATCCACAACAAGTTCCTGCCGCCATACTTAATCCATATGCTATCAGAGCTAAGGCTCGTGCCTAGATACTGAGGAAGTGCAGGTTCCACGACGGCTATCTCGCTGGAAGTTCCCGGGCCATGTATAGCAATAGAGCCTATCTCAGAATGAAGAAAGGAGCTGGTGGGATCGAAGGATAGATGGTAGAGAGCCTTGCCGATGTTAAGCGTCTGCAGACACGCCCCGCTGCTCGCATCCCACACCTTGACTGTGTTGTCATCTGACGCTGACGCCAGCTTGCTCGAGTCGTGCGAGAAGGCTACAGACCTGACATAGCTGCTATGGCCCTCAAGCGTCTGCAGACACGCCCCGCTGCTCGCATCCCACACCTTGATCGTGTTGTCGTCTGACGCCGACGCCAGCTTGCTCGAGTCGTGCGAGAAGGCTACAGAGGTGACAGTGCTGCTATGGCCCTCAAGCGTCTGCAGACACGCCCCGCTGCTCGCATCCCACACCTTGACCGTCCTGTCCCATGACGCCGACGCCAGCTTGCTCGAGTCGTGCGAGAAGGCTACAGAGGTGACAGTGCTGCTATGGCCCTCAAGCGTCTGCAGGCACGCCCCGCTGCTCGCATCCCACACCTTGACCGTCTTGTCGTATGACGCCGACGCCAGCTTGCTCGAGTCGTGCGAGAAGGCTACAGAGGTGACAGTGCTGCTATGGCCCTCGAGCGTCTGCAGGCACGCCCCGCTGCTCGCATCCCACACCTTGACGGTCCGGTCGCCTGACGCCGACGCCAGCTTGCTCGAGTCGTGCGAGAAGGCTACAGAGGTGACAGTGCTGCTATGGCCCTCGAGCGTCTGCAGACACGCCCCGCTGCTCGCATCCCACACCTTGATCGTGTTGTCGTCTGACGCCGACGCCAGCTTGCTCGAGTCGTGCGAGAAGGCTACAGAGGTGACAGTGCTGCTATGGCCCTCAAGCGTCTGCAGACACGCCCCGCTGCTCGCATCCCACACCTTGACCGTCCTGTCGTATGACGCTGACGCTAGCTTGCTCGAGTCGTGCGAGAAGGCTACAGAGGTGACAGTGCTGCTATGGCCCTCGAGCGTCTGCAGGCACGCCCCGCTGCTCGCATCCCACACCTTGATCGTGTTGTCGTCTGACGCTGACGCCAGCTTGCTTGAGTTGTGCGAGAAGGCTACAGAGTTGACCCAGTCGCTATGGCCCTCGAGCGTCTGCAGACACGCCCCGCTGCTCGCATCCCACACCTTGACCGTCCAGTCGCCTGACACCGACGCCAGCTTGCTCGAGTCGTGCGAGAAGGCTACAGAGTTGACAGTGCTGCTATGGCCCTCGAGCGTCTGCAGGCACGCCCCGCTGCTCGCATCCCACACCTTGACTGTGTTGTCGTATGACGCTGACGCTAGCTTGCTCGAGTCGTGCGAGAAGGCTACAGAGGTGACAGTGCTGCTATGGCCCTCGAGCGTCTGCAGGCACGCCCCGCTGCTCGCATCCCACACCTTGATCGTGTTGTCGTCTGACGCTGACGCCAGCTTGCTCGAGTCGTGCGAGAAGGCTACAGACCTGACAATGCTGCTATGGCCCTCGAGCGTCTGCAGACACGCCCCGCTGCTCGCATCCCACACCTTGACCGTCCTGTCCCATGACGCCGACGCCAGCTTGCTCGAGTCGTGCGAGAAGGCTACAGAGTTGACTTCGCTGCTATGGCCCTCAAGCGTCTGCAGACAAGCACTCCAGCCAGCGCTCATTGCTGGCTTGATAGTGATTCCTTTTGGCTCTTTGTCCTGGAACAACCTTCTAGTCACACTCTCTGTCGGACTGAATAGCAGAGCAGATACGTATGTTTGTAGAGGGTAGCTCTCAATAACTCCGTTGTGGTACATGACAAATCGGCTGGCATCCTTAGTAAGCTTAGTAAGCTCACTCGTATCCTGCATCTCCTGAAATAGTCAGCATGTATTGTAGGAGGATCATACAGCTGTATCGTCTTCGTAAATCGTACCTGAACAAGAGAGCATAGCTTTGCCATCGAAATCACCCCCTTTCCTATGCTTTTGCACAGGCTGAGACCTTCCAGCCAGTAGAGATATTGTGTCCTCAAAAACTCATCAATGACATCAGTGACTTTCAGGTCACCAACACTGTATGCCCAAGACTTAGGTTTCGAGTCGTACAGGTGATCGATCCAGTAAACGCACGAGTAGCGTGAGGCTGCAAGCGGATCTGGCTCTGGCGGTTGAACATCTTTGATAGCAACACCTAACGCTTCCAGGCTGTACATATCCCTTTGCAATGTCTGGGACAGGATCGCGAGCGACCTGGAGAAGATCACGTGATGGGTGGCTTCAGCGCCCCGTGGAAAGACCTCGTTATATGCACTTGCAAAGAGAAAGTCCTTTGCAGACTGATGCACAAAGTAGATCGTGTCTTCTCGCAAAGTGAGAAACGATCCACAGAGGCCGATGATCTCTCGCACCTCTGCTTCGTCGGTTAGATCTTCGAGCGGCTCAGCAAGGGCCACTAGCTCCTGCAGCGTGATTGGCCGGTACACGAGCGCGGCTGAAGCCAGCACCTGCTTGCAGACTGTAGCGTCATCCGACACGCTGATCTGCTGCATCATCCGCTCGTAAAGCGCCTTTAGGCCAGGCGGGAAAGTGTCCAGTTTCTTCAGCACGTTCCGTCTCGCTGTTGCTCGAAGCTCCTGACACACCAACGCCACCCACAGGAAGGTGCCATCTGCGTTTGCCGTCAGCCTCTCCAAGACCGTGTCTTGCATCTGCTGGTCGTAGTTCTTCTGCTGTGCCAGCTGAGTCACCTTGTGCTGGACGAACACGTCGACAGCTGCAGATACATGCTCTGCGTTCATCTCAAGGCTCAGCCCGGCCTTGTGCCCAGCTTGCTCTAGCTGCTCTTCGATCTCTGGCCAGTTGCGGCTCGACACGACCCACTTGACATGGGAAGAGGCAGAAGACTGCTTTGCGATGAAGTGAAGCAGCCTCGGCAACTCAGTGACACACTCGTCCAGCGCATCGACGATCAGGTATGTAGTTCTCAGCTGAGTGTCTTGTAGCACGTCCATGAAGATCTCCGTCAAGGCGACCCAGGCATTTGCATCCTCAAACAAGGCTTTGCCTGCATGATCGTACTTCTTACAGATATGCGATACAAGTGACGGTTGCTGGTGTATAAGCATATACAGCAAGCCCCGTAGCACGGCTGTAGCGCTGTTAATGCGCGGGTCTGTCGCCTGGCAAAAGAAGTACGACAGCAGGGTGGACCTTGGCATCGAGTTGTGCAGCTCGTCAATGATGCCACACAGAAGCATCGTCTTTCCTTTGCCAGGGTCGCCTTTGACCCACAGCAGTCGGCTATCCGAGCGCTGTTGCCATTGCTGAAAAGTCCGATTGGCAAACACCCAGCGGTAGGAGTCTGCGAGAAGACCGCCTTTGGTATCCTCGATGCGCTTCTTGTCGTTCCGAGGATCTGTCTGGTGTATGTCTCGAAGGCACTTGTCCTGCTTTTCGGCCTCGTCTGTGACTCGTTTCATCGCTTCAGCTGGACTCTCGCCGTCGAACGGCGACAGACTAACTCCCAAGATTCCCATCAGAGAGTATGCGCGGTCAGTCGGAATCTTCGTTACCCGGTGTTCGTTCCATAAGATTCTCGTGTTCACACTGAAGTCGGACAACGGTTCGCCCTGCAACGCTGAGCAAGGAATGCCTGTAACTTCACGCACTTCTTTTGCCAGCGAAAACTTGTCGCCAAGTTTGGCACCTTCCTTAGAGAAGAACTCTACCGTGGATGGGGCGAGCAGCTCCTGCAGCGTCCATCCGCGGGTAAACCATCTGCTTTCTTTGAACGTGAACTCAGGCGTCTGCTTGCTGAGCACAACATCGCTGCTAACTGCAGTGCGTGCTACATGGCGCGTATAGAAGTAGCGATGCATCACGCTGCTGTGCCATCTTGACAGTGTATAGAGAATAGACAGTGTCCAGATCCAAAGAAACCATCGTGAGTTGTAGTAGCCTGGCGTAACCGGTAGAGGCTGAGTAGAAACATCAGACAGATATACATAACACCGAGCTGCATTGCGGTACCAGTGAAACATCGACCTGATAGAGAAGGCGAGCTCAGCCTTGTTAGCCTTGTCGATGCAGCACGTGTCGATCCAGAAGTACTGGAGATCGTCGCGCTGTGCCTGTTTTCCACAGAAGAGGATCTTCTTGTGGCCTGGCTTGTTCTTGCCGTGGCCTGTTTGGAGGTCTGCGAAGGTCACCTCCTCCGCATCCGCTCCCCACGTGTGTGACAGTATAGCATAAGGCGGTATCGCGCGATCGTCAAAGCTTACAATGCGCACCTCGCCTTGTTCGTCGTAGTGTAGAAGACGCATCGATTGGTGTGGTTGCGTAGCAGAAGCATGCGGTGAGGAGACGCGAGAGGTTTGACGCGGCAGCCTGGTAGGACGAGAGCGCGGCGGCTCGTCTCTACGACGAGCTTCCGGAGGAGGTACGAATGGCCACAAAGCCCAGGGTAGCTACACGTTTGAAGCAGCGATATTAAAGTTGCAGGCTGGAGCTGCTGTGTTGTACCATGTTCTGAGTTCTGCGGGATGCTCGAGAGGTCTTGAGGCGGGGGCTGATTGCGCTCATGCAGGCGCGGCACAGCCCCGACGACTCGCATCTTCGCATCTTCGCGATGACCACGCCCTCATTGCGACGTACTTCTCATTATCTGCCACCTACAGACTATACGAACCCTCTTTGTTACAGTCGCGATGTAGCCGGCTGCGCACGGCGGTGAGCGCGTTGAGCGCGTTGAGACGTCTGCGGGCAGCGCGGCTCAGCGCTGTGGTTGATGATGCCACGACGCAGCAACTAGGCTGACGCATCCTTCGCAGACACAGACAGAAAGCCGCCGGCCTGCGCCACAGCTCGTCTCAGCAACCAATCTGCAGTGGGTATAGCGCCAAATACAGTACGATATCTTACAGCCGTTGCCTGCGCGCTAATGCAGCCTGCCGCGTAGCAAGCGAGACTAGCGCGTTCCAAGCCGTCGGGTCGCAATCTGCGATCTTCGTTGCCGACCGGCGAAACTGCCGAACTGCACACTTTCCTAGTCAAGAGAGCTTCTAGGGCTAGGAGATGCAAACTTCCTTGACTGCACTTCCTATTAGAGCCTCCGATTCTTGCTTAGATCTCCCGGGTCGCGAACGGACAGGGGGGTATTGACTAAAGGTTGATTGACGGCACTAACGAAACAATAGATAGCAAGGCTAACATCATGGCAATCCGCGCCGGAGACCGATGTGCCAATAGAGATGTGACTGCATAGCATTATCGCGCTAACTACAGGTCTGCATGATTGCGGACGAAAGATGGCGAAGGTCCGAAGTTCGATCCTGTCCCGTTACACCGTGCGTCCCGGCACGTAGGGATTGACATTACAGCATGACCTTCAGAACACCACGTTGATAGAGAGATCCTGCACCCTTTGCCACGATCAATATTCCATCAACAGATATTCACCATGGTGCGAAACCCTTACCAGAAGTTCCTGGTTCATGCCACGCTACACCTTAAGTCGAGCCGGCATACATGGAGCTCGAGAGAGCGTCAAGATACGATTGTTGTGGTGTACCATACGGAGCCCACAGTCCGGGAATATTATGCCAACAACGATGGGGAAATCCCAACTCTGAATTCATTTTTCCCACGCCATCCATACTCAAAAGAGGACGCTGTTGAGGCCAGGTCTCATGCAGTCAAGCCTAGAGACCTTGCCGCAGTACATGTCCCGCCTATTGCGCCAACTGCTCGACCTGGTGCGCTACGCATCATTATCATGAGGCCTCAGGTCGATCCCCAGGTCGATCCCCAGGTCGAGCCCCAGGTCGAGCTCCCTGAGACCCCGTCGCCCGCAGATGACACTGAAGGTAGCCCACCGTACGCGCACTGGCCTGCTTATCCGTGGAACCAAGAACCTGTTCTACCGGATACTGGTGCAAGGGATGTGTCTGTCGAGAAACAAATCAGGTTCCTGGCAACAGACCCCCACCTTTCAGAGAACGAAACACACTGGCACGGTACAAAGTACCTTGGTCATGGAGCATCGGCCGCAGTGGGTCTGTGGTGCGAGGTAGACCAGCACGGAAACGTAATCGAAAGAATGGTTGTCAAGGAAAACGCCACTGTTGAGCGAGACGTATGGCGCGACCCCAAGAATTGGCGAGATCGCCTCCCAAGGGAGATCGCAGTCGTTCGACGTATCGCAGCTCGACGAGCAGCGGAGCCTGATGCGTGTCAGCACATCGTTAGGTATCGGGGTCATCGTATGCTCATGTCGAAGCGCCGGTTTCGTCTCTACACGGACTTTTCATCAGGCGGTGATATGTCCAGAGCTATGACACCTTATGTCGATAAATGGAACCCAATCAAACCTCCAGAAACTCCTAGAGACAATGGTGAAGATAAGGCTAAAGGAAAGGATATAGAAAAGCCTAGGCCCTACTTGCCGGAGGGTTTCATCTGGCACACGATCAAGGCGCTCGCGACTGCATGCCTTCTTCTGCAGAACGGCACGTTAGGCAATGAATACCTGGAAAACTGGAAACCAATCGTACATCTAGACATTCAGCCCTTCAACATCCTCCTTGATGTGCAGAGCAAGAAGCGCAAAGCCCTTGCAGACGATGAACAAGATCCGCCTTCCGCGGGTCCCAGTAAGAGACGTAAGGGTGCTGCTAGTCCAACCGAGGACGAGGCAAGCAGTAGAGCAACAGACCCCAGCGCAACTACTCCCGCTTCTCAGGATCAGCAAATCGTAGTCCAACTTACAGACTTCGGTCAATCCTTCTTCGAGCTGGATTTCAGTCAATGTCCAGAGCTAGATGAGAACCCCCATGACTTCCTGCTACCTTCTCCTGACTTTCGATATGCTCCTGTAAGTAAATTCCTTATGCTGTCGCCCGCATGGTGCAATTACTGACCACTTGCAGGAACACCACCACTACGACAGTGGGTTTCCCTCCCGACTCAACGAGTCAACGGACGTCTGGGGAATTGGCCGCGTAGCCTGGTTCCTCATTGTCAACCGCAACAGTTGGAACTATGGCCCTGTGCGCGAGGGCGGTCCCATCCTCCATGGCAAGGGCTGCGCACTGCCGCTCTCTGCGTTTCAGACAGAAAACACGGCGTCTGAAGATCGTTACGATCAAGAGGTGCTAGTAGGGACCGCAGAATGGGCGGCGTCGAACAATTACAGCGAGGAGCTGAAAGCCTTGGTGAGGAGCTGCTTGAAGTACTATCAAGAGCATCGGCCGTCGCTGCAGGTCATCTTGTCTGATGTGAACAAACATCTTCAAGCGAATCCTCACTTGGCGGAAGCCATGGATGTCGGCAGCACAGAGCTAGCCATACCAGATAACGCTGGATGGCAAATTGGTGCGCCTTTGGTTGTTCAACCGCCATCCTAAATAGGTGTATTTCCGGGCTGTAGTGCTACTTGACCACTTTTTGCGTTTGCAACAGGGCCTTGATGCGAGGAACGTGGTATGTCTTACACATACTTTACTTGATTACTGCTTTTGTTTAGTGTATCTTGTTTCTGCAAATCATAGACCAAATCCGCTCACAACGCTCCCGTAAATCCGTGCCTGATCCCATAGAGCTTAACAAAGACAGAAACCTTTACGGCCACACATGATCCTGCTTTGTCCGGCCTCCAGCCCAAATTCAGTGACAAGCTTGTCAAAGAACTAGGTCCCATTGTCAATCACCATCCATTGTCCCATCGTCCACCATGGCACACGACCCAACAAAGCGGGCGCGAGTACATCTACCCCGGCCCAAACATGCTCCTCAATTTATCCCATCGACTGCATTCGTACCATCCACTTGGTCCATACCCTCAGTCCTACTCACCCACTCCAGCAAACAACCAGCTCACTAACCCACCATGGCCAAGAAGAAAGGAGCCCTATACAAAGCCGCGCGCTACTACTACATGGGTGCCTACCGTCTGCGTATGAAGGAACTCCGAGACACCTGGTCGACCGGTAAGTCCCTCTTCACTCTCTTCCTCGTATCACCACAGTAATGTTGCTACAGCTGAGAGAGATGCCACGCTGCACTGGATGTGGACGCATGTGGCCACACAGGCGGAGCGGGATGAATGTGAACAGCTGTTCAGGAGTAAGAGTGGAGAGAACACGTTCAACGCGGATGATGCGAGGATCCCGGCGGAGCATAGGGCGGCGGGGGATCCGGCGCCGGCTGCGATTCCCGGACCTGCGGCTGTTCCTGGACCTGCGGTGCTTGTAACTACGGTTTCTGTTGCTGCAGTGACTGCTCCTACCGCCCCGCCTGCTCCGCCTAAAACCCGCGTGTTCTCCCACATGCCGCCATTGAAGAACATCAGCATGGAGCTACCAGCCTTCGATCCCGACGAGGGACCGCTCAGCACAGATGGGAAACGCAAGCTTATAGACGCTGGATTGGCCGACCCCGATAAAGAGCCAGAAGCTAAGAGATGGCATGGAACTCACTTCCTGGGCCAGGGCGCAACAGGCATCTGTATGCACTGGGTACGAACGGACGAGAACAACAACATCGACCAAGTAAGTGTGCTACTTCCACCTTCCAATGATATCTTCTGACATCCCTGACAGAGACTCGCGGTCCGAGACATCGCGACCATGCATCAAGACCAGTGGATCAACCCCATTAAATGGCGTGACCAGCTGCCCACCGAGATCGCCGTACTCAGACGCCTGAACGAGCAGCAAGGTTACAACCATAACCTGCACCGCTACTACGGCCACCGCATCGATGGCTGGAAGCGCCGTTACCGCGTCTACAACGAAGTCTGCGATCTCGGCAACCTCTCTGGCGCTCTGGAGTACTACTCGCGTGCCTGGCGCCGCCGCCACACGCAGCACCGCTGGCTGATGGCCCATCCTGAGATCGGCAATGCACGAGATCTCGGCCGGAGAGGCAGTGCTGTGCAGGTGAAGCGTGATGTGCGCGACGCGAGGGCTAGGGTGTGGGCCGAGTACCTCGATGCCAAAGAAGAGAATCCCGAAAGCCATAAGGACGTTCATTTTGATGATCTCACCGACCTCGAGGACTGTGCGAAGGAGGAGATCAGCGACGACCTCCCCGAAGTCATCCCAGAGGCGTTTCTGTGGCAGGTGTTCGGCCAGTTAGCGGGTGCGGCACTGCTTATGCATCGAGGCGCCGACCCGCTCGTTGGCGAGAAGGAGTGGAAGGAGATTGTGCACCGAGACATCCATCTCGGCAACATCTTTGTCAAGCCGAGCAAAGAGGGCGCGTACGGCTCGGAGCGCAAGCCCGACCCGCGAAAGCCCGAGGACGGCATTGCGAAGTTCGCCAAAACAGAGGTAAGCTCATGATTCATTGGAGTAGGTATCCCAAGTACTAACAGAAACAGTACCCCGACATTGTTCTCGCGGACTTCGACACCGCGTTCTGGGACCTTCAGAACGACGACGACGAGTACCAGGATAACCCGCTGCACTACATGTGCAGCGACTCCACCCCCGAGCTCGCCGCCCGCTATCCCCCCGTGAGTCCCTTCCCATCTCTCCATCCCCAGAGATCCCACCAACCCCCCTTTCCCCACGTACTAACCGCCCCAGGAAACCTCCTGGGCCTTCCAAACCCACTCCCACACCCTCACCAAGCAAACCAGCGCCACAGACATATGGTCCATTGGCCAGATAATGTGGAACCTGCTGCTCAACCTGCCAACCTACACGGCCTTCACGGCGCCCTTCTTCGACCACGCGAGCGAGCACACGGGGCTGCGGCAAGCGCGGCGCCTCAACGACGGCCAGCCGTACACACGGACCCAGCTCAACCGGTTCCTGCTCACGGGGCACCGCCCGTTCGAGGCGCCAATGGCGTATTCCAAGCTGTTGCGCTCGACGGTGAGGGCGTGTTTGCAGTATATGCCGGCGGACAGGGTGGGCGTGAGGGAGTTGAAGAAGATTACGGAGATGGCGAGGGCGAAGGCGCTGGCTGAGGAGGGGGAGGGCGCGTTGTGGGTTGGTGTGGATGGGGGGATGGAGCGGTATAGGGTTGGGGCGGCGTTTGTGGGGGCTACTTAGTGAGTGTGGGTGGGCTGGATTTGTTGTAGTGTATGTATCGTATGTATGATGGTTATTCGACCAATTCTCGAACTAGAATTTTCAGTTTATCCCCTACATCCGTGTGTCTCTGTGAGACTATCGCTGTAAGACTCGTTGCTGTATCAGTTTCCGCTGTATGCATTGTCGCTGCAACGTTTGCCGCCGTAAGGATTGCCGCCGCCAGACCTGTCACTGTGGAACAATCGCTGTCTGGTTTGCCGCTGGTTGACTTGTCATTGTCAAAATTATTGCTGTACGGTTTGCCGCTGTAAGGCTTGTGGCTACAGCTCTTGTCATCTCACCTTTGTCTTATCTTTGTCACCCCTTTGCTTCCGCCACAATATGCCACCAAGCTCTTTCATGACCATTCAACCCCTTCGAATTCATTCAGGCCTGCCTTTGAGCACACCTTTGTCGTCTGAAAAGCCAAAACCTCCAAATATGCCACACCGCAGTACAAAACAAACGCAGATCGCTGTCGTACATTGTTCAGAACCCAGATTTCCCTTACCATCGCCAGCAATACCTAATACGATCAGTCACGATGGTCAAGAATCCCCCGTTCGAGGTCGAAAGGACCTACTTCAACCGCGACGCCAAACCATGGATCGATGCGAACCGCACATGGAGCAAAGGTCAGCACCGCTCTCCCCTTTCAAACAAACGTGACACTGACACCCCCCAGCCCAGGTTGAGCTCACTCTGGACACGCTGTGGTGGGATGCCAACATCAGGGCGCTGTATTCTGCGCACAAGATCGGTGCGAATGCGAATGCGCTGGCGGGCTTTGTGCCGGACCAGGTGCAGATTCCGCTGCATCCATATCGGGTTGCGGATAAGGCGGCGGCGAAGCGGACGAAGCTGAGGCCGAGGGAGAGAGATGCAAATGGTGCACTGATGGCGGCTCCGCCTGTGGCTCCGCCTCTTCCTGTTGTTCCTGTGGCTCCAGCAGCTCCTGCGGCTCCTACGGCTCCTACTACTCCCCCTACTCCTCATACCCCTCAAGCTCCTGCTCCTCCCGCTCCTCCTGCGGTCTCTCCTATGACTCCTCCTGGAGCTCCGTCGATTCCAGGTATCAGAGTGACTTCACCAACCCAAGCGCCCTCTACTGGATCTACTCCGCCACGCTCAAACACCCCAAGCGCAACAGCTCCCGCGGCTCAAGCACCAGTCGTAGAGCCAGCCGTAGTACCAGCTATTCCAGACTCTCTGTATCACTTTGACTTTTGGCCCGCCCAACCGTGGGACCATGATCCGGACGTCAGCGAAGTTCCACCTAGTGAAAACATCAGGAAGAAGCACGACGACCAGGGACTCATGCAGACTGCAATCGATAACTTCATGAATAGCAAGACACTGATGGCTGGAGTAGACGAGTCGACCTGGACTGCCGGCAAGTATCTTGCCAGCGGGTCGTACGGGGCCGCGGGGTTGTGGTGCAGGGTTGACGAGAACAACAACATCGTACAGGTAAGTGCAGAGGCTTCTCTCATGAAGAACCACTCAAAACGTGTGTCTGACTTTCTTTCACAGCGTATGGTCGTCAAGGACTGTCCCCAAACCAGGACGACGTACAGCACTCCCAGGGAGTGGTACGATCAGCTGCCGAGGGAGATAGCATTGCATCGGCGAATCGATAGGAAGAGGAAGCGAGACGAGACGAATGACAAGGGTTTTACCAATGTCGTGGAGCACTTTGGGTATCGTCTGATGATGCGTAGGCGGAGATATCGCCTGTACCTGAAATACTACGCAGGCAGTGATCTTGGTGAGCTTGTCACCGACAGATTCAATATTTGGGGACTTGCTCGCTTGGAAGATCTGAGGACCTTGTCACTAGAGCAGTTGGAGGACATGCCCATAGTCCCGGAAGCCTTGATCTGGTACGTCATCATGAACTGTGCGTCAGGCTACCTCATCCTGCAGCACGGCACGACAAGTCGCACCGAAACCGACCCGGACTGGAGACCCATCATGCACTTGGACCTCAACATAAGCAACGCCTTCATTGACCCTCATCCTGACGGGAAGTCTGCGGATATCGTTATTGCTGACTTGGGCATGGGCTTCATTGAGCGCGACGCACCACCCGTTCCAGAAGGTTACGAACCGTTGCGGTCTGACAACCCCTACGAATGGACATGGAATGAAAGGCACTTCTGCCATCCACCCGAGCACCAGTTCATGTGGGGTAGTCCACCAACCAAGCTCAGCGAGAAGTCGGACGTGTGGAGGCTCGGCTCGTTGATCTGGGAGATGATAACCAACAGCCGCGACTCGGACCACCCGATGCGAGAAGACGCCACTTTCCGAGACGACGCGGGCAATGGATTTTATGGGAAGCAGAGTGTGACGCTGGAATCAAACACGAGGGACCTGGATGCCGACTCGATGTTTCCAACGCCATGGAGGTTCTATCCGTCCGCGGAAAGGTACAGCCCCGAGTTGAAGCAGCTGGTAAGAGACTGTCTGCACTGGTATCCTGACTCTCGGAAGACTTTCAGTGAGCTACACGACATCGCTACGACTGAGATCTTGAAACACAGCGCGTCGTTCGACCGCGACGTGAATGCTGAACTCCTGCCAAAATATGATGATTTCGCGATTGGCAAGAGACATAAGAGACGGAGGTAGATTACTCAACTTTATAATGTAGCACTGTGTCATTACTTGTCTAATATTGAGGTCGTGTGAAGATTTACGGCGAGGCATGCAGTCTGCCCAGCTTGCGCCTCCCTTTCCGTGATATCAGTCTTGTTATGAAAGTCCGAGAATTGAAGCGCAGTTTGCTGGGCGGATAAGCAACCTGTTGTAACCCAGCCGCTGTGCTGCGGATGCTGTGCATTGTGGTGTTATTGCGAGGGTGCTGGGGCTGTGCGGCGGGGGTTGGGCGCCTAAAATCTTGAGGTTGTGGCGGGGGCTGGCGGCCGACTGCTTTTTCTGCAAAGACGTGGTCTACAACAACATCTACGCGCATACATCTTAACCAGACAGGTTAGATCAACGACATATATTCTCATCAGGGTGTCTTGAACTTCGCAAATCACGACTGTGCGGAAAACACTGGATCCTCTCGCCTACTGATCAGCGCCTTCAGGTCTGAGAGATCAGGACGCTCATACAGTAGCAGCATCTTGGAACGGTAAACCACTGAAAAGTGGCTTCTCCGATCCCAAAATCGTAAATTTTTCAATCACAGTCACCATGCGTTGAAAAGGTCGGTCACGAGAATAGAAGAAATGAGGAAGCACGCTGAGACGTCCAAACGATATGCCAGAGATCATGGGATAAGGTTTTCATATGTATCTCGAGCATTCTCATCTTCAGCAAAGCCCTGTACGGAACTTACGTTTTGATGGTCCTCCCAATTATGGCGAAAGAGCTATGTGATGGCTGGAGCTGCCATGCCGTTGTAATCCGAGGGTAAGGCCATGAGGACCAACCTAGCCTACCAGCCTCGTGGTGTGATACTTACATGCTGGTGTGTGAGCAGTATTGCCGATCGTTCTAATGCCTTGTGTGCCTCGGTATGGTGCCAAACATATGTAGCAGAACTCAAAGCGACACGGTGATCGATAGCCTAATCGCTGGTCAGTAAAACCTCAAGCAAGCGCTGATCAGTTGCCCTACATGTCATATGGTCGCAGCCCGATGTCTTCTGTATATTGGCTCCACATCCAGGACATTCCTTGGATATCTTGTTCACCTCGGCGGAGCTTGCTGCTTCATGCTCTCGCTTCACTCGCAGCTCCTCCTCGCGTTCTGCTACTTCCGTTTCCAGACGCTCCTTGTACTGGGTGCAGGTCTCATCTGTGTGGAACGGCACTTCGCATATAGTACACATGCGATGGTTGCATTCAGCGCAACGGAATATGTACCCCTCAGTGCCGGTATCATGAACTTGGCCGGAGCTGCATCCTTCGGCCTGGCAGTATCGGAAGTCTGGATCGTTGCTGAGAATGTTTCTTATGGAGAGCTCATCAAACCTACTCAGACATCAATATGTTAGTTCCCTCGAGGCCTGGTGCTACTAATTACCTGGCGAAGACATCATCTGGAGCAAGCCGCTTGACATCATCATGCGTGACGGTGTTGTTGCAGCCAGCGACAGGACATTCGAGGCGCTCCCAAGATTTGTATTCCATTTGCTGCCTGAGCCATTCCAGGAAGCACTCGTGACAGACCTCTGGCGCATGTGTGCATGCTGAAAGTGCGGAAAGGTCTTTCGCCATGATTGGTTCTGCACAAATAGAACAATCTATTTCCTCTGGCACAATAGTTGATGTTGGTTTCTCTGGTCGGAGATCTGTCGCTTTAGCTGGCGTACTCGTTGTCAGACTCACTATATCTCGCCAACCTTTGAGCTCGTTCGATGACTTTGGTGGGTTACCTTTACGTCGACTTGATACAGAGTCGTGCGTAGGCTGAAGATTTTCAGCTGTTTCTCGCGCTGTCAAAGCTCGTGGCTTTTTCTGTGGCCTTGGAGACTTGTGAGGACCCGTCTCTCTCTTGCTATGGGCCTTTGTGGTACGTTTGCTGCGACAGCCCGAGCAGTTTGTCCACCATTTGTCTTTTGTTTTCATTCGGTCCACCGCAGTGTTGAGAATCATCTGGCAAGATTTGCATTGAGGTGACGCGTTGTCATTGAGCGGAGGTAGCGTCGCCTCGGAGGAAGGTTCCTGGGCCATCTTGCAAAGATCCTGAGCTATCACGAGCGCGCACAGGGCAAGAGTTTGGAATCTCTCCTGTTTATCAAGTACCCAAACAACGAACCTAGGATGCTCGCCTCAATTGAAGCAGCAAGAACGTTGTCATTCAGATCATCGGTTGAGATTGGGCAGGTGTTTGAAAGAATCTCGGAAGCGTCGATTCGAGTTATTCGAGCTGGGGCAGAATTAGCGCAGTCGGGCAAGGTGAGAGTGAAACACTTCCAGGCACCCGCAATTTCACTCTCTTTCTCTCTCTCAATATCGCATTCTGGTGTATATTGCTCTATACTACTCATCCTTACTATCTTCAACATACTAACGGTGTATTGTCGAATATCCTTCGTCTGTGGATATTTAGGTACCTCTCCAGACGTCTGTCATGTTCTCAGCTGTGGGTGTCCATAGACTCACTGCGTCAGCTACTCGGTCTTCGGTCTTAGATGGCCTCATCACATAAGCTCTTGGGCAATGTGCTGTTACCAACGAAGGAGTACCTAACTGATAAACACAGCTGGGTAGTCAAAGGCGCATTTGTCTTAGTCTATACATATATAATTCCATTAGAAAGCTGTGGGCTCAAGCTCAAGTAAGCCCGTTGTACTGCGGATCGAAACCCGGTAGATGGCATTGAAATCAAAAACTACGCTCTGAAGATTTGATTGTGGGGTGTGTCATCTCTATCTCTGCACGACATATATGTATTGTTTCGAGAACTTGTGGACACAAGGAGCGGGGTGATACAGCATCGATGTCTCTCTTATGTCGGTATGATCCAGCTCACTTACTGACAGTATCTATTTTGGCAGTTCTCGGCGTAATCTCTCCTCAAATGTACAAGAATGAAGCAACATCGATGCGTCACATGTTTCGACATCGTCTCCCAATGAAAACTGCACCTTGACCCGACTATTAAAATGGATCAGCCCTGCTCTGCCATTCGTGAAGCCTTTGGTATTTGGAAAACGTCGGGAGCTTCGCTGAAAAGGATATGTTGGTGGTGTAACGAATCAAACGGTTGTTTCTTCGCTTTCGCGACACGAGTACCAACTGTATCCATGTCGTACACCATCTATTCGGCCACTGCTCGGCATGGTAGTGACCAGTAATGGGGATTGAGACTGAGTTAGTCGCGGCTTTTTGGCCAATCGTCTCGAGTTCCATTCGCCATGTGCTCGCGCATGTCGCCGTTTCAAATCGCGCACAAGCCTCAGGCAACGCCAAGTGCCTCAAGTTGTCACTGAGACCCCGATGAGACTTGGCTGGTGCTTAAGTAGAGCCGCATTGAGCCTCCTTCGATTCTAGATGGCTGGAGTGGAGCTCCGCGTGGCAACTTGGCTCCTAGCCGTCTCGAACGAGTGGGACGGGCCGGGGCGACCCAGACTCTAACATGCCTGCTCCAGCCTCGTGCTGTACATACACTTTCAAAAATGTTATCCATGAAGAATGTGAGAATGATCGATCAGATAAACTGTTATTGAATATCTATAGTTCTGCAAACTGAGAGGCCTGGTCTTACTAAAACTCCATATCCTAACATCGCTGAAAATCGCACCGACAAAGAAAAGTAAATCATGTGGATGACGAATAATTGTTCTGTCTCTCCTAGGGTATCTTTCAGACCTCGGTGATGGCAACGAGTGTCACCTTAGGCGCACTGTCGTCCTCATCTGCAACCTCAACCTCGGCGCGCTTGGTCTTCTTGCCACCGGCGGGTGCGCCATTGGCGGCGGAATTCTGGGGCACGTTGACGCCGGGGCTGACAACAAGACCAACACCAGCGCCCTCTGAGCCCATCTCGATCTTGGGCGAGTTCTTCATTGCCTCCTTTGCGTAACCGAGAGCCGCGTTGAAGCCCTGCAGGTCGCGCTTGATCCACTGCATGGCGTCCTCGACAGCAGCCATCTGGTTGGCAGCAGGTGTGGGATCGCGCTTTCCGAGAAGCTGGTCGACCGCACGGCGGAGGTTGATTGATCGTTTGGCAGCTGGTTTCTCTTCAGCGGGCTTTTCTCCCTCTTTTGCCGGCTGGGCCGCGGGAGCAGCTGCCGGCTGTGCTTGCTGACCTTCGCCGCTCTTAGCAGCTGCTCCTGAAGCGAGCGTTGCCATCAGCTCCGAGGCTGATTCTTTGGATCCTAGCGAGATCTCTCCATCACCGACTACCAGCGCAGGAGAATAGGCGCCAAGATTGATGTTGAGTGGGGCGGCTGAGACGGAGACGGCTGCGAGAACAGCGAGGAGGACTTGTTGAGGAAGCATATTGAAGGTGTTGTTGGAGGATTAGGTTTTTGGGTAGCGATGGTTGGTTTGGTATAACGTGATTGGATCGAAGATCTTGAAAGGTCGCAAGCGACTGTTATGGATGAATAGATGATTAGAAGTGAATGGAGTGACCGGACTGAAGAATTGAGGAAGTGCATTCTTCGAGATTTTATATACATTTGAACATGTATACGAAGCCTTGATCTGTGCAGTGGGCCAGCCCGACCCCGCCAAGACCGTGCGGCTGTTTTGGGGTGAAGTTGAAACCGAATGCCAAGAGCCTCAAGACCATGCAAGCATACGACAGGGGATGCCTCTGTCCCCTCAAGCTTCCAACGCCGTCTGAAGTATGCTTGAAACTTGGTGATGCGGTGCCAAGCAATGATAAGCGTGGAGTCCATGTTGAGGTGCAGCGGAGCGCATGCGATATCCCACAAGGGTGGAGACCACATCCGTCTGCCGCATCATGGGAGAACGACGACGGGTTTGTTGAACGGCTTCAGGTCCTCTGTGGACAAGATCTTGCACGCAGACTGAATTGCTCGGAGGTAATTGTTGTCCGTATAGTTGTCCGTAGAGGACCGTCATAGAATCGCACTCTCGATTCATCGCATCGGCGAACTGTGTGTTCTGCAGTGATAGATGCCATGCAATGCTAAGCTCTGTACGTGCTACGATCACATCTGCAGGGCAAGGCTTGACTTCCAAGGCTGTAGTTGTCCCGCTAGGCTGGCATTGCCAAGCTCACAGCAACCAGGTGCGACGACAGCTTTTGCCATTGGACAAACTCAGCGTCGTTCAGAGTCTGTTGGGTAGAAAACAGATACCTCCTTGGCAACGGACGGTTCTCCGCAACGTTCGTGTGGGGATGGATGTTCTGAATGGCGAAGCTTCTGTTGTAACAAACGATGTGATGGTTAAGTGGGGTTTCAGAAGCTTAGGTGAGGTACGAGCTGGGGAGGTGGCTCTGTAATTGCTGCGCGATGTTTGAGGTTGGTACTGCGCTAGGCAATCAGGACGAATCAGATAGGACCAACCCGATCAGGACGATAGCTCGAACGCAGATGCGACAGCACAGCCTTGGCGGGTTAAACTGCGTGCTCGCAGTCGGTGGGTGCATCCTTTGTGGGATCAGCACCGTGCATTATTGGCGATGCTTGTTGCTGAATGGCAGGTGCGAGCACGGGTGGCTGAAGCCTGACGCACGTCTCACCGGTACCAACTTCACGAACATCATAGAACGGCTGGCGAAGTAGGCTTCCCCGCAATCTCAAGTAAGAGAACAGTCTCAAGTACATTGCACCGGCGGTGTTGAAGTTGACAAAATGTTATGGTGGAACGGTGATTGGGCATTAGAGTGTGGAGGGGTCGAAAATGAACCACAAGCGCGGTTCGCCACTGCACGGCACTCATCATCAGCGACGACCGGTCGTGACTTGGCAATAGCATGCTATTTACGGTGCCTTTGAATGCGTGTTTTGACGCAATAAGACCGAGCGGCAATACGACACTCGATTGACCTATATCCGGCTTCCGGCAATCAGAGACACCTCCAATTCCTTTGATCGTGGTCGGAGAGTTGGTGCAAGACGACAAAAAGTAAGCGGTACCAAGCACTGTCACCGATAGGGTTCATCTGGCATCTCTTGGAAGACGTTGAGATCCACTGCCCAGCTGTCTCACAAGCTTGATCGGCTCCCAAGAAGTCAGGCACTCTTGGTACGGGGCAGACAGCTCCTGGTGCCGGTATTCACAAGCCTCCGAGCCCGACGACCAGGATAGCCAAGGCTGTCGCAGCATGTTCTTGGCTTCATGGGCAAGCTGAGGACAAGCTAGAAGAGCAATCAGGCTTGCGTATGCTGTTACGGCAGTATTCTATGCTCATTAACGTCTTGAAGATCTCAATCGAGGCCTTGTTTGGAGAAGAGTGCTCGTGTGCCTCGATCGATTCACGTCCGACCAGCCACTTGGCATAATGCAGCATCAGACAACAACGATGAATAGTCATATCGAGTCTTTCTTATTGGACCATGTACGCCTGAACGGAGTTATTTGGTAGTATCTCTGCGACTGATTAGCTGCGAATGTGATAGTTAAGACCCTACAAAAGTGCCAAGTGGCTGGTCGGACACGCCTGTGTGCAGTACTTTATGGTCTGGACTTTTTTCTTGTGTGCGACTGGCGTTGGATTATGCGTAACAGTCTTTGCAAATCATATCTCAAAGACACTTTTTGGAAGAGCTTCAGGGTTATTGCAGCTTGTATAAGCTCGGCGAAGTTGACTGAGTCGCTGAGAGCGGCTTCTTCGTCCATGCGTTCCACGGCCCCACTATGCAGATTTTTTACAGCCGTACGCCTATTTGTCTGGAGTCCATTCCTAGCAGAGCAGACACCTATGGCATATAAAGGTTTGTGTCTTTCATGCAAGTGTGACGCTTCAGCACTTTTTGACAATTGGTACATATAATGTGCGGTAGAGGAGATTTTCATCAGCCAATCAGAAGGCGTCAACGGTTCGATGGTGTAGTTGGTTATCACGTCAGTCTAACAACGTTAGTTCACTGAAGGTCTCCAGTTCAAGTCTGGGTCGAATCATTTTTTGCCGAAGTCTTGGGGTTGTACAGTGACATGGTTTTTGCCTAAAAGATCGTGAGTCGCATCAAGCTTCAGCAGAATTAGATCAGAGACGATAACCAACCAATATCGTGTATTGTGTATCGTTTATCTTTGATGTGTAATGCCTGAATATGTGTGAGCTCTCATGAAAGATCCAACTCTTGGGTAACGAGTTGTGTTTTGCAGCTACGGGGGATGATGAGATGTGAGAAGGTCCAGGTTCCTAATTCACACCAAGCCAACGATCACGAACTGCTTTGATATGTGATCGTGTTGATTGAGACTACGCGTATTCTGTACCAGGCCTACATGACCCAGTATCCACTTGTCATGTACTGACCTCAGTGGAGGGCAAACATCCACGTTATTTAGATCAAGTGCATGATGCGACATTGCCAGCTCCGCCATTAGCACTGTTAGAGTTATTCCCACCAGTAGCTGCACTTCCTGCTTGATTATTGCCTTGCGCCGCTGCTGTACTAGCTTGGATACTCGCACTGCACTGGTCTACGACAAGGTAAGTTGAAGTCATACACTTCTGGTTGTTACGTACCTTTCTGGGTCGAGCATTGAGCCACACTCAAGTTTGCGTCCCCTCCGTTTGCAGCGTTCGCGCAAGCGTTGAATTGTTGGTCACAGCTTCGTGCCAATGCAGCCCCAATATTCACAAATCCATCGCCCTTCACTTGGAACGGCCGGTCAGGGTTGCCAGAGTCTTCGACAGGCGTAGCTGCGATGCCGCCGAGGGCGCCGGTGAAGGTCTGGGCATTGCCTGCCTGACGACGCACAGGGGCGCCAAAGGCCACAACGATGAGAGCGAAAGTAATGATTGTGTGCTTCATCTTGAAAAGGAAACTAATTGAGTAGATGTTGGAGATGTTGGGGTATAAAACTTCTAAGATGAAAGATAGAGAACAAAGCGAGTGACCAGACTCTGAGAGAATATATGTTGGTGGATGAAAGACGACGAGAGACAATACAGCGCCTCACTCATGCGACGCTGACATACTTATACTCGCCCCAAGTCCGTACTCCGTACACAATGCGGGGAACCTGCTCAACGGCGGCTGATCGTACACTCCTTCATCTAGACTGTCGCGACGTACGTCCACTGCAGGGGGCGTTGCCTTCCTCCGCCACTTCTAGCCTATCAGATTGAGTGACAGATCGAAACATTCGAGTGAAAAGGCCTTAAATCTAGATAATTTCGAGCGCAGGCCTGGCGTTGATGCCGCTCATGCATGGGTTGCGCCGTTATCTGTCAGAGACCATTTGGTGCCGGCGTGTACATCTCGAACCAAACACAACTCGAGCTGGGCCTAGGTAATTTTGTAGAAATGCGACTGGCACAGGTAACCGTCAAACTTGTCCAGTAGCATTGCTTAATTCAATCATTAGTTAATTGTGTACAACGAACGAAGACGATGTCTCCAAGCGGCCGTCCAGCGAGTGTGCCATCGTCAAGTATCCAACAGCATTGATGGCGCTAACTAACGGCGATCGTACGCGACCTGAAGCGTTGTGCGTGGGAGAAGGCTGCGTCATCCCTAAACTCCCGCTTTCCATCAACGGAGCTAGTTTTGTTCCCCTGCGTTGCGACGCTCGAACATACAGTACCTACTTACCTAGTGAAGGATGGATGGCGATGGCTGTCTGGTTTGGGTGGTCTCATTCCAACGACCCCACCTTGAGCAACTTCCGAGGTCCAGCGTTGCCAATACAATATGACAGACGACCTTAGGTATATCATCTTGGATTTATAAGATATCACTATAGTGACCAGAACTTCCTCAAATATTCCTCAACAGATATTGGTTTGACCTGAGGCACCAAATCATTGTGTACGGGTTCCACGACCCCATTCCCCACCTGGTCTAGCGCGTGCACAGTCTCAACCTGGAGCCAAAACTTGTTCGGCCAGTCCACCGTTTCCTTCGCCGCCTCCTCTACAATCTGCTCATAGGGACGATAAGTAACCTCCATCTTCTGTCCTCGCACTTTCTCGATAATTCTGACAACCTCGTCCATTCGAATTGTGTCGGCTACGAAGTTGAGCTCCTGTTTCCAGGCGCCATTCGGCAACGGGCACCCTGCAGCGGTAAAGCGGCCGACATCACTGATCTCAGTGAGCGAAAGGCGTGGGATGTTGCCTTCAGGAGATAAAGGGATTCTGGCCTTCATGTTTTTCATATCCCAAACGACAGGCCACTCGGAAGCAATGCCGTGGACAGCCTCTTCTTCATTGTGTGGGGCGCCGAAACCGAGATAATTCATGAAGAGGCCAATGTGAAATCCGGTGGTATCGAGACCCGCTCGCGTATACGCCCATCATCTCCGCTGTCGTCACCGTTGCACGGATGTTGGCGTTGTACACAACAAGACTGCGTGACCAAGGTCATGGAGACAGAGGGACACCCCCGCCAGGACGCCAAAGAGTTCGCTACAAGCCATTTCAAACTATTCAAAGAAAGCACCAAACGTTTCATGACGTTGACCAGCTACGGCGGCATGCCCAGTCTGATGGATTGGGGCTTGCGATTGCGCATGTATGACATGAAGATCCGTCGTCTTCCTCCTACACGTAAAATAATAGCAAATCTTGCCCTTGAGATAGGCAAAATTGAGATTTCTGAGACCTGGATTACCCGCTTTCTCCACCAACACGGCGGCCTCATTCTCAGCCGCTGGAATGCCCCCATGGACGCCAATCGCCACGCCGCTGATTCTTATTAAAAGTACAGCGAGTACTTTGACGTAATGGCCCAGAAAACAGAGGAGTGAGATGTGGCGCCGGAGCACACATACAATATGAATGAGAAGGCCTTCATGGCTGGACTTGTTGGCAGGCAGGAAAGAGTGTTCAGTAAAGCCTCATACAGGCGTAAGCACGCTCGTCAGTCATCTCACGATGGCAGTCGTGAGTGGATTACCCTTGTAGCCTGTATTTGTGCCGACGGGACAGCTCTCCCACCCAGCCTCATATACGCTGCTGACTCCAAGAACATTCAGAGCATCTGATTAAGCGATGTGGAGAGCTGAAGCACTCCGTCTATACTAATGTTACTTCCTCCGGCTAGTCAAACGACGACGCCGGGCTTAAGTAGCTTGGGCAGGTGTTCAATCCCCAGACACTGCGTAAGGCACACAACCAATAGCGCTTACTTATATTGGGTGGCCACAGCTCACATATAACGATGGCTTTCATCAAGTATTGCATCAAGTATCGTATACTGTTGGCCATATATCCATCACACAGCGCTCGAGCACTCCAGCCGTTGGACGTTGTGTGCTTCTCTCCGTTGGCTATAATCTACTCAAAACACCTCAGTAAACACTTCTATACCAGCCAACACCTCACTCCGTTCCAGAAAGGCAATTTATTTAAGATATTCCGGCCTGCCTAGGTAGAAACATTAACTCCAGAGCTTGTGTCCAGCGCCTTTGAGGCCACTGGGTTGGTTCCATAGGACCGGCACAAAATCCTTGATAGGTCCACCAAATCGGAGCGGGGAGAAGAGGTAGCAACCTCGTTGGCTACAACTGACGATTGTCGTACAGTTGACAGAGTTTTGCAAGCTTCAGTAAAGGATTCTGATACAGCAGAGTCGCGAAGCCTGCGCGCGGCTCTCCACTCGCTACACACTCAAAATCATGTGCTTAAAATAGAGAGAGATGGCCTACAAGTTGCTCTTAACAACGAGAGGGCTAAGCTAAAGAAAGGCAAGCCCTTGTCACTGGTTCAGCGCAAGGAAACTTAGGCGCGTACACACTGTTGGTCCCCTCGTGCTCTTGAAAGTGCAAGCAAGCTTCAGGACAAATTTGACAAGGAGGAGGGTAATAACGAGCTTTAAAAAATAACAAGGCAAGAGTTACAAGAGTCTAACAGGCTACTTGGGGTAAAGCTTGCGGAAGAGAAGCGTGAGGGAGCTGTACGTCGGAAGGAGGAGGCAGCAGAGCGAAGCTAAGGAGCGCTAACAAACTAATGCACGCAAAGCTTGAAGAGCTAAGGATCAGGAAGCTCGCAACGCTGCTAAAGCTCCGAAATTGTCCCAAAAAGGCAAGAGAACAGCTCTCTAAGGCTCCCAGCCAAGGAAGAAGCAGAAACGTGGTAATGTAACGCTATGCTTACAGCAGATGGCTAGTCAAAAAATGGTCGTAGCGCACGCTGGTCGATACCAAAGCGTCTGATGCTCAGCCTTCCTGCTGCAAAACTGTCTGTATCATCTTACCAGTGAGCTGCGCTACTTGTAGAGACTGCCCCCTACTGTAATAAACCCCTGCTTTGTCGTTGTGATTGGAGCCCAGTCGCTGAGTATTGTTCTAAAGTCTTTTGGTTATCGTGCTTGTAACTCGCCATGTTTTAGCAAATCAGAGCAATGTTTCTTGCTTATTTCTCCGTCCCTGTATTCATGACCGTGGCTTGGCAGGTGGGATAGCTTGAGCTTAGAGAGCTCTCGCAGCTAGACATTAGCTGTTACCATTGTGTTGATTGGTAGGTGTATGCTATCAAGGCTGATCTCGTAACCTCTGTGCTGCGCTAAGACGAACACGTTTTTAGGTTCTGCCAATCGCATATTCTAGTTGTCGAGCTGCCCATCCACTAGTTGCGGCACAGCAACAGTCAATACTTATTGCGGCACAGCAACACGACACAACAACGCGGGCACCACTCAAAACACACCCCAACACTACACAAGACATACCCAAGACAAGTACACTGCGTAACCTAATGGTTGGCACACGATGTCTAGGTACTGATAAAGAGCTAACTATCAGACGATCAACAGAACGATCAACATTATGGCAATTCTTGCTGCAGGCTATTGCACCTAGCGAGCAACGGTCTTAGGGTATTGTAATCGATAGCGGCTATCTAGATCTGCTAGTCAAGACCAAGCTGGTCTAGAAGTTAAAGCGTCCTCCTCTGCAGAACAAGTGTAATGTGGCGTGTTTCTGACGTTACATGCTGTACATTACACCAAAACAGTATTCTGACTGCTCACCATCAGCCTGTCTCTGAATTTTACTATTAGCACCTTCTGTACGCCTCCCCTGCACAGTGACCAGTACGCACGGCATGAAGCTTACTATTGTCTACATGGTCCACTGATAACATCACGTGGATCGTTTGCGATCCTTTCTTTGCTTGGTTATAAGTATTGGCTCCCATGCCCCACCTGTCACTGCATTTTGTTCCGTCTTATGCAGGAGACTTCGTATAACAAGAGGCTAAGTACCGTTGAAGCGGTAGTCGATTGAAGCAGATTTTACTTGATGTCATCTAACACACAGTTGACGTAACTATCGTCTGACTTCACCACACATAACCAAAAGACCAGAACTTTCCAAGTACCTAGGTATGCTTCTAAAATCCTATCAATATAACTACTTGGCACCTGCTCAAAACAGCTCTCTCAAGTCCGCACACGCGCATGATGGTGACAATAACAACACTTGCTCTGATATACACGCCGAAATATTTGTGGAGTTGCCGGAATTGCCAAGAAAGACACGTCTGTATTCTTCCGTACAAGATCTATCAGCTCCAGTCTAGCATTGCCGTACACACCAATTACTTTTGTACTAACCAGTGGCTATCAGGCGTGCAGATCACACCATTTAGCTTCATCGAACAGCATTCAGCGGCAGCCGAACTCATGCAGTCACGGGAAACATCTCCATTTGTATCTCCATTTCTTTTCCAGAGTCGTGTACAAAAACATAGTAGTTCTCTCAAGAGTCTGTGCTTGCAGTTATGTTGTCCTTACTAGTCTATATTTTGCGTCCTATCATGAACCCCCTGCTAGATAGCTAAAGACCCATGTAGCATCTCAACAGCTGAGCTGGAGGAGATCATGCCACATTCGTCGAAAGGCTCGAGCTGTGTATGTAAAATGACGATGTAAAGCACATATTTAAGTGTCTGAACATGCCTCTTGTAAGTCAATCAAGCATCTCTACCATCTCATCAAAAATCCATTACACAAGAACCGGAACGTTCGCCTTCTTTTGAATTGTCCTCGAAAGAACGTGCATCAAGATCGTCATCATGTACTCGGTTCGCAACGTTCTCCTCACCATCGCTTTGATATGCGTGGTGCCATTTTCTCTGGGCGCCCCGACACCCACTCAAGCCGACACAGTCACTCCACACAGCATCACACAGTTCAGTTACAATTCCACGGGTCATGGACTCGATACGGTCGGTACTCCAAGTCTTCTGGAAGCCGGCATGGTCACCTGCGGGGTTACTAGCCGGCCGGGCCACGATTGTGCGCAGAACGTGTGCCCGCCGAATGAACAGTGCACGGTCAGCGACGCAGGTAACTGCGTGTTTACGAACCCAGTAAACACACGTCCGGTAGGCTGCAGGTACTGCAGGTGCTACAAGACATCGATGTAAAGGCAGTAATCACATTTTTGGCAAGACTTTGATAGATGTTACTAAGATGAAAGGGGTTCAGGAGATGGCGAAGGATCTGTAGAAGGATTTAGAAATGCTTGGAATCGTGAGAATAAGGTTGTTCAGTCGCAAAGCAGTAGTGATTTATAAATTCATTCGTAGCAAGCTTCAAAGACAAACGAGACCAATAATTTAAGCATTTTTCCTAGCTCATCAACTCTACAGTAGCAGAGATTATGTGGAATATCCGGCTACCTTCACACCATCTACCTCGATGCCCTGAGTACTCTCAGAGTAGCTAATGACACTAAAGTCAGCGGCAACCCTATATCATTGGTGAAGACACATTAATGCAGGGTCTCCCTCATGCTTATAGTCGAAGAGCGTCTGCAAAAAGTGCTTCTTCTATACAACTTCATGTTAGAATTCTTCTCCTCTCTATGAAATGAGCGACTATAGAGCTTCTATTATATACAAACTTTTTGTGCATGTAGACTCTGCCGTAGAAGAATATATTCTGCTCTCTAGCTAACTTAATCAGGTTGTGATTGTACTTTCTGTTTACTAATTGCTAATTTGAAGTAAAAGACTTCTACACATTCATCATCTCTGTGTTTTGTCCGTGTCTGGTGATATTGGTTACAGAGGTGCAAGGCTCTTTATCGTTAAGCAATAGCTTCCACCCAGGATAGTCAGCGTACGTCCATCTATAGTAACATACACAGAAATGTCTAACGTCCTTGCGTGTTCCCGCACTGCAGAAATACCTTCACTGGTCTTCTCACGGCCACTCACAATAACTGATTTGATCTCCGGACACCATTTTTCCTTCAACTGTATTAAATCAAGAAGTAATGCCTTGTCCAGGTCCGCAAAATGGCAATAGCGCAGGTCCAGCTGTTCCAGCGAGGCTGGGAGATCTTGAACTTTGACGAGCTTTTCGAACTCGATGGCCATGTGCGTGAGACTCTCAAAATCGCGGAATGAGGGATATGTGTAAACACAGTCTTCGAGGCGTTCTATTTCTTCTCGAAGCTCTGGGTCACTGAGGCTGTAGTGGTGATGGAAGTCCAAATGTAGGGTGTGCAGGTTTTGCTTGTGTGTTTGAAGCAACGCCTTCACAAGCTCCCGTGGCGTAACTAACAGCTTGTAGCCTACATCCCACAGCCATCTGTAGCGGGTTCCGTCAGGGATGATAAGCTTAAAAATAGTCAAACGAGGACATGTTTGTAGTAGCTTTTCCATCGTAATTAACGGCCCTATGCACCAGAATAATTCTGCAGCTGTGTGTGTCAGAGTATTGACTGCGCATGAGCCATCCAGAGTGTCTGGCACATCGCTCTCAGATGAGAACTTTTCGAACAAAGGGTACCGCATAAGAGGTACATAGTCTTCTATGTTGACTGGTCCGTCCTCGTACTGCTTGTGCCTAGAGATGCCAGATTAGCTGCGTTTACCCAAAGTCTACATGACCAAGAACCGAACCGATGATCCGTCTCGCATAGGGTAGGCATCACTACTGAAACCACTTACAGATGGAAAGTCTTCAGCTTGGATAAGATTGAGAGATCAGCTCGCATCTCATGAATACGATGCATCAAAGATCGTGGTGCTTCGATTTGAGCCGTAAACTGAAGGTGCTGCAAATTAGGCAACCGAGCTAGGACTTGCACAGCAAGCGGGTAGTAACACAGGTCAGGTTCAATTTCGGAAGCATGACCTCCTATCAACGCTGAAAGTTCCATGAAGATTGCATCGTGCTCCAGAGCAGGCCATTCATAACGCACTCCCCGGTCATTGAACAAGGCCAGCTCTTTGGTTTTTTGAGCCAGCAATGGATGTTCAATCAAAGTTCTGAGGAAGAGCTTGAGATGAACTAGGGGATCCGTTGGTGATTCGACTATTCGAACACATGAATAGAGTGCTGGCTGTGCAACGTCGAAGAGCATGCGTGACGTGTGACATAGATAAAATAGTGCTCTGACGTCACATGCGCCGCCTGCGCTGAGATAGAAGATGATATTAAGGAGTAGTTCAGTGGACAAATCTGTAATTCTAGCCATCTCGGGACAGATATAAATGGATAAGATCAAAAGGTGTCGTTTGCAAATAGCTACACTACTAATACATAGTGTACGAAGAAGCTTGTTTCTATCGAGTCCTAGGCTGTGCGCACAGAGTTTGTCATATAAGTAGGCTTTGCAACCCATGTTTAGCTACTATAGCTGCGGGGCATATCGACTGTGCGCACAATATACGTCATTCTCGCAGGGGTAGTGCCGTAGCATATGCAGCCCCATAAAGCGGATGATACTAACCACATAGGGCCTGTTCTAAGGGTAATTCAGGACAAAACCGCCTCACTCCGCCAAGAAGTGCTGTGTGCACCCTTTTTGCTATACCCTTGCCTACCTACACGCGAACATCACGACTTGGGCCTGATTCGCGCCTAATTTGGTATAGTGTACGATTTCGGCCCTGATTCGCCCGCTTCTAGCCTTACTCCCGAGTCGACCCCTTTTGGTGATCTATTCCGATCTAGTTCCGCTCTGCACGAACGTGTATGCTCAAACACACTGCACCTGTGGCAGGTTCTGCTTTTTGTCTCTGCTGTCCTTTCTTCCCTGTGACACTGCATACCCGTCTACGTCGTTTATGAGAAATTACAGCCTCTTGACAGCGGCTCTACGCCTTCCTGTTGGACTGTCTGCATGGGCGACCCTGCAAAGAACGAGGCATATGGGTAGAGTAGCTGCTGCAGCGTCCTTGATCTCCACCCAGTCCTTCACCCGCTGACAATTCAATAGCCTGCAGAGCCGGAAATTCCGAACGTTATCTCCCGTCTGCCAGAATTCGGACACTTGTTGTGCAATCCATGCAGAAGCGTCGTGCCCTATAAGACGCTCTAGCACAACCTCCGCGACTACCACAAACCCGGACGCCAGTCTGCAAAGCCATCATCTCTCGGTACAAAGCGCTCTCGTTATCACAGACCGACGCAGACATCGTACCTCTTCCTAGCGAATGCTCCCCGTTGGACTTTCTTGCGCCACCATTCTGTGCTTGTGTAACTGGTGCAGAAGGCTCTAAACGGATGTGTACATTAAAGTTACTCATCACAAAAAATTGCAGTCTTTTTACAACGCTCTGTGCAAAGAGAACAGGAGCAGGTGGCTAAGAAACTGGATTGCATTGCCTTAAATGCGAAGGTCCGTTGGTAGATTCTGCGGGCTGGCTGTGTTTGTTTCCATATGCCTTGAAATGCGTCTTGTAGGAGAAATAAAGGCTTCAACTAGCGCTACAACTAGCGCTACAACTTTCCGATTTGCAGAGGGGGGAGTTCGTCTATGGATGTTCAATGTTGGAGCTCGTTCAAAGTCAACATACAGGCTGCTGAACATAAATCTAATAAGCGCTCTCAGACCGATTCCCGATTCCACCACACATGGATAATCGTCTGGGTCATGCAAATAAAAACGGGTTCCCGACGAGGGCGCCGATATCTGTGTCTCTTGCCACCCTCTATATCATCTTAGCAAAACCACTACAGTCGCTTGCAGTTGCGGTATCCGCTTTTTGCAAGTCGCTAGTTTTTTACCTCACGCTGCACCCTTCCTTGCTTACAGCAACTTGTTATAACAGTCTTAGCGGCTGAGCAAACTCCGCACACTACTTTAAGCGACAAGACTAGATGCTAAGCAGATACAGTAACTGATGCGGCTATGTCATCCACTTTGCAAAGTCGCAGCAGCTCATTGTGGCCATGTGGCGGAATCCCACTCCTTGGCACCCTTGATGATTTTTCCATCAATGGTATCATTTCCAGCACCGACATACAGGACCTTCGAGTACGCAGCCGCGCCCCAAAAACTGAATGTCGTATTGGCCGGCACGAAGACAACGTCGCCAATAGAGAGTGTGGTCGTCCCATCAAAACCACCGACATCAACGCTGACAAGCCCATCAACAACTTCGAGCGCAGTGTGGCCAGGCAGCGAGTACTTCTCAGGCTCAGATCCAGCACTTGGTTTCGACAAGGTGATGGTACCCTGGGTGAAATTGCCATCAGACTGTTGGGATGTGACGAAGGGCTCGACGATAGCGTACGAGGATTTCGCATCACCAGCGAGATATTTAGGACCGTAACCCTTGGCAATGAAAAACGGTGTCTTGGAGTCCTGGGCCAATTCGTTGGCGCCGTTGTGCCAGATCGCATCCTCCTCGGTCGCGCTGTTGGATCCGAAGTTCGTGGGAGGAGTGAAGCTCAATTGGGCATACACATCGTAGCTCTGGAGTTTAGTGATGGTGTCAGAATCGCCACCAGGGTCAGAGAAGTTTCCTTGTGGAAAAGGTGAGTAGCTAGATGAGGTGTAATTCTCGTTTGCGAGGAAGTAGAACAGATCTTCGAAGCCACCGGGCTGTATGACGCCCACCATCTCTACGAAAGGATCGAGGATCTGGAATGTGTGGGTTGTATCGTGAGGGACAGCACCATAGTCTCCGGGTGTGAGGATACGTCCTGAGGTGACATTGTCCTTGTCAGTCCAGAGTGCGTAGCGACCCCTGAGGCAATAGAAGTTCTCAAAGTGGGTCTTATGGGTCTTCAGAAACGTCAGTATTTGATATCGAGTGAAATAATCAAGAGTGCCTTACGTGAGCAAGCACGCCGAGCTCTGTACTAGCCGGGGCCGCAGTGCTGATCATCGAGAAAGCATAGCCTGACGAAGGGCCGGTCACAGGGAAACGATACACCTGAGTTCCAATCCGGTACCCATCGAGTGCATATGCGCGTACGATATAGGGACGGACATAATCGGGCACCTGAGTCACGATGAGATCGCCGACCGCTTTATTCTGCACAGCCTGCGAGCTCGATGGAAGACATGCTGCTAAGCCGATAAGCGATGCGAAAGCGAATGGGAACATGCTGTAAAAGGACTGCTGGAGTGACTGTAGAAACGATCGTAGTGATGTGGATGACAATGTTCATCGGCGGTGGACCTCATCTTTTATATGACCTTGACACCGCAGCCATGGTCGTACATCCTCTTCATGATCAACAGTCTGTAGACATGGGTGGTTCAGGAAAGCCGTGCACTGGCCGCATACTTGCAACGGCGTCATTTCCCATTCTGGTGTGTGCAGTTCAAGGCCGAGATCATCCTTGCAATTAGTAGAACGGCGGCTCTGGGATCTACTTGCTAACCAAGCATGAAGAGCGGGAGGCACTCATTGGTGCCATTTGCCGGGAGGCGCCGTATGGAGTAGGAACGGTCCTTCGCTCGAGAATACCGACATTTACGTGTGTGCAGTGGCGGGTGGTAATGTTGTTCCGACCTTCCGGATTGAATCTGCAGCACGATCTTGGGATCCACCTTGCGAAGTTTTTGACATGGGGGTTTAAGCATTCTTTGTACGAAGGCTCTGATGTTCCTTGGTGCAGCGTGCTAAATTCATATCCGGCACGACAGTGCAGATGCCGAAGCAACTACTTCGCACTCTGGTTATAGAGCACACTGCTTCTAGAATTGTCGGATCAGCGGCTGCATAATCACCGTTCTGCCTGCTTGTCCGTAGTGAAGTTAAGGTCTGAGTTTACTCAACCACCTAGGTACCTACCTAGGTAAACAACCTTTAGCTGGAAGGAGACAGCCCGGGCAAGAAGCATACCCAATATGTTCTAAACAATGCGCCACGACGCGTAAGATTGGATCCGATAACGGTGACAGTGCTAGCGTCCGCAGTGGAGCCGTGAGGGAAACGTTACCGAACAGCGTGCGTCACTAGATGTACGACAACCCGATCTGGCCTGGAATTGCAATCGGCTTCATCGCGTTTCCCAGAACAACTCTTGTCGCTTCTCTCCACAATTGTGCGGATGCTTTTCGCAACCCAAATACGCCAGTAAAGAATCGAAATCCAGCAGGCCGATCTGAACCTACCTGCCCTGTCAACTGCTTTTTGACAATGTACAGGGAGTTATCTGCACGAAATGGAAAACTAGAACCTTACCAAAAACAGAGTCTAATGTGAATCGACACAGAAAGGCATTGACTACTCAACAGGACCCATTCAAACACACTTGTTGTATACCTGGTACCGTAGACTGTACCGAGCACCAACTATCAATTGAGTGAACGTTCAGCACATTTATGAGGGAAAGGAAGACTAACTGCATGATGCCAGAATAGAAGGCTTAGCAAGCATAATCTGAGATGATAAATCTCGGCATGTAACCCTGGGATATAGAGAGGTATAAGAAGAAATCCTGCTACTATCACTTTCCCGCTGCTCCTTACCACTGAACAGGCAGAAAGGACCCTTCCACTGCAAGCCAATCAACCATATCATCACCTTTATGAGCTATCCTCTAAACTGCCTAGGTCAATCGACATTCTCCAGAATCCACGGGAATTCAACCTGTCTCGGCATCTGCTTGTACGAGATGTACGAACCCTCAAACATGCCTAAACGCGTTACATTAGGCTTAGCGCCACGTTGTACGCTCAGATGTACGACCTCTCCTGACTCGTGCTTTGCTCTTGAGTTCTCTACCATATCAGCTATCGTCGTACGAAAATGTTCCAGTGACTTACTGCTCATACAATATTGCTCGCATGGAGACACTTTCCTACGCGGCACGACATATCCGGTGTTACATCGTATGTGTGGGAGACGAAAACATCGAACGAGTGTCAGCACGTCGCTTCGACTTTGGGACTGTGGCTGACGACTGTAGCTGCTCAATGGAGAAGAATGTGCTGCATAAAAAGGCGACTATGTGCGCACGCATATTGAAGTGTAAATCGAAGCCGACGGCATTGTGCACCAATTCGAGCAGCTTGCTTCATTCATCAACTCCGAGATCGAGTCTTGGGGAGTGTGCTACATAGAAGCCCTAGGAGATAGGAACCGAGCGCGCGCATCTATCAACCATTCATCGGCCAGCCCAGCCAGTCACACGTGTGGTGGTGGCGCCAAGTCTCTACATCAAAGCGCTCCTTCTCGTTCCAGCACTCTACGCATGTGGTACCCCAATCATCCATCGTCTGGCCCATGCTCTTAACAACGTTTGGGAGGACAGTGTCATCCCAAAAGTTTTTGACGCCTCCTATGTTGTCATAGCAGTCGTAGTTACCAAAGGCAGTCATGCCATTGAACTTGACGGTAACACTCAACCAAGACTCGGTGACCCGATCATCGTTGGCGGGAAGTGCTACCAGAACATGTTCAGGGACGTTGCAGAACGTGTAAGGCCGGGAGTCCTTGTTGAACTCCTCTATGTAACAGTTGAGCAGAGTGTTGAAACGTTCAATTTCAGTCACGCGTGCAAAGACACCTGCAGCCATCTCATACTAGTACAGAATTAGAAGGTATCGTTGTATGAACATGTTCACACTCACTGTAGCCGCAGCTATACCTGGATATTTTTGATCGCGGAAGATCGCTTGTGCCGTAATAGTGATCCAGGCATTCGTCGCGTAATCGCCCTTGTCGTTGATGTAGGGGACATCCAGAATCCAGAACCTGTCGTAGTACTTGTAAGGCTGCTTCAATGTATTGTCATCCTGCGGCCTGCCTGCGCCAGGCATGTTGGGATAACATCCAATGCGACCACGCTCATATGGGCATATCTTCAGCAGGGCGTCATGGATGATATTGAACAGTCGTTGTCCTGCGAACTCGCCAACATGCTGTTTGACAGTACTCATGCGAATGACAGGCACGTTTTGGTACGACGCCAACAAGCGGCCCTTGTCGTCCTCTCCAACTGCAGGGCGGAACGGGTTCGCGTAACGAGACTCGGGCTCTGGGCCATTCATCAGATCAGCATATCGATACACCACATCGCTTGGCCCTGTCACTGTCAGTAACGCATTGCTCTCAAGAGTTGGCGTTCATACCAATCTGTGGTTGGGTGGAGTTCAACGTCGAATCTTGGTGAGTCGGATCGTGAGCGAATGCGACCACGGCGAGAAGGAGGAGAAGAGCATGGTAGAGTAGCTTCATGTCAGCTGCGACGTGCAACTACTTGCAGTGGGAACGAGCTTGATTGGTGTACTGAATTCCTTTGCGCAAGAAACCGGTGCACGGTAGAGGTCGGGTGCAGTGCGAGTGAAGAGAAGAGTAAGTCAGTGAGCGTGTGAAAGTTCACTGTTCATGTGCAGCGGCTTCACTTGAACGCATATCGTGCAATGTGGGGCCGTCGCCCAAAAGGGAAAGAACGGTAAACAGAGACACTGTCGGTTTTTCACTCCGCTTCCACACTGCACTGCAAGGAGTTGATATCCGAGAAGCTCCAGACATTGTGTATATGGTGAGTACGTGAGTGTGCAGCTTCCCTCGTAGGCATACGCCCGCTTGCTATCCGGTCTCGATGCTTTCGCTGATACCGTGCCCATAAAGCAGCGGTATTTTTAGGGACGTGTGTCTGTGCATATGAAAACCGAGAAGGCAGCTGACTTTGAAGGGGATACTTGCGAGGCACACGCGAATTGATACCTTGAACACACGCTCCGAGTACAGACGCGGAATTTAGCAGCAACGCTTGCTCACCGATGAGACCTCACTAGTGTTGTTGCCAGTCATAACTACCCAGGTTCAGGGTCCAAGTTATGACGATCTCGGCGACTCAAATTGAACGCCCGACGTTCTCTTCGCTTTCATAAAAGCTGTCTCGGTATTTGAGCAGGGATAGCATAACTCATTCTTTGCTGAAACCCCCAATCCTCTTTAAAGTTGGTACATGTACTTTCTTTGATCATCTTCGCCACCGTCTTGTCGCCGTTCTCTTGCCAATTTCTGGTTGTGACGCCATAACAGCCCTGCATAGATCAGGCAGAAGCCACCGCCTGCCACTGTGATTACTAGACCTGTCCTGAAAGCAGTTGGATAGTAAGGTGCTTGGGCCTTGATGAACACGTTTGTCGCCACAAAGTTGGCGCAATTGCCGAATCCTAAGACGATGGCAGTACCGACAGCGACACTAGCACGTCCGCGCAGATTGTTCGACATCCATGCTGTGGACATGGTCATCTGCAAGAATGTGCCGCCGCTCATACAAAATAGGCTAAAGTAGCGCACGGCAGCGGACACATTGCCTTGCTCGGAGTACGCGATCTGGATGGCCCATCCACACGTTGCGCAGAGCACACCAAAGAGGATGAAGGGAAAACGCCAGCCGGTTCGACAGCTCAAGAAAGCGCCGGTGACTTGGAAGAGCATTCCGGTGAGCCATACAGGCACAGACATGGCCTGCGATTTTGCGGCCGTCCAACCGAGTTCGGTCAAGATCGTGGGAGTAAAGGAAGATATTGACGCTGCTGTCATATCGCAACAAAAGAATATCATAGTCCTGGCATAGTAAGTATACGGCCGCGTAACATCGATGAGTTGAGCTTACGGGAACCAGATCTTATAGTCGGTCAAAGTCCTGGCCCATTCCACTTTTCTGAGGTCCAATTTCTGATCCCCCTTGTCTTGCTGAAGTACCGCAAGGAGATGCTCCCGTTCTGTGGTACTTAAGATCTTAGTGCGTTCGGGAAAGTCAGGCACGAACGCGAATACAAAGGCTGAGATGAGGATGGTACCGAGGCCTTCAACAATGAAGATCCATCTGAATCCCTCTAGCCCAGCAATACCGTGCATATTACGGATGCCATAAGCTAGTATGCCGCTGATGCAAGGCCCCAGAGTCCCAAAGCAGAAGAAGCACGCGAATCGAAGTGACATCTGCGCTCGAGTATAGTACTCATTGATCAGGAACGCAGCCCCTAGCTGTGTTAGTACGTTCAATATCCCTGATCAGATGGTGTGGTTTACTGACCAGCCGGTAGCGTAGCTTCAAATATCCCCATTAGGAACCGCAGCGCGAGCAGCCCACCATACGACTGAGTCAGACCTTGGCAAGTAGCCACAATACCAAGGAGAAACATGTTGACACCCAGAAAGATGTTTGGTCGCACGCGAGGCAGCCCCATGATCAAATTGCTAGGAACTTCGATCAGAATGAAAGGTATGAAGAAAATCCATAAGGCTGTGTTATAGCCGTTAGACGGCATGTTGAGGCCTTTCTCCAGTCCTTCAATCCTGGCATTCGCGACTGTCACATATCAGCTTGAAGAATCGACGTAGAGAACGACAGCCTACTATTAGTTCTGTCCAGGAAGAGGACAGTGTATGTGCATCCTAGGACAGGGATGAGACGGAAGTCCATTCTGAGCAGGTAGTTCTGCTTTGGTAGCGCAACGCTGACTACACCAGCCTCATTGCTGCCGCAGTCTTGCGCGGCTACCTCGACCGCTGCTTTCTCGCCCATTGCCATGTCAAAAGAGCTGCATTGGTATGTGCGTCATACAAGAACAAGAAAGCTCGTTCGCGTACTGTAAAAGCAGTTGGAATAGGCGTGAACACTATGCGAGAAAACGGGACGAGCCTTCCAACGGCGGGTAGTACGGCAGATTTTCGATTGCTGTGGCACCCTGTTGTGGTGAGTGGAGGACCCAGTTATATGAAAAGGCTGTTCCCGACAGCTTCTCATTCAGGCAGAGGTATAGCGAACTAACCACAACGAAGACACGGCCGGCGCAGAAAAGAACGAATGAGGTCTAACCGTCACAGGCCCTGCGAACATGAGACGTATAGTGCGCAGATACGGCTGGTAAGCTTGCTTTCTCCAGCCGAGGCCTGCTTGCGCACTGATGACCAACTCGAGATTGTTCAACGCGTTGCGGGTAATAGTACCGAACCTGCCCGAGCCTACAGTGAGCCCGCATGACAGCCAGGTACAAACCTCTTGCTGGGCAATACCGTGAAGACTTGTCACACAATATGCATTCGGAAATGGGCTGGAAGCTGAGCCTGATAAGTAAGTCGACCCAAGATTCGACGATCGTGGCGGAAACGGAAAGGAGCAGCTGTCAAGGCTTTTCAAATCCCTGTGCTAGTTTAGTCCACCCAGACTGCGCAAGGCCGCTCTAACCCAACAACATCAAGGTTACCTTGTAACCATCATGATCGTGTCGTTTAGCGCACTAAGTTACACAACGGACGTCCTTTGACATGCATACCCACGAGCACTAGACGGCGCAGCTATCCTTCTGGCCCTCAGATTGGCTGCTCGGGACGCATTACCAATACGGAACCCTTCCGGACGTTCCGCCCGCCACTCGGTCTCGGTCTTCGTGCATATAACTAGCGCTGAGTGGTGGACTATGCAGTCCAACGGCTTGCTGAAGCAGAAGTCGAGCGCGCGGAACGATACTCGCAACCGATAGATCAGTCCAGGCAGCGCAGGATCGGTGGTCGGCCGATATGCGTACCACATGCAGCCCTCGAGGATACCTTACGCTTCAAAAGGTTACTGGAACGGTACAGTTGCAGCCGTGCATGTGATGTGGATGCTGATGGTTGGTTGACTTATAGTGAAGGAAATCCGCCAGGGCTTGGCATTATGATAGAGTTTCGGTACGATGCGAGCTTAGTCATCCGGTTTGTGAGGTGTGTCGTGTTCGTTGAGACCACGCCTCGTCGGTAGCAGCATGTTACCCTATCGTGCAAGCTACAGCAGCAGCACAGCGTGTAAAGCGGAACCATCAACGGTACAAATCAAGAAGAAACCATCTATATTAACAGTCCGGACAAGCGTTGACGCGATTGTCGCGTTTGGGCCCAACCATACGAGCTAATTGTCCGCCAGGCGATAATCGCCAATACTTGAACATACACAAACGCCTCTATCAAAGAGATAAGCGGCGTAGAGGCCTGACCGACGGGCCGATATGTAATACCAGCGATGACAACGTCTATTTGCCATGAACCAGCACCTGCTTTTCTTTCTTTAAACCCTCAACAACGTTGAGCGGCATTTTGAGGATGTCAGCGACAATATCTGCGGGCGTCAAAGCCAACCACTGAGTCAAAGACACGTCAGCCACACGATCTGCCTTATAGATCTCGATCCAGGTCAGATTCTGGGTCTCCGAAGTGTTCTCGATGTAATGCCCAGAGTTGTCCGGAAAAACAGCAGTATCTCCAGGACCGAAGTCGAAAGTACGTGAGTTGCTATTACCGGTGAAGACTGTCGCACGAGCTTCGCCCTCGTGGAAGTACAGCCACTCCTCGGACTGCTACCTGTTAGCATAGCGACCTACTCCAGATACTCGACTAACTTACAGTAGGATGCCAGTGCAATTCCCTTATACCCCTCGGCTCGAGAACAACGTACGTTGACGCGATCGTCTTCGAGATCGGGAAGTTGGTCGAGTCAATTTTCCACCAGACACCAGCACCACCGGGTGCAGGTTCAGGAGCGTGGGAAAAGGTGCGGTACACATATGAGGCATCAGCTACCAGCTCGCCGGCGCCTCCTGTAATATTCCTTTGTCTTGCAGCGTCACCGGTCGTACTGTTTTGAATGTACGGGTTCGTCTTAGGCAAATTGTCAAAGGTCGACTCAGGCAGACCGAAACTCTTCGCAAGAATCGCCTTTGGCGTCTTTGCAAGCCAGTCGTCAAGGTTGAAAGTTGTTCTATGACGTCGTCAGTGGGCTGGCACTCATTAATCATCGTCAACATACCCAGCAGCGTCGAAGTTTCCATCGTCGAAAGCTAGCAGATACTCGTTCTCATCGTCCAGACCTTGCACGGTATGGGCTTGACCCTTCGGAAAGTACCAAATATCCCCAAAGCCGAGCTCAGTCACTTGATGGCGCCCATTCTCATCTACTGCCGATACGAGTACACGACCAAACAGGACCTGGCCCCATTCCGCCTGGAAATGCCGTCAGCAATCGAATCACAACTTGGCTGATGGGTACAACATACGACACGGTGCCAGTGTAGCTCACGAATAGCACCCTTCTTAAGGTGCTGCTGTGCTGCTGCGATATCATGGCTCTGCGGTAGGTCGTTGTCCACCTGTTCTCGCACCCAGCCACCGGGGAAGATTTTCGTTTTCGAATCAGAGAAGCGCCACTTCAGATTGGGCACAGTTCCTGAATCAGTGCTCTGCTGGCCCAAGTTTGAAGGATTCTCGATGTCCACTTGACGATTGGTTCCTCCTATTTGATGTCAACACATATTTTGTCACTGCGTCTGGGAGACACTCGAACGTACCTAATATAGGGGCACCTTTGCCCTTGCCGTCAATGGGTTGACCATCTGAGAATGGCACGGGAGCTTGTCGCTTCACTACAGCAGCAAAGGCAGAAGTTGCAAAAAACACAGTGACTGCGGTACTGAGTCTCATTTTTTCCAAAGAGGGAAAGGAGTGCCTGCTTCTGTCTTCTCTGAAGAATCGCACGCATTCTTATATGCGCACAATGACACGGTTCTATGAAGTCATGAACCGCTCCTGCGGTGCAACTCATAGCGCATTCGCCCATGTCTGCTTTCGAAGCACGGCATGAGGCCGGATATCTCACCAGCCTATCTCCCGCCACGGGATAGATGTTTTGCAGGTCACCACCTTACTCTGCGAGTCGCCATTGGGCTACGTTACTGATCCCTAATTAAACTTCTGCTACTATTGGTTTATTAGGTAGGATGGCGATCTTCTTCCAGGTCTTGGCGACGCTCCCGGCTTAGTTCATAATGATTACGGTCGTAAGCATTGGATAAGATGTCGTGATGCTTGGTATTCAAATGTTGTGGTGTTGAGCCTGCAGATCAACCCCAGGTTTGTGCGCTAGTTCGATCACACCATTTGCGCATCAAATTGGCATCACCATCCAATCTCAAATCGGATCTGGCAGTCTCGCCAACCTCTATCTCTCTTCTGGTGATTTGGATCACTGGGTACGTATCCGTCGTTTGTACATCTCTAACATCTTCGAATTCGCTCTATTTGTTCCGTCCAGCATCGACGAGCGTTGAAGGAGGTGGATTGATATTTTTCGAGGGTGATCGTAGAGCTGACTGGACTTGCGCCCATCTCTTTAGAACGATCGGTAGTGCCTTCTCATCACTCACATCTCTTGGCAAGCATGTCTGTGCTCTGCAGTACCTTGGACTCACTTCGGCTATCGACACTGCCGTCTTCACGTCTCAAGAATGAATCGCGATTAGTAGAGGATCTGCGGCGATTGAGATTTGTGGAAGACGATCTCAACAAAGAAAGCATGCAGCTCACGTCCTACATCCTAGTACAGGTCAAACTCTGTAGGCGATCAGATCTACCTCTTCGAGCACGACTTTGTTCGACACATACCTGAAGAGTTCGACTAGTGTAGAAAAGGAATTCACACGCTCTACGCCTTGCCAGAATTGACCTCTTTGGACGAAAGCGGAGACACTATCAAAAATCCCGTGCTCACTCTCCGCATGGCACGGCTGAGATGGGACCTTCACCAACGATCCTCACCATATCGGCGGTTCTCAAGTCTTGGTATCAGACTTGTAGAGCTTGAGGTAACTTCCGCAATGCTCCAAGGCTGAGCCTTCATGCGCAAACCCCTGCCGATCCGACCATACATCAGGTAAGATCGACCAGAACACCTGGCATAGTTTCGATATTCGTCGTCAGTTCAGCCTGGATGATACCATCGTTGGCAGTGGAAGAAGATGAGGATGAGCGATGGTTAAGCGTGGGGAGAATTCTATGGCCAGCAAAGCGATGCATGAGCTTCCATGACCCTAACGAAGTATAAGTAGTGACCTCGAGACTGTGATGAAGAAACCAGCTCACAACTTGCTCAAAGTCTCTCACCGACTTCGCTCTTTCCTCTACGTCCTGCTTCCTCGTTGGCTGCTCGCAAATTATACGCCATGCACTCCAACACTCTATGTTGCGCGCTCCTTGCCAGTACGGCGAGCGCTCTGTCTCTACCACCTCTCATCCCATCTATCCCAGGTGTGACTGAGCCTCTGTCTACCAATGCGCCACCTTTGCCCATCTTGCAGGTGCCAACGCCTCCACTCGAGAGCCCGCCATTTGTCGGCAACCAGAACCTAAAGCCCAAGAAGATCGGCTATTTCTGGACTGCAGCGGGAGACAACAATCACAAGGACTTTCTGGCGACCTATTCTCTTGATGATGCCACGTTCGGTACCCTCTTGTGGGTCACTGATGTACCCTCTAGCGGCAATTCACCACACCACTTGGGCCCATCTCTTGATGGAAAGACGCTCGTCGGCGGCGGTCTTCTGTCTCTCTTGAAAACTCAGGATACCGCCTTCTACTTTGTGAGCTTCTTATCGCCGCCTTGTTAGTTATCTGCATCTAATGAACACCAGGACACCACCAATCCATATCAACCAAAGTTCAAGAAGAGCAACCGCGCTCTGCTCTCTTCCATCACAGATGAGATTCGCGCTAAGCCAGACGGTGGCTTTTTCATCACCTATATGGGATCTGCCGCCGGCACCTCTCCTGGGCGTCTCGTAGAGACTGATGCTGAATTTAACATTATCCACGAGTGGCCTGAGGATGTGCAAGGTGTACGTTATATCCCAAATACCCTTCCTGCGATTATTAATCAATGAATAGACGCTAAACATTCTTGGGGAGCAATTCAGCCCACACGGCTTGAGCATCGACTTTGAGAAGAACATCATCCTGACCTCCGATTTCGTCGTCCCTGTCACCATCCTGAAGCCTGCTTCCGCTATTGGCATCCAAAAAGCCGACACTCTCCGTCTCTGGGAGCTCAGTTCGCGCAAGATCATCTCTACCATCACGATCCCTGACGGCCAGGGAATCCAGGACGTAAAATTCATTCCCGGGAATTCAGAATCCGCCGCACTTGCTACTGCCGTAGGCCCTGGTCAAGTCTGGATCATCTATCCTTTCCGAAAAGACGCCAACGGCAACCAAGGTGTCGCAGAACTGCTCTTCGATCTTGGCCCGCGTGCACGCGAAAATCTGGCCATCTACTCTGACATCACCGATGACGGAAAATTCGCCTACTTCACACTCACCCTTGGCAACCACGTAGCTGCGCTCGATATCTCAGACCTCAACAACGTCAAGCGCCTGGACAACCCTGATGAGGACCAGGGCATCGTCGGACCGCACTACGTCAAGATCAGCCCCGACAAGAAAAATCTGCTTGTCACTGACTACTTCGTTCAGACCGGTGAGATTGGCGTCGTCAACACGCCTGCAGACTTTAAGGCGCAATGGATTGATATCTTGCCCGACGGCAGCCTGAGCTTCAATCGCAGCATCAACTTCCCCACTGAGTTTGCCAACAGGGGCGGCGCGAAGCCTCATAGCGCTGTTATCTTTGACCTGACTGATCCTAACAAACCCTTCTACTACTAAGTGCTGCAATGTTAGTCACGAATAGACTATCGCTACAGCTATTGGACGGGATGGTTGGTCTCATATATGGTTGCTCTGTTCACTCTATCAGCGTCTTAAACACACTTACCGTCTTTACAATTAGTTCAATAATGGTCAATCCTAATGCGTTTCAAAACCCAGACATGTGGTAGACAAATTCCATTGGTCTTGATGCTTGTGACCATCATGTGTCCTGCACCAAGGCATATCTGACCAGTCACTTGACACTTTTGTAGAATCCAGACCATCTTCATCGTAGCCAATAAGCCAAAAGACAAGTCCGTTGACGCACATGCACTCCAACAGGGAACCACCTTGACGAGATCGCTCTGTGATTATCCTTGCCTGATGCTGCATTTCGCCAAGTGACCGGCCTGACGTGCCTGGGGGCAGTAAGGAATGCATGCGCGCATAACAGAAGCTCACCGCCCAAACATAAGACAAAAAGCTGGTCTTTCATCAGAACGCGCCCGCTAGGACGTCACGAAAGATTCTCACAGAAGGATGATGACCACCACGTTCCAACGTCGCTTTTTCCAAGTGTGCAATTTACCTGGTTGACCGCTGATTATCACAGACTGTAGGACAAGCCAAAAACGGGCTCGATTCTGCTGCTTGAAACCTCTTTCCTATCGTTTATTCTGGTATTCCAAAAAGCTACCGATGAGACTTCCGTTATTCTTGACAAGCCGACACTCATACCCAGGCAGCGAAAGCCATTATGCATAAACTTTGTCAGAGACAAGCAGTCAGTGTTCTCAAATCACAATGTTAGATATTTGTTAGTGCTGCGTCTTAAATCATGTTGCTTCCGCATACACGACTGCTCGTCCGCAACTGCCAGGACGGTTATCTACAATAATTATGCGCTCGTAAACTACGGTACGTTTTTCAGGTTTGGTGTTGAACGGGAGCGTTCACAAGTCGTTTCCGTGGTTTGTTAAGACATCGTCCGGTCTGTGCGACGGATCTGGGGGTCCATGTGAAACGGTCTGAAACTCTGTCTGGTGACATCCATGCCTCAGATCAGGCTTCAGCCACACAATGCGCATCAAAGCTTAGCTGGACTACCTTGTTTCTCAGGCTGTAAAATGGAGTTGATGAAGCTGTAGATGCTGGCTTCCTGCTTGTTCAAAAGCTGAATGTGCAAAGGGTAGAATCGCGCATGTGCAAGAATTATAGGAAACAGCATTTGATAGACTGAATAATAACTATTACAAAGGAGCGAAAAAGACCGGGTTCCCAATCCAGACTCTACGCAACCACTTCTCCACTACCATCTACCACCACCTCATACAGTGCCATCCTCTGGTCGCAGACCAGCAGGAATACATCGCACTCCACCGCTCATCCTCATGTACTAATAAAACATTGCTTGGTATTTACACTACTAGTCAAACACACCCTTCGCTCGTTGCCTTGCGTACATGTATCGTTGTCGTTGTCGTTGGATAGAGTAGCTAAGAAGCTTACTCCTCGTCCTCGAGAAGCTCGAGCTCCTCCTCCTGATCATCTGCGGTGAGAGCAGGAGTGACCTTGCGGCGCTGAGCGGGAGAAGAGACGGAGTTGGCGCCAGTAGCAGCGCCAGTAGTAGCGCCTGTGGCAACACCGGCAGTGCCAGCAGTACCAGCAGTGCCAGCAGTGCCAGCGGTACCGGCGGCGGCGCCGGTTGCGGGGACGGCACCGGTAGCTCCGGTAGCTCCAGTAGCAGTACCAGCGGCAGGGGCGGCGGCACCTGCGGCACCAGCAGCAGGAGCGGCAGCGGCAGGGGCAGCAGCACCGGCTGCGGGTGCAGCAGCAGCAGCGCCAGCCATCTGGACGGGAACGCAGCCACCGAAAGGTCCAGCACGAGCGGGGTTCTCGCAGCGGACCATGCAGACGTTGCTTTGTCCAGCAACAGTTCCTGTGCAGGTCTGAGTAGCGGCGACCTGGACATTGAGGGGTTGATCCTGCAACTGAGTGTCCCGGTTGCGACCGCGGTCGTTACCCTGAAGGTTCTGGGTGACGGTCATGGGGACCCAGTTGGTACCAGTACCAGTGGCGTCGATCATGCACTTGTAAGGACCAGCACCATCAGAGTTGACCTGGTGGACGGTCATCATAAGGGCACCGCCAGCGGAGACCTGAGGAAGAGCGCCTCCGCTAAGCTGCATGACTTGAGCAGTGCCGGCCTGAATATCGTTGGCACCTCCACCGAGGGTCTCACCGCAGGTAGCTGCGGCATCACCGCGGAAGCGGGTGGAGTCTTGCTGGAAGGGGTTGCGGTTGGTGCCGTCACGAGGAGTTGTAGGATCAACACCAATGGCAGAGCCATTGCCGCCGGCATCGCCAGTGGCAGCAATGATTGCTCCGTGGCCAGCCACAAGGGTAGAGGAAGCCAGAAGGCTGAAAGCAACAACGGAGGAAGTAGTGAAGTACATTGTGAAGATGAAGATAGTCTGAACCGGTCAGATGGTGATTAAGTGATAGAGTAGAAGGGGTATTAATAGAATGAAAGAGAAGTAGTGATTATTGTAGAAGCTGGGTTGGGAACCTGAGTGCTGATGCTCTTCTTCCAGTCGCGGTCCAAGTCTCATTTATACCTGAGTGCGAGTTGTGAGCCATTGCAGACTTGTCCCCGGCCATCCGTAGACTTGTGTCGGCAACAAACTAGTCCAGACGTGCTGAGGCGCTGAGGTTTGGCCAAGGCGTAAGGATAAGGTTTCGCGGAGGACAGTGAGGCACGAAAACATAGACCGTTACTGAGGTTTGGTCTTGCAGATGGTGCACGAAACGCGGATGAGGTAGAAATCCATCGGAGGAGACCTGCGTCCTTTTGTTTCAGTGGGGTTCTTGAACATGGATTGTGCCGGAATGCGCCATGCCGATGAGGTGTTGCACCAGAAAGCGACCTATAGATGCGATCCTGTAAGTAACATGAGACGGTGAGATGTAGGGTATCGGCTGTAACGTCCTAGAGTCGTGATTGTTCGAAACCAAGGACCAGCAACAGTACCCGAGGCAAGCATGAGCACATGCAGTCTGCAGATCCGCTGCGCTTGAGTGTCGGTTCGCTCTATCTTTGGCGGTGCCTAAGCTTCAGGCCGTCTCAAAAGGTAAAGCTTGGCAGACTGCTTGATCAATCCCTGAGGCTCGTGAAACTGAGCGAGGCTGTGTTGGCAAACAGAGCAATACGTCTTGGCTCCGACCGGCGAGAATTCGGTGAATGCCACAGACAACGATCACAAACAACGAGGATGGGCATCATGGTATTGGTTTTGAGTCCAGCTCCTTTCCTGCAGTCAAATAGTTGATACCCCTAACATGTCGAGAAGACGTCTTCCAGCTTGTTGCAGTCCCAATCGTGCAATGGCATGGTACACGCAGAAACCCCGATGCAAGATGTTCGGATTACTCGTGCCGAGTCTGTGTTTGTAGATGGTGATGCGCGACCCACCGCGGTTAGGTGTGGGTTTAAGTTTCGTTGTACCGAGTTAGGGAGAGAGTTTGGGTTGGTGACACGTCGCAAGTTTCGCAAGCCCCGATATAGCAAAGTCTGGGGAAGCTTTTGTGCTCGGGCAAGCCTCACTCCGGCCTTGGATGTCGCGCATCGTGTGGCTCAGGCTGTAGAGAGGTGCTAAGTGGATCTTATCCAGACGGTGAAGTTTCTGGCGTGTGGTGTTGGGGTTTTGGTGAGCCTCAAGGAGTCAAGGCTCCGCCGCTGATCTTGGCAAACAACACCATCGTCGACACGCGCCAAACACAGCAAGCATCGAACTCGACACTTTCGTCGACATCGTAAACAAACATCATGGGTAACAGGCTACTCATCTGTGTACTTGAAATCCCTTCGCTGCATACAGTGCCAGGAAGGGAAAGTGCGCCTAAATAGCGAGTGAGTGTGCGTCAAGATCCTTTTCTCACAGATGCGTGGGTGAGTGCTGATAGCAATAGATGGCCTTCCAGGCGCTTCTCGGTCTCTGTGTCTCGGTGCGAGCAGTTCTATGATTCTTATTGCTGAGCGCACGTTCAGAACCGCCGCGCTGTACAAACCGCTGGCCTCTGAGCAGATTGCAATTTCTCCCTAAGATGCATAGATAGCTATGTAGACCGTCCGATCGAAGAACGACCTAATCAGCCTGACGACTCGCACATCACGCTTGGTCTGCCTTGCACGCACCCTCCTCTATCCGATCGAAGGAGCTGCGTCGCAGCACGAGGTGCGATGTACATGCTACGACATACATAAAGCTCTACGACTTGCAGACAGCTTAAGGACTCGTATAGCGATGTGGTTCTCGGCATTTGGAGAATGTGGGCACAGGCACAAGAATTGTGTATGCGTATTGCGCCTGAGAGACGATAATATTGCTGAGATTGAAATGGTGCGGTTTCAAGGCATTATCAGTGAATGGCTCCTCTGGCCCAGCACTGAACATATAACGACTTGAGAATTGATGTGTCTATGCTGTATTCCGACCTTCAACATGCATCTTAATCAGGCAACTTCGCTAAGAGCACGTTTTAGGCAGGTGCCAACGACGTCATTCCTACTCCGATTATCGGTGTTTTCTCATCACGACGATAAGCGTAGACGTACCACAGGCATTACCAAGGTCAATGACTGAGCTTACATATCGCGATACCTGCCGCAAGCCAAGCACAGCTAAGAGCGTCTACGACTTCTACCCTGGGCCTTGCACTCGTTAAAAAGTGGACGTCGGATGATATAAAGCAGCTCTGTGCTGCGAGTGGTAATGGCATATATCCGGCCTTCGAGACAATTGCTGAAGTAAGCTCCCAGCATGGTATCTGCCTTCAGGTTGGTCATTGCTGCGATCTGTAGCCGAACGTTGGTGGCAGCAACAACACCAATGCCTTTCGACGCTCGCGAGGCGACAATCGACTCAGTCCACCATGCACTTTACACCAAGTTATCGACGTGTCGAGAGGTGGTCTCGGCTTTCATTGCCCGCATCGAAGCTCACAACCACCGGACGAACGCCATCATCACGTTGAACCCTAATGCATTAAAAGCTGCGGACGCTCTCGACGAGCAACTCTTGGCAGGGAATGCGACCGGATCTCTTTTCTGCGTTCCTGTGCTACTGAAAGACAACTACGACACCGAAGATATGCCAACGACAGGAGCTAGTATCGCGCTTGCAGAATCTCAACCGACTGAGGATGCGCCCAGCGTGACGGCACTCAAGAATGCAGGAGCTATCATTCTAGGCAAGACCAACCTGCATGAGCTCGCGCTGGAAGGAATTAGCGTATCCTCTTTGGGTGGACAAACAATCAATCCGTATGATGCCACACGAACGCCTGGTGGCAGCTCTGGTGGCACAGGAGCGGCGGTTGCGTCTTCTTTCTGCGTCTTCGGCACTGGCACAGACACTGTCAACTCACTACGTAGCCCTGCATCGGCCAATTCGTTGTGTAGCATTCGTCCTACAAGAGGCCTTGTCACACGCACTGGAATTTTACCCATATCATACACCCACGACACCATTGGCCCAATCGGAAGATCGGTGAAAGACGTCGCTACGGCTCTGACAGTCATGGCTTCTACTGGCTATGATGCTAAGGACAACGCGACAGCACTTGTTCCCTCAACGAATCAGAACATTGACTATGCGTCGTCACTTTCGATCGCTAAGCTCAGTGGACTTCGCATTGGGGTCCTCAATGGCTTTTTCAACCGTACCGATTCGGCGGAGGTCACCCCGGTCAATACCGCCATGGATGCGTTGATGTCCAAGCTAGAGGTGGAGAGCGTCACTTTTGTTCCAATTGATGAGACTATATACAACGCAACAGCCATTCAGGCTGCTCTCGACGTTCAGCGCTACGAGTATCGCGAATTGATGGACGAGTATTTACAGCGTCCTTCGCTTTCCGGTCGACACCCCAAAACGCTCAACGAGCTATATTCGCACAAAGCAGTTAATGGGTCTGGCGGTCAGTTCCTTGTACTGCCGACCCAGTACGAGTATGTCAACACCGCATTAGTATCATCAACAAGCAACGAGTCATACATCCAACGTCAAAGCGGTATACGCAATCTAACTCTCGCATTGCAACAAACCTTCGCTGCAAACACTCTAGACGCTATCATCTACCCAGAGCAAAAAAACCTAGTTGTGAAGATTGGATCTCCGTCGCAGAGTGGTCGCAACGGCATTCTAGCAGCGCTTACAGGCGTGCCGGTGGTGACGGTCCCTGTGGGTTTCAGTGAGCCGAGCGAAGACGCACCGATCGGTGTGCCAATAGGTATGGAGATTATGGGTAGGCATTGGGACGAGAAGAAATTACTGGGCATTGGATATGCAATCGAGCAATTGACGAAGATCAGGAGGCCACCAGTGTGGACGAAGGAGGTCGTGGAGGTAGTACACTACGAATCTGTACCAGTTGTCAGACCAAACAAGGAGAACGTCAGCCCTGAATATCCACTGGGCACTTTGTAGGTAACTTGCTATACAACCGCCCGCTTTTTGCGAAAGAAATTGTGGTCTGCGTAGGTCGCACTTAACAGCCCATGCGCTCGCGGCCACGTCTCGTCTCAATCCAGCTGTTGGCCTCAGGCACAAATAAAACTTCACGTAAACACAGCGTACATCGTATTCTGCTGAAAATTGAAAGAGAATACGCCTGAAGACAAATTCTCGGAGTATTTCTCGAACCCACCTGTATCGACTAGGTAGACCGTTGTCGGTGAGGCGACGATCGGTATTTTTACAGGGAAATCATGCAAACTGTGAGATGACGTCCGGCAATGGTCCGTGGCTAGCACAGCCGCGACACAGCCGGGAACGGTGGCAAACTTCACGGGTCGACGAACATCTTTCGTAGGCAACACAAAGCGCTGCAAGCTCCAGAGAGACGCAAAGATAGGGAACGATGGTATCACGAAGATTTCAATACCCGTGCACTCGCTTTATGGAAGCTCGCGGATAGGGAGCTACAACACGTGACCATGTGCCAAGATGCCCAGAACGCTAACAGTCCAAGCTCAGTGGGAGGTTGTCATCTTCCTGAGATCTGATCTCCTTGTTCTCCACGGCGTCTACCATGCTTCTTCAACAGCACAGATGGTTAAATCGCTCCGCTATGCCGCTATCGTCAACATCGTCACTCTCGTCGTTTTCTTCATCTACCTCGTAACCTCACTCTACCTGATTCTGCGCCAAGGCCTGGGGCGGAGCTGGCCATGGGTCTGGCTTACGGCATTATGTGTTTGCCGGCTGGTGCAGGTGTCCATGGATTTGGCGACCACACAGCTCACGCCCATCGCAGTCGACGTTTCTAATACAAGCGTTTCGTCCGGCGTTGCAATTCTTACCTCTATGGGCCTCACACCACTCTTCATGTCAACCAGCAGTCTTCTCAACACGACGACCAAACCGAAAGGACGCCGTATGCAATGGATCTTGCTTTTTGTGCACGTTCCTCTCATCATTTCATTCATCCTCATAGTAGCTGGTGGTATTGATCCGGACTCTCGCGACAACAGCCCTACGTTCTCGGCAACGGAGGCAACAAAGGCTGGCATCGGTCTTTACATCGTCTGTTTCTTAATCCTTATTTGGGCTACAGCAGTCATCTCAGCCCGTCTCTATCTCGCGGATTCTCAAGAAGTCAAGATTCTGACTACTGTTGTCCTCAGTCTGCCATTCTTCGTCGTCGATATCGTCTATATGACATGCTTCGCATTCGAAAGCTGGGTCGACAAAACTTCTGACATGCGATTCAACGTTATTTCCGGCGATGTTACGACTCAATTGTGCATGTACGTACCTGCCCCATCAGCGCCACCACACCTACTCTGCTTGTCATCAGATACCAGGACTTGAGGTTCTCTGAGCTGCAACGGCTTCTATCTGGTCCCTTGCGATCGTCCTCCCGAATACGCATAAGTTAACCATCCATTGTCGCTAACATTTTGTGATAGGCAAGTAATCATGGAGTACATCGTCGTCGGTCTCTACTTATTTCTTGGGCTGGAACTTCCTAGCAAGGCTGCCCGCATCAGGGAACAGATTGAAGAGGTTAAAGAGATGAGTGCGGATCAGCTCCAAGAAACCATCCTTTGGAAGCTACACGAGGCCATTTCACGAGTTGTAGCTGCGATGATCATGCCGGCCCTCAGATTCTCACACTGGATGCTGGGGAAGATTTTACGCTCTGGCCAACCCACCTGAACTGAGGCTGTCGTCATAGTTCGTAGTCTTGACTACGGTAAATCCACTCGCTGTACACAACCTGTGTAAGGCGTACCACTCGGTCAAACCGAGGATACTCTGACTGGAGAGGTCTAGGACAGCTGACGATTGTGCAAACGCCAGCAGGCCAATGGATTGCAAAACGAAAGCGAATCGTGGACGTGTCATCAATGACATCCATGTCGACCATCCGGTGCGACAAACTTCGTGCTTGCCGGTTTGGTCTCGATGATCAATCTTCCCCAGCGGAGATCTGTCTTGGAGCAGACTCACCCCTTCAAGTCACAGTTGCCTGTGGACGAATGACCTGCATCTTCGGCATACACATGCGGGCTGTGAGTTCCTCCACCCGCGCACTCGCAGATCTGGCTCTTCCGCTGTATTGGTCGCAACACGAAGTCGACGATCTCTAATGCAACAAAAATGGCACGCTGTCGTCTCACCCGATACTCGGGCAATCATATCAAAGTCCGCGATTGTACATAATATGTGTGCGATGGGGCGAAGCACCACGCATGTCGCGTGAGAACAACCATTTGGAGTGGGTTTTGCGGGACCAAGAGGACCCAGGGCGAAACAGTTCCCCAGGGCAACAGATTTGTTACCCGGTGTTCGGCAGGTGGGATCTGGGTACAGTTATCCTGGTCTGAAGCATGCCTCTTGGCATCAAAGCTACAGAACAGACCTACTAGTGCTTCTTGCTTTTAGGATCATTACCGCTATAGGACCAATGTCAATTGTGATCTGCAAAGCTCGCAGATCTGACTCAACTCTGTGCGCTCTGGTAGAAGACAGCTTCTGCTGTTCCTCTATTCCTCTATTCCTCCGTTCCGGGTGACTTTAATATTGAGATGGGAGCATCAGCTGCTGGATTCCTTCGCGCTGGGTCGCAGCATACATTCATGTCCTATTTGACCAGGATATTCAATGCTTTGTCGCCGCCGATAGCCTCTCCAGCCTCTCCACTAGCTATGTATCATCACTGTCAGGACCCAGTGATCGTGGGGTCACATCTTCTTTTCGTGCCTCTGACTCTCTTCACAACATTCACAACAGTGCATGGGAATTAAGATTTCTCACTCAGGAGGGCCCAGATTGAACGAGGAAGCTGAGCCACAATCTGCCAGTTTTATCACCGCACCCAATTACTTCCAACTCAGCTACTTGGCAAAACGCAGCATCGGGACGGAAGGACGGCTAATCTCACAAAACCGGTTCTTGCTAGAGTTAAAGCTTTTAAATCATATCCACTTAGTAGTAGTCTTGTGGCTTCTGGACTGTGATAGGACCGATTCAGACTCCACAAGAGCGCCAAGTGGCTGATCAGATGTACCTACAGGGGGGGGGGGTTTGATACAGTGTGCCGGCGTGGCATACATTCAGCAAGTTAGATGCTCTAGAAGAGTGTCGCAGCTGTTCAAGATTGGCCAAACTCTCAATGACTACCCGTGAGATATCAGCGGGAGAGTCAGCCCCCTGTAGGTGCAGCATTGACCATGAAACTGTACAGTATTCCATTCCATCTTGCGTGCTGGGCAGGCAAGCATCCAAGGTAACCAGAAATTGAAATTTTAACCTCTGTCAACAATAGATGTGAACCTGCGCTATGATGATCAAACGTCGCTGACCCCAGCAACTCATGAGCAGAAAAAAACAACTTCATCTAACAACGTAATTCAGGTGGTTGATTGGGTGATGTTGCCTCCAAAAAAATTCCTCACACGACAACAGAGTTTTCAATGCGGGAAAGTGCAGCTGACTGACTCTGCCATGAGTGAGATGTATATGAATGAGCATGGGAATAATCTCTGCCCGCTTGGTAATCAAGGTAAAGCTTTTCATTGCTCCTTGACTGTATATATATACGTACCAAGCCGTCACTATTCCATCGATCACATCTCTTCCCAACTACAAGTTGGATATCTTCGATAGTATAGTGGTCAGTATTTCTGCTTGTCATTCACAGGACAGCTCGCAGGAGGCCGGGGTTCGATTCCCCGTCGGAGAGATACGATTCTTTTTACTGATTTGGTGTATCAATGTTCGACGCTCAGATTTTTGCTTGTGATGTGCGATCTGTGCGTCAGTATCGTGCCTCGGCTGAGAATTTTGGGCTAACGACATCACCAACATAAGATTACCGACAACGATTTTTTATGACAACGCATTCATGTCTCTCAGGTGTGTGTTCTAACTTTCTGATCTAACACCCTTGAATCCGTTAGAATCATGGATACCCTCTACATTGCTGCGTCGAAGCACACCATGTATATGGCTAACAACGATGGATCACGATTATGCCGGCTCGCAACAGCTAAGAAATGCAAGTGAACTCTACAGAATGTTCTTTTGCCTACAGCATAGGCAATACTGAACTGAATCTTAGCTTTAGGTATGATAGCTACAAGCTCTGTGTCAAAGTCAATGAGCTTGGTGGTTGCTTATCGCAGTTTTTTCCTGAAACGTGAGAGGTACTTTCATCAATGGTCCTTTTTCTAGACCATAACATCCAAATCGACCAGTCCCAGTTCGGGCCGTGGCTGAAAAATAATGGTGTGGATTAGCAACCACCTCTACCAGTCCAGATGGTTCTACGCCTACTCGTGAGTTGCATGCAAAAAAGTGCTGCAGTGGCACTCTATGTGCAATCAGGAGACTCGAAAGTAGCAAAACAACAGCACTAAGTAAGACATGTTTCCAGCGGCACGAGCGCCAAACGCGACTTCCCTCTGCCGACAAAGTGGCAAAACAGCGGACAGCCATACCTTATTACTCCAAGGAGTTGAACGACTCGCCACCTCGGCGACATTCTAGAGATCTCTACCGGAAACGAGGGCTGCCACCTTATATTGCATGCCGCAATTCGCGCTTCGTGAGGTCACGATAACGCAGAGCACCGTCAGCTCGAGAAAACGATGAGCGAATAGCAACAAAGTACCGAATGCTTCGGCATGGATACTTCATCTGCAGACAAACGATGCGAACTGCTGATCAGTGGATATTGTAGTATGCAAGCAATTCCAATTCCGTAAAGTGAGGTGCTTGACCGGAACTATTCAGCTAGCTAGGCGATATGTTCTGACGAATGCAGCCAACTTACACAGAACAATGAGTATGAGTAAGCAAGCCACAAGCGCATGTTCAGCTCGTCAGAGGGATCGACACGTACCAGTCTGTACGTTTGTTGCACAGAAGAATTCGGACCTTCCATGTTGTGGGAGGTTGCACTTCTGCGTCTAACATACGCTGAACATCACACTGAGGAGAGTCCATCTCGCACTAAGGATCCTCCACCAAGTTCCAAGGTCGCTTCATTTGTGGGTTACAGAGCAATCATGATACGCCATCGACTTTATCTTGGGACTCAGTTCACCGTTCTACCTCGCCGATCAGAGCGTGACACAATCTGATCTGATATCGACCATATGCACGTAATTCTCACTGGCGAACATCTCCGGTATGCGGACAAAGGCCCAAAACATAGTGCACTTTTCCATATCCGGGGAAAACCATCTCGGTGTGTCGAGTGATAATCAGCAGTGTGAGACGCACTGCACACTAGCTGCGAACCGTGTACTCTGTACAGGACGATCCTCCTGACCAGCCTAAACCGACCTATGAGGAGTTTCGCAGCACCCGGAGTAGCTACAAAGCTCAGTAGTCCCGAATCATCGGCTTGTGCCTGTACGCCCTGGTATGTAAATGGCATTGCATGCGGCCAAGCTTAGCCATCCTTCACATTAGCGAATCCAATCTCCATGTCAGCAATGGTCAAACTTAATTTTTTTCGAGCAAACAGGTGGCGCAAAGCGGAGAGGTGCATGCGTCCTGCGCGACATGCATAAAGCTGTCTATCTTGTGCGTGGGGTACTCAGCATAGCAACCAGGGTGGCTCCATCGTATCACTCCATGAACACGACATGCGCATGCATGCAGCTAACCCCCAAGCCTCACTTCGTATGGCACAAGCACAGCTGGAATGCCGCTCCTACAGCCACATGCTGTCTTTAGCCGTGGGTCCCAAAGCACGCTTGCCCCGCTTCTGCGAACAAAAGGAATTGCCGCTGTCCTGGAGCTCGTAATGGCGGCGATGTCGTCCAGCCAAGTAGGCAACAAGGCAACACACATCGCAATCGGCAGCCGAGGGGCGCTTGCGCGTGGCTTGCGGAGAACCCGCCCCTTGTGCGTCCAGAACGTGCCTGGTGCGGGGGAACAACGGTTCCCGCTCGCGACCAGCAGCGCGGAATAGTTGGCCGGAAATTCTGCAGAGTTTTGCGCTCGCGCTCTGGCCTTACTTTTTGGCGTTGTCGAGGCCTTGCACGGTCGGGTGAGCATGCGGCTTGCCTCCTTCCGCTTACTGCCTTGGTCAAGCGGTGGTCTCGGCGCTATGTTAGTGCAGAAGAGCTGCCTCGTTGGCAGTGAGCGCGTGAACTGACACTAAGGAAATAGCACGGGAGGCTAGACACGTCAATGCAATCTTCGATAGCGATTGCACGGCAGCTCCCGCCGGAAAACATGCAAACATCGCTCGTGCTTAGCTGAGGTGAAAAACTCGGACAATGTCTCGGCTTCGAGCGTTGAATGGGAAGGTGGCCACTAGTAGGTCCCATGGCAACCTGCAAACCGTGATGATGCAATGCATGAAGGTGGAGAAGGCGGAAATTTGAAGTGCGGCGTTCATGAAGAAGCCTAATGGTATCGTTTCTATTTTGACCTTTGGGCTGCTACGTAGTTTGTATCCTCCATGTTCATCTATCCCTATGTGACCTTGCGAAAGTGAAATCCTCACAAATGCTGAAAAAGGGCCGAGACGTGCATTTGCCAATGTCCATCTCATCCAGATCAGCCAGGCCGGCCCGACCCTAGTCGAAGGGATGGGCAATTCCTGTTACAAAGAGATGTCCTGCATGCATGTGCGCCAGAGTGGGTTGGTCCCACGACGAGGAAGAAGTGAAGATCGACAGATAGCCAACCACAGGACACTGATTAAATGCCCTTTTGGCTGCTCACCGAGCGAGCGGTCCGGGTAAATGGAAAGTGCAGATTCGAATCGAAAGTGGAGTCGTAGCTTCGTGAATGTACAGAAGTAAACAAAGGAAACAGCGAGAATACAACAGGTGTCAAACTGACGGAGCAACGAAGCTCGGAAGGGAAAGAAACATCTAGGATATCGCCGAAGTATTGCTGTGACAACAAGGTGACAGGGAAGCTCCTATGTGACCCTGTGACAATAGCCCCAATGCACCGCAAATGCAAGAAAAGGAAAGGGTATATGCGAAATGCAAAGTGAAGCAAACAAGGATCGTCGTGTTGTCGACTGATCCGAAGGACTAATGCCCTACATCCATGTGAGTGGTTCTTGAGAGCAGTGTGCAGGTTGCGAAGGCGAATGGATGACATCGTCTGGGAGGACGATGTGCGTGCGGCGCTGGCCACTCAATGTAGGTAGTAGGTCCGAGAATGGTAGGTTGGAAGCGTGAGGCCGCGACCCTTGCCGTGGCGTGACCTACGACAGGGCCTTGAGCTGGGTCCGAAACGCCGGCAAACTCCATGATAAACGATGGTACAAGTGAGGGGTGTACGATGCAACAGACGCCTTCAGTGAAGACGCGTGGCGATGGTCTGCGGTGTCGTAGATGTCGTCGTCAGCTGGGTGGGGTACTTTGACAGGCGCTAGTTACCGCTCGAACGTGCTTGAGCGACTTATGAAGTCCAGGTCTGACTCGCGAGATTCGCTAGTGATTCGCTCCTCTTTGCGCCTGGTGCGCTCGCTGGGAGCTCGGCTTATCAGACGTCTGACGAAGTTGCGTTTTGGGTTGGCATTTATGGCTTCAATTGATGGACTGGCCGGCTCGATTGAAGACCTGCGGGAGCCCGTGCGCTCCAGGACTTGTTCTGGAGCATCAACGATATCCTGCTTCTTGATCTGGCAGAATAGAGTCGAGAATAGGTACTGTTCACCATTACTGTCGAACAGTGGCAGATGGCGGTAACCTTGTTGGATGCTGTTGAGTTTGGCTGTGAAAGTAGCTAGCGGAGCATGGTTGGTAGTGCGAGCGTCGAGTGAGTTCCAGACGGTCCAGCGCACAAAGACTAGACTGGGAAAGCGGGTGCGAACGGTCAATTGGAGTTCACTATCAAAGACCGGGTTGTACCCGTTGCCCTCGACAATGCGCGTCCGTTTCCGTAGTGGGTTACCGATACCTGAGTGACCGTTGCGTGCAGAAGCGTCCTGCCCGCCAACGCCGACAGCATTAGCTCCGTTGTCTTCGGCACTGTACATCTCAAACTCGACATAAGGGTTGATGTTGGCGTCTTGTGCCAGGCCACGGGGCCTTGGTAGTTGCTGGGCGGAGATGATCTTGACAGCAAACTTGACTTCCTTCTTTGGAGCTTTGTTGTGACCCTGCGTAGGTGTCTGTTCCAAGCGCAAGTCCGCAGGCTTCAGAACATAACCTGTACGATCGTTGCCACTTGCGAACATAGCCTCGTTGAGCTGCTGTCCGAGATCGTATGTTTGCCAATTGAGTGCGACCATCTGCACCCCGCGCCTCCAGAACTTCAAAGGATCGAAGTTGGATGAGTTGATCCTGAAAGCATGAGGGTAGACGCGCATCAGACATCGCATGTTGTGTGCCTCCAGAAGATGCTTTTCTCGCGAACCAGGCTTTGTCATCTTCTCAAACGCACGTTCATTGACGGAAAAGATGTGATTGTACGATTGGGCATCGCTGGTTGTGAAGTCGGTAAACTTGTACCCTTTTGTGTATACGCCAAGATCACCGAGAAGCCTTGTGATGTTGCTAGTCTTGGTTTTCTTGGGCTTTTTGCGTTCCTCTGCTGCGGTTACTTGCGGGCTGTCGCTATCTTCAGCTGAGCTGACAAGGGCCGAGGTGGGCACAGTGTTGTTTGTTGAGGTAGTTGAGGTGCGAGGAGATGTCCAGAACATGGCTGAATGCTCCGGAGGACTCATTGATGGCGTGCTGGAGATGAGAGGTGAGTTGGGGATGATCATGTCGTTCATCTGGATAGGTCGAGACCAAGGAGAGCTGAAGCTGCGTTCCCTGCGCCGTGTTGTGAGTTCGTTGGTCAAAGCTTTAGCGTCCAGCTCTTCTGATGCAGCCTTGACCTTGATCAAGACCCTGTTCTTCAGCTCTTCTGGCGATGGTAGAGTCTGAGAATTGAGATCCAGCGGTTGCAGAACCAACTTGTCGCCAAATTCCTCGCACATGGTTTTGACCATTAAAGCCTGCTGATCCGCGGTACAATGTACTTCTAGCGACAGAATCAGGGGGTACTCGGACTCGACGAACGCGTACTTGTTGACAACCTTGATAGTGTCGTGGAATGATATACTCGACGTCAGAGTGCGACCGTGCATGACTACCGGCTTTCCATCACTACCATCCCAACAGTCGATCTCGATGCACCGACAGCCTTTCTGAAGCGCTGTGATGTATGCTTCAGTGCTTGATTCACCAGCAACTTGGCGTCCAAGAAGATAGGTGTTGTGAGAACAAGAGATGAAGTACTCGTTCAAGGGACGATCGAGCTGTAGGCCCTTTTCGACTGGCTTGAGGACAGAGTTCGCAGGCGATGTCAGGAACGTTTGGAATGCAGGGAAGCTCATCGTCAGAGGCAGCGGGATCTCGCCGCCTTCTAGTGGGGTCGCTTTAGTCTTGGTGACACGTGCAAACTTCTCAAAGGTGTTTGACCAGTACTCCGAGTCCTCGGTCACGTCAACACCCTGCTCATTTCTCAAGAATGAAAAGAAAGCGAGTTTATCCATTTCCACTTTCGATCCGGACTGGAACGTCTTGTATATCTGTTTGATATCCTTGCGTTCCTTCAGACGTCTTACGAAGTACAGGAACTGTGTTTGGTTCAACCTGCCGGTGTTCAGGGTATCGGCCTTGTTGAAGTAAATGCGTAAAGTCGCCTCGGTACAGTTGATGTGTAGGTTACGGCACAGCTCAACAGTGCTAGGGAAGTCCAAAGAGTCCGGACCGTCCATACCATTGAGTCGCTTCTTCATCTCGCGCTGCCAAACAAGCTTTGCACTCTTGTCTGCAAAACCGAGCAAACCCGCCATCATGTCAATCCGATTGCGAGATACAGACTCGAGTGTCGTAGTCCACATGTTGAACACACCAATGTCAGGTGCTATCAGGTGCATGGTCCTTATGCGGCCCTTTGTTCGTGATGTGTCGGTGTATACGATCGTGAACCAATAGGGTGCCCAGGCTTCTGAGAGGCCGACTTCCTCGCGGTAATGCTTGGCCTCAAGACCTGAACGAATCTCTCTGACATCGTCGATGTAGAAGCACTTGGACGGCCGAGAAGGATCCCAGAAAACCTTTGCTGATTCCAGATCTAGGCGCAAATTGATCTCTTTCTTCTCTTTCTTTGTGACCTTCCTCAAGACAGTGCCCTGCTCGAGACGAGAGTTGCGCACCGGTGCTACAACGGTGGAGTCTGGTATTGAGCTGACACTGGGCTGGCTACTTGAGATGCCCAGCGCGTTGATGGGCTCGCCGTATGCGTCGTCGATGGCCTCTTCCTCTTCAAAAGCATCAAAGTCAGAGATGCAGGCCTCGCCGTCGGCGGCAGTCCTGCTGTCACTGCGTCGGCGCATAATGACTGGTCCCTGACTTCTGTCTCGGTGTGCTTGCGAATTATTCCGACGGAACCTATTGGGAATGCCCTGTGCACCGCGGCTGACCCGGCGAATCAACCCTGGTCCTTTGCTAAGGGCCTCAGCCATGGCAGACGGGGACGACGTGGGTGCCGCTGACATTGGTGGCGGCAAAAGTGATTCGGGAAGGCTGTAGGACGGCACGGCTGGAAGCGAGCTCGAGATCATAGGCACCATGCCCTCCGGTGTCGACTGGAGTGAGCCATTGAGGTAGGATGGCGTGGAAGCCGGACTGCCTCGAGAGCTGGGAATGCTGATAGCGGCCGTCATGCGAGCGAAGCTGGGGGACGGCGACGGCATACGCGGGCGCGTGAGTGAGTCGTTGAGCAACGACATGATGTGTGGTTAATTGCAGATAGCGTAGGGTGAGGCAGCGCTAGTGCTTCTTCATGGCGCAGAGAGAGAACTGAAGGAGTGGATGCGGCGAACGGGCGCCAATGGGGAATAAAAGCAAAAAAAGGATCAACAGCCAGCTGGGGTCCTAAGTGAGCATGAGCTACGAGCTTTCGTGCATCGTGAGATTGGCGGTAGGCTGCGCTGCGTGTTCGGCTACGACGGTTCGGGGTGCACAAGCGCGCTGGGCGGGCGCGCAGGACGTGAACGTGTGGACGCAGGTCAGCTGGTGAGGCGGACAGGTGCGTTGAATTTCTTGCAGCGACGTGCAGACGCAGACGTGACCGGGGTGGTGTATTTTGGGTAGTTGCTACGGAGCGCCGCTCGTGGGGGTTAGGTGCTGCCGAATGCGGTCGTTCGCACAAAATGGCAGGACAAATCAATGCAGCGTGTAACACTGACGACCTCGTTGTCGGCGCAGTATGCAAATGCGGTGATGGTCGAAGGTCGCAGGCGAGCAGGTAGAGGTGCGGAGTGAGTGTGAGTCGTAAATGTGCCCAGCTCCCTTTGTAGAGTAGCACGGCAGGAACGGATAGCTCTTGTGGAAGGAACGGTCGTCTTAGGGCAGGTACGCTCAAGTGTCGAGAAACGGCGAGCGGCTTGGCGCGCTTCTCCTGGAAACAGGCAAGCCCGCTGAAAAATCTTTGCTAATATTACATTACACCAGCACACGCTCATCCTGCGCATCCCTTGAACTGCCCCTAACCGTGTCGTTGTCGGGCTCCACGCCGCCCCGTCCAATTCGATCCACCCCGGCCACGTTAGACTCGCGAAGCCTCTTCCCTGTTGGCGAGCTGCTAGCCACGCCCTAAGGTTTGGAGAGCCGCGGCACCGGCACCTGCACCTGGGCACGCCCCAGCAATGAAACGCTCGCAGATGACGTCTCTACCGTCGCTGCCCCAGGTGGGCGCCAATCACACCAGCACCGGAGGCTCTCTCCACAGTGCCATCATCAGGCAGCCAGGACAGCGCTGCTAACAGAGCCTAACAGCCTAACACCTGCTAGACAACGGCCGTGGCTCTCACGGCATGCACTGCCCTGGTGAGCAGACGTGCGTTTGCCGCTTATTGCACGCAGGATCTGCCATGTTGCCAGTGCTCACTCAGCCTTGCTACACACATAATCAGGCATCCACAGTATACTGTTCATCCATCCATCCATTCATTGTCGGAAGCCACGGCAGGCACGGCAGCACTGCGACATGGACAGCAGTGGCGCGCTGTCTGCTGTGGTGAGCTGGCACTGCTGCGAAACAGAAGGCAGTTAGTCGCGCGCCTTGGTTGCAGTGGTAGCCTCAGAAACCCCTCATCACTCTCTTGTCGCTCGTCATTTGACGTGGCTGTTGTTTGCACTGGATCCGACCTTGCCGGCCCCAATCTTACAGAGCAAGCAATAGACTCATGGCAGTGCGGTGAGCGATGCATCTTACATCCGGCCTGTTGCATGCAGGCTGTGGAGCGGTGACCGCAACACCGCCTGCTTCCAGCACGCTGCAGCGCGTCGCGAATTTTGAATGTCGTGACAGCCGACTGTGGCTGCCCTCCACCCTCTCTACACGTGGCGCGGGACCTCCGTTGTGTTGAAACGAGAAGGCGAAGCCGGCACAGCGGTTTGAGTTCTGCCCCTGTCAATCATCCCTGCCCACGCTTGTTTGATGGGCCGCGGCGCGAGAGCAACAAGTTAGGGATACCCAGCCTCAACCACCTTCTTCGACACTGCCCAAAACTTGCGACTCGCTTCGTATCTGCAAACCTTACAACACGCTACTATGACCACGAAGAGAGAACTCGGCAGTAAGGGAAGGCTGGGCAGGTAGCAGGCAACAGGTAAGAAGGCTCACGCGGCATTCCTGACACACTGGCTATTCCGCAGCAAGACGGCACTGCGTGCTCTACAGACGCATGCAATGCAATGAGTCGCGTGATTTTCCGCGCCGCTTTCGAGAAGCTGGCAGCAGGATTGCGCCCGCCCCTGAAGCCGTTCACGAATCAGGCCACTCTCCCCGCACATCGATATCCGGGTATGACCATGTGACCTGCTGGCGGTGTGATATCTGCTCTCCCAAAGCAGCCAGCACCCAATCATCCAGTGATTAGTAGAACTTCTTCACTAAGAAACAAGCTCGATCGATGAGTTGTCAAACTTTTCCAGGCGCTTGTCGAGCACGTCCTTTGTCCTTCTCGTGTCCAAGTTCCTCGGCACATGCCGATTCAGCCCTGCAAATCGGTGCATTGGTGCACAAAGTGTGGCTTTCGCAAATGGCAGGGATGATTCGCAAAATAGCCTCCCGCACGTATCCCTCTCTGCCTCGCCGTATTGCGAGATGAGATCCATGACACGCAATAGACGCCTGATCGTAAGGGATGCAGGGCGCACGAATTGAGTTCCGACCTCTGCGTTGCTTTTGAATCTACGTATCCGGCTGTCTCCCTTACATTTACGGAGGATCTGCGGTAAAGCTGGCAGGGTGTGTAGGCTCCCGTCATTCTTTCGACCTGTACATCACAGCCACCCCCACATACCAATGGCAAGCAGTATCCGAAAGCGACCAAGTACTTGATTTGGATATCAGCTCAGCTCATGCCATGTAGGGCCGTGACACAGCATCTGTCAAACGACACATATGGACGTCCTGCTGTTGAACCTTGACCTTGACCGTTCATGACACGTCGAAACATTACAGAGAAACCCCGCTCATAGAATCGCGATCCATGTCAGGTCAGGATACAACCCGACACGAAACAAGGTCACGCCAACCTCTCTGGGTCAACAAGATCGATACCCACATCATCGCTGTCTGTCATGTTGCGCATAGATGAAGCCTGGTCCTCCCGCGACCAGATGGTGCTTCCACTCGCCTGCGCCAGCCTCGAAACATCGTCTTGCGCACGGCTACGCTGGTCCAGATCACTGCGGGACGTCCTTGTATCACTGATCACCTCATCGACGTGAGATGCATGGTTCCGAAATGAGGCGTAGGTGACCAGCTCGCAGAACTGGCTACCTGCAGATGTCTCCCCGCCCTGTCCCTCACCCGGGACGTCCTCCCCGTGCGGCGGCTCGGCGCCACCCCATACCGTATAGGACAGAGCCGCCGAAGAGATCGACCGGGACCCTGAGTGTGGCGTATATTGTACACCGTCGCTTATGCGAGAAGCCTGTCCAGATAGTGACCTGAACGGTGTGGACGGGAATGGTGTCGAGCTGACAGAAGTGACAGCAGTCGATTGCGGCAATCTCGTCGAAGCATAGCCCTTTGTCGCTCGCGACGTTGAGTTCTCACTCGTTTCGTCGGGACTGCGGACGGTCTCCATTGTGGATTGCGGATCAGCTCCAAGCGCACACGATTGCCAGAACGCCTCATCATTGCCAAACCCCTTATCGGCACCGGCCCGCAGAATGGTACGTGCGTCTGGTAGGTGTGCATTTGATCGAATTCGCGAAGGCAAAGAGGCGGGTACTGTTAGCAAGTTGACGTGTGTAAGATTAACCGGAGTGGTACGCTGTGGGCAGCTCGAGAGTTCAGCTCTTGCGTTTCGCGCAGGTGCGTGAGGCTGATTAATTGCAGTCCAATCATCATTATGGTCAGAGCTTGATGTGCCTGTATCCAGATACGGCCTCCAGGGTTCATCACCATCCCTTGAAGGTGGGTTTGTGTGCCTCTTGACAACGTCCTGTAGTGATCTCTCAACGTTTCGGGGTACTTTCCCAGTCTCGGTTGCTTCAGCATTGAAGTTTGCATGGACACGCTGCGTCTCACTAGAGTTTTTGGTCGCCGATGCAGTATGATCGAGATGGGGTGGTCTTCTTCCGAAAGTCAGCTTGAAAGGGCGTTCAATGCTTCCCGCGCGGTGCGTCAGTCGATAGCTTTGGTCTGTCGCTTCGCTCGGTTGGACAAACCGGTCAAGTGCATTGGGGTCAGCTGCAGTGTGCCGCATGCACTCGTCTACATGCATGGCTGGGCTTATCGTAAGATTATGGTATGCAGGTGGGCCATGCTGCGGCGAGCAGTTTCGGTCGACAGTCGATCTGGGGTTTGCCGCGAGTCTGCGACCAAGAGAGGGTCCGCCCTGTGAAGGTTCTAATATTTCTCGTCGTACTGCGCCATCAAATTCTTCATCGAAGAGCATAGGGTCTGAGTCAGTCTGTGACGAGGCGTAGTCGATCAATTGCATCGATGCAGCTGTCGTCAAAGCATCTGATCCAATGCGAACTCGAATATCCCCAGCCGCAAGTCGGGGGAGAGCGCCACTCATGAGAGCGTTGCCCCCGTCGTCAAGCTCATCTCTACCGGACGGATGCACGAATGTGACAGGGCTCGCACGACGAGCCACTTCTCTGGTTTTTGCGTCGGGCTTCCTGCGCTTTCCGATCGCAATAGTTTCTGTGGTAGAGAGACATCGCAGGTCAACAGGCTTCGAGAGTTCAATCCCAATCCAATCTTGTTGCCTCAACAATCGTTTCTTGTTGGCTTCGAGGAGCTGCGTTTCGGTATCAGGAGGCGGTTCCCTCTTCCCCTGGTCTCGTTGCTTCTCTGGGGTATGTCAGTCATCACCTGGACGTAACCTTCCAGATCACTCACCTTTGTCAACTTCACCCCTGTATCGGTCCTGCTCAAAATGGGGGCTGGCCCCTTGTAATCTCAGGTCGTTTGCGCGTCTCCATCCCCGTGCTGTTGGCGAATTATGGTGTTCATCTCTCACTCGGCGCTTCCTAGCTGAGTGGCGAGCATGACTCACCGAGCCTGACGCAGACGAAGAAATGCGACGCCCGAGTCCGTAGACGCCACCATCTTGGAGGAACTCAGGGTGAAATGGCGTGGTTGCGGCTTCCGGGCTCTGTTGCAGCTTCGCACGAGCGCGGGCGAAGTAGGCCTTCTGTTTTTGGATGACTCCTTTGTTAGCATGTCTGGTGCGTTGCAGAGTGCCCCCAGTCCAATTCATGTTCGCAGTTCGCACAGCGTTTCCTGTCGCTTTACTGTGCCATTTGAGTCGCGCAAAGGCAGTCGTGGCGCGTCGATCGCACGCGCCTTCCATCTCATTGGACTCGCAACTACCTTGTCATCAGCTAACAAGAACAATGCGCATTCATTACATCGTCACCGCGGACATCACGCATCCTCGAGATCTAAAGTTTGATTGAAGTGTTCAAAGATCGGCTAGACGGTCGATATCGTTACACTCGGCGACGCGTCGGCGTCACTACGGAGTCTTCATGCCTTCCTCCACAGCAGCTGTGGAGAATCGTGGGGAGCGGTCATTTTCAACCCCGTGGAGGAGGGTCGCTGATCATTCGCGCTAGGGCTCGCACGCGGACGTACTCTTCAACAGCACTTGGTGTCTGCCAGAAGGACCGTCGACGCTTCTGGAAACCAGTACGCTTTGCCGGAAATTCGACCGCACATCGTCATGTCCGTACCCAACGCATTTGCCATAGTACGGGAGATAATCTCAAGTGAGGATTGGACTTGGTTATTGCTCCTCTTGAACACCTTCATTGACCTTAAAGACCAGCTACTCAAATGTGTATGACATGCGGGAGTACCTGAGCGTACCTAATCATACCTCGGCTAGAGCGGCACAATAACCTCGTATGCTATTGCTGCAATCATTAGATGTACAGTCCGGCTGTTACATCCGATCGTTGTTGGTGTCTTGCATTCGCCTGCCCCTGGACAGTGGTTGTTTCATTCGTCTTGGCCTTCCAAAATCGGAATGCCCTTTGTCTAGTCTGGCGGAGTATCCATATTTCTTATGTACTTCGCCTCAAGGGCGGAGCGGAAGGATTGGCGGATGTCGATATCCAGACGTTGTTGACATAGCATGAACAAGGCCCACAAGTCATCTAATGTTCAACATACGGTCGCATCCTGCGGCTGTTGCACATTGAATGACAACACATGATTTTCTTGTCGATGTGAGCGATGAACACAAAGTCCTGCCAAACACGAGCTCAGCGTAGCATGCTATTGCGAATTAAGATTGTACGTACATTGCATCGAAATTCAATGCATTGTGTCGCTCGGCCAAGTTTCTCCAGCTGCAACGCGATCCTATTCTATGCAGTGTGACTTCCTCTATCCGAATGGAGAGACACTCAGAAGTAAGTTTACATCAAGCGGTGTACGTAGTACATATTGGGAGATGCCTAGAAACGGTGTTTGGTGACAGCCCCACATAATTCTACCTGGTCTGCCGTGTCATGCAGTCTGACGAAAGACCAAGGGTCGAGGATCCAGCATGTGAACAGAGATAAGAGATAGGTATGCCGAATGGCTGGCAGAGCAACGCTCTCTGGCGATTTGTCGCACATCGCTCGTGCTGGCGAGGCAAACGAGATCATCAACCGCACGTGGAGGCCATGTGTTCCCTCTTGTCGATGGTTGAGGACTGGCACCGAATATTAACGGCACGGAACATCTGCCGGATGTTGGTCCTTCAGCCTCAAGATCAGACCCTGGGTCTTGGCGACGAGAACATGTGCCCGGCTTGTTCTCGCCGTAACAACGATGTCATGGCGATCCATACTGACCATAGAAGGCCCGTCCGAAACCTGCTTGTGATTGGGTCGGCGACATCAGCCCCTTGCGTTTCTTCGGCGCTGCTTGGCCCGCGTTGAGGCTCCTCTGGCGAGGCGCGCTTCTAATACGCCGTGGCGTCATCATGCATACGGCATCTCAATTTTTGCAACATCGTTCCGCACCAAAGACTGTCAAGCGCGGCCGTATCAGAGGCTCACTCGGCATGAAGCTGTCATAGGCAGGTGCGCTGACTATCCAGGCGGCCGCAGCGCGGGCTGCTGCGGTGAATACCCACTTATATTGCAACGTCGCGCGAACAGCTTGTCGAATGAAAGCCGAGGAACGCAGCACCACCGCCGAAATTGTGCCAAAAGCGTTAATTGCGACAAGGTGCTGTTGTAAGACGGTCCTGGGCTTGTTGTTCAACGCAGACTATGACGCCAATGGCCCCGCCAAATCGCGGTCTCGCTGAGCTCAACTGATAAGCGTTCTACGCAGAAAATCGGCAAATCGATGTCAATCGAGATGGGTTGACCGCTATACTTGCAGGTGAAGAGAGCCATGAGTAATGACGAAGTGGTGGTTGCGGTATTTGGCTGTGTATAAACAGTCGAGGTTCCTGTCACCAGTCTCCACAATCACTACCCACAATTCCACCTCCAGTTACCCACCTCCACAACGTACCCACTGTTCTCTCCGCTCAGACAAGGGGTCGCCTAAACCATTCTCTATAAGAGGAGCACAACTGCCTGCGGATCATATCCATAATCACCCACATCATTGCACACATCATCACAACTCAAGACAAACTTCTTTTGTCTTTTGACTTTTTCACAAACAGTTCATTTCTCCATCTTCTTACCATGTCGGCACCTTCGCTTATGGTGCCCCAGGCAGGTCGCTATGCGCGACGTCTGTCATCGAACGATGCGACCAGGGAAAGTGTGCAGATGGGCCCAACAGTCGTTGTGCCCCCTAAGCACTTGATGGCCCCTTCGGCCGCTTCAGAAGTCGCTACTGGGTTTGGCGAGGCGAGGCATCGTCTAGATTCCCACGTCTCCACAGACTCAGGTACATCCTCTCCCGCAGGGACACCTATCGAGACTACTGTCACCGATAAATATGCTTTCGCATTTGACATTGATGGTGTCCTCATCCGCGGTGGTCGCCCAATCCCCGAGGCTATCGAAGCCATGAAGATGCTGAACGGTGAAAATGAGTACGGTATCAAAGTACCATACATCTTCGTAACAAATGGCGGTGGCAAGACGGAGGCTGAGCGCTGCATTCAACTCAGCCAGCAGCTCGAGATGGAAGTCTCACCTGGGCAATTCATCTGTGGCCACACCCCTATGGGCGAGATGGCCGAGAAATTTGGCACAGTCCTCGTCGTCGGCGGTGAAGGCGAGAAGTGTCGAATTGTCGCTGAAGGATATGGGTTCAAGGATGTCGTCACCCCGGGAGATATCATCAAGGACAACCAGGACACAACACCCTTCCGCACTTTGACTGAGGAAGAGTACAAGAACTCGCGAACCCGCAACTTTGCTGAGGTCGATATCGAGGCTATCTTTGTTTTCGCCGACTCTCGTGACTGGGCGTCTGACCAGCAAATCATTCTTGACTTGCTTATGTCCAAGAACGGTCGTCTCGGCACCCGATCAGAGACCTTCAACGAGGGACCACCAGTCTTCTTCTCCCACAACGACGTGGTCTGGAGCGCATCGCACGATCTCACCCGTATCGGCATGGGCGCTCTTCGTGTTTCTCTCGAGGCTATGTACAAGGCCGTTACTGGTAGAGAGCTACAGACTACCGCCTTTGGCAAGCCCCAGATTGGTACTTTCGAGTTTGCGACCCGTCTTCTTAAGAGGTGGCGCAAGGACACACACGGCATCAACGCGGCTCCTGAGACAGTGTACTTTGTTGGCGATACCCCCGAGTCGGACATCAGGGGTACCAACGAGTTCGACAAGCACACTGACGATGCAGACTGGTACAGCATTCTTGTCAAGACAGGTGTCTACCAAGCCGGCACCAAACCCAACTTCACCCCCAAGGCTACCGTCGACACTGTCCTCGACGCTGTCAGACATGGTATGGAGCGCGAGTACAAGAAGCAGCTGCGAGAAAGCATGTACGCTGCTGGTGTGATTGAGGATTAACAAGTCCCTCGTAGGCAATTTCTCACATCCCGTTTTTCTCTTTTATTTGGCATAGCATTTTGGCGTTCGGAATTCTTGGTTTCTTCCCCTTCTTGGCCTAGGACCTTCAAAGAAAAGATTGTTGAACAGTAGTATTATGATACCAGACAAGCTGAGGTAGCTGTCACAGATAGATCGTGAAATGCATCACTTTCAGACTAAACTCACTCTCTCCAATCTTGCAATGTGTGTGTAAACTTCCCCGCCGTTCCAACATGATTTTACGATCTACATTGTACGACTTCGGTCATGTACAGTAAATTAGTCACGCGTACCTTGAGGTTTCATTCACATCCTCGGTACCGATCTTCTCCCGCCAGCCGTTGGTTTCATCCAAACTTCGACATCGAGCCTTCAATCTCTCGAGATCGAAGTTTCGAAACCCGCCGCATCCACATGTACCTATCCGACCCAATTTCTCAACATACCAAAAGCACGCACCCTCAAATTTCCGCGCGCTTAATCCTACCACACGATCCCAGCGTTCGCTGATCTGGGGCAGCCTGCGCAATCGTCTGTGTGATAGACAAGGGTAACCTTTACGCGGCTCACGGTCCAGCAATCTCCATCTTCACGGCCCATCATCAAAGTTCGGAGAATTCCATCCCCTGACCCAGTGTTCCTCGCCATCCCCTGCCAAGTGAATCGAAGGCGAATGTGAAGTACGGTAGGGCAGCCCTTGCGACCCACTCGGCTGTTCTTCCCCATAGTACGCGGGCCCGAGACATCGGCTTGTTAAATGCCGCCTATTGGGCGTTTGACCCGCTGGACCGATAGTGGACGGATGTGTGGCCCGCTGTTTCGATACGTACGCGTGGTATCACGCAACGTTCGAGTGTGACGAGGCGCGGGAGTGAGGTGGAAACTGCCGTGAATGATCGCGCAACCATCGCGCGCACGGAGCAATGAAATGAGTAAGAAAGTGATCGTGTTTCAGATACATACTGAGGCAGCCAAGTGAGGCTTGGATGGTACGAGTACGAGTACGATACACCTTCGAGAGTACGATCCACTGATGTGAAGCGTCAACTCCCGTGACATCCGGATGCCCGGCACCAGGAGTTGAGCAGGTATGAGATAAGGACAGTAGCTATCGAGGCGGGGTGATATGTCCTCAGATTTGAGATTCGAGTAAGGAAATACACGCCACACGTAGTCTTTGGAGTAAACTCATGATGAAGTTGAAGCGAGACCGGCCATTCATCTTGTGCGATTTGAGTTTGTTCATCATACTATACATCACTCTGCACATCTCACCCCCGTCATGATGTGTATTCGAGCAGAACTACTTGCCAGCGTTGGGACCGCTGAATTTACATACAATACCACACCAGTAGCTGTTGATTTTTCCATGTCTTCGTGGTCCAAGAACGAAGTTCTGTGTCGCCAACTCGGGCAGTTGCAGGACTTTTCTTGACACGAGTTCAACGCGATGCGAGGTGACCCAAGTTGCTGGTTTTCAAAATGGTTACAGCGATAAGAGCGAAGACAATCAAGCCAAGCAGATCGTAGGCGATGTTGGCGAAGTAAGAAGCCTTTGCCCGTGGTTCCTCGTGGAGGGGCTGTCGCCTTGGCACAAGTTGCTCCGACCGCCGATTGTGCAGCTGCGAGCGGCAACCAGTCCACTTTCGCAGCGAACTTTTGGTCGCCACAACGACAACAACACGCTTTGCGCGCATCACACCGCGCACGAGAACTCCACGTGCTGGATATGGTGTGAACAGCCACAGACTCCACCCCCACACCCCCACACCGCCGGCACTCTTCGCCGCACCGACTCTGACGCACTCGCGAACTAAATATCGAATAAACACCGCACGCATCTCGAGCGCACCGACACCACCACGCCCGCCACCATGGAGGGCGCCTTCACCCATATGGGCAACCACCTGGTGTCCGACTCGGCTGCCACCATCAATGCTGGCGCCGGCGACGACGAGATCACCGGGCTGAGCGCTCGCCGCCGCAGGACTGATGACGAGGAGGACGACATTTTCGACGATGATGCTGAGAGCATGATGGACATGCCTGCAGGAGCAAACGGCCAGCAGTTGGCTAAGGAAGAGGAGGAAGTCGAGCTGCCAGCACATGCTTGCGCATACTGCGGTATTCACAACGCAGGCAGCGTGGTCAAATGTTTGGCTTGTAACAAGTGGTTCTGCAGCGCCCGCGGCAATTCTTCGTCGTCGCATATCATCAACCACCTTGTCCGCGCTCGCCACAAGGAGGTGCAGCTGCATCCAGCTTCTTCGCTCGGCGACACCACCCTCGAATGCTACAGCTGCGGCGTGAAGAACGTCTTCCTGCTTGGCTTTATTCCAGCCAAGTCGGATACCGTCGTTGTGCTTCTTTGCCGCCAGCCATGCGCCTCCATGCCATCGCAAAAAGACATGAACTGGGACACCTCACGCTGGCAACCGCTGATCGAAGACCGCTCCTTCCTTCCCTGGCTCGTGCCCCCACCGACCGACCAGGAGCAACTCCGCGCTCGCCATCTTAGTCCGCAGACAATCGCGAAGCTCGAGGAGCTGTGGAAGGACAACGCCAATGCTACAATCGCAGATCTGGAAAAGGGCGCTGGACAGGAGGAGGTCATCGCCAAGGTGCTACTTCGTTACGACGATGCGTTCCAGTATCAGAACGTCTTTGGCCCTCTGGTCAAGATCGAGGCTGATTATGATCGCAAGCTGAAGGAGTCGCAGTCGCAGGACAACTTGATTGTTCGCTGGGACATGGCGCTGAACAATAAGCACACTGCTAGCTTTATACTTCCCAAGCTCGAGTTGGGTGACGTCAAGCTTGCTGTCGGAGACGAGATGCGTCTGCGGTATACTGGAGAACTACGTCCGCACTGGGAAGGCGTCGGATACGTCATCAAGATTCCAAACAACCAATCTGATGAGGTGACTATCGAGCTTCGCACAAAGGGCGACCACAAGTCAGTTCCAACTGAGTGTACCCACAACTTCAGTGCAGACTACGTGTGGAAGGCGACCTCGTTCGACCGCATGCAACACGCCATGAAAACCTTCGCCATCGACGAGATGAGTGTTTCAGGCTACATCTTCCATCGCCTCTTGGGCCATGAGGTGGCTTCTGCACCCATGAAAATCACAGTACCTCGCAAGTTCAGCGTGCCTGGCTTGCCAGAACTCAACGGTAGTCAGATCAACGCGGTCAAGAGCGTTCTGCAGAAGCCTCTCAGCTTGATTCAAGGTCCTCCGGGTACTGGAAAGACCGTCACGTCAGCTACCATCATCTACCACCTTTGCAAGATCAGTGGCAGCCAGGTGTTGGTTTGCGCGCCGTCTAACGTCGCTGTGGATCAGCTGTGTGAACGCATTCATCTCACAGGTTTGAAGACGGTTCGCGTGACCGCAAAGTCAAGGGAGGATGTAGAGTCGCCAGTAGGATTCTTGTCTCTTCACGAGCAAGTCCGCATGAACGACACCAATGTTGAATTGAACAAGCTCAACCAGCTTAAGAGCGACGTCGGCGAACTGTCAAGCCAAGACGAGAAGAAGTTCAAGCAGCTCACACGTGCAGCTGAGCGCGAGATCCTTAATGCTGCCGATGTCATTTGCTGCACCTGCGTTGGCGCTGGCGACCCACGTCTTTCAAAGATGAAGTTCCGTACTGTCCTTATCGATGAGTCTACGCAGTCAGCTGAGCCTGAGTGCATGATCCCTCTCGTCCTTGGATGTAAGCAGGTCGTGCTTGTTGGAGATCATCAGCAGCTTGGACCCGTCATCATGAACAAGAAGGCTGCCACTGCTGGATTGAATCAATCCTTGTTCGAACGTCTCGTTATCCTGGGATGCTCTCCAATTCGCCTGCAGGTTCAGTACCGCATGCACCCATGTCTGTCCGAGTTCCCTTCGAACATGTTCTACGAGGGCTCGCTCCAGAATGGTGTGACCATGCAAGAGCGTATTCGTCGCGATGTCGACTTCCCATGGCCAGTCGCCGACAACCCCATGATGTTTTGGTCCAACCTCGGCGCCGAGGAGATTTCGGCCAGCGGTACGTCTTACCTCAACCGAACGGAGGCCCAGAATGTCGAGAAGATTGTCACACGTTTCTTCAAGGCTGGTGTGCAGCCTAGCGACATTGGCATCATCACGCCATACGAAGGTCAGCGCAGTTACGTTGTCAGCTCCATGCAGGCGACTGGTAGCTTTAAGAAGGAGAACTACAAGGAAGTCGAGGTGGCGTCTGTCGATGCCTTCCAGGGTCGTGAGAAGGACTTCATCATTTTGTCTTGCGTTCGATCCAACGATCACCAAGGTATCGGTTTCTTGAGCGATCCTCGCCGTCTCAACGTCGCCCTTACTCGTGCTAAGTACGGTCTTGTTATTCTCGGAAACCCTAAGGTTCTCAGCAAGCATCCGTTGTGGCATTACCTCCTGCTTCACTTCAAGGAGCGTAACTGCCTTGTCGAGGGACCGCTATCGAACCTTCAAGTTTCGCTGCTGCAGTTCAGCCGTCCTAAGCAGACCTACCGCGGACCGCAACGCTACCAGATGGCTTATCAGCATGCCAACGCTATGACCTCTGGCCGTCAAGGCAGCTATAATGGCGGAAAGCCGGCTCGCCAAGAGTTCAACGACAACGGCTCGATCGTTGGTTACATCCCTGACGATGTGTCGTCAGTTCATTCATCTGCGCTGGGTGGTGTGCCCTCCAATTACCCGCCCATGTTCTCCAACTTCCAGGAGTCATGGCCCCTACCCGGTCGTAATGGTCAAGGACCTCGAGGACAGCCTCGACCACCTCAGAGTATCGCTGGCGAATCTATCGCTGCAAGCGAACTCACGGATACACGTAGCGATGCTCCTGGCGGTATCAGCCTCTCCGGTCTCAACTTGAATGACTACAACAAGCCGACGTCGCTCAGCCAGTCGGATCGTCTAAGCCGTTTCGTCGAATCGACTCGCCAGGGTCCCAACATGGGTGGTGGCTTTGCTGCTGGCCGTGGACTACGTAACGGTCTTGGATTCGATGACGACGATGCACGCAGCGTGTCCACTGCATTTGCTAGTCAAATCGGTGGGCCCGGCAACTATGATTGATTGCATTTCTAACAGAACCTCAGGAGCACTTCCTCCTTGGGGCCTACGATCTCCGTCCGACTGATGTCTGGAATCCACTAAGATGGCCGTTGTCAAGCAAGACTGCATAGCTGTGCACGTACGTCCATTGGTCGGTCCACGCCGACCCACGTGCTCCAGACTCGGCGCGGACTCAACCAACGATGCAATGAATATCGATAGCATGCTCGGCCGCCGGATATGCTTCACGTATGTGGAGCTGTTGGCGTCCCATCTTGGGAACAGGGCCTCGGTGACCTCGTTGGTCATGGTGCACGCCGTCAGGGCTTGGGCGGATCAGGAGAGGCAGCCCTTATAGCTACCGGGGCCGTCGTGTTGAACCGCACCTTCTCCTTCACGATCGCGACTTGCTGTCAGCGCCGTTCATATGAACATGTTTCACGCAAGAAACAGAAAAAATAAAATCATACTCTTAGCTAGTCTCACCAATACACTCTTTCAGCATAGTATCGCGTTCGTTCACTCGCCATGTTCGGTCTTCAGGCATGGCGTGACACCATGTGACTTCAAGATGTGCTGGATGTAAGAGCCTGTCCCGACATGTTCTAGAAAGCCTCTGCATGTTGATGCTCTGCCCCGGTCGCCTGTTGAGCGTCCTTCGACACGTCCGAATTCCCGTTGGTTCCACAAAATGCGTTAACAGAAGACAATCAACACACGTCCACCAAGACGCTCAGTCGTGCCATCTGCGACTAGCGATGGACGCGCAACACATACGTGAGCACAAAGCACAAAGACAGCACACGGCAAGCGTATTGTAGACTTTTTGTAAATTCGTAACCGCCAGAACACCACACCGTCCCTAACCCATACCAGATTTCCCAGCGCCGACCTCAACGCCACACACACCCTCTCTCTACTTTCTCACCTCACCTCTCTCACATCGCCGCGCACATCACCGGCTCAAACGAGCCTAAAGTCTAGCGGATAAAACCTGGTTGCGGGGGCCCGAGCGTAGTTATTCGCGCATGTTGACGACGCAGCGAATGCAGTCGCCCGCCTTCATGTCGCCGAAGGCCTGGTTGATCTTGTCGAGCGGCTGGCGGTGCGTGATGAACTCGTCGACCTTGAGGTCGCCGTTCATGTAGTCGGCAACGAGGCCAGGGAGCTGCGTGCGGCCCTTGACACCGCCGAAAGCGCAACCTTTCCAGACGCGGCCGGTGACCAGCTGGAAGGCTGTTGAGTGTTAGTAAAGTTATCTAAATGCAATAGAAAGGGAAACGTACGACGAGTGGCAATCTCCTGGCCGGCGGCGGCAACGCCGATGATGATCGACTCGCCCCAGCCCTTGTGGCAGGCCTCGAGGGCGGCGCGCATCACGTTGACGTTACCTGTGCAGTCAAATGTGTAGTCGCAACCGCCGTCGGTCATGTCGACGAGCTTCTCCTGGATGCTCTGGGAGCCGAGCTTGGTGGGGTTCACGAAGTCGGTGGCGCCGAACTTCTTGGCCCACTCCTCCTTGGAGTCGTTGACGTCGACGACGATGATCTTGCCGGCCTTGTTCTTGACGGCGCCCTGGATCACGGACAGACCGACACAGCCGGCACCAAAGACAGCAACGTTGGAGCCCTCCTCGACACCGCCCTTTCCGGCGGTGATGACGGCGGCTCCGTAACCGGTTGTGATACCGCAGCCAAGCAGACAGGTGCGGTCCATGGGGGCCTTCTCAGTGATGGCAACGACAGAAATGTCGGCGACAACGGTGTACTGAGAGAATGTGGAGGTTCCCATGAAGTGGAGGAGGTCCTTGCCCTTGCACTTGAAGCGCGATGTGCCATCAGGCATGACACCCTTGCCCTGGGTTGCGCGAATCTTGCCGCACAGGTTGGTCTTGCCAGACTTGCAGAACTTGCACTCCTTGCACTCTGGTGTGCTAGATGCTGTTAGCAGCTACGAGGCATTTTAATGGCCGCAGACACGTACTAGAGCGCAACGACGTGGTCACCAGGCTTTACGTTTGTGACGCCCTCACCAACGGACTCGACGATACCAGCACCCTCATGCCCGAGGACGATGGGGAAGGCACCCTCGGGGTCCTTGCCGGACAGTGTGTAGGCATCTGTGTGGCAGACACCGGTGTAGTAGATCTCAATGCGGACCTCGTGGGCCCGAGGGGGCAGGACCTCGACATCCTCAATGGAGAGGTCCTTGCCGGCTTCCCAGGCAACAGCGGCCTATTTCAGTCAGCACAAATATTCGGTCAATTGCCTCCTCAATCCCTCCGTGTCCGCGTCTTTCCGCTGCGCAATGCCTGTAACCTCGTCTGCGGATCCGCAAGCGCCAAGCTTGGGATGCCGTCACAGACGAGGGACAGAGGTGCTCAACGAGCGTGCTGGCGGCGAATCTGAACCATCAGAAGCTTCAGAACGTACCTTGCAGGTGATTGTCTATGCAATTGTCAGCTCATGATACCTTAGTTATGTTGTTGTGGTGGTGTTGACGTACCTTGCCAACGGTATCGGCGGGCATTGTAGCGATGCGATGAGTTCAATGGGTATCTTAAAGTGAGGAACACAGTCTCGACAGCGCAGAGACAGGGAAAAGTGAGGAGAAGAGAGGAAGACTAGTCGAAGCAGCTCTAGGCTGTGGAAGGACTCCCGCCGTTTTATTTGAAGGTGTGGGGTATCTCTGACGGCACCGTCATCTGCCACTCCTCGCCGCCGGCTGCCCCTCAATCGCGGCTCAGGCTCGGTCTCCGTCGCATGGCTCGCGCGATGCTCGCGTCAAGAGGCTGAATCTCGCGCCGCTCTCGGGACAGGCGCATCTGCTGAGCAATCGAATGCCGCTGCGACAACTAGTCGGGCTGGGCAGCGCAACCGGTTTTGTTAACCACATGTGGGCGGAACGGGAGCCGTAGAGCGCGTCAGGAGCGCGTTGCATCCAAAGCATCGTCGGGTTTACTTGCCCTTTCTGGTTGAGGAACACGGCTGTTCTCTACAAAATGACCGCCTTGGGGCAGGTGTACGATTGCATGGACCAGATAGTGACCTGCAGTATGTTCTATCGTTTTCGAGTTGCACGAAGCAGGCAATCGTCATTAACAATATTCGCTGCTTCTCAAAGTAGATCCCGAGCCGAGTTCACTCCGCAAGATCGGAAGCCATGCCGCCAGAACTTCTATGTATATCCAGCAATTACTTAAGGTGTGTACGATAGTGTTCCGACATTCACGTGGTCTCTAGGCCGATGTTTGATATATAAGTACTTGTCCAGCTGCAATGAGGGTAGCAAGAGGAAAGAGCAAGGCTTGGCGTGATCACTAGCGTGCCGACGCGTCAGTGCAAGGGAATCTATGAGCTTCATGTCGACATAGCCGACTACAGGTCCTGCGACAGTCAGCAGGTCGAGGTCCACAATGCTACCTTCTGTACGGTGAGATGGTCGTTGCGAGCTTGGTCGGCATGCGCAGGTCATGTTTGCTTCACTCTGTGCGCGTCATAGCAGCCCCACTACAGCTACAGTCCTTACGCAGCTTCGACACTGTGTCTTGAACACCACACACTAACTGCACTGATATTGACTGCCATGCCGAACCCGACAGATATTCCGGCCTTTGCCGCCTCCCAGTTGACGTTGCTCGATGCTGAGCTCAAGGCTGAGCTCTCGGAAACGGACGCCCTCCTCTCCTCGCACACTCCGACAGCGCTCGCTCGTGGCGGCCTGGCCATCTTGAATCTCAATGTATCCTCCGTACGGACCGGTATGGGTGGCAAGACCATTGTCGAGCTTGCTCTGGACCCGGCAATAGCCACGAAAGGTGCGAAACCAGAAATACCTGAGCACGGCATACGGGTTGGAGATATTGTGGCAGTTGCAGATCAGCCGGCAGGCAGCGCAAAAAAGACGGAGAAGAAGGAGCTGGAGAAGAAAGGTGCAGGGGGTGTGGTACTACGAGTGAGGCGTGAGAACATTGAGGTTGTGCTGGATAAGGAAGATGCGGACGTGCCGGGCGGAAACAAGCTATGGATGTTAGTCGCATACTGGAGGTTCACGAGTCTATTGTGGAGGCTGATATACACCATAGAGTCAAGTTGGCGAATGATGTCACCTATAAGAGGTACGCATTCGCAGCAATACAGAGCGTTGCGCCTATCTCAATTGCATGCTCATACGTGACAGGATGAATCAGACCATGACCAGGCTGCAGAAGTTCAGCGAGCAGGAATACACACCCTTCATGAGAGTGCTCTTTGGACAGGGTTCGCCATCTCCCCTGCCATCAGACCTCAACGACCCCTCGAATCCGTTGCACAAGCTGGAGTTCAGCGACCCGAGCTTGAACGATAGTCAAAAGGAAGCTATCAGATTCGCCATAGCGTCACGGGAAGTTGCTTTGATTCACGGCCCACCAGGCACAGGAAAGACGCATACACTGATCGAGCTGATCCTGCAGTTGTTGAAGCAGAAGCTACGTATTCTTGTCTGCGGCCCATCCAACATTTCAGTAGACAACATAGTCGAACGGCTTGCTTCTCACAAGGTCAATATGGTGCGACTTGGTCATCCAGCTCGACTCCTTCCATCTGTTCTAAATCACTCGCTTGATGTCCTTACCCGCACGTCAGAAGCTGCAGCCTTGGTTCAGGACGTACGCAAAGAGATGGACGACAAGCAAGCGTCTATTCGGAAAACTCGTAATGGCAGAGAGAAGAGACAGATCTACACTGAACTGAAAGAGCTGCGACAAGAATATCGAGAGCGTGAGAAAGGCTGCGTTAATAACCTCGTTGGTGGCAGCAAGGTCGTCCTCGCAACACTACATGGAGCAGGCGGCTTTCATCTCAGAGGTCAAGAGTTCGACGTGGTCATCGTGGATGAAGCAAGTCAGGCCCTTGAAGCTCAATGCTGGGTTCCTCTCCTATGGGTCAAGACAAACAAGCTCGTGCTTGCCGGCGATCATCTCCAACTCCCACCTACCATAAAGTCGCTGAATTCAAAAGAGTCGAAGGTTGGGAAAAAATCTGTTATGAGTGCAGGGACGGACGCTTCAGGTATCAGTAAAACCCTAGAGACCACCCTCTTCGATCGTCTACTCGCCCTTCATGGACCCAGCATAAAACGCATGCTGACGACCCAATATCGTATGCATGAAGCCATTATGCGTTTTCCTTCTGATGCACTCTACGAATCCCAACTCATGGCCGCCGAGTCAGTCAAAGCGCGTCTGCTTACCGGTCTTCCGTACGACGTGCAAGAGACTGAGGACACAAAAGAGCCTCTAGTATTTTGGGACACGCAGGGCGGTGATTTCCCCGAGAAAATCGAGGACGAGGGCGTGATTGGCAAAGGAGGTAAGGGCATGAGTCTCGGCGATAGCAAAAGCAACGAAGCCGAAGCGGCATTGGTCATGATGCACGTTAACAACCTGATCGCCGCGGGTGTGCAGGAAGGGGATATTGCAGTGATTACGCCTTACAATGCGCAGGTACGTGGTCATTTCGTGTATTCATGCGATCTTAAGATCTTCTCTTCTCCCCTGCCAGACGCTACTGCCGCGCCGACCCGGATCGGTGACTTGGGAGATGGGACCCCTGTCGGCAAACCTGCCTGCACACCGTCATAGATTCATTGGCTGACCGCTCAACGGTGTAGTTAGCATTGCTAGCTGGCCTGCTCAAAGAACGGTATCCGCGGCTGGAGCTCGGCTCCGTCGACGGCTTCCAGGGCCGTGAGAAGGAAGCAGTCGTCGTGAGTACAGTGCGCAGCAACTCCGAACATGGAGTCGGGTTCCTGGGCGAAAAGAGGCGGCTCAATGTCGCCATGACACGACCGAAGAGGCATCTTTGTATCGTCGGGGATAGCGATACAATCAGCAAGTACGTATACCCTGCTTACCTTCATCCTGTCGTTCAATCTAGAGGTGGAGAAAGAGGCATCTATGGCGCGCTGAAAGGCGAGTTGAAACAAGCGGCCACGAAGAGATGCGGAGGTGCATGTGCAATTAACAAGGCTCATCCCGCACATGCAAGCCACACCTTCGATCCCACGGTTGCCGTATTGGCCATGTCGCGGCACCATGCACAATATGTTTCCTTTTCTACTTTGCTAACGCACATGTCAGGGGCAGCACGTTCTTGAAGCAATGGATGGAGCATCTCGAGGAGCATGCTGATCTAAGATACCCCAATCTGACGGATGTGTATGGAGGCGATCAGTAGGTAGTCCAGACGGTGAGCGCGAGACTGCGGTACGGCTGCATCGTGGAGTAAGTGGAGAGTGACAGCGAAGCAAGAGGAGCAAGTTGTGGAGGCTGTTGGGAGGCGAAGTCAAGCGAGACAGGCCGAGATGCTGCATGAAAGTGGACCGCGCAGATCGGCAGCGCCTCTACAATATGCATTGATTGGTATATGGTGCCGCGCATGCGTGGGCCTGACAGCTGTAAAAGCGCGGGTGGAGGGTCGGGCCTGTCAGATATACCGGTGTACAAGTCAGACAGCTCCAGCAGGACTGTTGATAGGCACATTCAGACAAGCCAGACTCTGCTCGATGTTGCTTGTGATGAGGAGGTGAGAGATGCAGAAGCGCTAAAGATTACCTGCAGAGGCTAGCCGAGCCTATGGAGAAGCGAGAAGCCATTGAGCCGACACGCCTGCAGGCTCAAGCTCAAGCTCAGGCTGTCTAAAAACTTTCTGATGTGTGGTACGCTAGAGATTTGCCAATGGAATCGCTGAATCAGAATCGGACCATGTTCAATTACACAATAAGAGTGGCAGCCATCAAAGTCGAGTCCGTCGACGCCACTGCTACCTATTGACCGTTGAACCCCAACGCCTGTGCGGCCACGTTCTGCGCTCTCACCAACACGCCTTCATCGAGACGGCCGCTTCCGGCTGCAGCATTCGTCATTTGTCATTGACCCGCGTCTCAGCGCTGCCGTTGAGGAGAAATAAGCGGCCCACGCTCCTCCTGTTCCTCAGGCTGTCATCGGTGCCTGGGGCCACGGGCTGGCCAATACGCGGGCATGGCGCGTTGGTGCATGCACTCAAACGCCCAGTCCATGTAGTCCCAGGTTCCTGACGTGCACTAGCACCGTGCATACACCACTCAGACTGCTGTCTTGGGACAGCCGTCGAAACGCGCAGGCCTGCGCGAACCCGTGAAGGGTGAGAGATGTGGCGCCACGTCGATGTTTTGGGGCCCGCTCCGTGCTGCTGCTGCTTGAAAGGCGTGGGAGTGCCCCCTTGGCCTCCGCACCGCGCTGCTTTGGGCGCAGCGTGCTGTTTCAGATGTCGATAGCACACGCCTCGCTACCGCCGTCCGCACCACCGACCTGGTGGATGTCTGTGCGAGCGGTCGATTGGAGATGGCTCGCACCGTGCTGGGCCACGCGAACCGACGCAAATTGCCTGTCCAGGTGCGCCGTTGACTGCGCTGCTGACGCAAGGCCTGGTCTTGCATGGCTTCTGCCGCCGCTACTATTAGAGAAGACGATGTCGCAGGTGCCGGCGATGCTCCCTCTTTCATCCTATCGATACTGTTCACCCCGCCCACGGCCCCTGCTCCATGACACTGCTGTTTGATACTTATTCCTTCAGCGCCCCGTTCATTTTTCCCGACGTCTATTGTTCTATTTCCGCCTTTCTTTCCCCAGTTCCTTAATTCAGCGTCCTATTCTTGGCCTCTTTCTCGCGTTCAAAACTGCGCAATTGTGTTCAAAGACAGAAAGTAGGGTACATAGACATTTCATTGCGCATTGTTAACCAACTGTTTCATCTCAACCACGACGTCGACATTTTCTGGCTCGGGCCTTTCCGTTTTGCTGGGATCTCCCTCTTAATGTGCGGTGACCAAGAGTAACTTTACTACTCGCGCGTCGGTGATGCTGGGAAACGGTGGTTTGTCCTACACTTGTCACCAGGGTGAACCTTGCAATATCTGCGCAGGCGTAATCTCGTCCGCATAAGATCATCTGCTAGTATTCCCCACAGCCTGCTCTATTAGAGCAGAAGACTGCCGCTTCGCATGCACCTGCGCGAGAACTCTGTCGCTGTCAAGATGAGTGTGCAGGGAAATTTACAGCGCCCTCGCAGTGCGAGCTGGAAGGTGGAAGCTATTCGCAGGGGTGATCTTAAGATCAGTGGGCCAATTCCGATCGAGGAGGATACGCCACTGAGTGATGAGGAAGAGAGGGAGTATGCTGAGAGGCATGGAGAAAAGGGTGCCGAGGATACATTGGATGTACCCGCGCCTTCACACACAATACGACAGGTTCCCAACTCGCAAGGAACATTAAGACCGGAGGATGCCAATGAAGAGAAAGCCACCAAGACACTCAGTCGGGATCAGGATTTTGCACGGCAGGAACTGGAGCTTCGCGATCAACATCCAGCGCGGTCACCGCTCAGGTCACCACTAGGTATGCATCCGACAGACGGCACACTCTCTGGACAACGGGAAAGCGTTTTCCAACCAAGATCGCATACACCGCCAACGCCGTTGCGGGCGACGCCAGACAGTATCCCTCACTCCACTGCGACTATGAACGCAAAGAAACAGAAGCGCAAGAGCGGCATCCGGGGTGTGTTTCGCAAGATGTTCGGTCGCAAAGATCGAGAAGAGTCGCAGGAGCGCAATGTAGAACGTGATGAGGAGCCTGTTCGCCGGGGGCATAGTTACCACCACAGCGTAGGTCACAGCAGGCACTCAATAATCTACTCTTGCTAACAAAAAGTAGGACCCTGGCCTGTTACAAAAGTCGCAGACAGCACCACCAGCGCAAGCGCAGACACAGCAGGCACAGACCCCCAACGCGCAACGGATCTCCAACCTGACCGTGGAAGAGCTGCAACCGCCACACCCACTGATAAATCTACCATACCCTATGAATGTCAACGCACCACCAGAAAGCCCACCACATGAGTACCTGAGATTCGATTTCCAACGAACTGACATTGGTGCGCGGAGAGCGACATTGCCAAATCTACCAGGTGACAAGGCTCAGCGACACAGTCTCGACGAACCGCGTGGTCGATTGTTAACCTGGGAAGAGAAGACTGAGGAAGAACCCATGCCATCGTCAGACATTGGCATTGCGTTATCAGGGCCCCCTAACGCTGCTCGTATCTCCATTGGAGACAGGCGCAGATCTAGGAGCGCTGGTGCCCTGCGAGAACTAGCAAAACCTCGCCCTTCGCATGACGGCCACCAGAGTCGGACTGATGTGATCAAGAGTTGGAGAGATAGCTATGCTTCAGCCAGCATGTACAGTCAGAGCACCAGACCTCAGACTGCCCGAACGGTGGAGACAGTGCGGAGCGTCCAGCCGAAGGGACCTACTGTACAGGAGGCGGAGTCGATCCATGAGGCCATGAGCGCAACGCTTGTTGGGCCAGATGACCTGACGCCGAACGAGCCAACACCGCGAGCCGAAGCACCCAGCACTCCTGAGGCCGCGCCTCGACCACACGACTGGGAGACCCCTGAGCATCCACCTGTGTCAGCATTCAATTTTGGCAACTTGGAGTCCAACAGCTCACATGAGCACTCCGAGACTCTCGCTCAGCTAGAGGGGCCACCAGTACCCTCCCGAAGTCCGAAACGTCTTTCGGTCGAGGATCGTGTACAAAACCTCGAGGAGAACATCCACACACTCGAGTCCTCTCTCCGTCGCATCTCACAACACAACCAACACCAAACCATCATTCTCGAATCGGCACCACGCAACCTACGAACCCGCACACGCTCAACCTCACGATCCATATCTACGGTCAGCATCCACCAGCGCGAGCCTCTTGCTCCCGCGATCGTACCAACTAGCAACCTCGCATATGAATCAAGCCCGCCCTCACCACCCCTTACACACACAGACGAGAAAACGACCAAAGAGGACCTCGCCTCAATGCACTCCCTCCTCGAGTCGGAGCGCACCGCCCGCCTGGCCCTTGAATCGCGCGTCGTCACGCTGCAAACCGAAGTCCAAGCGCTCCACGACCTGGTCAACAAGCTCATCACACGCACTACCGTCGCCACAACGAGCCCGCAGTACCCAACGCCCAGTCCGGATAGCATCCGCCCCGGCACCGAGGACTGCGTGCCCACGCCGCGCCAGGGCCGCTACGAAGCCCGCCGGCAAGCTACTGAAGACAGCGAAATCGTGAGCCCCGAGGCGTGGGCTACCCCCAAGGAAGGCAGTTTCGAGGTGGACAATCGCAGTCAGTATTTCGAGAGGCGGTAAATCTGTCTGGTCTCTCTAAGAGAAGCTGGAGCGTAGAGGGAAGGTACGAACCACGGCTCTTGCCGAATGACAGTCTTTTTGCTTTTGGACGAGTCTTTTGCATGATGCAGACACAGCGCGGCGTTATCTGGGGTTCTACGATGCATCTTTCGTTGCATCATTCATTGCACACTTTTATATTCTTATCTTTTTTATTGTTTGAGTATGCGCGGCTATCGCGGTCTATGAATGACAATTACCTTCTTCGAGTTTGGGTGCGCTGGGTGAGAGTGACACAGTCCGTTTGTGCTTGCTGCAGCAAACGCCCGCTTACCTCTGGATATACAACGACACTTCTCGCGATCTCTGCCTCTGAGTACCTCTCTACCTCACAATTGGATTCTACGTCGCAATGTCCGCTCTCCACAGCGCTGCCGTGCAGGCGGCCAACATCATTCCAGTAGCACCTGGTAAGTCCCCTCATATTAGTACAGCAAGCCCTTACTCATGCACCCAGAAAACCCCTTCTATGAGATCCGCGCTCTCCCCGGCAAAGGCTACGGGTGCATCGCGCTTGCCGACATCCCGCGCGGAACGCGAATCCTCAGCGACACCGCGCTCCTCAGCGTCCCCGTCGCAGCCTACCTCCAAAGCGACATCGTCAAAATATTCGACGCGCTCCCGCCCGCGTCCCAAGTCCTCTACTACACCCTACACTCTGCGCATGGCCAGCCGCTCTCCGCCTGGCCCACGCAAATCCACTCCAGCGTACCGGTGCTCGAGCGCCGGCGCATCATCGAGCAGCACGGCGCGCGCACCGGCACGGAGCCCACGCACATCTCGATCTTCCAGACCAACTGCATGGAGATGGGCGCCGGGGCGGGCGTGTTCGTGCACGCCGCACGCTTCAATCATAGCTGTGTCCCCAACGCGTGTTTCTCGTGGAACAGCGATACGCAGCGCGAGAACATCCATACCATGCGCGACATCAAGGCCGGCGAGGAGGTGCTTATTAGTTATGTGGATGGGGAGCATGATAAGCGGCTGCGCGCGTGGGAGCTGCGGCATTATGGGTTTGTATGTGGGTGTGAGGCGTGTGGGGATGAGGAGGATGTGAGTACTGCACTTCAGGACATGTCATAACATGGCGTGTTCACACAGGCGAAGGGACGCTAATGATACCAGGAATCTAGCCCCGCGTACAAGAGCGCGCAGCGGCGCTGGCAGATCCAGGAGCTCGAGCGCGAGACGCGGTTCCTCCGGGGCTCGAGACTGGCGGACGGCGCGAAGGAGCCCGAGTTTGCGAATAAGCTGCTTAAGATGGCGGTGCTGTTGCAGGAGGAGGGCGCGTGGGATGCGCGGCTTGCGGGGGTGTTTCTGGACATCGCGCTGGTGTGCGAGGTGGGTCGTGACTACAAGATGGGGGTTGCGGCGGGCGAGAAGGCGCTGCTGGTCAAGAGGGATTGCCAAGGCATCGACTTCCCGGATTACAAGAAGTATGCGGAGGCTGTGGAGAGGATCAAGGCGAGTAGGAGGCGTGAGGTGGGCGAGACGGAGAACTGGAAGGCCTAGAAATACTGCGTGTTGGGAGGATTGTGGATACTGCTGGCAGGATTAAGGAACATGCGTGCCGGGTGGCTTAGACTGGTAGCTGGAAGGTTCAGAAGCTTGGGTGCACAAGATTCATTGACAGGCTGTCAAAGTTCGTCCAAAGCAATCCATGTCCGGTCTACCAAAGGCTATCCTCCACCTCGGTCGTGATGGGTGGTGGTGAGGAGGCCACGGCACTGACACTCGCTTAGGCGGTTGGCGCAGACCCTGGTCGACCCTGCGTCGACGGTGCATGTGAGACGGCTCTGAAGCATTAACCACCGGCGCAGGCGTGGCCACACCGACACTCTCACGACGAATTGTCGCAGCGCAGTCACTGATCGACTGCGCTGGTCTAGCCCAAACCATGCCACCTCCAGTCTCCCCCTGGGGCTGCACAGGCCGCGGACAGCCACTCCGGGCTGCGCCGCCACTGACGTCGCCCGCTCCTTGCATCTTGAAACTTGTCGCGCGTCTTTGAACTGCCTCAAGGTTTGCTCTTGGGTGCAGCGTCTCGCTCACTTACCCTGTAATCTGCTGACTGCTTGACACTCGCTCGCTCGTGCTTTGCTGTCAGCGCGCATATACCTCGTTCTCGTTTCGCTGCTCAGCCTCTTTTGTGCGATCGTCCTCACTTTAGCTCCGGGACACACAGCTTCCGTTAAAGCCAGCACTGCCTTTCTGCCTAGCACGCGAGTGTGCCTTGCGCGCACTTCTTTCGATATCTGTAGACACTATGGCGACCGTGGATATCAGCAACACCGCCCAATCGACTGCGGCTCCTGCGCCGCGCTCCGCCGCGCCGCCTTCTCCACCACCCTCGTCCGGGCGCGAGACGCTGTCCAAACCCTCGCTAGACACATATGACAACGCAACACCACCTTTCTCGCCCGCGAGCGACACGCCGGTGCTGCAGAAGGAGCAGGAGGAGTTCGAGGGCACCGTCGACGTCACTAATGACCTGCCAACGGAGGGAGAGCTAAAGAAGGTCGAGGATCTCCTTATCCTGGATGCAGATGGAAAGAGCCGGCCGTTCAAAGAGCTCTACGACGCCTCAGGGGTCGCGCCTCGCCAGCTGATTATCTTCATCCGACACTTCTTCTGCGGAGTGAGTCTAGCCAGTTGCTAGTTGTCCCACCACATGCTAATGCTCTGCAGAACTGCCAGGAATACCTCCGCACCCTCGCCTCCTCCGTAACACCCGAGGACCTACTTGCCCTCCCCACGCCCACGTCCATAACCGTCATCGGCTGCGGCCGCCCCGAGCTGATACCCATGTACGTCGAGGCGACGGGCTGCCCCTTCCCCATCTACGCCGAACCCACACGCAAGATCTACGACCACCTAGGCATGACGCGGACCTTCGACCTCGGCTCGAAACCCGCATACATGCACACCAACGTCCTGATCAACAGCGTGCAGTCGATATTCCAGGGCCTCTCCACCGGCCGCAAAGCCCTCAAGGGCGGCGACTTCAAGCAGGTCGGCGGCGAGTTCCTCTTCGAGAACGGCGAGTGTACATGGGTTCACAGAATGAAGACCACACGCGGACACGCAGAGGTGTCAGAGCTGAGGTCGTTGCTGGGGCTCGACGACAGCAGGCCGCCGATGCGCAAGCGCTGGAGCCACGGCATCAAGCATAACAAGCAGCAGGACAGGCGTAGCATGAGCTGGGGCCGGCTGCGGAGCAAGAGCAGGAGCGCAAAGGATCCCGAGAAGACCGGGAGTCGGACGCCGGAGCGTGTCGAGGAGGAGGACTTGGGCAAGGTGCTTGGGAGAACGACGGCGTAGGCGTGCGGAGGTGGATAGATTTCCTTTACTGCTGCGTTTAGCGGATGTTAGATAGTCGTGCTGCTGCGGCATGCCGAATTCGATCACAGTTCTTGACTTATTGACATACTGTCTCCGCCTTGCAAACGTGAGAGTATCGCAGCGACACAGTACGGATGGAAGAAGGACTTCAACACACCAATTCGCACCGCTCGACTCACGCGCAACTACTTCCTGTGCAAGGTCCCTAGGCCACGCAACCCGCACCACCTTTGTACGACACTATTCGCTTAGGAACCCATCGAAAAGCGTCGAACATGAGATAGTGATTTATTGAGTATACTTCGTATTTACTAGTAAACCTAGTAAATCCCCGGAAGTGCCAAAAGACGCCCTGCATTCAGTGGAGATTTACACGCACCACGACACGGTCGCTGTGTACCCGGCGTGGTCCCGTGAACAGTCTACGAAGCCCGGGCGGCACAGTGCACTGGGTTTCTTGTACGCAAGGGACAAGTCACGTGCGACGCCGATGGCGCCTTTGCGCTGGATGGGAGGCTCGACGGCTTTTGAGCAGCTACATACCAAACTGGGTTAGTTTGCGATTGACTCTACTCTACGATGGGACAACACTGGGACGGGTTCAACGGTTGACGAGTACTTTCCCAAACGGGTAGGTTCGGTTAGGCACATCCGGCCGTGCCCATCCCAATCAGGTAAGATGGGCTCAGAGGGTTCCGTAAACTCCCGTACCTGGCCAACTTTGCTAAGCCGCCCAATAGCAGTTCGATGCAATTCTGCGACAGTTTTGTACTGCGCTCGACGCGAAACGCATACCTTCCCAAACCGGCAATATCGCATCAACGGTATCATTGGACGTACGGCTAGAAGAAACTGGACGCATGGTTCAGTGGAGCTTGTTTTTGGTGCTTTTGTATTTGTGTGTTATGTTCCAGGTCACTGGACTTGTACAGTGGCGGATTCTAAGTGAGACCATTTTCTCTCGCGTAGGTGTACTGTCCTTCGCGGCTATAGTCGTGGATGCGCGTTGTACTAAACAGTCCTACATCGCTAGTTAAGGATGCGTTAATGCCGTGCGCGTGTGATACACTTCAACGCTCCACTACCGCTGTCCAGTTTCATTAGACGCCAAACCAACACACCGTGTCGTCCAATCCGCCTGGCTCTCAAGTCCAGAACGTCCTCCCGCCCAATATCAAGCCCCTCTCAAGCCACCGTGGGCTGCTTTGCTCCCAATACAAACATCTCCCTCACCCACCCAAAGTGCTTGCCCATTCACAAACCCATAGCCTGCAGCTTGTGTGGCTCAACGAACGGGTCTAGGTGTAGACGATGAAACACAATACTGCCACTGCCGCCGCTCTCTTCGAACTTGACGGCTAAGCCTCCGCCGCTGGTCTTTGCGACAAAGCCGGCATCAGCCATGCTGTCAACTAAAGTGTTCCAGTCGATCTTGGTCTTAAGCTCCTAAGGGGTGGAGGGGAACATGGCGCAGAAGGTGGTGATGGAGCGCTTGCTCAAGAGGGTGACTGTAGTGAGACGGGGCTGCTCTAGCACTTCCAAGACTTCTAGAGTAGAGAGAGCAGCTATAGAAGCGGTGCCCTTAGTTTTGGGGTTAAGTTTGGTTTCTGGTACAGTGTATGCTCGGTCGTTGCCAGGATCTATAGTAGACAGAAGAGGCAAGAACGCATGGTCGATGTTGGCTAGCTTCAGCTTAACCATACCCGAAAGGATGCTTTCACGCTTAACATCCAGACTTGCAAGAAAATCTGGATCATCCCAGAAGGAGGCCGATGCCATTGCGATCTCCAAGTCAGAATTGCTGTATTTGCCCTCCAGAAAGCCATTTCGTCTCCAGTTCAAGAATTCCTTCCAAAACGTCCACATTGCCGCATGCTGTATGTTGAATTTACCCAGCCATGCTCCATTCTGTGGTCCGCTAGGTGCTTTAGCGAGGCGAAACTCCTGTAGCGCTTCAATTGTCTTCTATAGGGCTATGTAAATCCTTTCCAATGTCGTGCGCTCCCCCAGGCGTTTAAAATTAAATGTGCGCCACGCATAACAATCTTGACTGTGCCTCAAATCAAGCGGATTTCTGGGAGTAAAGTTCGGACGGTGCATCCGCACTGCTGATAGTAGCTGGATAAAGGTGATGTAATCAGAAAGTCTCTCGTATAGGATCTGGTCCAATGCCCCACGTTGCTTTGCGGACGTGTCTGCAAGGTAAGCGTTCAAGGCACTCAGCAATATAGTGTGGCTGAAGCGAGTCTTGTTGTCTAGAGATTGCGCGAGCTAGTTGAGTAACCACCAGAGTTTCTCTTTACGGTACAATCTAGCTTGCTCAAAGCCATCGCTAGCAGAAATTCGAAGAGCGGACGCAATATCTATGCTTGGTTAATAGCAGCCGTCCGCTCCCATACGCAAGACCTTACCATGCTTGTAGATATGCTGAAACTGGGGTCGTTGTGACAGGTCCATCACTAGAAATTTAGCACTCATTAGCCTCGCCCTTCCTTCCAGGTACAGTTCAAGTGCAGCGAGAGCTTCGTCTACATCGTGGGGAAGCTGGGCGAATAGTGTGATGGAATAATCAGACTGCCGACAGACAGTCTCCAGATTCTCCAACTCGTACAAGGCCGCTAGCCAGAACTCGTAATCGTCAAATTCGCTACAAAGCTCCCAAAACATCACGCGAGATCGCATATCTTAATCTTCAGCAGATTGAGCCCTTGGCATTTAACTAAGATCGAGCAGATGGTTTCAAAGATAGGTAGCATCCATCTGCAGAAGCCACAAGTGGTCATTTATAGCATTTGCCCTACCTTCAACAAGCGTTATCATGTCATCAAGATCGAACTTAGGCGGCGCGGCGAACGGTTTGCGTGCAATTCCAGACCAGGTGCTATCAATTTTCAGCGACACAGAAGATCGTTGAGTGCGTTTAGCTGGAATCTTGACTCCACAAGACACCTAGACGAGTTCTCTGACAACATGTCGTAGGAAGAGCATTAGTGTAGCCTGAGCCTCGATGACTAATCTTCCACGAGGAAAGCCGACTATGTCGAGTCGGTGGGCGGCGTCCGCATGCCAGCTTGTGTATTGTCCATAGTTGGAACCTTGGAAAGTGACGGCACCGTGATTGAAATCTGACTCATAGAGCCCCAAAGTCCAAGACCTGCGCAACTGTTCGTTGTCAAAGGGTGCCCACTCTTGTGGATGAGATTCTTTTCGGTGATGGACGAGACCAACGAGAGCTTCTTGATCCTTCACGAGTGTCTCCAAATCGAGGTATGGCAAGAGTAGAGCTTTTCGATTTGCTGAGCGCCGTATCTCCTCCAAAGACTTTCCTACGTCGAAATTATTGCTTTGCGGTATTTCGGGATACGCTGAGCGTAGTAGCGTTGCGCGTGCTCGCTGATCGGCTGCTCGCCAGTAGCAGAGGATCTCTTCGCCATGCTGCTGCATCGTCTGTCGGAGATATGCCTGACTCGCAAAGATATCTTCGGTGTGGTCGCTAAGAAGTTTTGACGCCTCTGGTGCACTCATCAACGCCCTGTACTGGCATTGACCACTCTGTTGGTGCTTCGGGTCATAGAAGTAGGCGAGACAGATACTACACGCACAACGCCCAACGCACCCCTTCTCCATCTCGAATACACCACGCTGAGCTGCTTCGAAAGTTTCATCGTCCATGTTAGCGATAGCAACACTGCAAAGCTCTTCTAGGCGCATTATCGACGGCGTTGGTACAAAGTCGCCATCGCGCATGACGACCATAATCGCCTCCGCAAGCTCTTCCGTGGACATTCCGTCAGGTGGTGGTGGTGCTGAGTGAGCCATATTGGATTGTTGCGACAAGAAGGTATAGCATAGGCAACGAGCCGACTTTTTGTACCCGACGAGCGGGGTAAGCGTGTCGAGGTGAAAGTGAGAAGGCAAGGTCTGTTAGCAAACGAGCAGCCCGCCAAGAAGGCAGCTTAGTGAGATGAGGTATAGAGACAAACGTACTACAACATGTAGATCCCGTGATGGTCTCGGTGGTATATCCCGTCTCGCATGTGAGGGAGCAGACTGTATCGGGTCCGGATGTGGCGACCCTGGCTCATCAATGCCTTTGATTATTGATTCTATCAAGCTTGCATGATGCCACTCCTCAGATCCTGATTGGCACCATTGCCCGCGACATTGCTGTTCACTCTACTGTGTGCCCCGCTCCAGTTCATAGCGATATCTCCCCCTTGAACTTGTCTGCAGTAACATGCATGAAGTTCGCCCTCAGCGGCGTCACGCTGGTATACCCCTGCGCAACAGCCCAACCATCATTCCCGGGCTCGCTGTTCTCCACGCTCTCGTACACATCCTTGAATTGCGGCGCCCACTTGAACTGCTTGTGCGAATAGCGCATATGCGGCTGGCCGCTCGGCGTGGCCGTGCCTGACCCTGCTTGGCTCTCCGGTAGAAGGTCGTTGTTTGAGCGCAACTCCTTCTTGCCGAGCTTCTCCTCCTGTTTGCGGATCTGGTTCTCGATGTCTGCCGGCGAGTCGCCGGCTTCAGAGGGGACTTCGACGACCTGAAAACATGAGCCAGATTTCCACTGGTTTTGCAGCATGTTGGTCCACAGGATCTTCCTCTCCCCAACGCCCTCGACGAGTGGCACATTCACCGTGTACAGATGTGTGTTGGCGTCCCAGTTGTCGTACAGGTACTGAATAAGTTTGGCGCTGAGATCGGAGGCGCCGCTGATGATGGCGGCATCGTGGTTGCGGTCGAAGAAGGCGTAGGATAGGGCTATAGACTTAGCACCGCAAACTGCGGCCTCCATGGCGCCACCAATCGTGCCGGATGATAGCGAAAACACAGCCGTACTGTTGCGGCCGTAGTTGGGCCCGCTGACGACCAGGTCAATTGGCCCTCGCGACTCGAAGTAGTGGAACAGGCCAATCTGGGCGCACGAGGCGGGCGTTGAGTCGACAAGCACCCATTCCTCTTCGGTCGAGTTGGGGGGTAGTGGTGTATTATGGGTGGTGCCGTGGTTGGTGAGGCGGCCCTCGCTCGTCGTCTGCAGTGGCGCAGGGCGGTAGTACGTAGGCTTGATAGCCTTACCCACGAGATGAGCCTTTCCGATCCATGAGCGTTGTGTATGCGGGAGGACAACGCTGACCGTGTGGCCGAATTTCTGTAGTGTCGAGACGAGCGAGTGCACGTAGGGCGAAGACTGGTCTGAGGGCGGGCCGTCGTCGTTTGTTACCTGGGTTCGTTAGTGTTGTATTCTTGTGTGTTTCATATGTTCGAGACCTACGAGAATGTGCATCTTGAGATCTGAGTGCGCAATTGGTGTTGTTGAGATTCTTATTGTGCAAGACAACGCTCTGGAGGGGCTGTGGAGGGGTGACGTGCTGTGCAGTTCCGATCGGAATCAATCCCGGCGGTCCAGCCGTTTGCTTTTCTTCCACCACGGCGCATTCACCACTCGCCAAAGTCCAACATGCTGAGCGTGTTGCCTATGTTCTGAGGCCTGTCGCATAGTCAGCCGGTAGTACCTGAACATCAGATACCCCCTCTCAGGTTGCAGGATAAACGGCGGACTAAGGATGTGAGCCAGATATTTGTAATGTATGGAGAATGCACAAAACCTCTGTAGAGTACTTTCTTGCTCACAACATGGGTGATGCTTAACTAAATCTTAGCATTAGGTATTATGATAGCTACAATTTGAAGATCATTTGTCTGCCTTTTTTTCTGAAACTTGAAAGACCCCGAGTCATGATGTTGCTGGCAACTCGAAGGTCAACAACTGCAATTCGTGAAAGGAGCCTGCCATTATGTGGCAAAACAGTCGTGTCTCCAGGAAGCACGCAGAAATGTAAAATCAGTACGGTGTCGGCTCAGTTGTTCATCTCCTGTCTCAACACATCGTCGCCGTGCCATCTCCGGTGCCTACAATGGCCCCTCCTCCGCCCGACCTCCGTAGCCGGCAGTCAAGCGTGTGTGCACGACATGGTCAAACATGCGGAAACAAACGGCATCGGACATATCGCTGCGAATAGCAACGCGATACACGCTCCGGTGTCACAGTCGAAGAGCCGCAAACCCTGAGGCACCTATTTTCGGATCTGCGTTCGGCTCCCCGCCCGTGCCCGTGCTGGTGAGGCAGTGAGTGAGGAACCGAAACAAGACCACCGAAACATCATGATCATGATGAACATATATAACAAACGCATTCGATGGAAGTTTGAATTGATATATCCAGCCTGCTTCGATTTACCGACAACTTTCAACACTAGGGCTTTCTTACAGCTCTTTTGCACCACTTATACAACTACCGAATAGGACTATCACAATTACATTCACGTGATCCCCATTTACATCAACAATATGGTCGTCACAGTCCCCACCGCCTCGCTCCATGACCAAGTTGCCCTCATCACCGGCGCTGGTCGCGGCATTGGCCGTGGCTGTGCCATTGAGCTCGGCAAGCGTGGTGCCTCCGTCATCGTCAACTACGTATCCAGCGAAGGGCCAGCACAGGAAGTCGTCAAGATCATCGAGGGTTTTAACAACGGCGCAAAGGCTGTTGCAATCCAAGCCGATGTCAGCAAAGTCTCCGAGATCAACCGCCTGTTTGAAGAGGGCAAGAAGGCCTTTGGCAAAATCAACATCGTCATGTCTAACTCTGGCACCGAGTCGTGGGACGTCACAGAGGAGATTACAGAGGAGAAGTACGACCATGTGTTCAACCTGAACACACGCGCCCAGTTCTTTGTTGGTCAGACAGCCTACAAGTACATCGAGGACAACGGCCGCATCATTCTCATGAGCTCCATTGCCGCAGGCCTGCTCGGCGTCAAGGACCACGCGCTGTACAATGCAAGCAAGATGGCTGTCATTGGTTTCATCAAGGCGTTTGCTACCGACTTCGGCAAGCGTGGTATCACTGTCAACGGCGTCGCGCCAGGTGGTATCAAGTCCGACATGTTCACACAGAATGCTTGGCATTACATTCCGGGGGGAACGCCTGAATGGCCTGCCGAGAAGATTGAGGGCTTGATGGCGAGTCACTGTCCTTTGGGGCGGTGTGCAGTGCCCGAGGATGTGGCGCGGGTGGTTGCATTTTTGGCCAGCGAGGATGGAGGGTGGGTTAACGGACAAGTGTTGACTATTTCCGGTGGATCGTCACAGTAGACTGCCAGCTTCTCGTGTTGTTTCAGCGGTTTTTGTGTTGATTTGAATAACTATGAATATATTTTAATACGTCCACTACATGTGTTATAAGTGCAGTTCAGCTTGTCACCTTGACTCTTATATCATCGGCTGTAGTCTTAACCGCCTTTCGCCCTTATTATTTGTGTTGGGTCCATCATCTTGAATGGCGGCAAACGTCGTTGTGGTGTTGACAAGGTAAGCGGCTAAGAGGCTAACATCCTCCAACAATCACTATTCTCGAATTTGCCCCACCTCTCTCAACATTGAAGAGACGTGTTATTAATATGTTCTGCAACGGTCTGAGCGAGCGTGGATAAGATTCGATCTTAGCGCTCTGACTTGCTAGGATAGCCTGCGCATGCAATGCACTTCACCGATTTCTCTAGTCTGCTCTAAAGCCTTACATGGGTGCCGCGAATTGGCCTTCGCCGCAATGCAGGCAATACAAGTGGTTCTTATATGGGTTTAAATAAGAAAGGATATCTAATACGCTCATCACATGTGTCAAAAGTGCGGTTAGCTTCTCGATGGTGTGAGCAATTGTCACAACGCGACTCGTCTCAACAAGCTTTTGCCCCTATCAGTTGAGCCGTATTTGTCTTTCTGGAGTGCTCTGCATCATGGCAGTGATAATCGGTGCGGATGAAGAGTGGGACAAAGAGGAAAGGTAGGAGTAGGCCGTGGGTAAGATTGAATTTTGCTCTCTGGCTTGCTACGTCCATATTGCTGCGCGATAACCCTCATCGACTTTTCGAGTGCTCTAAATCTTTACATAGCCTCGACGTTGATTTGGTCGCAATACAGGCATTACTAGTAGGCCGAATTCTCAACGAAAAAGCCCTTTCCACGAGGGACGACAATGCATACAATCCTTTAAACCAGTATCCATCTTCCCTTGCCTCGCCATCATCAGAGTGAACGTCGCACCGAAAGCCGGGTACTGTTGCACTAGCTTGCCGAAAGTCGCTTTATCAAACGATTTCCAGAGCCCTAGAATCGCGCGTGCGATTTCGTGACCCATTTTATCTCCAATAATTGCCACTGATCCATACCATGCACCGACTGCAGCCTCCAACGCTTCAGGACAGACAAACTCTGAATTCATATAGCCCGCCAAGTCAATAGGAAGATCATTGCACATACGTGTGACAAGATACTTGTCTGCGATAATGTAGGTGCCAATTTGAGCGAGTACCTTCTCCTTAGGGCTGTCCAAAGTGCGGTCGTAGACAGTTGCATGGTAGCCAGGGGAGTAGATGGATTTGAGGACAATTTCGAAATAGTACGGGTCGTCGTCGTGCAGCTCAATGACGCTATCAGATGCCTCCTGTACAGCCGTTAGTTTCATATAGCACGACTATGCAGATGCTGAGTGGTTTACCTTGAATCCGCCCTTGAATGCGTTCATGAAGTACTGCGATTCCATGCAGAGAACGACCTTGTGGGCACAGTATTCACGTATCTCGCCGCTCGTTGATATCTGCTTAATTCTGATGTCGGAGAGGAAAGGATTGTTGAAGAGCCTGGAGGTGAGTAAACGCGCCTACTGATACGCACAATCCCGCACTTACTGCGAAAGCTCCTTTGGCCCATCCATGGCGGTGAATGGTGTTGTATCGAGCGAAGGTGGCGGGTTCAAAAGCGAAAGTGAGGGGAAATCGAAGAGCTGGTCTCGTAAAAGTTATTGCGCAAGACGCTAGTGAGCGTTGCGGTGAAGGTGAAGCGGAGACAGGTCAAATAGACTACGCCAAACCAAGCCTGGCACAACAAGGTAGAGCTTCGAGTGCTCGCCTGTACCTTACGTGCAGGGCAGCAATTACTGTGGACACTGGTTCGCACCTAGGGACAGCCTGTATGGTTTAGACGTGTACCAAAGTTAGGAAGGTCTGCATATCTTGGTAAACATCATATTCTTCGAGCATGCCCGCTTCTTCCGCACATCTCTTCACGTTCTGGGAGTGCACTACGGGTACGAAGCCAAGTCACCCCCAGAACTGGGTGATCTGATCTTGGACATTGTTCTGAACGATCAGCTGGGGTTCACCAATACCGACGAGTTCGACGTGTTGATTCAACGCTATCCAAGTTTCAGCGTTGATCTCATCATGGCTATGAAAAAACTTGGCCGTCTAGACGTCCATGTATTCGTTTGAACCAGGGCCACTTGCCAATAAACGCCGAAGAGACCTTTGCGTCCCCCCTAGCAAAGGGTGTTATTACACTGATAGTCTTGCGAGTCAAGAGATAGAACTGTAAACGAAGTCATGGTTACTCAAATGAGATATGTATTTGTTTAATGGCAAATGTGCAATGTTACTTAGGTCACTAGTTTGGTGATCATTGCAATCCAGAAACTGAGAGACATAATGAATACAGCAAAGCCGAATATGAATTGAACATTCTTTCCCATTCCCTGATTTTCAGCTCCTCTTCACTTCCATCTCCAATTGCGGTACTAGTCTAGCTAGAGCAAACGGTCTGCGATTGCTACCTTGCGCATTTACTTCCACATTTTTCGCCACCACGAAAACTTCGAAATCACAAACAAGGTCGACCGATACCATGCGTAGATCAGCAGATCGAGCGGAAGTGGCGTAAGTAATTCCTAGTGACCTTCTCAGAGCACATCTGATCGCCTCTAGGCTGTTCAACAACCCCACCTTGTCTGATGTCACCATCAAACAAATTGCTCAAGGCAAGGTGCGAGAGTATCACGCCCACAAGGCCATACTCAGCGCAGACTCAAGCTACTTCTTCCGAGCCTTCACCGATGAGTTCAAGGCAAGTCAACCATCTGGGAGCACCTTACTGCAGCTAACCACCGCACAGGAGGCGTCCCAGCCCGTGATTGAGATCCACGACGACCATCCAGATCACTTTGAGTTCCTGCTCAAGTATATCTACACGTACGAGTACGACAAGGCAGCTATCCGCAAGCTCGCGGCTGGAGATGCGGTCAACCGTGTGCTTATACCCATCGGTATACAAGCAATTGCGGACAAGTACGATGTACCATGCATCTACAAGGCCATCTTGGACGATCTGCGCTATCGACTGGACCCCAACAACTTCGAGCTCCTCCGAGCTGCTATAGACGCTCACTATGGATCTACGGCAAGCACTGGTGGGTCGATGGGCAGCCTTATTGCATCTGGTGTTCTCGAAGGTAGTCGTGCGTTCATCAAGACGGAGGAATACCAGCATCTGATTCGTATTCACCCTAATTTTGGGGCGGATATGGCGTTGGCACTTGCACGCGACACCGTGAACACGAAATTCTTTGACTCGAAAGGGTTCGCTTGGTTCACCTCGCTGTTTCCAAAGGCTAAACCATAAACCAAACCGAAGCTGTTGGCAGCTTGAACTGATGGTATCAACCTGTGGGCATGTCTGGCCCTACAGTTATCGAAGAAGGTTGCATTTGACCACTTCGTCGGAAGTTCAGATCAACTGAAGGAGGAACAAGGATGGTAAACTATACAAGACAAACAGAACTGGATGGTCAGGAGAGATGTCCGAAAAGATCGTCTGTCTGGCAAGGTTCCAAGCAAGTACCAATATAAGAGAATTACGCGATCCTTTTACCTTAAGGTAGATCGTTCGCAAACTCTGCTCCTGTTCTTGTAGGCTTACCTGATGACGATCGTGAAAGTTTCCCTTTTTCTTCGGTTTAAGATAGCACAAACCACGTTTTCCGTTGTCTTCAGTCCCACTCAGAGTCCAGACCGAGCAGTCAGAATACTAATGTGAGAAATAGAATCGAGAACGTCAGTTGCACTTACAGCAATATGAAAACCATAAATCGCAAGTTCTAGAACGGCCGTGGCCCATGAGTTCTGCACTTCGGAACAACATGATCACATAAGCTTCCAGGGTTTCGATTGGCTCCATGAATGATGCACTGGAATAGCAACATCGCTTGCACGTCTCTGAGTTACGTCCTTTACCCTCTACCGCTACAAGCGAAGTGTCTTTGTACCTGCATCTCCCTCACCGTTCAACGTTGACTGAATGACATGCATGCCCACGTGGTCAGTTACAAGATCACACGCGCCCTATTGACACACCGTCGTACAGTAGTGGTCTCCGGTCTTATCGAGACCTAATACAGCAGTCCACTTGTCGATAATGCTTGTATCCAGCAAGGGCTTGCATTATTGCGGCCCAACATGGAAAGCCAAGTCCAAAGTGACATGTGAAACCCATTCCACGGACAGATGAGCGCATGTCGCGGTGACAGCGCAGATGGTGACACCTTCCATTCCCACCCTTCTCGATACAGAACGGACGCTTTACGTGGTCATAGCTGCTAGCCTGCCTTTCTTTGAAGCTAGTTTGCCGACCTGTATGCTGCGCATGAGCGATATCTGCGTGTCAGTTTAGTGTATCCGTTCTCTTGTGACAACGAGTGCTTGATGCTCGCCACCGAGATCGACACAGCGTACAACAACGGTCCCCCTCCTTCCAAAGCGGGGTCGGAACATGGGGAGATGAGGTATGCGAAAAGGTGACGAATGCGCATGTTGACTATTCGGTCCGCTTGCTCACTTAGAGGATCAGGATTCTTTGCTTAGTCTTATTCCCATAGCTAAAACAGTCCGTTTTCGAGGGGAGTATCAGCATTTACTTCGCTCATTGCAAATGTCAACAAATATCCTCAAGCGAGGTAAGCTGCACTGCAAGTGCCAGATGGGGGTGACAAGACCAGCCCACATGCATCAGTCCATATACAGTTTAGTGCTCGAGATCCGCGCTAGAAGACGGCTTCTTACGCCACTGACGTAATAACCGAACGATTTCTCAACATCGAATTTCAGGTTCTCCTGTGTGCAAGATTGTTTCATCAAGTGTTGGCGTGCATGAAATCGACGTGGGGCCGCACGGAGCAGAGAAATTTGCCAGAAAGGGAAGCCATGCGATGAGGCTCACGAGATACATTGGCTGGTACCAGGGTGACCGCCCGCTCTGCATGAGAAAATCTGTCGGACGACCGCAATGCCATTCGATATCCAAGACGTTAGCCGCCCACATCCGGGTTGGTCACCGCGGCGCAGTCCAGGAGAAAGTTGACACGAATTGCGGTTGCCGCTAGCCAGGCGGCATCCTTCTCGTCAACACTCTGCTTCGGCTGAATTGCCCGGACACCTTGCTAGCAGCCTGCTGATCACGATCGACTGGTGGCTGCGATTGGTGTTACATTTTCTAGGTACTGATCTTGTCTGTCGCCGGGACGATGACACGAGAGGTCATCTTATCGATCGCGGCATAGAAACGTCTTTCGCCTGCTGATTCTAGCACATTGATATGTATGAAGTTAAGAAGAGTGGAGAACATTGAAGATTGCCCTGATACTGTCAAGTCACCTGGCTGGCTTATGCACTTCATCGGTACCCGGAGGCTGACACCGATCTGGCTGCAAAAGGAGAGAGCGGTGACTGAGCGCACCGATTGATGCTAGGTAGAGCGCATGTCCGTACATCGAGCAGGATGTGGAGCGACCGTAGAGAAATGCGGCCTCGGACTCGGCGAGTCATTGCCGGCCCATTAGGGTGCTATGGTCGCGATTGCATGCTTTCATACCGTGACTTTCATACCGTGACCCTGAGCCACCGAGCAAACGAAGGATACCAAAATTGTTTTTGCATGAGCAGCCGCCACCCTTCTCGAATGTGTCTTCTGGAAATCCGGGGGCGGTTGTCCGGTCGCCCTGCATACAGAAGTATCGGTATCCACTAAAGGAATGCATTGACCTCAATGCCACAATCAAAAGTGGTTCTCACCTTGTCGGGATTGCACCACGCTCGTGGCACTGCATGCAATGCAGGGTAAGCACGCTCGGAAGTCGGTTACTCATCCTCATTTCGCATTCAGGCAAACTTGTCTGTGCGCTTGCCGTTGCAAGAATAGATCGCCTTCGTATCTTGACGTTACTTTGACGGCTCGCTGTTCGCGTGGATAATCATACCGCATCACTCTGAATGCAGTGCCACATGCTTGCTTCTACTCGTATGTATCACAGTCAGCGCCTCATCTACACCATGCACCGCGACGTCGTGCACGTATCCACTCTTCAATCTCCCCTCACTGTGCAGTGTGAATCTTGACAAACAAGTCGCCTACGCCAAGATTGCCCTTACCTCACTAGCAAGCGGGTTGAGCCCAAAGTAGGATCTGCTGCGACGATCTCATGAGCACCGCTCATCCTAGCCGCATTATGGAGCGCCAGGTGCCAGCGGCTGTGGAGTCCCTTAAGCGGTGTTTAGCACCACTGGCTTGGCGGGGCTCTCTCGGACGTTGATCGCCTGAAGTATCGCAAAAGCTGGTAAGGCGCGGTGTCGATAGTGACTGACCTGGAGGGCTGGCAGCAGGTTTGAGGGGATGATGGAGGATGGTGTTGTGGATGCGGCCCGACGCGTTGCCCACCATCGCTGCCTGAGAAAGAACGTGGCCCAGGATACCAATCATGGCAGTGGTGCGCATGTTACGGTTTGGAGCTCAAGGCGTTGCTGTTCCGGTCAGGATGTGCAAGTGGATCTGTTTGAACGAGAAAGGTGTGGTTGGAAGCCAGTAGATTTGCGTTACACGGCACAGCCGGCAGTGGCAAAGGACGACATGGGAAGGCGCTATTTGAAAAGACACATTGGTGGAGGCCGAAATGGAAAGTTCGTCCCAGGTGCATGGAGTATTGGTACGCCTTACAGCGCGATGCAAGTGATGTGTTGTGCTCTGAAGATTTGTTTATTTTTTTTCATCTATCTGGGAGTAACACTCGTCTTGCTCAACGCCAGCAGGCGGAGCGCTTGGTACCAAGCTAGGTCAGACGAGGTGTAATCCATGCTATTGCAAAGTATGCGAAATACTTTGTATCTATGAGCGACTGATGGGGCCATACACTCCAGCGCTTGGGTGTGGGCAATGTGCAAAACAGAGGAAGGGAAACACATCAACTCCACCTGAGATCTAGAAAGTAACCAGCTCCTGCACGTCTAATCATTCTGTTGAAATTGTGATGTGAAGATGTCCATATGTTGCAATGTGCAAGATTGCCTCATTGCAAATTTCGGGAGAAAGAAAAGTGGAAACTCTGAGGTGATGCTGAAGCCACTTTTTGTCGTGCTGGATGTGCGGTGTGGTGATATAGAACGCCGATGATGCTCCGACTCCGTACGCGAAAGAACTCCGAAAGGACATGTTGAGAATCATGAATGGGTCGTGATAATGTGTCACCGCTGTGATCTTTGGTTCGCTTGGGCTTGCGTCTTTCTGCCCACCCGGGCGCTTTCAGTCTGCTTTGGATCGGTAAGTCACCTTCCGCCGACTGAGGTGGTGCGACCAGGGGAAATGTCACCACGACGGCTGGCCTCGTCACGAATCAGCCTCTCGACATGCGAAGCAGCGTCGTGGGGGCTGACTCCCGCAGTCAAGTAGCTGTCAGTACCCTCCAACTCGAACGGAGTAACGGCTCCAGGGCTGGCGAGAGGATCTAGACGGGGACTGGTGGGTTTTGCCGACAATGCTCCACGAACCTGGCTGGTCGTCCTGGCCTGGAGCTGTTGCTGGTAGAGATACATCTGCTTCTGAGCCTCATATTTACTGACATTGTTGCCTGATCGGGGAGAGACTGGAGGATTCGGACTGTTAGGACCGGTTACCGGCGTGCCGGACGCACTTGAAGTCGGTGTGCCAAAGTTGGCAGGGTGAAAGCGCGGCAAAGAGGGCAGTCGCAGGTGCATGGCAGGGCCACTGGTCGACGACTGGCGAGACTGGACCTGGGGCCGTCTACGGCCCGGGGGAACAGCCAAGGGCTCAGTCCTTGACGACAAAGGTGAGCTCACAGTGGGTATGTTGCGTGCGGGTGACATGGTCGTAGAATTTTGGTTGTGAGAGTTGTGAAGATGAGAGAGAGTCGAACGTGCCGAAGGCAGAGGCGATGGTGATCTCATATGACGTGATGGTACGGGGACCTCTGGAAAATTGGACTGAAAAACAACCGAGCAACTAAGACTGTCTGCCTGATCACCTTTGATGGTGAAGGTGGGAAAGAGTATGAGAGGTGTGCCGAATGTACCGAGCACAGGTGCACAGTCAGGCGGCCTCTAATATATCTAGCAGCGGGAAGGTCCTGGAATGCTTGGTGTCAGGACAAGGCTTGGGACGCACCCAGATCTTATTGGAAATTCCGGTGTTGATCTCTGACTGGTGGTGCGCTGCCGTGCTACGGTGGTCCCTGAGAGGATGGGGAAGATGCACGGTAGTGGACCCTTCTTTCGCTGCGCTGGGATTGGGGGCACCAACGCCTGTCAATGGCGGGCAAAATGGTTATCAAGAGCTGCGGACGTGCAACGTGTAGCGGCGGACCAGCGTTGATGGAGCGATGCGCTGTGAAGCTCCACAATTCGAAAGTAAATACGCTGGAGTGCAGCGACTAAGGGGTCGCACGCTGAAGATCGAGTGTTTCGAAGTGAAAGCCGTGTTGGGGATCTCGGATAGCAGAGCGATATTATTGCGCCAAAACCGCACGGGAACAGGGAGTTTTTACATTCATGCCTCTGCTCTGAGCCAAGCGAGTGCGGGCGGCGTCATCAACAGCAAACTGGCCTTGGTCCAAACAGCAGGGGCCTTGGACCACTAGTGGTGCGAATTGTGTTGTCTAACTCGTAACGCTCCATTGTGCAGCAGGGGCATGACGCAGGTAGTGAGCACGGCAAGCCGGCACTTTGCTCACGTGCGGATCGGGCGCTAAGCGATGGGAACCCGCGTTGGAAATCACAAATTCCATTGCCTATAACGGCCGACCTTGAGGTTCGCTGTGATTGGATGGATGCGACCTAGTTCTTTGTTGCGTGAACGATTCGGCGCCCGAGGTTAGTCGCGATCGTGGCAAATTAGAACATCAATGACTGAACCCGCCCGGAGTTCTGAATTGCACAAAGTCGTGTCGTCTGCGAAAATATCCCCGCCGTTGGTACCTGTGCCTGGGGTACCAGATTTGGGGCTCAATGACAACTCTTTCAAAATTCGGGAAGGTTCTTTATTGGCTGGGCAACCGTCGATGTGCTTTGATCGCGATCCTCCACAGTGCCCACAATCGACCCCGGCTCAAACAGGATTGAATAATTCCAAGCTGCACCAGCCACCAGAGAGTACTGCAGGCTTCTCCAGAATGCCCCCGGCACAAGTGAAGCTAGCGTCGTCTCGACCGTTGTGTGACTTTTTACGCGGGGCTACGTCTGCCTACTCACTTGGTGCTGGCTAGAAACATCCAACGCAAGCCTCCTAAGCCCTCCAGATGCACACGACATCATCATGACCCATAGCTGCGGTCGTTGATTTTAAAGTGCGGGCTAGAGAAGCGTTACCGTGTCGGCCCTTCTCCACCTATCGTGAACCTCGGATGGACGAGGGTTGGGAAAATGCAAGCCGGGCAAGTTTAGCGCGACTTCTACCGGTGGGACTGATGTGACGGCATTGCAGGAGAAGACACAGGACGCTTTTCTGCTAAAAGAACATAATGAACATTACGGACGGGCATTGCAAGGTCATCTTGATGTGAAGTTGACGTTTCAGTACCACTAGGTGGAGGCAACGCACCGCGTACGGAACCCTTTGATGATTGCGGCGGTTCATCAGTGCTGGAAAGTGTCGGCCATGGCAAGCCTCATACGCTCAACAATGCACCCGCCCGCACGGCTGGCAGCATGCAACGTAATGTCGATGAGATGCTGCAGAGCTGTTGAGACGCGAAGGAAGAAGGACCGATGTTCCACAACGTCCACTTCGAAGGGGACCTGATGTAAACTGTTGAGTCGCACAAGCAGCAGTCTGACTCAGACGACACAGAGCAAAAGAAGACATGAGACTTTGTATGAAGTCGTAGCTGCATGTTTGTAGTTGTCGTTTGTTTGTTCAGGTTGTGGAGGGTGATCACTGTGCCATATGATGCAGGATATCTTCTTATGGTTATCTCGCACCCAGCTTCTCCAGCGCACGTGTTCCCTGCTCTTCCCACTCTGCCTTCGATATCCACATGTTCTCTTTGTCGGCCATCTGCACTAAGTCAGTAGTCGTTCACGAGTGATATTGCATGCTCGACTTACGATGTTCGCAAGTACGGCACCACCGAGGAAGACCATGTGTCGTCGCCGGGGCGGGTCCTCGATGCGAACCTTGAATTTCTAGAACCTTTGTCAGCCGAGGCCATGTCAGTAGCAGATCTGCACGTACATTGAGACGCTCGGGATTACCGCCCAGAACCTTTGTCAGCCATAGCTGCTTGAGCTCCTTCTCCAGACGACTGGGCAGACCTGGGTACATGCTGCTGCCACCGCTGAGAACAATTGCCTTGTACAGACTGCTCCTGACGTCGACGTCTGCTGCTTGAATGGTGTTGAACAAGAATTCGGCAATACCAGGCTGCTCGACATCGACTAAGTGAGGCTGGAAAAGGCACTCGGGTGCTTCGAAGCGCTCGCTGCCAACACGAATGACACGACCATCAGGCAATGTGTATGATTCGACCAAGACCGTTGTATCTTCACTAAGACGCTGGTCCAGTTCAAGATCATAGGAGACGTAGCACAACTTCTCCTTGATTTGCCTGACAGTCTCGAAGTCGGCGGTTCGATTCAGCGCGTATCCTCTTCGCAACAGCAACGCGATCAAGTTGCGGGTTACGTCACGCCCAGCGACGTCCAGACGGCGAGTGAGGTGGTTCAGGACAGTCGATTCGTAGACGGGAACGATATGTGTGACACCGTCACCAGAGTCCACTACGACACCAGAGGACAGACCTTGCGCGTACAGGGCCAACACGGCCTGAATAGCCACGTATACACCACCGAAGTTGTAGCGCTCGAACATGACCTCGCACATGGTCTCGCGGTTCTTCAGGGGGTTCATCGGTGGTTCTGTGAGGAGGATCTTGCGGCCTGTGGGATCGATTTGGAGCTTTTCGGCAAAGGTGTAGTCCCATAGTTGTGTCATATCATCCCAGCGCTTGACAATACCATTCTCCATCTACGTTGACACGCGTTAGCCCCTGCCGTGTTGCGTATTGTGTGATCTGTAACATACAGGGTACGTGATCTGAAGCATAGAGCGCGCTGCCGCTGCTTCATCTCCACACATGATGTCCTTGAGCTGTATGTCACCGCCATCGCGCTCTTCGGTACGGAGGATCGGTCGGCCCACGATGGATGGGTACTGGTGTTCTGGGAAGTTCTATAGTCGTATCGTCAGAATCCAATGAAGACGCACTGTTATATTCCCGTGGCAAGAGCGTACCTGTCCTGCATAGCCAACCTTGAGGAAACCGGTGCCGCCGTCGAGGACTTGATACAGTGTCAGCAGTGCTTCCAATGGCGCATGGCGTCAACGCTTACCAATTGGAGCTTCCGCCATCTTTGCTGGAGCTCGACACGAGATACAGGGGCTGGAATGGAGAGTGCAGAGGCGGAGTGTTGACTGTAAGCTCTGGTGCGGCGGTGCCTGGACAGTTGGTCGTCACCGCCGCACGCTCGAAGCACGAGCCCCCTGGTGGGGCAGCGCAGCGTGAGCTCCGAATCGGGCTGACCATGCCTCGACTTGGAAGCAGAACAATATTACATTGCAAAGTTGGGGAGCAAGTTTACAGGAATCCGAGTATTGTCTGGAGTGATAGATGCTCTATGTAGGTCCAGAATCTGCTGGTAATCACGACAGAGGGGCAAGAAGGCCTTTGGGTTCTCAACCCAGGTCGAAGGAAGTACAAAATTCAGGTTTCGAGGTCACTGCGCAGGAGTTAATTGCAGTCACAGCTGGCCTCAATTCTCGTTGTAATGTTCTGATGGTCACCCATTTGGGGCGCTGCTGAGGCGGTGGTCACCCACCTTGCAGGCGGAAGCCGCGACTGAGGTGTCGCTAAACTCTTGGCGGCGCACTTGTGCCCACGACTATTTCGCAGCGCATACTCGACCTCCGCAGCTTCAGGAACGAAGACTAACAGCAGGAAAGATGCCTACCGTAAGTACACCCTGAATCAACGCTCGAACAGCCTCAATATGAGGTCCTCCCCGCGAACTGTGTGGAGTCTCTGCGAGTTGCTTCGAATGCGGGTTTGAAGCGCAAATCGCTGACTCTGGGAAAAGGCCAAGCTCCAAAAGAACGATGCGTACTTCTCGAGGTACCAGGTGAAGTACAAGCGCCGCAGGCAGGGCAAGAGTATGTTCAACTCGCAATTTCTTCAGCAGACTGCTTATACTGACTGCGCGCAGCTGATTACTATGCCCGCAAGAGGCTTATCACCCAGGCCAAGAACAAGTACAATGCGCCCAAGTACCGCCTCGTCGTCCGCTTCACCAACAAGGACATCGTTGCCCAGATCGTCACTTCTGAGATTGGCGGCGACAAGGTCTTCATGGCTGCGTACGCCCACGAGCTCAAGGCTTACGGTATCACCCACGGTCTGACCAACTGGTCTGCCGCTTACGCCACCGGTCTTCTGCTCGCCCGCCGTGTCCTCAAGAAGCTCGAGCTCGACTCGCACTTCACCGGTGTCGAGGAGGCCGACGGTGAGTACAACATCACCGAGGCCGTCGAGATCGACGGTGAGGAGCGCCGCCCCTTCAAGGTCTTCCTTGATGTCGGTCTTACCCGCACTTCCACTGGTGCCCGTGTCTTCGGTGCCATGAAGGGTGCCTCCGACGGTGGTCTCTACGTTCCCCACTCCGAGAACCGCTTCCCCGGCTTCGACATCGAGTCCAAGGAGCTCGATGCCGAGACCCTCCGCAAGTACATCTTCGCCGGCCACGTCTCTGAGTACATGGAGACCCTCGCCGATGACGATGAGGAGCGCTACAAGTCCCAGTTCTCTGGTTACATCGATGATGACCTTGAGGCTGACGGTCTTGAGGAGCTCTACCAGGAGGCCCACTCGCAGATCCGCGAGGACCCCTGGAAGAAGGATGAGGAGGCTGGCGAGAAGAAGTCCAAGGACCACTGGAAGTCCGAGTCCCTCAAGTACAGGTCCAAGAAGCTCACCAAGGCTGAGAAGGAGGAGCGTGTCAAGACCAAGATTGCTGAGCTCACCGCATAAGCACCTTCAAATGACTTCGCATTTCACGAACAAAAGCACGGCTCTCGGCGTCTGGATATGGATGGGGAATGAGACCTGTTCTGGCAGGGCACTGTACTTAGCCTTTCACGGCTCGAATGAGATGATGAAATGGCAGCTGCAGTTGGCACCATGCCCAACACATTACGATACCCTTTGAATGATCATTTTTGTGAACCATTTCGATGCACTCTCGTTGCCTTGCCCCAGCCCACTAATCTGCCTCTGGAGCCGACCCCCTGAGGCATAAGCATAAAGCACAAGCTGCTCTCGTTAGATGTGCCATGTGTCTCCTCTCTGTTCTGATAGACATCGGCCGACAGACCACATATCGACCGATCCACGAGCACCGTGCTCGTTCAGGCGTTGTGGGCCGGAGAGTCCCATTTGGCCAGACGAACAGCTGTTTCGGTGGTGGAGGCAGGGTCCGGTTAGCGCAGATAGGCGAGGCGAAGCTCCTTCCAGCAGCTATTTATTCAGCGTGGCGGCGTCAGCTAAGCAGCTGAAACTATGATAGCTGTGCTTAGGTGATTCAAATGCTCAGACCAGAATGCTTAGATGAATCTCCGAGCAAAGTGCAGTTGGCAGCCGAAAAGTATTTAGGATCTAAATAGTCCGGTCGATCTTGGACAATCTCCGTGAGCTGAGTGGGTGGACCGAGTGAGGAGCCGGTACCGCACGTCATCCGCAACCGCCAGTAAATACCTAGAGGGCATAACGTCAACGCAGCAGTCAATATCGCAAACAGCAGAAACTTGTTGCTCTGGTCGGCTGACTTTCGTACGACGAGTCGCTAAACACCCTGCCCGCACGATCCGCGCCGTCCTGTCTGGCTGCGTTCCAATCAACTGGCCGCGAAAGGTCCCGCGAAACCCCGCTGACGAAGGCGCGCCGCCTCTCAACTCCCGTGATCTGTGACCGCATTGCGCTCCATCGGATGGCGATAGCAGCTGCGCAACAACAATGACCGCCGTTCAGCAATCGCACGAACAGACGTCTGCGATGGAAGACATCCATGGTGTTGACGTTTCATGGCTGCACAACTCGACGAGAGGTATGTCAGAGAGATCCGCTTACGTTGGGCGCTCCACCCCGGCTCAACCGGACCAAGTAGTGCCCATATACACAGAGGGCCTGACTAACATCTGAGGCGCTGTAGACCACCACCATCGCACGCAGGCGCCGTCGTCGCCGGGCCTGAGCAGAGATGCGCCACCGAAGACGTCGTCTCATGGCGGTCTGCCCACCACGCCGTCGCAGAAACATGAATCGCCCGCCGCATCTGGGCCAGCGATAGCGCCAGCAGTCCAGCGACCTGCCTCGCCTCCTGCGCCCACATCCGCATCGTCTGCGACATCGATGCCCCGGAAGATCCCCCCCAAGCGACCAACGATGCTTAGCCGAGGTAGCGAGCCCAGGAATGGCGGCACCACGCCCCCAGACTCCAAGCAAAACTCGCGGCGCAACTCGTGGATTTCCAGCATAAGCTCCAAGTTCTCGTCGCAGAACCCCCCTGCGCAGACGACACACACCCAGGCGCAAGGGTCGCCGGCAGGTGCCAGTGGCACATCAACCTCGCCATCAGCCAACGGCGCTCTAAATGGAATCCAGGCTGCTACTGGGGGCAACAACGCAGGCCTCGAGCCATACGTGCCTCAGCAGCCTAAGGCCAACTTTCTGTCCAATGCACTGCGACGTCTATCCTCGGGGTCCCAAGTTGGGACGGCGGGCAGAGTCTATCCCAACGGCGGCATGTGCCCTAGAAAGGTCATGAACGTCGATCCCCACCGCGCTCGATGCCTTATGCCCGAACTGGATCAGAGTAAACTCCGTAAAGTAGCCTTCTGTGTCGACGTCGAGATCGCTGGAGGGCCCAAATACAAGGACGATGCAGACCAGGACGAGAAGAAGAAGCAGCGGAAAGACAACAAAATCAAAGAGCGCGGCGAAGGTGAAGCGCTGAAGCACCCAGCTGCCGTGGTAGAGGAGAAAGAAGCCGACGGTGTCGTCTCCACTGCGCAGGAACTTGTTGGAAGCGAACAAGAACCGAATCCAGAGGGCACTGTGCTTGATGACGACAAGCAAGAGCCAAGCAAGAAGAAGGAGAAAAAGAAGCGCTCCGAGGTCGAGCGCAAGGAGCGCAAAGAGAAAAAGCGCCGGAAGGCTGAGGAGAATGGCTCGATACCCATGGAGCTTACCAGAGACGAAGGCGACGTGAGCGCAGATAGCGCGGGGGCTGTGCCGGGCACCAATACTCCTCCAAGGGCCCAAGATCGACCAACCATTGACCCTCTACGCATATACCGAAGATGTTGCCAACTACGCGAATCGCCCATTCTGAAGCGCATCAGCGACCAGCTCTCCGTTCCGTCTGCATGCTCAACCGCTAACCCAGGAATGGTCACATCGCTTGACCTCACTGGGTCAAGGTTACAGCTTGCTGATTTCGTAACGTTATCGGATTGGCTCGCTATCGTGCCAGTGAAGAAGCTGTTCATGGAGGACGCAGACCTGAATGATGACAAGATCAGGGTTGTCCTTGCTGGACTCTTAGCAGCCAAGATGCCGCACACTTCACGAAGTCGCGGCGCCGCAACAGATGGAACGGATGCTGGAATGGAAGACACACATGGTTGTGCAATCAAAAGGCTTGTTTTGAAGAACAACACCAAGATCACGACTGAGGGATGGAAACACATTGCGCTCTTCACCTACATGTGCAAATCTATCATGGCGATCGACGTGTCGATGATACCCTTTCCTAAGCAGACAACTCAGGTCGCTCCACCGACAGCCACTTCACCACCTACGAATGGAACACCGTTGACGTCACCTACCAAGGATACGAGAACCAAGGATATTGCTGATATCTTGTCGAAGGCTATATCTGAGCGACTGGGTGGTTCAACAATGCAAGAGCTACTCATGGCTGATTGCGGCTTGACATCATCGAGTATCAGAAAGATCGTCGACGGCTGCGTAGTTAGTGGAGTGAAACGACTGAGTCTTGCCGACAACGACATCGACCGCGAAGGCCTGGGGCATGTCCAGCACTACATCCGTTCGGGTGTCTGCGAAGGCATTGATCTTGGTGGCAACGACTTGCGAGAATGGATACCTCAGCTGTGCGAAAGCCTTGATAAACATTCCACAGTGTGGGCTCTATGTCTGGCCAACACTGGTCTGAGCAAGGACCACCTCAAGATGTTGTTCCCAACACTTGTCAATGTGCCCTCTCTAAGATTCCTGGACCTATCACGCAACAAGGACCTTTTTGCAGACCAAACTGCATTGTGTCTACTGCGAAAGTACATCCCTCAATTCCGAGAGTTGAAGCGTCTACATCTTCAGAACGTCGGTCTCGGGCCTGCAGACGCTATTGCGATCGCCGAGATCTTGCCAGACTGCCCACATATCGCGCACGTCAACCTCCTTGAGAACCCCGTTATCGCCCGGGTAGCCATCTCGACAGATGAAGAGACGCAAGAGGAAGCTGCAGCAATGTTTGCATCGTTGACGCTTGCTGCTAAATTGTCCCGGACCCTAATTTGCGTCGACATTGACGTCCCTGCGCCAGAGATGAATGAAGTTGTCAGAGCCCTTGCTAAGCAGGTCGTAGCATACTGCCTGCGTAACATCGAATTAATCAACGAGGTGCCTGAGCTTCGAGGTATTACAAAGGACGTCGAGTTGCCCGGCGTGCTTGCGCACCTCGTAGGGCCCACTGACGACCACCTTGCGGATGGTTCGATCGAGACCGCGCCAGACAACGATTACATTGTCGGTGGTACAGGTATCGTCAAAGCCCTGAGCTACTGCCTGTCGCACAAGGACGCCGATCTACGTAGAGGGTCACAGATCGCTAGTGGCACTGTAACTCCACGCAGCCACATTGATGCTGCCGAAGAGCCTAGCAAGGCAAGAGCCATGTCGAAGAACCTACTCGACACCGCACGCAACACACGAGCGAGGATCCAGCCAGCCCTCATACGCGAAGCAAAGGGCGGCGACGACATGAAACACCGTACGTATTCTCTTCCGCACGTGTACGAGACTATTACTAACATCTACCAGGCCGCCTCCTCTTCCTCGACCAAACCCTCGAAGGCATGATCCAACGCTTCGAAGACGAGTACCCCGAGACCCGCCTCGTTCCATCCCCACCGGACACCGCCTCCCTGCATTCCCGTACGAGTTCCATCCTCAGCTCGTCTCCCCCGCTATCCTCCGTCCCCACCATGTCCGACTCCTTCACGGATCCCATGGCTCATGAATCCGACGAGGACGAGCCCCGCCTGCTGCGTTCGCGCCACAACTCCGACGTCTCGCTCGCCTCGCGCAACATGGCCATCGAGGAAGGCGCCCTGCACCGCTTCGGCCACCGCGTGCGCACCGGCTTGCTCAATCCCAGCCGCCCGACGTCCGCGCACAGCGACCAGGCCTTCCTGTCCGGCTCCATGGACGACGAGGGTCTGCCCGAGCACCTGCGCGCGCTGCGAGAGTACTTTATGAATTTCTCCGGCGACGAGCTGCGGAATAAGATCCAGGGTCTCGGGTGGGAGCAGGCGTTTGACAGCGTCGTGGAGAATGCGCAGGAGCTACAGAGTCTGGAGGCCGAGGATCCCGTGGCGTTCAAGCAGTTCAGGGAGAGCCAGATTGCGAGTCTAAAAAATCGGAATCCGGATTTGCAGGTCGCTGATGTGATTCAGCATGGTAGGACGGCAGAGAAGAAGACGGAGGGGGCGGCGCCGCTCAACGGGCAAGGATATCGGCCGATGCCGTTCAGGGATGTGAGTAAGAGCGACAGGAATGATGACTATGCGGTCGAGTGACGCATTGGCACGGAGTTTGTAGGATATGGGAAATTTGCATGGGTTGGCGAAGGAAGGTAATGACGTATGACTTTTGCATTTGGGATTGAGCAGCTTGTACAAGCATCGCAGAGAGTTCAGCATTGTTGTCATTGTATTGTTGTTTAGTCTATACGGATAGTATTCAAGACCTTCAACAACGAAGTGCGTTCTTATCCCTCTCTGGTCGATTCATACTGGGTCGGTTTAATACTCACTGATGCTTCATTTTTCTTCACACCAAAGGAAACTCCAAATCCAACATCAACAGATGCTACAGCCTCCCTCTCACGCAGCCAAGAAGCGCACTCGTGGCTCTTCCAACGTAGATGAGTCTCTCGGCATTCCGCACGATTCACACCAGAATAATCCACGACCTTTCTAAAAAGTATCCAAAGCTTGAACAAGAATGGGGTAACTACACTTGGGGCAATTGTGTATAGCAGCCTGAAGTACACCTTGCTTTTTAGCTAGTGCCAAAGCCACGTCGACCCCGAAGGCGGGATGATTCTCAATAAGTGAGAAGAACTCGCTAGAGCCACCAGCAGACTGGGCTTTGAGGATTCCAGAGACAAGAGCATTTCCGAATGGACCATTTGCTGTAGCCACCTTGTCGTAGTATTTTCTAATAATGGTGACCCAGTCCCGCTGGCTAGGGGGCTTTTCGATCAAATATCGCTGAACGTCTTTGGTGGCATGTTCACAGAGGACGGGGACATCATACTTGTCGGCCATAGCATAGACACCGATTATGAAGAGCACTCTCTCGAGGACAGAAGAAGCCCCTTCACCCATACTTGCGATGGCGTCCTCGTCGTAGTCTTGAGTGTAGATGAACTTGAGACAGAACTCAAAGTGATCCGGGTCGTCGTAATGAAATTCCATCACAGACTCAGAGACCTCCTAACGTACAGTCAGCTGCTGCATTTTCAAAGAATCTTTCTTACGTAACACCCACGCGAAAACTGCCTGTGAAGGCGTTGAAGAAGTACTGCGATCCTGCGCTCAGCACCGCCTTATGAGCGTAGTAATCGCGAACTTGTCCGTCCTTGGAGATTTGCTTCATCTTGACATCGGAGAGAATGGGGTTGTTGAAAAGCCTGTCGCAAAGAGTCAGTGAGTGTCTCGTTGCGCGCTAGTTGGGCCAAAGACTGGCACTTACGCTGCGGCTGGTCGCTTCGACGCGTTCGTCATGATGGTTGCAATCTTGCAGTTGGCTCGCCAAGGTGAAGAGAGAAGGTTGGAGGTCCAGCAGGAAAACAAAGTACCAGCAAACGGTCGAAGCACTAATGCCTTTCTGGCTAGTAGCGCTGTCGGGGATGCAGAAAGTGAAATTGCAATTAAGGACAAACAATATGTATACAGCACAGCATGCACGCAAAAGGACTCGTTGAGCGCATTGATTGCTGTGGTGGTAACGAATATGTTTCATCTGATTCATCAGCTCATGACCAGATCATGGAGTGTGGTGTCGGTAGACGTGTCCATCGTTTCGGAGCGTTCAGAGTCGATCAAGCTGCGACGAAGGCGTACATTGAACTCCGAATCAAACTTTCGCAAGGAAATGAAGACAGAGAGGCTATGGTGCGATGACTGTACTCTAGAACCCCGAGCTTGCCAAAGTCACTGTCTGTCTGGAAATGATTGTTTTGTGCATCTACAGCAGCCAAGCCCATGCATAGTCATCGTTGTTCCTATCCAGCCCCGAGTAGAGTTGGCAGCAAACAGAAATTTGTCAGTGAGCGGACCAAGCTGAGCTCAGTGACAGCCTCTACAGGCCTCTTGTCGGTCTCTCCGCTACCAAATATCCATTTGTAGCCAACTCTGCCTTCAACGAACCTTGTTACTCAATGTCAAGAAGAGGGCCATCTTGGGGGTATTGGATAAGTCGGTCGTAGCATGTAAACCTATCAGATAGCTGACGAGTTTGGTGGCGTTGATCTTTGCAAATTCCTTGGTAGTAGCTTTATGTAGGTGCGACATCCAGAAGGGTTCTGCCAGGGCAAAATTTCCGATTTTTGCGTCGAGTCATTCGGTAGTGATTTTCATCACGAGATGTGATGTTGCTAGCCCCAGATGACGGTCTGTTCTACAAGGATTTGCAACACTTGTTTTGCGCTGGGTGATAAAAGCTTTCGCTCTACGCGAACGGCTTCTGCATCGCGAGTTGTGGCGTACTACGTACTTGTGCTGTGGGTATAAGTTGAAAGCGGCAATCTTTTAAGACGTCGACGACGACAATATGGAACAGATAGAACTTTGAGAGATGAGAATTCCTAGGTCCAGATTGAAATTACTGATCTTGATAGTGGAGGATCGGCATATGTTTCAGCAGGTGGCGAAGATGATTGGTTTGCCCTCGTTCTTGCCACCCTCATCCCTAGATCTGTGTCAATGGTCGGTGTGGGGTAGCGTAAAATCTTCAAAGGCTTGACTTGAGTTGCGGGAAAGCCTTCCGACGCCTCACCGGGAGATCTGATCGTGGCGAAAGTACACTACCGCGGAGCAGATCCTGTAAGATATACCTGACAAGATTCGGTAAGTCGAAAGCTGAGGTAATGCTGCGACGGACGTCTGGTGACGAAGATGAGTATGAGTCGATACTACCTGTTGTCTTGCCGTACAGACAGTCCAGACTGCGAGATGGACTGTGAAATCAGCGACTGTTAAAGATGCTCAGTCCTACAGAGTGTGGCACGTTGAGGTGGATGAAACCAGCTGCAGCCTTGAGGTGGATGAAACCAGCTGCAGCCTTGAGGCAGCTCAGAGAGAGGACAAAGGATCGAGTTGTCCTCGTTATCGTGAGAGCTTATACTGGAGTTGGGCACCAGCGGCTGGTGACGCTGCAGACCAGTACGCTGCAAAGTGGGGCTTCGACTGTAGCTGTAGGGATCAAACTGCAAGACCTAGGCCTACCCATATAGTGTAGCAAGGCGAGCTCTCGGATGTCTTGTGTCGCGCCTTATAGCGCTACGGGCGTGGCGAGGTGGACAGACAAAGTCGTCAGGGTACCCAGCTAGCAGGCCATGGGATGTTGAGAAAGCCATCGCTGGAAGCAGAATTATCAAATCTCTCGCATGCATATCTTTGGGACGTCCATCTTCTCGGCTTGCTGCGCCTTGACGTGTCTTTGCGGTCTGCGACGTTGTGTTGGATCAGCTACGATGAGGTGAATCGAAGCAGTCTGAAAGAACAGCCAGTGATTGGCTACAGGAGAGGGCATCCGGACCCTACTGATCATGGCATGTTGGTGTCAAGTGGCTATACAGCTGTGTCTTATCGAACGAACTGCATCACACCATGCTGGTGTGGTGTTGTTGCTGTGGACGATGGCAACGAGGTCGGAGACTTACCAATTGCAAGCGTGTTGCTAGCGTTGTTTTGACCCCGCTGCGCCACAATTTCCAGCTCAGTCATTGCTGACTTTCGATCTCCGAAAGAATGCTCTTAGTGCTGACAGCAAGCGCGAGATCACCAAGGTATATTGTAGAACTCCGACGCCATCACTCTTACGTTATCTGGTGCTTGCTCAACCCCAGGTTCCAGCCTAACAACGATCAGATTTGAAATCCGAGTGTCATGTAGTATGATGATAGAACGAACTCACACGGGGAGACAAACTGGGTGAGCCAAATGTGACTTGGAAGGGGCGCATGTTGTAACCGCATCGCAATGTTAACCATGTCGATACTACAGAAAGCCGCTAGGTGTAGGGCTGTAAGGCTCTATGGTACCCGGCTACTCGAATGAGACCACATTTCAAACGGTCGGGAGCCTCCAGGGTAACGCAAGTGAACACGCCCGCAAGCGGACTTGTCTTGCAAAAAAGGAAATCTCGATTGGTTGGTGTGATGCATCCTTGTCACAGTCAAGGTATAGCAACATCATATAACATTGTCAACCTTCGCAACACACCAAGAGACAGTCGCAACATCAAAATATTAACACCTCCGGCCCCCACTGCAAGCTCACTGCACACTCAATTTTTAACAAGCTGTATACAGTCATTAGAGATGACTAGCACCATTTTTGAAAAACGCGGAAGGGCAGCGAGCCGAGACATGACTTCGAGCCCACCAAGCTTGCGAAGCTCGAATGTAAGATACACAATCTCTCAAGCACAATTGCTTAGGCTGATTTGGTTGTCGTAGAGTTCCCACAACAGTGAAGCAACACGAAGAAGAGTCAAGCATGTCATCGACTGTTGCCGGCGCCGTATTGAACGCTTTACGAACGCGTCTCGTTCAGAAGTATATGGAGATGGAGAAAGCGTGGATTCATCCTCCTGCTTTGAACTACGTCGACCAAAGCTGTATAGCCTCCCTTCGCAGACGTACCCCAGGCGAGCGCCAACATCTCGACCCCGACCCCTGTGTACAATAAATTCGAAGCAGGCGAGCTACCTTTTCTACATGGACGCAGATAACCGCCCATTCATAACCACGCCACCGTATTTGGACGAACAAGAGACACACCACGGGCACATTTCAGCCCTCGTCACTCCAGTCTCAGAGTGATTTCACCACTCTCTCATCGTCTGCTTAGTCGCGCTATCTAGGTACCCGGGCAGATTGAGCTCTGAACATCTTACAGAGATGGGCTTTCGAGAATGAATTATCTTGCACGAAGAAACGAAGCGTTGTGTTGTTTAGCAGTAACAAAGGGCACATAAGCATAGAAAATAGAAGCCGCTTTCTAGTATAGTCTGCCAATCTGACAGTTTTGGTCTATTCGAACGCAGAACCTCACTACCATGGCTGAGACACTTGACCCGGAATTGGGTCTTTAGAGTGCTTCTAGGCTCGATTCGGCGTAGCTCATGTGCTGTCTCACCCCACTCCAGCCACCTTGACACTAACATCGACTTGCACCACGCGTGACATGCGGCTGATCGATGTTCGCACGATTGAACTTCGATGGTTCAATGACGATGAAATACCCGATTATGCAATTCTTTCGCATACATGGGGTGCAGATGAGGTGAGCTACCAGGAGTTAGTGTGGATCAACCGCATCAAGGCATTCACAGCCAGCTACGAGACACCCTCGTCCTCAATCGCCTCGCTCAGTAGCCAAGATGAGTCTTCGTCGCTCATGCTGGCTGCGATGGAGACAATGTTGCGAAGTAGTACGAGCTTTGCAACAAATTTGAGCGGTGTTAAAGAGGAGGACCTCCTAAGAAGACAAGGGTACTCGAAGATTGTCAACGCCGCAAAGGAAGCCAAAAACCTGGGCTTCAAATACATCTGGATCGACACATGCTGCATCGACAAATCGTCAAGCGCAGAGCTCCAGGAAGCCATCAATTCTATGTATCGTTGGTACAGGAATTCGGAGGTTTGCATCGTTTACCTTGAAGACGTCTGGCCGTCCGAGGCTGGGCCAGGCGAAGGCCAAACTGCATCAGAAATCGCTAGAAATGCTTTTGATACTAGTCGCTGGACGAAAAGGGGATGGACTCTCCAAGAGCTTGTTGCTCCACCAATCTGCCGCTTTTATCTCCGTAACTGGAGACTCCTCGGCGAGAAAGAGGAGTATATACAAGAGCTTTCAGCGACTACCGGCATACCTGTCTTTGTGCTTGAGGATAGCCGCTCTATCAGCGAGGTTTCCGTTGCTGAACGTATGTCTTGGGCTGCCGATCGTCAGACAACTCGTGTCGAAGACCTCGCATATTGTCTCCTTGGGCTCTTCGACATCCAAATGCCATTACTGTACGGAGAAGGTAATAAAGCTTTCATTAGGCTGCAGGAAGAGATACTCAAGACGACGGATGACTACTCTGTCTTCGCCTGGCGCGCCAAAGACTCCACTCCATCAATCTACCGCGGCCTCCTCGCTCGCTCGCCCATCGAATTCCGCGACTGTCAATCTTTCGAGCGCGAAGAAAGCATGGCCACTTTCCCAATCAATCCAACGCCTATTGGCCTGCATGTTCAACTTGAGTTCCTTCCCCATCCGCAGGACAAAACCCGCATCCTAGCTCTCATCCGTGCCTCCAACTCGCTGAATCAAAGGATCGCAATCACTCTCAAATGCCTCGATGGCCTATCGCAATATGCACGCATCGACGCTGGTGCGCTAACTCCCATAAATGACTGGCCTACAGGTCAACTCCGCACGATCTACGTCCGCCAGAACCCTTCCATCCCACCTGACTTCACGACGCCCGAGTTCTCATCGTTTCATATTCGCCGGCGCTTCGCGAATCAAAGCATTCCGCCTGTACGCATCATCTCTGCCTTCCCGCGGGAACTGTGGGATAGTGAAACACATGAGCTGCGGATCCCGGTATCAGCACCCAAGGCGTTTGGAGTGTTGCTATTGAGGGTGCAGAATCACGCTTATGCGCAATCCCTCAGCTTTCCTGTTGCTTTTGGATTCGATAGAGCGACGTGTCACTACTGGATCAAAGCAGTGCCAGACTATGTTGCGCCGGAAGGCCTAGGTGCGAGGGCCGCATGGCAGACGGTGTTGAAAAGGGACTATATACCAGATGAATGCTATGATGCTCGGACAGAAGGGGACGTGAGGCGTGATATCTTCGTTGTGGGGGACAGTGGAGTAGGCATCAGTGTGGGCATCAAGGCAGGCTTAGTCGGCGACAGAGTCGCATTGGTGGTCAGTATCGATGGTTTGATATGGTGGCACTGATTGTGTGTACACCAAAATCCAATGACTAATGCTGGATGCTGACATCCACAGTGACTATTGTGTGCCATACTGAGCTTCTTCTGACGATAATCTACACGATACAACTCAGAACCGTACTTTGATCTATCAATTGCCGAAAAGAAATCTTGTTGTACCGCATTAGGCCAGGTTCCAGATATGGCGGCAGTGTAGGGCAAGACATTCCTCAACGAGCGCGATAAGGCAGAGTCAATCGGCAGCGGCTCACCAAATTGTGGGAGCAGCAGGATAGATCTATCGATACGATCTACAGGGGAGCCACCATCATCCATGTAAGCCTGGAAGTATTTGAGTAATTGAATATGGAGCGAGCTATCAATGGAAAATGTCACTCAGACGAGCATGGCGGGCCTGTTGGAATGACATAGCGTCTAGCTTGTACAAGATGGCGAGGACACACATCATGGCTGGGGGCTTTTAGCATCGGGCCTTCTAGCGTTCAGCTATTGTTTGCTCACCATCATGCTTGAAGCTTTGGGAGATCTCACCCTAGCATACCTGAGGTGGAGAGAGCTTTCTCAAAACGCCACAAGTCTCTTGCCCTGCTGTTGCAGTAACATGACTTCAAGAGCCTCCCAGTACGACGTAGTCGTTACTACTGTCTCGCTTGTCAAGCGACGCAGGTGATAAAGTATGCAGCAATGGAATTTCGTGCAGATTGTCATTCTACTGAGTTGCCAAATTCAAGTAGGCAGAATTAGACGAGTAGGCAAAAAGCGCTGCGCAGCTGAGACACTCAAAATCGGTTGCAGCTGAGACAAGAAAGGATGACTGGACATGTAACTCAAAATAGAACAGAATGTCTTCACCACCAGGAACACAATCTCGATAGAGACCACGTGCATTTCATGGCCTGATCTCCGAAGTACGCGCTCGCTCGTCCGGTGCCATGCATGGAACCTTTCGGACACCGCTCGATACCGGCGGCTCTGAGCAGGTCATATGGAGAAACTTGATCACACGAGCCACGGTTTGAGGACTTACTAGTTTGGTTTGTACGAGATTTACGGACACTAAATATCGACTACAGGAGAGTATGCGCGCTCCCAATGCGCGCATATCTAGATTCGTACTGGGCGACAAAGTGACACCGTGATATCCAGCCTGGTATGCGCTCAAAGATAAGAAAAAAGATGGTTTTGGTTTGACGTTACACTTGTTCGAAAATAAAGTGCTGTGTACCTAGGTACAGAGTAGACTGTAGACAGACTATCGCTCCAGGCCTTTCTGGATGTGTATCTAGCATGATCTGGAGATCCAAGACACCTGAAAGAGCCGCATTATCTACAAAAAAGCTGCTTTTATCGTTTGCATTCGACCTTAGGGGGAGTCTCTGTTTCACATCGTGGCAGGTGTACTGCCCTCAAAAACACACATCGCTGCAACTACACCGGTCTAACCGTGAAGTCACCACACAGAGTCACAAACTGTAATTACACCTCCCGCAAAGTACACAGGTCCATGTGGACCTCAGGTTTCACTTCCATCTTAGGAAGCAGTGTTGCAAGACATCATTTCGATTCGGCCTTGCCACACTTGGCGTCCTTCCATAGACGTTCTATCGCGTTCCATACAGGTAAGACACGAGGGGAGATGCGATAGCGCGGATACCGTCCGAAGAAGGATTAAGCCTCAGTGGCTTGCTGGAGAGTAACGTGGTGAGAGATTGAGCGTTACTTCCCAACGCAGGTAGGATCACAGCGTGGGTTTCTTACTGTACATGTGAGGGTTCGAGGTTGCAACTGTGACTTCAACATCAATATACGGGATAGAGGTTGGGGTGCTCACCTGTATCGGGAATTGAGGTAGTCCAATTGGCGAGGTCCAGCTTCGGTTTCATGCCAGTCACATCGCTATCATTGAGATTTTGCTAGATCTGTGTCATATACACGCGTGGAACGACAGGGACCAGGAACAGGATAGTTAGGGGCAACAGGAAGGTGCAAAGTAGACAAGCGACACCTCAGGATGCAGTGTGCTAAGGGACAGAGAGAAGCGAAGAGACGAGGCAAACCAGAAGAACAATGAGTTGAACCGAAGAAGTGTAGCAAAGATCAAACTCTATACACTGTATACTTGCAAAGAGTAGATGGAGCGTGACTCTAGCTGACTGAACACTGTGCACAGTATCAAGACCGGCATAACGAACGCACTGATCCACACACTCGGGCAGCTATGCTGGCGATCAAGCGTAGTGCCTCAGAGCAATCAGCTCCTTCCGACGAAGTACGAAAGATTTCGATCTTTGAACCTCACGCTGACCGGACGTTCGCTATCCCCACCCGCCTCTTCCACAGATGGGGCTGCTGGCGGCGCCGCACCTTCTACATGCGGCTCTTCTTCTCCAAAACCTATCGAGCTCGCCCTAGGGCCTCAAGGATGAAGGTTTTCGAGCCTGCTGAGCAACAGTGGGTGTCTACGATCCTCAGCTGAAGACGAGTACGGTTGGACACCAAGGAAACGCCGTTCAGGTGTTATCGTCCTAGGCCTAGGTTCGATGTCAAGATGACGGCGACGACGGTTTGTTGGGAGATAGAGGAACTCCTCGGATTGAAGAAGACCGTCCATGCGCGGGCGTCTACTGTAGGCAGATATATCTAAACCATTGTGTGTGATATGGTGCGTCGTATCTCGACCGTGCCTAGGACCGAGACGCTCGAGTCCACTCTGATCACGATGCGCTCGCTGCAAGAACGGTGTATAAGTGTGCTGCGTAGACGGAGACCTACCGGGTTGTCGTAGGTATTGAGGCGGAGATTGAACAGGGTCAGAGGGAGGGGAGTTTCAGGCACGAGAGAGTCCCAGTTACCAGCAGTGGAGGACGTCAAAGATGGTACACACGGTTCTGGCTCAAACAGCTCTGTGCGGCAGTTTGGACACGCTCCTCGCCGGGAGCTAGTGCCCTGAAACCACGACAAGATGCATGTGCTGTGGTACATGTGGCCGCACCTCACCATTTGCACTACATCGTCAGTGAGCGGCTCCAGACAGGTGCTGCATGAGGTTTCGGACTGAGCGAAGACAGGGATAACTCCGGTCATGAAGAACTCTGCTTGGGAGCGCAAAACTGATGGTGGCTGGCCAAGTGGGGCGCCTTCGAGCGAGGTGTGCGGGGGAGACTCGATCGACTCAGTCATGGCGCGGAAGAGAAATACTGACAGAGGCGGCGGCGAGCCTGGATCGATTTCTGCAGTGGCAGATGTCGAGGGCGCACTTGCAGGTGGCTGCACTGTGGCGGGCGTAGAAAACCCGGTTTTGATGGAAGATAGTTGGAGGCTGACCAACTATGTTTTTACCAACCGGGGCAATGAAGTGAAATTGCGGAACCTCTGAGCTTGATGTAAATCCCGGGCATATCGAATGTGTTCCCTGCGAGAAGACTCGCAACTGGTCAGAATAAATTGCATTGGTAATAAGTGATCAACGAGACGCATGTCTCAACTCCTCTACTCCGTATACCTCTTTGTAGGTTGTACAACGCCGGCCATATCAAATGTCAACACCATCACAACGAGACCAACACCAGTGCGCTAAATGCTGTGACAAAACAAAATGAACGGTCGCGACATCCACTCTGACAGTGCTTCTGCCTGTTACTGATCATCTCCACTGGCCCTGACTAAGTGCCAACAACCCTTCAACGCACCCTGCTTCCTCTGCCGAACTCAGGTTTGGTCGTGCGCTGCTGCTTTCGCCATTCATGAAGGTCCGCAACTCGTCATCTTGCTCCGGATCGACAGTACTCTTGCCTCCTCTCTTCGCTTTGGCTAATAAAGCACTAAGACTGGCGCTCTGGGAGATAATGTTGGTGTTCTCACCGAGGACTTGACGTGGCCGTGTCGCTGAAGCAGGAGTAGCGAAGCCCCGCCTGCGCACCGACTTCGGCAGATCGGGCTCCCAATTCTCCTTGTCAGACTCTGTCAAGGGAAACTCGTCCGACTCGGTCTCGTCGCTATCTCCCAGCTTCTTCCCGCTCGAGAAGACGTTGAAGGTGGATGCACGCTGCATGGATCCTCGTGGCTTCTTCGCTCCCGATGAGCCAATGATCTTGTGCGAGCCCTGCCTCGATTTCAGGGGGGTGTTCTGGCGTGCCTGGTTCTGGGCGAGGATCTTCCTGTTTGCCCGCAGTAAACCAATAGCATCTGCTGCACTTCCACTACCCTCCTGCTCAGCACGCGCTGTCAGGCTTGTGTTGTGCCGTGTATCAGGATCACACCAGAATTCCCATGCCCTAGAATCTCTGCTTCTTCCGATGTTGGGCGACACTCTGGCCATCTTGGGGCTGGGCTCTCCTCGCGCTGCAGCAAACAAGCGATCGTTCAGGCCTGCGGCGCTGTAGCTTCGTCGTAGACCCGCAGCGGCGCGGGCGAAGGAGACGGGGGTTGTCTTCGCGTGAGGAGGCGACGGTGTTTTGTCAAGATCTGTGACCACGCGTGCTGAGCCATCTTCGTTCGTCGCTATCCGTACGAAGGAATGTGCGCGTTTCAAAGGACGCGTTTCTGCCGATCTCGGCCCCTCAGGAGACTCGGCAGCTTTGGACGGAGCGTTGGGAAAGGTGATGGTCTCTGGCGCGTAGTCCTCGGCGGAGCGCACGAAGGACGCGCTGCGACGGTTCGAAATCCATGATGTGCGTGGCTGCGCGCCTTGCGGTGTCGATGCACTCTGCTGGGAGTTGCTGATCTCTGCCGGCGCGATGTCGATGGGCTGATGGTCGGTGGGGGAGTCTACTATTGGCTGTGTCGTCGTCGGCGCATCATCGTCGGCAGCTGTTGCAGGGACCTCGGGCAGTTCTGTTGCTGGCACGGGCTCGTCTAAGGTGGCTTCAGGCGTCGTTGGTGCATCGGTCGTCGGCGGCTCTGGCCCCGGCTCCGGCGCGTTGCCGCTCTCGTGCGCGTGCTCATCTTCAGTCGCGGGATCAGACATGGTGGAGGATGACGACATCAGCGATGCAGACGACGATGGCTCGAGGGGGCGCGAGCGGCGGCGGTCGTTCTGCCTCTTGTTTTGGAACCAGATCTGTAGGTGGGTTTAGGCGCGCTCCCTCGTGACGTGGACCGAAACAGGTGGACAACATACCTGCACCTCTTTCTCGCCCAGCGCAACTTTGCTGACAATCTCCAGACGCGCGGCCTTGTCTGGCTTCGAGTTGATCAAGTACTCCGCCTTAAGAATGTCCTCGTCTTCCTTGCTGTGATGGGGGTCAGCACATAGGACGGGTTGCGGAGTTGGTGGGGTCATTGCGCCAACCGAAGTCCTTCCGTAGCACGTTCCATCGCGTCTCGAATGCTCAACACGAGAGATAGACGATTCGACATAAAGATCCTAGAACTTACGAAGTGCGTCTGCGCTTTTGACGTGCCAGCGGTTTGTTGTCAACATCTGGCGGCATCTTGTTCGCGACTGTTTCTGGCGAGTGCACGAGAAATGCAAAATCCGTGGTGACAGTACCGGTAGATGGGCTGGCGCGTCTGCCAATAGGATCAGACGCGACTGGGAGTGGCGAGGAAGGCGACATATCGAGCATCAACCTTGACTGAGGGCGAGCAAGAGCGAATGTGTTAAAAATCGATTGGCATTAGATCTTGAGGGAAGCAGAAGAAAATGAATTGGTGGCAGGGAATGTTAGACGCGTTGGTCCAGCGCGTTGCGCCGGATGCAAGACATCGCCCTGCACTTTCCCTGGTTGAGATCAACGTCCGTGCGCCTTCCTTTTGAACCTCATGCTGCTACAACACAACCTCTGATTCTGCTTTCATTGATGGCCTTGTTTATGCACTTTCTGCTAAACCACAAGCCTCTACTATCATGTTCTGGATTGCAGAGCTCGGAGGGATGCTGGAGCATTCCGACGCGTCGTAGATCCTCCGATTCTGCACCAGAGCACGAGCACGAGCTCGGGTACAAACATGAACCATGGTGGACCGCGAAGAACGCGTCGCGGAACCACAGTGGGTCCTTCTTGCCCCCTCTCTGGACAGTGTGATCCTGGGTCGTCCCAAGTCCACTTGTGAATATTCGCGCGTTGCTTGTGTGGTTCGTATCCATCATGATCCAAGATCTATGAGAAATACTAGAGGCGTAAGATTCATATCGTGCCACTCTGAATTCCGCGCGTCCGTGTTATGGCTGCCGTCGACGCGTAAGTTGCAGATCTGTTCCTTGCGTGATGGCACCGCAAAGAAGACCGTTTTACAAAGAGATGCTCATAGAGCTATTGCCTGATGCTGTTTCAGCATCTTGTCGCGTCGCCGGCGATGGACGATTGCTAGGTTTTCCAGGCTATCATTTGTCCCAAGGTCACGTTGTCGCGCCGTCACGTGAGTCGACTAGCCGTTTAAAGCTGGTGGCAAATGGAACCGGGGAAGCCGCCAACGGGCCTTCCGAGCCCCACCTCCAACATCTCTCACCCAAGCCTCCACATTCAGGGAAAAACGCATCTCGACTTTGCTGTGTTGCATTCAATGATCGCCACTCGACTCGACCTGCCGGTGCCATCTCCACATTCTGAGAAGGCAACAGCTAGGCAAAGTTCCCGCTACTGCTTGCCGCCCACCACTGCCTTGGCGCCTTTACCGTAAGACGAGCTGAACTTCACGCCGACGTTTACGTCCTCGAAACGCACCTGCAAGGACTAAAGCACTAGAAGTACCGACATCTGACCGTCCGCAAGATGCCATACGCTGGATGCCCTTGACCTGAACAGGTGCTCCACCAGCACCGGTGAAGTTCAAGTCACCTCCAGGCAGAAACCACTGCTTCAAGAGCTGGATCCGCGTATCTGGGACGGTTGTTAGCTACCAGTCATCGTCGTGCCACCTCCATAAACTATCTCTTCGGCGGCCACCGCAGGCCTCAGGCTTGTTGAAGCGCACTGGGCAGCAAGACTAAACGTTTTCCAATACTCTCCGGAAATGATCTAACAATCTTGGAATCGACCCAGACGCATGTTTCCGGGACTGTGTACTTGGTGGCGGGTCTGAGCTTGCCTTCCTGAGGCATTATCGGGCAGAGCGACGTCTTGAACGGGTCACCGGATTTTTGGCCCCATGGTCCTAGCAGATCTCCCTTGACAGCTTCAGATTTTGTCACTACTGATTGATTGGTGGAGCTACGACGCGAACATCTCTGACTGCATATCGGAACAGTCGCTATGCATGCATGTCCGGCATCTCCTCACTAATGCAGTCCTGCCATCCTCGTCCGATGTTGTAGGTGCACCCATACAAACTTCAGGTATGGCCGAGGCGACTTGCGATATAGGGCTAGCCCTACTCGCATTCCTACTGATCCTTCTCACTCGGCTCGATTTGAACCGGTTGGGCTCTGAAGTACAATACTACACACGTCCCTGCGTCTGCATGCACACCACTCCTGGGGTTCTTACCTACCGCGTGGGGGCTTTAGGCATGTGATGTACCATGGAGGCTCAATGGGTGTACGGAAGCACCGCGGATTCCTTTGCCGCCCTCAATTTATGGGCAATCTAGTGATCGTTAACGTCACCTGCATCTCCTCTAGCATGACACTACTTCTTATAAAGACAGACAAGATCAGCCACTCACCACGCGTACTCAGATGTACAGTCACAGTATATCGAGACGGCTCATAGCGCAGCCTAGACTAAGAGCTTTCTTTGCCAGCCCGAAACGAATCAGACCTTGTTCTGGTATGTGACGAGTCTCGTCAACGGTCATAAGAGATTAGTCGGAAGCAGGCAACCACAAGGTCACCCTAGAACACCCATCAGCTATTGGTCATCTGTTTCTCCCTAATGGGCTTGCATGCGGCTATACTTGCGCGTTTCAAAAGACGGTGGGCGTGTCTTCCATCCCGCGCGCCGCTGTGACAGTCTTGCAACGCGTGCCAATGACAACGTAGGTTGCGTCCTTCTCGATTGATGATTATTGGCTAGTGCAAATCAGACGTCGTCGGCTGGGACCGTATGAGCGTCCCCACCCCGAAAATCTAACCTTCCTAGAGTGAGCACAACCTCCGGTCTTACACAATCGCACGTTCCTTCACCGTCTCTACTGTACCCCTGGATCATGGGCATCAATGCTTTGTGTTACTGTGATGGCGCGTGAGTGTGGAGATGAAGTTTTCGGAAAAAGTCCTTAATGAAGCCTGGCAGACCGACGTGAAAGAGACTGCAACGTAAACAACTCTTCTGAGGCATACGGAACAGTATGGCCATAATCCGAGTAGCTGTGGCCGGGACCTGTGCTTTAGCACTTCTAATTGCACAAGAGATACAAGAGTCGACCAGCCACTCCGTTATCATCCTATCGAGAACAGTGAGTAGCGATTCTATTTGCTAGCATCTCAACTGCGTTGTCACATTCGCCTAACACAACACAGCACCAGACGGTCCTGATATCGCAAGGCTACCAGTGCCAGGTCGTCGACTACAAAAGTAATTCATGTCTCCAGCACGCCTTAATGGGAGTGGACACCGTCATATCGACAGTGACCGGCAAGCCTCAGCTACGGCTTATCGAAGCGGCCGTTCAATGTCGCGTCCGCCGCTTCGCTCCAGCCGAGTTTGAAGGACAACCAGGACAACGCGTGCCAAACAGCATCCTGGATCGTGGCAAGAGCTCGGCGCTCACACGCCTCCACCACTACGCTGCCTACATCCAGTCAACTGCTTTTGTATGCGGCATATTTTACGAACGCTTTGCTGTGGGTGGTCTGCGAGCGCAGCAGATGGGCGCGAATGGCGCAAGTGGTGAGGGAGACTTCATTGCGGACATTCGCAATATGACTGCGGTCGCACCGGTATATGATGCTGCGGGCAACCTATCGTACGTATGCTTAACATCGATCTTCGACGCCGCCAAGTTCGTAGTCCGCGCCTTGGACATCCCGCAGTGGCCGGCAGAAATGTCTATGTGCGGTGAGAGAATGAGCGTGCATGCTCTCATCGAGCTCATCAAGACATGCAGAGGTACGTCCGAATCTCAATCCGACTCATCTTGAACTGACTCGCTACAGGTCGTCCTCTGCACCCCATTGATTGGCAAAACCCTGCAGGTTTGATCACCGACCTCACTTAACTCCCCATGCTGAAACGTATGGCAGGTCTACAGTATCAACTCAGTGTTGCGGCGGCGAGTCACGATGTTACGCAGCAGCAACGCGTTGCAGCGCACCTGGCAACGGCTGAAGGACGTTACGACTTTGTCACGCCTGGTTATCTGAACACCATGTACCCGGACATACCCATTACCTCTTTTCAGGCCTGGCTCTCGCATTCTTGGGCTGCTGTGCCCTGACCGAAGTACCAGAAGCAGCTGCATCACTTTGTCCCCATTCCAGGGGCGTCATTTGCTGCGGATTCATTACCTCATCACTCACTGTTCATCGCATTTCTCTTTCACTAGATTGTTTTAAGACGTAGATTCAGGCTGGCAATAGAAACGGGATATCTCAACATTCAACCACGTAAATTCAGATCGTCGTCTTCTTTCCTTGTCAATTGCGCACGACTGCGATCGCGATATCCACTTACAGGACTACTCGTGCGGGCCGACAATGATGCAATATGTGAAATCTGAAGCAGGGCGCGCGATCAATTCCTTCGAATCGAACGGAGCCTGGATAGGCTCAATATGGTCAAGAATCCCTCTCAGACACTGCGACTCCACCGAACGCCGGGGAAATGCGGCTCCAACTTCCTCGAGGCCCCTGCAACAACATCAGCATTGGTAAATCCTGCACAAGATCCCCGTCGGATGATGCAACGCCCCACCAAATAGTGATTGGTGAAGCATGGGAATCTTCGATGCGCATCGCATTTTTTCTATGTCAACATGATGTCACTGTCTCCGCTCGCCACACCACACCTATATATCCCCAACGCGCTCAGGAGAATTATCTCCTTTCCATCACCACTGCATATTTACACCTTTCCAAACATCGTTCGATCCAATTCCTAAACAGTCTCTCAATGTAAGTTTTCTACCTCATACAGCATTTAGATGTCCCCCATTTCTCTTTCAACAACGCCTGACACCCATTTCAGCCCCTCCACACAATCTAAAAAATGGTCTCCTCGCAGCAAGGCTACGCCCCGACTACTGTCGACATGAAAGCCAACCCCGCCACTGTCGACGAAGTGAAGGCCAACCTGCCGCTCCCCGAGCAGCCCCCTGTTGCCTCCGACTTCAACTCTGCTGATGCGCGCACCGTCAACGTCGGGTCCGGCGGTCCGGCAGCCGACTCCAGTGCTGTGGGGTCAGCCGGCCGCGAGGGCAAGGACGGGCTGAGCGGTATCCCTAACGATGCTGTTACGCGTGATCAGAAGGACCATGCTGGGCTTGCGAATACGACTAATTAGGATTGTGGCACGCCTTCTTCTGCTAAATAGAGAGATGTCTCTGATATCAGTGCGATTGTTTTGAGGTGTGGCGTTTGGGTCGAAAGTTTTGATTAACGAACGGATGGCCACATGCTTGGCTTCTACGTCGGCGGGGATGAGATATGAATGAATGAACCAATGATCAACTTACAATTGTAGAAATCCTCATCGTGATGTGCTCTAATATCGCGCTGTATAATAGGCGCGTAGATGTTGTTGATTCAAAGATATCCAAACCATTACTTCTTCGCCAAAACGAAGAGCTCCCGCTGCCACCCAAACCACATTCATCCGGTTACCCATCGACTGCAGCATAATAGGATCAATACTTAGCTCAGGGTGAGGCCGATGGAAGATAATCTTGCCAACAACATTCTCGAATGTGACCATCGATCCGCCGCCATTGCTCGCAGTGAACCCAGCATCAGACGTGCTATCCACAAACGTATTCCAGTCAATGTTCTTCTGGTGCTCTTCTACTGTTGCGGGGAACATGCAACGGAAGGTTGCGAGCGCGCGCTTGGGTAGCTTGATATCGATCTTTGTGCTCTCCAAGTCCACTGTGAGGTCACCTACATCGGTGTTGCCAACTTCTGGAGTTCCGGGCTCGCCGCGCGTCTTAATTTTGGCTTTGGAGAGTGGGGTACTCAATTTGGCAGATGTGTCTGTTGCACTTGGTAAGGGAAGGAGGACATCTTCGCTTTGAGGCTGTTTGGGCTTCTGCATGTCCTGCAGTATCCGTTGTCTCTTTGCCTCCAAAAAAGGAGGTGTATGCTGAGTCTTGCCAGAAAAACAAGGATTCAGTGCTTACATCGGCTTCTTCTTCGGTGCAGTGATGAGTTTCGTAAGACTCGCGAAATATACCGGCGGATACCTTCCAGTACTCTTGAGAGGTCCCATACAGCTCAATGACTGCGCAGCGCCAAAACCGTTGGAGATTAAAGTCACCAGCGATCTTCCCATTCAAGGCAATTGCAACATATTCTTTGTTAGCTGTGATCTCAGTAGTATGTAACTGGCCAATCGTTCTCGAGTGACGCTTGAAATACGCTGGTTCGGTTTGTAAAAGCCAAAGATGATCTGTTGTATCATTGAAGCGCGCCTGCGCGATTTTGACAAGAGCGTCTGTGTCTAATGTCGGCGGTGACGTGAAAGGCCGATTTACAAAGGTCAACCATGTGGCTACCTCACTAGACATCTTTAGGCCAGTGTGTATTAACTCGATCCGTTTCACGTTGGAATGAGCCTCTTCATTTGGTATAGGTTCAAGTAATGAGCAAGAAGCATCCTTGAGAAACTTCATGAGGACGGATTGTGCTTCAATGATTATATTACCACGAGGGTGACCCAATGGCGTCAAATCGGTGGACGGCGGCCTTGTCAAATTTGGCAAGATTGCCATAGCTGGGTCCAAACATAATGACAGTACATGCGTTGAAGTTCACTACTAACGCCCCAGGCGCCCATGGCACGTGACTGTTCGTTGTCGTAAGCAGACGATGGATGCGACTTCGTGCGAGTATTGATAAGACCGATTAATGCTGTAAGGTTCTTGGCTAACGTATCGATGTCGAGAAAGTGGAGCAGGCAATATGTTCGTTGCTTGCGAGATTCCTGCCAGGTTGAACTGCCAGTCTCGCTGAACTACGCCCAGAACCCTTTGCGCTCCGGCATTTCAGGCATGGCATGAACTCTTTCAGCAAGGCTGCACACTTAGGTTGCGTTCGCTTCCGCCATCGGCTCGGGATAAGTTCGCCATGATGCTGAAGGACTCGGCGTAGTTCTTGTTGGCTCGAGAACATGACCTGGGTGTATGCAGCAAGCGTGGTTCTCGCCTCAGTGTCTGTCAACACTTTCTGATACTGGAATTGATCGATGGTCTGCATTTTGTCCTCGAATTAGTAGCCTTGACAGTCTGTATAATCGCATGGGCCCGAACATATCGGGAAGTTTGTTGTGTAGACACCTTAACAGATATTTTAAAAGTCCTCGAATGCTTCGGCCGCAGGTTTCGAATAGATTGAAGCTCGCATGTTGTCTGAATCTTTTTCTCGAAGCAAAATCAAAAGCAGATATGGAGAAAGGCTAAAGAAAGTGAGCTTGCTCCAGGGCGGAGCGTAACGTGGTCGTTGAAGTGAGGGGTAGCCTCGGAAACGCTCCACGCGTTTTAGCGCCAACACGAAGTTGACGCGTCACTCACATGACGATACTCGTTAAGAGCACTTGAGTCTCAACATGATTCTTTGAATAAATGTAATCAAATACAGACCCCCTCATCTCTCTGATAAAGTCAAGTCAAATGGTTTGTGATCATTATTGGTGGCTTCCAAGCTCAATTAAGCAATTGCAGACTTAAGCATGGACATGTGCAAGAAACTCTGTGTGTAACACGATTTTGTCTAAAGAGACTTTGTGGTCTACAATGCAACCTGGATTTCCAACATTGTTTTCATTCTACAAGCTTCTGGATACAAAGTCCTATCATACCTAGGTACTATCCCAAAGCCAGAGTTGTGACATAATCCCCAAATCAAAAAGCTGAATAATATTGTTCACGGTGTCTTTCGTCCTCTCTTGAGTAGAAACCGTGTTTTTCCAAATCAGCCTCACGTTGCCTGGATCTGCTGTGAAGTTAACAAGTTCCCAGCCATCGTAGGCCTCATCTCCCTGAACCCCCAAACCTTCGCCGACCTCCTCATCCTCAGCAAGCGTGTCAAGGATCGAGAGGGTTGATGTTTGCAACTCAACGAGTTTGAGTGCGAGATAATCGATGCGGGTTTTGGCGATATTGACGAGTAGCCTTCGCATCGCACAGCAACAATGGTAAACAACCGAACTCAAGACAACCCGACGTAGGCTGGAGGAATGCCTAGCAATGACTTGATCTAGGTGTTTGTGGGCAACCCCAACACCTGCAAGCTCAAGGCTTGAGAGCTGGAATGTCGCTTTGGTCGCCAGCATGTGCAGGAGTGGCTGCCATTGAAGCAACCCTGCTGCTTCCTCGTTCTTTGTCTTCACCTGAGACTTGAATGACAGTACAAGAGATTTAAGACGCGAGCACTTGTTGATACCGATTGCCAACAATTGGCTTGCCGCGAGCGGATCTTCAACACTGTGCTCGTTGATGGTGGGCCCGCCAAATTCAAGTGTCAGGGATCGTAATCTGCAGTTGACGGGGCTGCAGATCAGTTGCTTCGTGATGGGAACAGCCTTGATGAAAGCTGCCTTCCACTTTTTACCCGTGAAGCCAAGAGTTCCCAGTTCCTCAAGCTGGAGTTTGGACTGCATCACGCCTTCGAATATCTGGTCGATGGCCTTGGAGGCGCCGTTCATGTCCACGTCGTCCTCATAAATCGGTGGCCCCATCAGATGCGAGCGAGAATGTGGCTGCCATTTGAAATTTGGCAGGCCGCCCGGTAAGTTCGCGATCGCTTTAGGTGCGCAAATGTAGACGCCTCTGACCATTGGCAGCTTCGAGAGGATCCGTGAGAGGTCGACGAGTAGAGTGGAAGATTGCTCCTCCAAAGCAATTATGTACCGCTGAACTCGATTGTGCTTGCTCTTCTGCCAGGTATATTGCTCGGATCCGAGAGCGAGCTCGAATTTGAGAACCTTAATGGCGGCGGCATATCGAGATCGTGACAATCCTAGGAGGGTATTCAAGCCGCGCTCGCTGATCTTCGACCTGACTATAGTGAAGAATCTCTTGCCCTGTGAGGATGAGTCAGCTGAATAAACCGACGACAATATTCCATGCACTTACAAAAACGTAGTCAGTTCCAGCTACAATCTGATGATTGTATACTCCTCGAAGGCTAAAGAGATCTTTGTTGCTTATGTTTTCGGCAATTTGAGATAGTAATTCTCGTGGTAGTCCGCCGAGGTAGTTGGATTTTTGGTGGTCTTGGGACATCTTGGAAGCGTGCAGATCGAGTTGTGGAAAGGGTGGAACTATGCTTCAGATTTGAGTTGCTGCGATGATCTCTAAGCTTGCAGGAGATGGTGCGTAGAACTTTTATATCTGAGAAATTGGCTTGCTATACTACTGTGGTTCATGTTGGTTGCTGGTGAATGAACCCCATTTCACAAAAGGGTGACTCCAGCCAATAGAAACGACAGGTTTCTGACATACCCAATAAGTACCACACGACTTCGCTCAAAGTCCTCATGCTTTTAGTGCTTGCGCTTCCGAATGCGCACTACGATTTTGTCCAGCGGCTTCACATGGCCGTAAGCAAGCTCACCATTCAGAGGTAAAATCGCGTCCACGTACTCAGGCTCACACAATTCTATCTCAAAATCGGCAAATAACAACGCCACTGTAGCCATTCGTAGAGACGAAACAAGGCGAGACCCTGGGTACTGATTGCTTACGGTAAGCCTTGTGAGCAAATCTCCCAGATTGTCTGCATCGACGTCGCCCGTCGTAACGACGCCCTTCTTGGACTTGGACTTCCGGTCGGGAACCATAAAGCGCTCTGCCCAGAATTCTTCAAGCGGCCTCTCGAGAGCTTGGGGCTGCAATTTTTTCCACAAGTCTTTATTGAGAGCAATGTCGTGGGAGAATATAACCACCGTGGCTCCCTTGCCTAGAGACCACTGCTTGTCTAGAGGATAGCCGTCTGTCTCATTAGTGCGCACTACACATGTCGCTGTCCGAAGCCTCTGCACTTCAGTCTGGAGTGACTTTGCGAGAGGCTCTTGGAGGAGCCCTGGAATGTCGTATTTGCGTGTTTTCGGCGACAAGTGCTTATCTACGATATTTGTCATGTTGCGGGTTAGATGAGACTTGCGCAAAGTCTCGACAACCGTCCAGAATATTGGGGAAACGAGCGCAGTGTTAGTCCTGTTGAATCGTCAGCGCTGGATTATTCACATTAACAGAATGACGTACGCGTGGATGATGCTGAGCACCTCAGCCACCCTTGCTTTAAGATTTACCTCCTCGTCGTTGTCGACTTTGAGGGCACGATAGTGCTCGCGAATAAATCCCATGCCGTTCACTTGGTTCCACACCAGATCATCTGCATGTTCTGCACCACTTTCAAAGCTCAACCAACTCCCCACGCCCTGGTATAGGCGGTCTCGTGATTTTGAAGCACCGGATATCAATAGGCGAGGCATACCGTGTACATATCCCTCGATGGCAGCATCAAACATGACGAAATCGCGCAAAATCCGGGGATATTTCTTCAATAGCGCAGATCCGAAGAACGTCTCCAAGGTGCAGCGAAGGGATACCAGCTGGAGGAACGACCACAAATCCTCGATACTAGTCCAAGTATTAGACTGGAACATTTTGTCCTGCATATTCGCAGACAAAATAGATATGTAAGCCTCAGTCGTTGATTCAAGGGTAGCGTCCGGGATATCGAAGGGAAGCGTTTTCTTGTCGCCATTTTCTGAATCATCAGCTTTGGTTTGTTGAAGATGTTTCCCAGCTCTTGGCGAACGAAATATCTTGTCGAGTATCTCGACTTCGCTTGCAGTTGCAGTCAAATGCTCAGGCGCGTTCAACACCCTGCTGACATGAGTGGGATCTCGCAGGATCACAATTGAGCGGAGTCCTACTCGAATCCTAAACGGGGCGAAAGAGCCATAGTCCTTACTACGAATCTGATTAGCACGGACATTTGGATCGTCTCGCCTGTATGTTGCTTACATGAGTTCGGCAAAGTATTTTGGGGCGCCCCAATGGAGGAAGCCGAACGAATGGAAGACGGCGGGTATGAAGTACGGGACGGTCGCAGGCTTTTTCCCATCAATGGTGCTATTGGCTGTCCGAAAGAACAATGCCGAAGTCACATAATAGGTCAGGAATGGCAAGATCACCACGGCGGCAATGACGAACAAAACCACGGCCATGTTGAAGAGAGATGTTCCACGTGTTCAGTACACCATAGCAGTCATCAACCTCTCTCACTGTGTCTTGTCAAAAGCGAACAAGATAAGGATGTTTGCAAAGGCAGGAAGGATAAGCTCTCGCTCTGCTCATGGTAAAGGAGATGGTCCGGAAGAGCCACGGGTCGATTCGCTTGCGGCTGATCTTCGGCCATTGCCGGAGAGCTTCGTCCTCCACACTGACTCCCAAGTTCTAGCTGCTAGCGCTGTATTGATTAATAACCCTGTGAGTATATTTCATCATGCATACTGGTGGGAAAGTCCTCCGAATGCGTCGAAACGAGCCGCACGAGGGATATGCACCCAGTTCGTATACATCATACCTATGCACTAGCAACGTAAGTCGAGTATCCTCATCCCTCAACGACGTTCATACCTACAACAAGGCTCTGTAGTGTGACGGAAGCGCCTGATCATCATTAGGAAGTAGGACTTTGAACGTTATCGGCCGAATAAGAGCCAGCACACCTACACCACTGCGTTATGCTACTGATCAAGCCGCAAAGGGTCTTACGACATAAGAAGGTGGAATTCCGTGACGAAGGCCTGAGTACCAAGATGCGGATGCATTGATCCTCAACAATAGGTAAATGCGACGCCATGGATGTCGCGATGGTTAATGTCGCGCTACAGCCTTACCAGTAGCGGCGGCAGCTAGGTTCAACTAGCGTGATCCGATCCTCCCTTGGCAGTTCCTTGCATGTTACGCGCTGCAAGCATCATCTCTTGCTTCGAGAAGAAATGATTGCTTCCATCGTACCCGGAATAGGTAGCAAATTGCACGGGGATCCACGCGCAATGCCAAACAACAAACAGAACTAACGCGCAGTCACATGCCCGTATTGCTAAAATTAGCCCGTATGGAGCCACCTCCGGAGCACCCTGACCGTGTCGACGTTCGAGTTAAAACCATATTCAGCAACCTCTCCAGAACATCATAGCCACCATGATACTGAGAATCGCCGCCCTCACTAGTCTGCTCAGCGTATTGACACGCGTGTCAGCAGGCAACGAACCCGCAATCACCACCCTAGCAGAGGGCTACCATTACATCGCCAAGCTCCCCTGTATCAACTGCCCGTACCTGTATCAGGATGCGACGGAAGGCGAAGACGGACACTGGATCGACCGTGTCGACGACAACGCCTTAGTAAGTCACCACATCCCCTTCACCCCAATCCTGGCATGCGCTTGCCGAATCTTCGATCATTGAGCCGCAACACGTGACTTGCACTTCACACCAACCTCCACGCACCCAGCTAACGCCCCCAGCTCTTCAACATCTCCCTCGCCTCCACAGCAACACACCTCCTTCTAAACAACGCCTCCCTCCTGACGCCGTCTCCATCACCCCCCCTCATCACCGCCCCCCAAGTCCTCCTCTCCCCCCCTAATACCCCCCCATTCACCCCCTTCCCCCTCTCCTACAGCACAACCCTCCACCACCTCCCCAATACGACCTCCTTAGTCTTCCGCTTCAACGTCTACGCCCTGCACCCGCCCTCACTGCCACCCATCACCCTCGACGCCTCCGCACAGCCCGTGCTCGAGGTCCTGCTCATGCCGCAGCTGCTGCTGTCGCCCGCGGACGGGGTGATGTGGGTCATCGGCAATGTGCGGCTGGCGGAGCGCGAGAAGAAGGGGAGTCAGCGGCCGGTGAGGGTGGTTATGATGAGCGAGTGGGATGGGGATGGCAGGAAAGGGAGTTTGGGGCATTGGGGGAGGGGGTGGGGGAGGTGGGTCTGGGCGGTTGCAAGCAGTGGGGTTTTGGGGCTGGGGGTTGTGGTTCTCAGCGCGTTGGCGGTTTTCGTTGCGGGCGTGGTGGCTTGTGTCACTGGGTGGGAGAGATATGGGGCCCAGGGGGGTGAGGGGTTGGCTGCGAAGGGGAAGGAGGGGAGGGACGTGGAGGCGGCGAGGGGCGGATTTGTGAGTGCGGCTGTGGTGGGTGGGGGAAAGAGTGATTGAAGTGGGTGAGAGACGCGGGCGTGGGTTATGTGTACATAGTCTATTGAGATTCAAAAGTACCCGCACTGTCTATAAACGCCTTCAACTCCTCACAATCAAGTCTAGTACAAGCCGAATCGCGCCTTTTGCTCTTTGCCTCACCTACATCGTAACAGTATATCAAAACACTCGAACGCCATCATTGTCACAGTCCCTCCCCTCGAGTACCTCCCTGATCTTCCCAACCCTCCTCAATGCCTCCCTACACACCTTACACCCAGACCCCCTAAGCACCCCCTCCACTTCTTCCAACAGCCCCAAAACCACACCCTCCGCCCCCTCCCTTACCGCAAGCGCCCCAATCTGAATCACCCTCATACTACGCTCTGTCTGCGGAGGATGCTCAAACAACACCTCCCCGTCGAGAGGAGGTATGTAGAAAGGGTCGCCGATGCGCGTCGGCACGAGCGCCGGTGTGCTTCTCGGCGCCCCCGGACTCGCATTCGTCGAGCTGGTGTGGCGGCTGTGCTGGGGGCGGCGACGGCGGGCGGCGCGGTCGGGGGTTGTGGAGCGTGCGCGCGGGGCTTGGAGGCGGATGAATGTCGGGTTTGGGGGCTGGGTGTGAGCGAGGGCGGAATGGTCCAAGGCACTGGTGCTGAGGGAGCGGCGGCGGGTGGGGTAGTCGGGTTGTGCGGCTGGTGGGTCGAAGGTGAAGAACGACTGCTGGAGCTTGGTGGGATAGTCCTCGACGGGGTGGCTCGAGGAGAAGAACGAGTGTTGGGTTACAGGATACGGATGCGGAGCATCGAGAACTGGTGTTGGGTACTCGTTCGCGAAGTACTCCAGGTCTTGAAACGAGCCTTCTGGTGTAGGCGCCGAGGAAGGGGCGTTGGAATCGGGAGGTGTAGGGTATGGGTCACCGAATTCAAACCCCGACTCATCGACGTGTTGATTGCTTTGCGGATTGGGACTATGACTTCTCCTCCCGATGGCGGTGAAGAGCTGGTCTAGTTGGGCTTGCGTGAGCAGCGCGGGATCCAGATCGGCGTTTGCGTCGGAGTGAGACATGTTGCGGGGCCGAGACTGACGGATGTGTGGGCGCGTGATGGGCGTTGTAGTCGTGAGTGACGGGAGGGTGGTACACGAAGATGGATTGGGGAGTACAGATGATTAGATATAGTGGTCACGCTGCAGATGCGTTGGCCAGAGCTGAGACTAGACTAGGGGCGACTCTGCATCGTGAAAACGTCCAACAATGCAGTCGGTGCTTGTGTATGGACGTGCGTGTAGAGCAAACATCGTAGCGATGACTTTTGCCCTATCACCTCTTCGGCTTGTGGCTGCTCGGCGAATGGTTGCGGGTGCTTGATACTGAGTGCCCTAAGCTTCTGCTGTCTGAGACGGCTGTGAATGGCCCTAGTGTTCTAGAAGAACGGGAGAAGCACCGCACCGTGCTCGTGAGGCTGGAATACATGGCTGTCGTTGGTGAGTACCACCAGCCTGGTTTGCATCGTGCGCCTTAGACTAGTCAGTCGGGGGCAAGGCACTGACTGCTCTGGTGTGGAGGACTGAGACATTAGCTATTAATGGCAGCTCTGCGACGAGGACGCACACGGAGAGCAGCAGCCACCAGATATGCCATCAGATAAGATTGAAATCCGCAAGCAATGTGCCATGATAATCGTAAGCCCCTGCTGTCGTTGCATCCGCAACGCCTGGTATGTTGTCGTTCTTTCACACATATTATACACCGCCCATGTCATACACCATCCTGATCATACACACCGCACATCTTCCTCAACACAGTCTTCCCTACTCTTTCTTCTCCCCCTCTTCCCCGTCCTTCTTGCCCTTCCTTTCCCAACTCCACACCTCCCAAATCTGTTCATAAATCAGATCCGCAAACCCCTTCCCCTCTTCTCTAGCCTTCCTCTCTTCTTCATTGCGCCTCTCCTTCCACCCCTCCGTCTCCCCACCCATCCAGATCTTCTTCAACACCCCCTCCTTATCCCCCTCCCCGTCTTTCCCCAACTTCCTTCTCTCCTCCTCCCGCGCCACACGCAACTGCTCCTGTACCTCGCGCGCGCGCTCCGTGGGCAGCTGCCCCGCGGCCCGGAACGGACTCAGCTGGCTGACGATGCCGCGGCCGTAGCGCGCTTCGCACAGGTGGTCCGCGGAGAGGTAAAAACCGACGCCGAGCGAGAAGGTGTAAAGGTCGAGTTTCCGTGGCGGCAGGAGCGCGATGATGGGGCAGACTATTACGCCGCCGATGGCGACGTTGCGGATTATGCGCGTCGTGCGCTCGGCGTTTTCGGCGGCGAGGCGCTGCTCCGGGGTGAGGATTGGGGTGGGAGTTGCCATGATGGGGGTGTGCGCATGCGATGGCTTGGGTGAGAGTGTATTTGGGAAGAGGCAATATGTGGAGAAGATGTGGCGCGATTGCGTTGTGTAGTGGTGAGTTGGTGATGCGGAGGTCCGCAAAAGTTCGATGATGCGAGATGATGCGCATTCGGCTAATCCTGCCGTTTGAGAGCGGGAAGGAATTGGGGTGCTATTACAAAACGATCATGTAAACAATGGTTCGTGAGCTCGTTATTCAATTGCTCATGAACCCATTCATCCAACCGTTCAATCATACCAAGTCCTTCTAGCGCTCAATTAGACTTCCATGAGTATTTCCGCCGCTTGAAGCTGTTCGATGCTGCACGGGGCCTCTCGCCTTCATCCCGCGCTCTCTTGCCGGCCTGCTCAAAGCCACCACTCATTCTCATGCGTTTCGTTGGTGTCGGGTCGTCGTTGCTATCATTGCGTCCAGTTCGTGGAGTCAGCTCTGCTTCTGTGCTGCTCTCCATGTGCGTATCTTCGTCATCGCGTTTCCGTTTCTGTGCGGTGCTTGGCGTCTCCATAAGTCGGCGCAGTCGACTCTCCTGTAGTCTTCTGTTGACCTCTTCTGTGACGTCGATGTGCTCTACGATGTATGCCGACTCGGTGTGCGCTGAGCTCGGCCGTTGCGTCAACTCTTCGTCCGCGGGACGAACCTCGGACGTGTCCTCTGCACCCGGTATGCTGAGTCTGACCCTCTTTGTTGAGGACTGGGGAGGATCTTGCGCCGTTGTGGCTTCTATGCTGAGCCGCTTACTGGCATTCTTGGCCTATGCGCGTGAGCATTCCCTGTGCAGTATGGCCCACACCAGCGCACCTTTTTAGTCGCCAAGCCCTCAGTCTCCAGCTGATCGCGGAACCGCTTCATGTCGTCTTGCAGCCTGCCGGACTTGTTGCGCAGCGACAGCAGATCAGCAGCCAGCCAGTCGGGTGCATTGTGGTCGGTCGCATCGAGGCCTTCGTTCAGGTATTGCAATTGCGCGCGGAGGTTGTCAATGTGCCTGTCCAAGTCCTGAAACGGGTGTCAGAACTGCACTAGGCTGTGAAAGGCGCCTCTTACGTCGAGCGAGAACTTGGTCATGGTGTAGTATGGTACAGTGCGGAGGTCTGTGTTTCACCTCAATGCATGGAGTTGCAGCACGCTAACGACTGCGCTAAGTTCCGAGCGTGGTCCGACGGTTCCGATGGCTGAGGCATGAGATGCGTTCAGTGTTGCGTTTGTTCGCAGATGTTTCATTCATGCTACTGAAGCCGCTAATTTTCCGAGACCTGTGGCGCAGATGATTTGATACAAGCTTGCCATTCAATCCTGGCGGCGTTGCATGCAACCCTAGCGATGGTCACGTCTTAATTTCCAGAGATGCGCTCGAGAAAGACGAGTGTGTCGCGCACAGAAATCATGCGGCAACGCTCAAAGAACACCTCTGGTTGCTAGTGGTGTGTTACAGAATCGTTGGTCAAACTGGATCAGCTTGCGATCAAGGGAGACAACGCAACGTTGTACAGATGCAGATGCGTAGAGTGCGCCGATAGAGAGGCCGAGTTGCTTGAGAAAGCCACTTCATCCCTCCTCTTCGTCACCAAAGGTGAGCTTGACGGCCTTGGCTTTTTTCTTCGGCTTCTTCACGGATTTCTTCTCTGCCTCCTTTGCGCCTTTAGGCTGCTCCTTGCTATCGGCTTGCTCATCACCGATGATCTTGGCAGCTTTTCGCTTCTTCGCATTCGCTCCGACTTCTGTGATCTTATCCTTGGACTTGGACTCGCCATCCTTGCCTGATTCTGTGACATCTTGCTCGGTGTCCTCTTTGGAGTCGTCCTTTGCGACGAAAGCTTCGTACTCTTCCTTACTCATTGACTGGTTGGTGTCTTCTAGTACATATGTAGGGGCGTCGTCCTCGTCATCCTGCTTCATCCTCTTGTTTCTTTGGATTGGGCGTTCATGGCGTGATGGGTCTTCACCCTGCATCTGACCTCGAAGCCTCTGCAGAAAAGCAGGCTGTGAGTTGTCTGGCGTTATGAGCGCAGGCTGTGGCGTAGTAACCGCCTAATACATACCAAAATGCAGGTCTTTTGCTTTGAAACTCATCTTGAACAACGGCAAATGATTCACTATAGCGCTATGCACGAGATGTATCAAGCTGCGGCTGTATGATGCAGGTAGCACGAGGCTGTGGCTGGACGCCTGTCGATCGTTCCAAGGCCGGGAGATGCGTCGTGCGGCTCGTTGCCCTTGGCGCAGTATTACCGACAATACGAGCTGTGGACCCAGATGCCGACCTCAGTCAGCTCTTCCTTTCAGAAGACAGATGTCGGCGTCGTCACCTAGTGGTGAACGGGCGCGGCGGCCGATGCAGCTTGGCAACGACCGCAGGGCTGCACCTTCCGTGCGCGACTGGCCAACTTCTTCCTGGCAGGGCCCACACCTGCGGGCATGAATCGCGGTGAGCTCGAGACATACGCAATCGCGCGTCCATCACAGGCTTTTCAGTTCATTTCCCAGACTCAACATCACAATCACACGGCCGCTGCACTCTATCGCGCGGAATACAGACGTAGCACGCATTTTCTTGGAGTAACCTCCGGCCGCTCGTTACCTGCACGCGCACCTGCGTGACCACGTAGCCCGTAGACTCGCCTTGATATCGATAAAACGCCTTATCCGTGCCCCTATCCACCGCCTCCACTCCCGAGCACGAGCGACCGCCTGCCATTGAGGCCCGACCAGCGGAGCGCTGCCGCGGCGGACACAGAACGCCTTCAGGGCGAGTGCTAGAGCGCGGCCATGGGCTTCCTGAAGGACCTCACCCGGCGGCTGCCATCCTCTACAGACAGCCTGGACAAGTTTGACGACCTATCGCGACACGCAGAAAAGGTCTCCCCACGATTAGCCTTCTTCCGCCGGCGCATACGACTCAAGGGCAACTCGACCATCTCGCTGCCGCTGGGCCTGGTCCTGCTGTTCCCATGTCTCGTCATCATCCTGATACTGGTTCTCTTTGTGCGGTCGCCAGACTCACAGGGCATAATGATGCCTGGTGGCGGCCCGCCGCCCTCGATACGGTATGCGCGCGCTGGCAGCTGGTGGTTTCGAAGTGACGACTGACAATTTGTAGCAAGATCAGTGACAAGTACGACAAGCCCTTCGCGGTGGGCTGTCTCGAGCCCCAGACGAACGGTCCTCGCGCAAATGCAGCAATCGTGGTCCTGGCGAGGAATAAGGAACTCGATGGTGTCATCCAGTCTATCAAGTCGTTCGAAAGGCACTTCAACAGGTGGTTCAACTACCCCTACGTCTTCCTCAACGACGGGGACTTCAACTCGACCTTCAAAGAGACCGTCGGCAATCACACAAAGTCGACGGTCGAGTGGGGCAAGATCGCGCCCGAGCACTGGGGCTTCCCCGAATGGGCTGATCCTGCAGTTGTGAAGGAGGGCATCGCGAAGCAGGGCGATCGCGCGATCATGTATGGCGGTCTGGAGAGCTATCACCACATGTGCCGATTCTACTCCGGGTAGGTTACGTCTGATGCTCACACGTTCAACATGCTAACCATTCGAAGTCAGTTTTACAAGCACGAACTGCTACAGAAGTACGAATGGTACTGGCGCCTGGAGCCGGAGATCACTTACTTCTGCGACATCACGTACGATCCATTCATCCACATGATACGGAACAAGAAGACCTACGGATTCACCATTGCAGTGAAGGAGCTGCGCGAAACCGTGCCAAATATCTTCCGCTATGCATCAGCCTTCAAGAGGATGAACAACATCACGTCTCAAGGGATGTGGGAGATGTTTGTCGAGAAGCCGAAGGAGGAGCCAAAGGACAAACTGCCAAAGGACGATCCAAAGTACAAGAAGCCTCTACCGCAAGAGATCCTGAATTCCGAGCCAGGGACTGGCGCACTCCCGGAGATCGATCCTGAAAACATGGAAGGCGAAAACTACAACATGTGCCACTTCTGGAGCAATTTCGAGATTGTCAATCTGGCCTGGTACCGCAGCAAAGAGTACAACGACTTCTTTGAAATGATGGATCGCAGTGGTGGCTTCTGGATGGAACGAGTAAGTACCACCATCCAACACTAACCTACATGACTAACAGATTACAGTGGGGTGATGCACCGATCCACTCGCTCGCTGCAGGTATCCTCCTAGGTCCCCAAGATGTCCACTACTTCCGCGACTTTGGGTACCGGCACACCACGATCCAACATTGTCCTGCAAACGCCCCCGCGCGACAGCTGCCAAGGATCCCTTACTTCGAGGAGACCACACTGGACGAGAAGGCGCGAAAGGAGGAAGACGATTACTGGGCACACGCAGACCCACCCAAAGAGAACGGTGTTGGTTGTCGCTGCAGATGCGATACTGATATTGTCGATGTAGAAGGCAAAGAAGGGTCTTGCCTTGCAGAGTGGGTAGAAGTCGCTGGAGGCTGGGCATCGCCTTGACTCTGATGATTGGTGTTGTTATTTTTGTTCTGCATTACCTTCAGGCGAGCATTTTGGGCGGCGCCAGCATTTGCTTGAGCTTTCTACACGGCGCGGTGGTGTTTACGACACATGTTGGCTGGACCAAGGGAGCCGGTGCCACGATAATAGGCGTTGTCAGAAAAGGTTCACAGTCACTGTACATATAAAGTGCCGCGCGATCTACACCCACGGACTGCGTAGAGTCACGAGCGCGAGCTACTACATTGCAATCACTCAATATTGCAATCTCCCTTTGACCCTTTCACTTCCAGCGGATCTTGCATGATGCAGCTGATCAACTTCGGTGTACGATACCGATAAGGGAGCGGGGCGCGGGGTGTCTTGCTTCTGATTGGTCCGCGGCCTCCACCACCCATGGGAACAGATGCTCACGACATGACGCCTTTGTACATTGCACACGCACGCATTCACTCGCCCAACTTTGATCAAAGCTCTGACCGTGAATACTGATTCATTAAGACGTAATAGTTGCTGCCTTTCACGGCGTTTCAAAGGTACGCCGTATGCCTGAGCTTCCCCGCTTGCTACGTCTCCAGCAAGGCACCCGTTTCACGCGCCTGGCCCGCTCGGCGTTAGGCAGCGTCCGCACCTACCTTCACCCGAGCGGCCTCCTACCCTCTTACCCCTCCACTGCCGGAGTCTCTAACACTCTTGTCTTGGACAACCAGCTGACATGCCTCCAAGTGATCCCCAAGCAACTCCGGAGTTCCAGTATCCGCCGGTGCAGGCTGACAGCTCACTCACCAGTCTTGACCTCAACACACTCATGATGAAGTCGACCACACGTCGGCTGCCAGAGCAGCTCGACAGCTCTCTGGACGATAGTACCTACGAAATGCTGACCGACAGTCTCATCGAGCTGTCTGACGACGAAGCCCACACTGCCTCGATTGCGTCCACGTCTGACGACCGTACGCCCGACGATGCTTCAACGTTTAGCGACGATGACGACGATGATTTTGAAGACCATCACCGAGCACTCGACGAGAGCATTCCATCCGTGCATGCTACCACCACATACGATGATCTCGAAACCCCTGTGGCGACGAGCGGAGACGACAGCATGATCACGATGGTGCCGGACCATCTCGAGAGTAGCGGGGGTTTAAGAATGCTACAACTTGAGGAACAGCCCACAGAGAACGACGAAGCTACGTTGGGCAGCATCGTTCTTCGGGCCTTTCCTACACAGACACAAGAGCTGCCCAAGGTACTTGAAGTGTACGGACAACCGCAAGTACGGTTGCTGGTAAAAGCGGCGCTCTCGCCCCGATATCTCTCCACGCCGGAGACGTACAAGATTCTTTTCCTTGGTTCGCCCGAGAAGTGGGCGCAGGACGACATCATAAGTCACATCCATGCGGCGTTAAGGCTGTCACCTAGCAACACAAGGTCAGTAATGGTTCGAGGTCAGATGGAGCCCCTCGGGACTGTCATCGATGCTCAGCGCTGCTTGCAATATGAGATCCGCAGTGCTGAAGCTACTGGTCCTGATGTCGCACTTCGCATGGAGAACGGGCAGCACCTCAGGCTCAAGCGTCGATCAAAGCCACGATTTGACCTTGCAATCCTCTGCCATACTGAGACCGCCACTGACATGCAGGCATACGATTCACTTCGTACCGCTTTCAGTCAGCATCAAATCCCATTGATCGAACTCACAGACATTAAGCCATACGGTTCTGGCGCTAAGACGTACGATACGCGGAGCTTAGCTGTTTGTATTGAAGGTCGCAGCGACGACAAGGCCGAGTTTGAGTTGCTTGAGGTGCTCCCTCTGGACACGTACAGCTTTTGCGAGCTGGAGCCGGCCCAGGTCAACCGCCACTTGGCACTAATCAGTCCGCACCTGGCTCCGCCTACAATCGGAACCGCCTCAAAGACGCGACTTACAGCGGTGGGTGACACTGTCCGCGCCGTCGGCAAGCAATTACGAACAGGAGCACCAGCTACCACCAAGGTGCTGCTCATCTCTATTGCACTTACTGCGATGGTGTCGGCTTTCGTTTTCAGCCCAATGTTCATGCCACTTGTCTTTCCGAAGCCCACGGAAATGGTAGCTGAACCAATGGCGATACCTTCTCTCTCGGTAGCGAGCCCACTCGTCACGCCGCCTGCAGTCACTTCCTCGAGCTCTGTTTCCATCTCCCCTTTATCTTCCTCGTCTGTGGCGGGACCAAAGGGCCTCACGGTTCTTCCTTCAGCTTCCAAAAGGACTAAGCCAAAGCAAAGTAAGAAAGAAGTCGAGAGGCTCAGTGGGTTCGATATCCAGACAGCTGGCGAGAAGCAGTTCATTCTCACTCCTTCGAAAGAGCTGGTCACCTCGAGGAAGAAGCCGCAGCTTCAAATCCAAGTCTTCCGTGATGCCACCTTGGTCCCTGTACATTATGTCAGAACCATCCTCGGCGAGTACTTTGTGGATCTTGAAGACGAGTACTCCTTCGGCGCTTTCAACGTCAGCATTGCAAGCTACTCTAAGCCTCTACTACGTCAGTCGTTCGCGATCAGCTTGGGTCACAACAAGACTTGGTTCGATCAGATGGTTGAACTGTCCATGCAGAAGGCCATGAGCGCTCGTACCGTGTTCCTGGAAACGTCTTCTTCAGCTGCGGAGCAAGTCCAGGCTAAGCTAAACAACGTCGTTGGTCCCAAGGTTAGTCAGTGGATCGAAGAAGGCCGTCGGTTGGAACAAGCTGCCCACAGCGCCGCGAAAGAAGGCCTTGAGTCCGGTGCCGAGCTCATTAAGCATGTGCCCGAGACCACCTGGACGGGTCTGAGGAAGGCGACAGCTCCTGTCCGGCTGTCGCAGACGATGTGGAAAGCCAGGACGAACGCCCTCCGAGCACGCTGCGCCATGGAGACAGCTTCTGGAAGGTGGTTGAAGGTGTCTGAGCAGCCTAGCCGGGCTTGCAGCGAGCTGGCTCAGCAGAAGGTGGGGGTCTAAGTGGCCAGCAGTAGGCTGTGCCTGGTTGATGGTGTTCTCACGGATGGTTCTGGCGTTTGGGCTACAGCATAGGGTTGGAAGACGCATGCATTATCGAAGCAGGGGTTGCGATTTGATGACGGTATGGCGTTTGTTGGGTTTTTCCAGATACCAAGCACGGGGCGACGTTGGCGTCCGGCTGCTGCTATTCTCTCTGTCAAGGGCTTGATATCACGCCTGTCTAAGTAGATGTCCAATACATACCCGTCACTGATTTCAGGCTGACATGGATGCTGTGCCTGTCACACCTGTCTGCGGCCTGCACTTTAGGGCTGAATTTGTGCGCGCTAGGTGCCGCGCTACTGTTTGTGCCCGTGCTAAACATGCCCCTCATTGCCGCCGCCCACAAATTCCTAGACTAGACAAACCACAACACAAACATCTCTGTACCCTGTTCTACAGTGTCTCCCACACGAACCCACACAGAAAGTCTCAGTCATCTCACATACCATGTCTGACGTCGCTAAGCCCGACCCCGCCGTTGAGGTGGCCAACCCCGGCGCAACTCTTGTCAAGGACGAGACCGCGAAGGTCACCACCGACAAGGCTGCCGACAAGGAGGAGAAGCCTGCGACTACCAGCGACGACAAGCCCGTCACTGAGAAGGCGACAGAAGCTGCTACCTCGGCCGCAGCCGCAGTGAAGGACAACGTCTTCTCCATGTTCGGCGGCGGCCCTAAGAAGGAGAAGAAGGAGGAGACCGACGATGTCAACGACCGCTCCGGCTCGTCCAAGGCACAGGGCGCCACTGTACGTTTCTGGGTATCCTCACAGCAAGCACTACTAACACATGACAGGAGGAGGACCCCGAGGCGCAGGAGCCCGACGTCGAGTTTGCCCCCGTTGTCCACCTCACCGAGAAGGTCGACACCAAGACGAACGAGGAGCTCGAGGAGCAGGTTTTCAAGATGCGCGCCAAGCTGTTCAAGTTCGACCGCGAGTCGCGAGAGTGGAAGGAGAGGGGTACCGGCGACGTCAGGTTACTGAAGCACAAGGAGAACGGCAAGACCCGCCTGGTGATGCGACGAGACAAGACGCTCAAGGTCTGTGCCAACCACTACGGTATGTATAGTACGTTGCGACAGGCGCAGGATTATACTGAGAAGATGCAGTTGTACCCGACATGAAGCTGTCGCCCAACGTCGGCAGCGACCGCAGCTGGGTGTGGAACGCCGCCGCTGATGTCAGTGAGGGCGAGCCCGAGGCGCAGACGCTGGCCATCCGCTTTGGCAACAGCGAGAGTAAGTGCAGCCTCCCACCGACAGCGATGTCTGCTAACGTGCCCCAGACGCCAACCTGTTCAAGGAGGCCTTCATCAAGGCCCAGCAGGAGAACGAGGCCCTGTTCGGCAAGTCATCAGAGTAAGGCAAGGCGTGAGTGGGTGGAGGGAGGAATGAGGATCATGCACGAAGCGATGACATTTTGGGACGGTATCATAACCACAACGGCGATAGAAGCTCTCACACTTGCACATACTAGATAGTACTAAATTGGCCCGACTCCAAGTCCACGGCATTCCCCAAACAATATTCCGCGCGCAGGTGATACAGCGGTGAAGGCGACGCGGGCGGACACAAACAGGCGGCCGGCAGTCTTGAGCGACCTGCGCGACCCCTCTTTTGCGCGCCACACCGACGCGCCCCCAAAGCTCGCTCCCAAAGCTGCCTGGCCCTCTCTCACCTGAATCCGTTAGCTGCGTTGCCGCCAAGCCCTCGAGCTGTAGCTGTCCCGCTCCGCCCGCGCACCCATCGCGCGAACGTCAAGCCCGCGCTCTCCACGCGCCTGCACGCGCAATTCAAACACCCACCCAACCACCACTCACACACTACCGCCAATATGCCTGACGTAAGCGCGCTCTACACCCTCGGACGCGACGAGTGCTAATCCACGCAGGTCAAGCGCTGGGTTAAGATCATTACCCACCAGGCGCCCAAGTGAGTCGCGCGCACTCTCCCTCCCACCTGGCAGCGCCCTCCCGCGCACTCGCACCTCGTGGCGATGGCGATGGCTATAGATATAGCTACAAGCAACGAGTAGTTTGGGCAGCAGCAACTAACAAACACTAGTGACCAGCCGTCCCAGGTCGAGGGCTTCCCGATGCGGTCGTGGAACATCGAGATCTGGCTGCTCGATGACCAGGGCAACGAGGTGCTGCCGGTTGTGTACGAGAAGGCGGTGTACAATCTGCATCCGTCGTTTCCCAAGAACAAGCAGAGTGAGTGCTATGACACCACGGACATATTCGACACCCGTGGAGACCTTTGACACCCCGCCTGGGGATGCGGCTGATGCACGGGCATGTCGCTGACATACTCACAGCCTTCAAGAAGCCTCCGTTCCGTATCGACGAGGAGGGCTGGGGCGAATTCGACATGACTATTGTCCTCACGGCTGCGCACAAGGGCGGCGAGCACACGCTGAGCCACGATCTGAACTTCCAGTCTGAGCGCTACGAGGCGAAACATCAGGTCGTACGTCTTCCTCCTCTCTATCCCTCTACCCTCTATCCTCTCACCTCGAGCTCTCTAGCCGCAAGCTCTCTGTCCTCGCACCCCACTAACACCTCCAGACCTTCCGCAACCCCAAGCCCGAGCTCCTAGCACTCCTCACCGACTCCGCGCCCGCCGACGCAAACGGTGTCCGCGGCAAGGACGCATCCAAGAAGAAGGCGCGCCGTGACAAGGCCGTCGATATGGAGAAGCTCGCCGACGGCCTGCAGAAGCTGAGCGAGGACGATTTGCTGCACGTGGTCACCATGGTGCACGATAACAAGACGAGCGAGACGTACACGAAGAACGACGTTGAGAGTGAGTCTGCCTGGACTACAGGAACATGATGTGTGGGCTAATGCAACGTAGACGGCGAGTTCCACGTCGATCTGTACACGCTCCCGGACTCGCTGATCAAGATGCTTTGGGACTTCACCGCGAGCAAGACGGAGCTCTAGCGTAGCTGTGTCAGGCGCGCTGCGGGATGAGCATTCGCGACTATCCTGCTACGGCTTTACTACTCGGGACTCCAACACGATACCAGTACCCTCGCTCCCGCCCCGTCCTCTTCCCCAGCGCTGCGCTCGAGCGCTACGACCGCACGCATATCTCGCGTCCAGTTTGGATATCGCGAGGAACCCGCGAGCGGCACGCGTCTGCTGCAGCACCCTTGCTGGGTTTTTTTCTACAGTCAGCTTATTCGAGGCACGAGGCGTTGGGGCAAAAGTAGGGAGAATGGGCTTTTTCACGGCTTTGGGCTGGCTTTAATGAATTTTTTTCATGGGTTTGAGGGTTACGGCACTTTTGTGAAGTGATGTAGGATGTTCTGTAATGTGTGGTGACGGCGAACTGACGATACTAACACCACATACGCAGCAGCACTGCCCTGGTCATGCTCCACCCCGCCCGGCGCCAACACGGTGAAGGTGTCAAGCTTTTGTTTTGGCTGCCATCGCTGCTGCCGTGAAGTGCGTACGCGCCATGCAGTGCAGCGAAGTGCGCAGTGTACCACAACCACCGCAACTCCCCCGCAACAGGCCATGATCGCAGCCATGCTGAATTCAGACAGACAACAGACAGACAGCAGAGCAGAACATCAATATTCCGTTCCGGTGCTTAGAGCAGACAGACCAGCATATTCTGGAGACCCTTGTCTATTTCTGAGCACCGGTGGCGCAAAGAAAAGGATACAGCGGGGTTGTTGGGTGCGGTGTGGTGTGGTGTGGTGTAGTAGAATGGAGTGTGCGTTTACCTCTCTACCGCAGCATACGATAACGGCCAAGACAGCGACCTTTCGGGTTTCAAGGCGAGAGGCTGATGGAGCGCGGCGGAGCGCAGGACATGAGTGAGTCGAAGCCAGGTTTCGAACACGCAGGCCGGGACATTTTATTGCCAGTTGCTCGTTTCCAAGCACCGGTGGCGCAGATAAAAGGGTACAGGTACAGCGCCAGACGCTTGTTGAGTGTGGCTACAGTGTAAAGCAGAGTCGTGTACTCCGTCTCCTCTCCCACATCCAGTCATGCATGTCATAGGTAGGTATAGCGAGTCTTCGGATGTCAAACAGAGCAGGTCGAGAGCAGAACATATACCCCAGACTCCCAATTTTTAAAGCAGACAGGCCGGGCCATGACGTGGCATTCAACGGTCTTCGGAGCGCAGACTGTGCAACATGGAGGATGTAGGGTGGAAATCATAGGGCGTAGAATAGTGGTATTGGATGGGTGTGTACTGTGTTACAAGTTTTCTCCTCCCCCACAGCAGGTCATCACAGCATGCTTCCTGGTTTTTCGGGGTTCAGGATGGAGTGCAGACGGCAGCGCAGAGCAGGACATACCCCTTTTCTGCCTTGCTTTTAGAGCAGACAGGCCAGGACATTAGGTGGCATTTATGTTGGTTTCAGAGCGCAGGCAGCGCAAGATACAGCAAACAGAGTACGGAGTATGAGGTAAGTGATGGAAGTCATGGAGTGAGCGTTGTACGAAGTATAGGTCATCGCTCATCTTCTGCCCCACGGCCGGCCATGCATTGGGTACGGCACATTTTTAGATGTTGTGGCGGGGAGCAGACAGCAGCGCAGAGCAGAACATAGATTCTCGTTCTATACATTTAGAGCAGGCTGGCTGGCACACGGGTATGTACTGTAAGGCTTTAACGCCGGCGTATAGCGACGTGGCAGTAAGCTGGAAGGTGGTGGTTCGAGCAAAAGCAGACCAGGGCATATATGTTCGTGGATTGCGTTTTGGAGTGCAGGACATAAGCTCTGCAGGCGTGGTTCTAGAGCAGGCAGACCGGTCCACAAAGCCGCACTGCAACAGTCTGAGTCCGGTATGTCGAGGACGTGGCAGTAAGATACAAGGTCGTAATTTCAGGAGCAGGCAGACCGGGACATAAATCTCCTTTCTTCCGTTTTCGGAGCGCAGGACATGAATGCATCGAGTCTTTGTTTCAGAGCACGCAGACCAAGCCATGGCACATCGTCACTCTGATTTTGTTTTTCGGTGGCAGCACATACGTTCTTGCCAATGTATTTCAGAGCAGACACGCCGGGGGGAGGATGGACAGGTCAGGCAGGCCGGGACATGCAAAGATGTGGATGTAAAATCGAAAAGCGATAGATGAGTTCCTTCTCTTGGGTTTAAGAGAATGCAAACCAAGATACGGAAGCTAGGGTATCGATTTCAGAGCGCAGACGGAGCAGGCAAGCCTGGACGTGAATTCATGGGGAGAAGTTTTGAGGTCAGGATATGTCTCCTTTGTTGGCGTGCTTTATGGCAGTCATGGCGGGACTTCAATTCAATCTGCTTGGATTCTAGGGGGGCACATCTACAGACGATGCAGCAATTTGAGTCAGTCGGGCCGGGACATTACGGTGCGTTAAGTGATTTATAGACCCCGGGAGGGTGAAAAGGTCAAACAGACCAGAACTTTAAAGGTTTTGTAGTTTATCTGGAGGGCGGGACATATAGGTGTAATGCCTGTTCTTTGAGGCGTACCTAGATATGGCAGGGCATATGAGGCCATATAGTAACTAAGACGGTGATTTGGAGGCCAGAACATGAGGATGTAATGCTGTTGTTTTCGGAGCAGGCAGGTCGGAACATGAGCAAGTGTCGTTACGTTTCTAGAGCTTAGACAAAGCAGCAAAGCCGAGACATACGTGGCCAACAAGAGAGTCTTAGGTCTGGGGATTCAGAACATAAATGTGTGCCGAGGGTATTGGTTTCGAGCGCAGATAGGACGGACTGTACCCAAAGGCGTTACAATGTAGAGTTGAGAGGGAGGGCGGAGGCAAGGCAGAACATGATCTTCGCGTGTCGAAGTGCAGGGCAGACAGCCCGGATTGAATCATTGTGAAAGGCCTTCAGGAGGGCAAAATATAGCCACTCGCTTGGTCTGATCGGTGCGGGACGCAGACAACATAAAATGTTTATGGAAGGATTTCAGAGCCCAGGCAGAGCAGGCACGGCAGGACATGTGATGGTTCTTTTGTGGGTAAAGGGGCGGGACATATCCGCTCTCCTGGTAGTTTTAGGGTGCAGAACACATGCGGTCCAGATTGGTATATTTCAGAAGGAAATAGAACAACATATTTGATGTTCGAATTTGAAATGGTGGGACATAGAAACGGGTTTGGTCTGTTTGCGACGCAGAACACATGAGCTCGTACTATTGTGGGATTTAGAGTGCAGGCAAAACATGACATCAGGTAGCTGATGAGCGAGTTTCTGGACGATGGGCAGTTGAGAAAATTATGGAGCACAAACTTTCGCAGATTGTGATTTTGTCCGGAAGAGGCAGTGCCCATCATCCAATGAGTTTGAGAAACATGTTATGCAGAAAAAGTTTCTCGGATACTCGATAGCTCAACCAATCACTCCTTCTGAGTGCAACCCGCGTAAAAGCTATGCGTGTGATAATGACATGGTCCAACCACGAAGTCACGCGCGTCGTTGCCATCCATGTGCTGATGAGCACGCATACTAGCCATGCTCTGCATAACCTGGCATTTGAACAAGGCGTTGCATTTGGTGAACGCGAGGACTCGAATTTCATCCACGGAAGCAAAGCGAGCATATGCGTGAGCGAGCAGCTTGAACAGCCCTGAGTGGGTGCCTGCTTCTGCGGCCATACACTTGATTCAATCAGGGGTCAAAAGACGGATGAGTTCGGACTGGAAGTTGGATCCTAGGCGGAGCGTGATGATGAGCTTGTTGGCGAGGGCATCGAGGAAGACGTCGTCTCCAAGGACACAGGCGAGGCTGCAACAGTGGAGCAGCTTGTTGTATCCTTCATTTGCTTGCTGCTTGGTAGGCCCGACGCTCTTGGCTTCGCCTCCCTTGTCAGTGAAAAGGAGCTCGCCTGTCAGAAGCCAGTGTTGGTAGACGTCGAAGTGTTCAACGAGGATTTGGTCCAAGACGATGACCTGCAAGTCGTCGCACGAGAGCTCGGTGAACTGCTCGAGGAAGTAAGGTGCTGTCAGCAGATCTGGATGCAGGTTGTATGCCTTGTACTCAGTACCAGTCAAAGGGTCTGAGTAGGAAGCGTAAGGCACCAAAAGCGTTAGGTTTACAGGGGCTGATCTGACGACGATATTAGTTGAAATTACGTCGTTAAGAGACATAGATTGAACCCTACCGCTCAAGTGAGGTAGACATGATCGGATCGTAGGACAGGTGGATTGACAATGGGAATGGTAGTCGTGTTAACAAGCAATGAAGTTCGAAGGCTTGCGAAGCTATACCACCCGGGACGGGAATCGAAGTGAAACAAGCGGAGCGCGCACTGATCTAACCACCTAATGCCTTTTCACTTGAGCAGCATTCAGTCAGTTTGGCAGTGAATGTTCAAACCTGTTTTCAGTTCTGCACGACCACAGCTTTTACCAACCCAGACCTTGAATTGACCCGCACAATGCACTTTGTATCTCCTCTCCGATTGGAAGCCGAGCTTGTATCGTGAAGTAAAGCTTCGCTGTGCCCTCAGACAACCAGAGATGACCTTCATGGGTAAGTTTGCAATGATGCCTCATAGCCTAGACGTAACTCGAGGGCAACCAAGAAGGAAACCATAGGATGTTGATAGTTTGTTCCAAATTTGAGCGCGCATTCGAAGGAACAATCACGGAATGACGTTCGGTGTCATTGTGACGAGGTAAGCGCCTCGAGAGCATGCGTTGGTACTTGACGCAGCGGTACTTCGCCTTCGTTATTTCTGTGACAACAATGTTGACACAGAAATCATCGTCCCACTGAAGCTGGGAGTGATGAGACTGAACATTGTTAGATACGACGATGGGCTAATGGTCGGCTATGAGCTGCGGGTCGGTCTGCGGGGAAGCTCTAGCGCCGTCTTGCTCACTCCAGAAGCTCTTGCACTTCCAATGCTGGCCATACACGACCGTGATCATGATGAACAAAGTACGCCCCGTCGCTCGCTCGATTTTACGCCCGAACTTGCCGAGGCCAAAAGCACAGTCGTGTCTCTGTCAGCGCCCAGCTCGTGCTCTTACAACGACAACGAAGCCGCGCCACGCCTCGGTAGCAGCGAGCCAGACTGTAAACCACAATGATCATACCGACAATCAGTCGGTCACTGCCATGGGACTGACTACTTCCGGTTCTCGCCTCAAAATCCGTAAATACCCGACCTTTTCCTCGCTCGAGGAAGAACGCGTGTACCGGAAGCAGCATCTTGCGGCAGCTTATCGTGTCTTTGCGATGCGTGGATTCGACGAGGGTGTTGCCGGACACATCTCTGTGCGCGATCCAATTCTTGAGGACCACTTCTGGCTGAATCCGTTGTCAACACATTTCTCCCAGATCAAGGTGTCAGATTTGATCTTAGTGAATGAGCAGGGCCAGGTAGTGGAGGGAGAGCAGCCGATCAATGCTGCAGCCTTTGCCATTCACAGTGCAGTGCACAGGCGACGACCCGACGTGCACGCAGCGTGCCATGCGCACAGCGTATACGGAAAGGCATGGAGTGCGTTCGGGCGAGAGCTCGATATGTACACACAAGACTCGCTTAGGTTCTTCAAAAGCCATGGTGTCTACAAGCAGTTCGGCGGCGTAGTATTGGAGGGCGATGAAGGCGACAGAATCGCAGATGCGCTCGGCAATGGCAAAGCGGCTATCTTGCAGAATCACGGGATTCTGACAGTCGGACAGAGTGTCGATGAAGCAGCATTCTGGTTTTTGAGCCTGGACAAGACGTGCCAGGCACAATTGCTCATTGATGCCGCATCTGCTGGTAACGGTCACAAGCCGAAGGTTATTCCCGAGATAGAAGCAGCAGAAAGCTACAAGCAAGTAGGTACGCCGGAGAAAGGATGGCTTGCGTTTCAGGGGTACTACGATGAGGTTCTCGCCAAAACGGGAGGTGACTTCCTTAATTGAGCAGTGAGCCAACACTTTTTACTACATCTTCGCTGAATTCATCTTGATCTTTTGATCATCTCATTGTGGATCCATGCTGACATGCAGCCATGGGCAAGCTAGCACCCATTCAGCGCCAATGACGTATGTTTTGAGGTATCTTGTTTGGAAAACATCAACATCGCAGATGAGAACCCCTTACATCCACTGATCATGGCAGCCGAAAACAAGCAGGAGCCAGAGAAGTCTGAGCACAAGGGCGTGTCCGATGAGGATGCGCAAAAGGAGTCTTCTAAAGTCGCGAAACAAGCGGCCGAAGCCCACGACAAAGCTACCGAGCTTTTGCACGCAGCGGCCGCTGCGGGTGACCCAGAAGAACGCCAGAAGCTCATGGAACAAGCTCTTGAACAACAAATCCAATCGAAATCCCTTGGAAAGACAGCCAAATACCTGCAATCAGGCACCTTTCAGGGCATGGCCGTCGGTGCAGGCCTTGGTATTGCTCCAGGAGCTTCATTAGGTGCCATAACAGGAACTTTGGTCGGTGGCGTTACCTCGACGGCTTTAGGGGGATTGGGTGCCGGCATTGGCGCCGCGACGGGTGCGCTACATGGGCCTTTTTGGGACATGCAAAAGGGAGCTGGCAAGGGGATTCAAAAGATAACAGGACTTTTACCGGGGTGGAAGGCTACTGAAAGCCAGAAGAAGCAACTTGAGAAGATGGTCGGTCAAATCAATGAACAAGATGCACCTAGCAAGGACGAGCTGGACAGTTGGAGCGTTAGTGACGACCAGAAAGAGGCCTTCGGAAAGTTACAGTCGAAACTGCCGTCAATGCCTGCTACACGAGATGAGTCTTCAGAAAAAGAAGGGAAGGGGGATGATCTGTCGAAACAATCGAACCCTGAAGGCTCTGTTCCGGCGCAGTCTGAAGACTCGTCTCCAAGCGATCAGCAAGATACCAATAGGATAGATCAGAAAACGGACCCGAAGGAAGCTGTCGACGCGCAATCGAAGGATTTGCATACTGGAAAAGAGGGCCGCAAGAAGCCACGCAAACTGCAGAGCGGCTCAAACAACGAAAGTGCGCCCGCTGCGCACTCCAATAATTCCCGGAAACAACCACGAAAACTTGAGAAGAGGTCAGCTTGAGAGTAGTCGAGTTAGCTGTGCATGGTGGCTTGACACATTATCAATTGCAAAGCGTTTCACTCTGGCTTTCCACTTTCACCTCTAAAAGATCTTTCACTTGGCTGTAAAACTCAATGACATATCCCTGAGAATCTCAAAACTGGTTCGCTCACATTGCACCACCTAAACTTTTACGCACTTGGACCACCATGAATTTCGAGGTGTCGTCCGGGATATCAATATCCAACATCGGGAATGCAGAACTCCGATCTGTCTATGGTGACATGCATGCACATCGAGATGCACAGATGATGGCCGAACATGTCGCATCCCTTCATACACACCATATCATCGACGATGCTATGGCCGCAGAGCTCTTGAAGCCAGTCGTTCAGCATCGAAATTACACCAAGCAATATCTCGGAACGCACCCAGACTACACTGGTTTCCAACCCGAGATGACCACTGTCGCCACCGCACATCGACATCAGAAGCAGCGAGACATGGAGATGAAGAAGTTTGTCAAAGATTTCAAGGCTGGCAGGATCGATGAGGACGGGAACCCCATTTCCCAAGACGATGTCATTGACACTGTTGATAGCGATGGCGATAGCGATGATTCGGAACTGACGGACATTTCTGAGCTCGAGGCCCGTCTGGAAGATCCAGCACTCATACAAATGCCCACACGTCGCCGCATACCGTCTCTTTCAACTCCAGCACCACCGCAACCATCACGAAAGTCGTCGGTTCGGAAGCAGGCATTTAGGGTGGATCGACTACAGCCCCTGCATGATGGCGAGGACTATTCGCAATACAAGTACTTCGCACTCCTTGCTGTCTGCCGCGATCGACAGATCTTTAGCGGTATCGGTAACACACAGGAAGTTCGCAATCGCCTGATCCAAGACGATATCAACATCCAACAAGGTCTACCTCGTGATACTGCGGAGTGGAAAGCCACCACTCGAAAAGGCTTCAAGCATGGAGTGCCGGATGCGCTCAAGCGCGGCACGAAGAATGAGAAGAAGTGAATAGGTTTTGATGTTCACTAAGTGCATGAAGTCCTTGGACTCAAGAAAAAGCTTAGGAATAAGTCGATGCTATTATGCAGTCACGAGTTTGACTTGGGTATAACTCTACTCTATCGTTCACGCTACAATAACTTGGAATGGAACACAACCTTACGCGACCTTACTCATTCTTGCTCGCTTGTGTGGGTGTGCCTCCTCGTCAACTCTTTCTCCAATTCCTGCCTCTCTTCAATTGTCAAATCGCTCTGCGCCTTGCCGATCTTGACGCCCAAGAACATAAGAATCAAGCCAGCGGCAGATAGCGCAGTTGCAAGCCAGAATGCAATCTTGTAGCTCTCTCGCGGTCCTCGGTCTTCTGTCTGGCTGACTGCCAAGTCTGCGAAACTCAGAAAAACAGCAATACCGAGAAACAGCAGACTGTTCATGAAGGCACCTGCTAAGCCCTGCCGGTTCTTGGGCATCGACGTTGTCAAAAAGATATTGCTGACGTTGTATGTAATATCGATGCCAAGAGTGGCACAGATCATCGACGGGAACACGTACGCCCAGTAGTTGAAGTGAACCGGTACGATGGCGAATAACAGACTGCAGAGAATGTATGCAGTGCCGCTAATGAGGAGGAGGATACGACCTGGAAGCAAGTGGAGAACGAGACCACCAACAGTAACAAGAATAAGACCACCGACACACATAGGTGTGAACCAGGCGGCGGTCAAAAGGGGGCTGGCGCCAACAACTTCTTCAATATAGAAGGAAGCGTAGAAAAGGAAGATACCGAAAGTGCCGTACTGAAAGAACAGGGCTGTCGCAAGCCACTTCATACCCTTGACGTGAAACATATCGCCGGGTAGTAGAGGCTGTTCGGCTACCCACCCCTCGATGTAGATGAATGCGCCGAGGAAGATCCAGCCGAGAATGAATGTGGCCGGGATGTAAGGCGTAGCCCATCCCTGCGGCGCATGGCTTCCGTCTGTGAGGGCAAAGATGACTAGAATGAGGCCTGGAACCACGGTGACCAGACCCCACCAGTCCATCTTGACATCTTTTCCGTGCTTGTCCTCGGGCCTATTTGGAACGCAAAAGTATGCCACGACACCAACAAGGGCAAGGATGATAGCCCCGATCCAGAAGAACCACGACCATGTCGTGAATTGTGCGGAGACACCAGCGAAGAAAATGCCAGTGAAGAAGCCAACGGGGGCAAAGGCGCCGTAGAGACTGAATACTAGATTTTTCCGTGGTCCAGGTCGGTACTATGACATGTCAGTGTACGAACTTCTGCAAAGTCAAGAGATATAGGCTCACAATGCTACCCAAAAGCATGATTCCAGAAGGAAGGAAAGCTGCAGGGCCAAATCCTTGAAGTGCTCGACAAAAGATGAGCATGATGTAGTTTTGGCTAAATCCTGCGATGACTGTCCATACGAGGAGCCATACAAACCCGCTGACGAAAACAATGTACCCGCCGTACATGTCAGCCAACCGACCTGCTGGTAGAAGGAACGCGCCTGTGACCAGAGAGAAGACGCTGGCAGGCCATGTTTCCGCTTGTTTGGGGATGTTGAGCGTCGGAGTCAACGAGGGCAGAAGGATGTTGAAGCCCGAAATGAGATACTCAGCGACAAACATCGATCCTAGTAAGGCAACGCAGAAACCAAGTTCCATCCATATTGAAGTGAACACAGCTGGCCGCTCTCGTCCAAGTCGCTCGATCTCTGATGGGCTGTATCCCCCCCGCGATTGAGGGAGGCCATCTTCGACCTCCTTTGGAGGAGGCATGACCGAAGAGTCGCACTGGGGCGAGGGAGAATTACTAGACATCGAAAATCGATACAGCTAAAAGCAATTCGGCGTGATGAGGATTTTCGAGCAATGTAGTATGGTGCAATGAAAGAAGCCGAAAAAGGCGTGATAGGCAGTTACCGAGATTGTCGCTGTAAACTTAATACTCCTACAGAGGAGTCAGGGGACCAAGTGCCATATGGTCTCCAACAGAACCTCTTTCTATATCATGACAGTCCGTCGCCATGACGGCTGCAATATGACTGGATGTCAACGTGACTGACATCTTGGCTGAGAAATCCATCAAGAGAAGCCGCTGGGTTCGAATGCGTCTGTGACGTCTGTGCCGATGCTAGTGACGAGGTGGACCAAGAGATGCAAGAGATGAAACTTGGCTTCCTGTTCAAGCTAGCACCCCCTGAATTGGGAGAACGATTGTCCAAAGCTAGGAGAGTTGCAAACAAGCCAAACGCGCAGGAGGCGGGTCTTTGTCAGCAAATGGAGAGCTCTGAATGGTGGATGTGCCGAGGAGAGCGAGTCCGGCCGATACAGCCCGCCGTAGGGACGCGCACCGGCAACATTTCGGTAGCGGACTTCGTGGCCAGCAACAACTCTGGGGATCTTTAGTCAGGCTACACGACAACCGTCAGTAGCCCCGAGATCATCTGCGTCTTCCCTAAGCATCCACAATCCACCAAGGTCAATACTCGACAGACCTTGCATGGAGCTTGTCCAATGAGCTCAACACTGCTCAACCTCCCCACAAAAGCCTGCCACAACTGTCGTAGACGTCGCTGGAAATGCGACCGCTCTTCACCGGTCTGCCACAAATGTCTTTCATCTGGTACCGAATGCCTGGGTTACGGGAAGCTCTTTGTGTGGAATCGCGGGGTTGCGAGTCGCGGGAAGATGATGGGAAAGTCATATGAGGAACGAGCCCTGAAAGAGGAAGCCAAGCCTCACGATGCGCCTGCCATCACATGGGAGTCTGATCTTGTTGTTGCACACACACAACAAAGTTCGTCGGAGCCCGCGGCCGGTGCGGCAGCCGAAGATGTACAGCATGGATCCGCTCACGGACCGGGAGCCGAGGACGGGACCGAGATGGTCCTTCACCGACCCTTAGTTGACCCACTGGTTAACGATCTAGACCGCCACTCGCGCTACTACCTCTACCATTTCGCGACGCAATTGTGTGAAGACATGGTAGTCTACGACATGCCGGGACAGAACCCTATTCGCGATCTCATACCCGCGACCTCTGCGTATCCATTACTGCTGCAGATCATCGTTGCCAATTCAGCCTTTCATGTCTTCAACATATCGCGCAACCCAATGGGCCAGTCAGCCTATCAAGCGCAGCAAAGCTCGTGTCTTGTCGCATATTACCAAGCAGTGAGCCGGTTCGGCGGGCCACTGCAGTCTTCGTATCGAGATGCGTTGACTGCAAAGACTAACGCACTCTCCCTGCTAGCAAAAGACGTTGCTTCTGTCAATCCCTCGAACATTGATCTGGTCTTGGTAACCATCTTACTCTTCGTCAATTACACTCTCGTGGAGTCTGGCAAAGACAAATGGAAGGTCCACGTCGATGGCGCATTGTCTTTGATCAAGTTGCTGGGAGAGCCGTCATACATACAGCGACCGATGAGTAGACTGCGGCTGACCATTCTTTCCGACCTCTTGGTATTCTATGTCTTGGGATCTACACTGTCTTTCTCCACGATGTCGAAATTTGTACCAGACACTATTGATCTGGATCCAATCTTACGTTACGCAGAGACTAACAACTACCTGTCGATGCCATCACCTCTCCTTCGCATCATGCTCGAATCCTTTGAGCTACCCGACTCTCGCGACGGATCTTCAGGAAACCTCAGAGACAACATCCAGAAGCAGGTAGGTGTACTCTTGCAACGAGCGCTCAGTTTCGATCCCATCGCATGGTCATGCGACTTTGAGCCTGCTTCACCTTTCGAGGATCTCAAACAACGCGTACGCATTGCTTCTGCGCACCGCTCTGCTGTTTGTATCTACCTTGCTCGCGTACTACCTTGTACGCATCCCCTCCTAGACCCTTCCAGCGATACGGCAATCGTCAACTTGATAGCTCTCGCCAACGACGTCGTTCACCATATCTCACATCTCAAACCCGGTGACGCAGTCTTCAAGTGCATATGTTGGCCTTTGTTCTTGGCTGGCGCTGAGTCTGAGGACCCCGGGCAACGCGAGTGGATCATGAACACGTTGGATACGCTGTACAGTGAGATGTATTGGGGCTACCTACACACAGTCAAAAGAGTCCTAGAGACCATCTGGTTATGTAAGGATCGAGCAGGTTCGGGTGCAGACAACTGTTGGGTCGATGAAGTGAAGGAACTTGGTGGTGATGTTCTCATTGCGTGAGCTTGGCTTTCATCTTGGCTGGTCCTGGCGGCTATCCTGGGCTTGAACATCCACGTCGTACTGTTACAGCGCCAGTCTTCTTGCCGGCCATCGATTACAATATATCGTTGATCACTGCACGACACGGAATACTGGAGTGTTCCACCCCCGCAGTGCTGCGACTAGGTTGTATACCGCACTGAAGAGTTGCCAACAAGCAATTGTTCTACATCGACGGAATCGGGAAGAGTCCTGTAGAGACTGTCACAGAGATCAGCTTGGTCCGCTCGCTAGCAATCGTTTTGTTATTGCCAACTCAGATCGAACGGGACGAAGGTTATTTGCGCAGTCAGGGTTCCACGTGCGTGGCTTACCTGAATCTCTCCCGAGGTCTTGGTGGTGGGGTTGTCTTAGACTTGACTTACTGGACAAGTCCTCATCGCAAAACTCGACACTCAACCAACTCGCAAAGATCGTCAGTCTCCTATTGACCTATTGAAGCTCGGACTTATATTCCAGCTCCATATTTGTGCATTGGAGCCCGTGCGTCACGGCGATCGCTGCCGCCTTGACAGGGCTAGCTCCAGGTACACATGCGCCTGCAATGCATAACATATTGTCAAGGCTTGTGCTAGGCTTCATGAGTGTGAGCGCATACTGTTGGATACCAAAACGGGATCCCTCAATTTTCCGATTGCACCAAGCTCCAATCGTCGGAGAGGCCATCTCAGGTGTGAAACGACACCACGTCGCAGGGCAGGTACCCCTAAAAATAGCGCTAAGGTATGCCATGCGATTTTCATAATCCATACCCACTTTCTTTTGACAGCCTGCTATTCGATTCTGTTGGTTGTTTCGACTGTTCCTGAGTAAATGAACGGATGGTTGGCAGGTACGGTGCCTTAGGCCTCGAAATTATGGAGAAAGCGCAACGGCGCGTAGCTGTCGCTATGTACAGTACAAGATGTCGCGCCACAAGTTCATCCACAAGATCGTCGAGGTTCCTTTCCTCTCACACTCATTTCTGAGCGGTACTGAGCTGTCCTATATCCATAATACTCATAACCGTTCATTGTCAATCGCTATTTGTATCGAGGAAGGATTTACCTCGCCAGCATCATCATGTATACTTCCATTCTTTTACAATCGCTGCTTTTCAGTGTACCCTTCATTCCTAACACGGCTGCACAAAGTCTCTACGACTCCGTCACTGATCCGACAAAACGGGCAGAATTTGCCCTCTCGACGCTACAAATTTGGTACGATGCCGGAACGGGCCTTTGGGACACAACAGGGTGGTGGAATAGTGCCAACGTTATGACGATGATCGCAAATCTCGCAAAAAACGACCCGAACAACGCACAGCTGCAGAACCTTGCGACAAGAGTATTCGCAAACACGCTGCTGCAAGCGCCCGCCAAGAACCCACAGCCAGGTGTTGAGAACGAGGCGAACAGGAGAAGAGACGTTGACCCTGGGAATGGCACTTTCGTACTGTTCAATGAGACCGGTACGGAATCAGGGTACTTCAAAAGCCTTAACCCAGGGGGCAATCACGAGCCAATTACGACATTCCCCCCCGATTGGGACGCCGATGATGGTCAATATGTCGACATACAAAGCTTGCCCAGCTTTGCATCGGAATCAAAGGATGAGGCAACTCAAGTCGCCCTAGCCACGACACCAAACCCTGAAGACTGGCTCGATGGCTTCTACGACGATGATCTGTGGTGGGCGTTGGCGTGGATTGGTGCCTACGACGTCACACAGAAGATCGAATATCTCCAACTGGCGGAGGGCATATTCGGTCAAGTCACCAAAGCTTGGCCGACGCGCTGCGGCAATGGCGGCATCTTCTGGAGCTGGAAGAAGGATTACATGAATGCCATCGCCAATGAGCTGTTTTTGTCAACAGCAGCACATCTGGCGAACCGTGCTGAGAATAAGGATACCTATGTCGAATGGGCGGAATTGACGCTCACTTGGTTCTTGAATAGCGGGATGATCAACGAGCAAGGCACCATCAACGACGGATTGACTGAAGGGTGCAAGAACAACGGTTATGTAAGTACTACACAACCAGTCTCTATTGCTAGCGGAATCTGTGTGAGCGTGTCTAACAAGGTTCAGAACACATGGTCCTACAATCAAGGCGTCATTCTCGGTGGCTTAGTCGAGCTCAACAAGGCCACGCCTAACGACACCTACCTCCCCCTCGCCACCAAGATAGCCAAAGCCGCCATTGCCGAGCTCTCAGACGACAACGGCGTCATCCATGATGGTTGCGAGCCCAATTGCGGTGGTGATGGTAACCAGTTCAAGGGTGTCTTCATGCGCAATTTGCAGCTTCTCCATGAAGCGGCGCCAGACGATGCGTTTGCGGATTCGATCCGGACGAATGCCGATAGTATCTGGAAGAACAACAGGGACGAAGAGCAGGGAAACACGCTCAGTGTGGTATGGTCTGGTCCGTTTGTTAGTCCGGCGAACGCGAGTACACATTCGAGTGCAATGGATGCACTTGTTGCCGCTATGACACTGTAATGTTTGGATATGAGGCCAGGGAGGAGCTGGACAGGGCACGAAGTAACGAATGCATTAAAGCGGGCGTTTGGTCATAGTGGTCTGTAGAAACTTTATTACCCATAGGATCTGTGCATTTCCAATTTCCACTGTCCGATGTGCATCTACGCATTCTGTCCCAGCCATTTGATAGGGATGACTCCAGCTCCATTCAAAAAGTCCGTCTTTCCTACCGGCACGCCCTTGCTCCTCAGAATATCGTACATGGTTGTAACATGGAACCAGAAGTTCGGGTGCGCTTGTTGCAAAACGTAGTTGAATGCAGTCAGTCGAACCTCGGCGGGACCATTCGGCGCATTCCTCGCCATGAGAAGCACAACCTCTTCATCTTCTCTACCCTCAAAGGCATCAGGTCCGATGCTCTCGACATACTCCAGCGTCTTCTGAATGCGCTCTAGAAGCTCGGGAAAGGTCTTCTGCACATCGGGATTGCTGATGGTGGGGGCTGACGGGCTGCAGCGCTCCACGATAAACTTTGCACTGTCGGTGAACCGGTACACCTGGAAGCAGAGATCGCCCATGTCGGAGTGCAAACGTGCAGTCAGATAGTCGTTGGAATCAATGCCGTTGGCTTTGGCATGTGCTTCGCCTTTGCGGAGCACGGCAGCTGCATTCTGGAGGCCGAGGATGATTGGCGTCAAGGCGACTGCGTGAAGAGACTTGGGAGCCATGTTGCTGTCGAAATTGGCTTTTGGAAATGTAATGGGTGTTTTGTGTGAGTTTTGTAAAGATGTGTGAACTGCTCGTTAATTGTTGTAGCTGAGAGTGGGCGTGTACGGCTGATTTATACGACGCTCTTCAGCCCCGAAACTATAATAGGGAGGGAAATGGAAGGTAGTCTGTTGCCTGATCTGCCACACACATGTCCCATGAATCGGTCATCGACGGGCATAGAAGGTAACGGGGCTCCGAAAATGAACTTCGTTGTTAGTAAGCCAGATGGGATTCCGAAAGCCGAATCCCTGAGCTGGAAGTCCGTTCCGAAGGTAGTTTAGTGTAGGTAGGTTACAGTAGCCAACCGGAGTCGGTGTATCCAATACACCGCGTTAACACGAGCTATGTACACAGTAAGGTCAATGTTGGTTTACATGCCAAGGCACGTTGTTGTTTGAAGATTAGATACAGTCTCGTGATTAGTGAACAATTATTAATTTCTTGAGGATTCGGTCCGAAAAAGTGTACTCATGCCTCCTTCAGCTATCAATGTGTAAAGAGCATCAATCTCTTGCGCGTAAAGACGATTGGTGTTGTATCTTTGGACTGTGCCCTTCAGTCCCATTACAAAAGGCTTCTCTCGCGTAGCAAAAAGAATGTAGCGCTCCTCGAGCTGGCCATGGATATCTGCTACATCGTTTGCTTTGATTACTTGGGGCCAGATTTCCTTTATCAAATTTCTCTGTATCGATTTATCTTCCGTATAGTATTGTGCATGCAGCTCTATAATTGCTGCAGGCATTTCCTTGCCAGTGCCGACAAGCATGCAGGCACGCACTCTCGGATGGGCTGCTATTAGTCGCTCGTGTAGTATCGGGTTGAATTTGCAGCCATTCTTGAACACGATTATGTCGTCCTTACGACCCTCATGCTTCCAGTGATGTGGCTTCGTAGGGTGCTGAGAATACAGATCGCGCATGGGATATTCCGTCAGATGAGGATTAGCTCCGAATACTGCTTGGAAATCTGCGCATTCCGGGTTCCGAACGTAGACGAGCTCGAAAAGATTGGCGACGGGTCGCATCTCTATGCCGTTCCAGATGGGGTTTATGCAAACATAAGACCAGTCTTCGGGGTCGGTGACATGCTGTACCACACCGACAGTCTCAGTCGATGCCATCAGGGTCACTATTTGAACATATCGGGAGACAATATCCCCGGCATGTTGGGACAGAGACCCTGCACAGTATCAGTAAGACTCATAGCAGGATAGGGGACGTTGTATACCTCCAATGTAAGCGATGTTCCTCAGTCCTCGAAGTCTGACTAGAACATCTGGCTTCTCTGCGAACGCTTCCAGCGTTGAGGGCACGCAAGTCATTGCATCGATGTCCCCATATTGTAGCATCTCGACCATGGTCTCCGCGGTAGCTTGCTCGGGGGGGCCAAGAACAACAGTGACATTGTTATAGCATGTGTCTGAGATGCCAGAACCGATCCCTGAGCTCGAGGAGATTGGCAAAGCGACGTAGTTGCGACGTCTGGCGTCGAACAGATCAGCCCATACAGTAGGCCTCCCGTCTAAGGGATCCACGAGATGGTGTCGGTCCGTCGTGGCGGTAGACCAGTGCGAACACGTTACTGGGGCAGGTAGTCCGGTAGAGCCTGACGTGTGTATGACGAAGCATGGTTCATGCTTTGATTGCTCGTATGTCTTACGGTACGGGAAGGGTTCGCATGATGAGTTGTCCAGGAGAGCAGCTAGTTCCGGTACTTGAAAGGATGCGAGCCGATTTCGTTCGAGGATGCCTGATACAGGGAATCCAGCCGTATGTAGTAGGATCTTACAGTTGGTCTGCTCAATGAGGTTTGTATGACCCACAAGGCTGTTTCGATGAGAGCTGAAAAGGGTCTATCTTGTGTCAATATGCTCCTAGGGAAACGCGCTCGCTGTTCGAAAGAACATATCGTACCTTGTGGCCTGTCTTCACACTGTGAGAGCACGTCAGTTTAATTCAACAAGGTGGGGGTTGGTTTAGGCAGGAGCTTACGCGGCAACGAGCACTATGAATGCTCTGATATCTGGATATCCCATGTACATGATCGTGTCGAACTCAGTGCTGACGCCCACTCTTCTTTGGATAAAGTGTGCCATCTTGTCGATGGCATTGGCAAACTAGAACTGTCAGTACTGCTCGATCAGAGGCATTTCATACGTACGCATCTCCAGCTGACATCCTGGAAACCCTCGCTCAAAGTAGCATAGCAGATAGGAAATGAGAAACATATTTTCTCTGGCTGGTGTCTTGCATTGTCATCGACAATACTCGGAATGAGTCGCCTTCCATATAGCTTTGCGTTCGCCGAGCTCAGTACTATATCCCAAAAGGCCATGAGCAACGGGAAGAGTGTTGGAAGCTGCCTTCTTCTTTGTTCAAGCCCGGAATCATCGAAGCGGAGGTGACAGGTCCAGGGCTGTGTGAAACAGCTCGACAGCACGTCGCTGGCAACTCCGTGTGCGCTGACTGGTTGGGTAACCAGGAGCCCAATCCTGGAGCGGGTACACTAAAGGATGTTAGGGGGCGCGCATGTCGCGCGCTCTAGATGGCCACACGGCGTCCTGATTTGCATGGCACCCTGCGAAATTCACAAGGTCCTAGTAGCGGCTGCTGCTGCTGAAGCAGCCCGTAGACCAATGAGCTCGTACCTTACAGGCGGCAAGACAGGAAATTGGGAATGTGTTGCTGACCGCGGTACAGCCAGCGGAGTTAAGGTCCGGTAGTGGCTCCTGCGCAGCTCCCAGGTGAACTCGGCAAACTTGCTTAAATCTCAACATGATTCAACTTCACGGATGATCACCGGATGGAGTGTTGTGCATGATTCCGCAAGCATTCTTGATCGGCGGCTGGTACCCAATTCTACCTCACGATTAACGAATCCTGCAATGCGTGATACTTAACCGAGCTAAAATCTCATCTCGGGTAAACACATAAGCTGAACACCACACCTGAAAACTAAATAATATCAACAGACTCTCTCTGATCGCTGCGACATTCCACGATGCAGAAGTCTTTCGGAAGGATATAGAATCAGAAGTGAGAGTCTTCTGTACGTTCTTCCCAACAATAATCAGGATGGGATTTTTTAACTTTACTTCATGGGGAGATTGGACATCCGTTGCGTATTGCGTGTCTAGATGTGCTGCTAGACAATGTGTCCACTCGTATAGCTGTCTGCAATTGGAGTACCGGGCTCGAAAATCGGCTTGACGGCACAGTTTAACTTTATCAACATCTCCGATCCTCTGTAGAGCAGACCATGAACCATGACCGATACGACTGTGCTGCCATTTGTGGTACGACTTGTGAGGCGCGTGGCGCGTAGACCATGAACCTTTCGGGCTGCAATACCTCCTGCATAAGCTAAAGATCCGCGAGGCCAGGCAAGGAATCTGCACTTCAGCTACTTACAACATCCATATTCCAAGACAGTCTGCACTGACTACGGCGTCCCTCGTGTTCTTCAACCTTTGCAACTGTGTAAATCTACATCCTAGCCCAAGTCGCTCGGTCTGTATCCAGAGTGTAGGTATGTAAAAGCTCGCTCAGTTTTGGGTGCCTGAACATCTGATCAGACCCTCTCAGTTGACTCTGACTGAACGACATTGGATGCGTTTCGACAGTCAGCTGGTGGCATCAGTTCCTTCTCCGCCCTTCTGTCACTCGCTGCGGGGTACGGCATCTCCTAGCTGGATGCAGATGTCCACGAATTCGAATACTTGACCTCAGACCACTCTGTACTTGGCACAGGGAAGGAAGGATCGTTCAGTCCTTCTGTATGGATCGGTATTGTTTCGTAAAACGAGGATGGGTTCATAAACGATCTGCTCCACCATTTAGAGTGGTTTTTCAAGCGGCAGCGGGGTCGGTAATATTCGCGATTGGATCAGCTTGACTTCACCTCAGATCTGATGACATAGATCGGAAGGAACCGGCCTCTTTGAAAGACTGCTAACGGTAATCTGAATTCTGCGCTTTTATCACATCCGATTCGAGGTCACGGTACTAGTATATGACCCTTGATTTCAGATGTAGAAGTCAAACCCGACAAGATGACAATTGGCTGCCGCGCATCGCCGCAGTCCCAATCTATACCGCCTGCTTCTTCCAATCGCACAACACGTTTTTCATCTTCGCTGGGTAAACACCGGATTGTTAGTGAAGGCTAGTACATCTGAGGCATGTAAGCGGTTGCGGAGTCGGCAACAAGCAAATATTGGATGGTAAAGAGGCCGGCCAAAGGTCCGTGGCGGCTACCACGGAGCTCGTTTTGGCCCGTCTATCAATGAATATGTGGCTGTTGCTAGATCTGTTCCGTAATTTGTCTCAGGAAGCAAGCATCCGCAGGAGCTGCTTGGGCACCCTAGTAAAGATGCTGCCTAACTGGAGGCCAAAAATTAGCCTTCTCGTACGCCTAAGTACCGAGGCCTTCCCTTATCTAAGATCCTCGAGCTATGATGTGGCTTTTTTTGGTATCCTGCATACCCCAACGTCCAAGTGTCAAAAAAGAAGATTTCCGGAGAACGGGTGATCAAGCTTCGGCAAGATCATGTTGATATATTATAGTCGTTGGCGATTTGTGCAGACCCCTACAACCATGGAACAGATTACACGATATAGGTACGTACCATGGTAGTAAGCTGCAAATCATCCTATGATTGGTCAATTCCCACGTTGTTGCCCTGCAGGACAGCTTACCAGACTTCTGTAGCCAGTCAGAGGCCTTTACTACCTATAGGTACATCTCTGCTCCATGGTTGAGGGGGTCTGCACATTCTTTCAAGCACCGATAGCAAGCATGAACCTTGAATGTTAGCAATTGGAGCAAACCATAAATTCCGTATCTGCTCGCATCTGTATATGCCCTTCTATTACACAACCGAGATTCTTCCTGGAGCGACCTATGTATTCTGTCTTCATAATATACATTTATCTCTACAACGGTGGGTATCGTAAGCATATCCCGTACATTGAGGTCTCTATAGGCTCTACGCAGCCCGCCGGTAGGCGAGTGAGCGTCTGAATAGTCTCATGTTCTGACTCACTCCAGCCTCATGGATGTCACAATTCGTCTCTCGGGAGCATGGTCTCACAGAAGCTACAAGCTGCGCATCTACAACTAACATCATAGAAGTATGAGCTATAAATACTGCGTTTGCAGCGAATACACCACACTATACTGCAATCGCTTGGGTGGCTCTGACTGTCTGAACGAGACACAGGGCTGACAAATTCTTCTCTGCAATCTCATTCATCGTCTACATCCGAAAGAGTTGCAAATTGTGATGGCTCGCATTGGTGCTTGCCATTTGCAATTCAAAGACAAAAGTCGAGAACCAAAAGTCAGCAGACTACTTAGGTACCTAGGTACGTACGCCAGATACGTCTACAGATCGTCGCAGGAGCGAAACGTACCACGTATCGACATCCTTCAATACATGCCCGGTACTTCCGATGCTCTCGCAGCTCATATTTCCACCAATCTCTTCTTAGCCAGTGGGTTCAATTGGGGTTGTTGTAGCCTTGAGACGTGTCGCAGGCTCGTCCGAGTTGCCTTTTGGCAGTTTTGAAGGATCGCACTTCTTTGGCACGGCCAATGATCTTCCAAATCTACGACCGCATATCTCCGCCTAGGCGCAGCTGTACCAATAAGGAAGCCTTGTCTTGAAGTCACTGATCCTTCGTTTCCTGCTTTGCAGCTACGTCGGTGGCAACTCGGCCATTCTTGGGTGCTTGTAGTGCTGTACGTACACACCTAGAGAAAGTCAGTCATCCGAAAAGCTGAAGGAGGTGAGTAGTCTGACGTATATGCCATCTTCTGATAGAGGGTAGGATTTCAACTTGCCTCTAGCAGGCACAGATATTTAGCAAGTCTGTGGTGCATGATGGAGACGCGTAGTAGGTCTTCGCCTACTCGGATGAAGCGGCTCTGAACTACAGTGGATCTTCAGTCCTACGAGTCGTTGTCCCCGTTGTCCCAAATCTTTCCAGACTAGACATCACAGGCAAAATGTCAGTTTTCCAGGTCGCTGTCACCTTTTGAGGTTCATGTTGCTTGCAATCTCCGCGTTGAACTATATGCACAAGGCGGAGAAGGTGTTAGAAGTTGCACTTGCAAGCCTTGATCGGTGTCGTCAAGACCCAACATCTTACCTTGTTGGAAACCCTGAAGCAGCTCCTGACTGTCGTCGTCCAGATTCGTCGAACGAGTTGTGATGACATTCCATCTCGACTGACAGGGAAGTCACTTGCCCTCCGACATTCCAGACCCATATATCCTGCAAACACGAGTAATGCGATCATACAAAGCTACGCGAAACCTTACATTGAGCCTTGCGCGGCAGCTTATCGACGTCATACCCTTAACCTATGCTAGAGAGCAGCCTACAACTTCTATACGGAAGAGACTTCTTCTCCTGTGTATCCTCTCGTCTAATCTTAACACACTCGGTTTGTGCTCCAGCAATATCAGCCCCTTCATGGAAAAAGGTCGAGATCCGGCACATTCAGGACCCGATGATAGAATCGGCGACTCGCAAGGAACGCCACGACTAACGAAAGGCGTCGTGGCCATTGAAACGATAGTAGCAAACACGACCTAGTCAAAGGAACACCGTATCATGAGAGGGATGGAAGGTCTTTAGCGGACCACATCATCAGAACAAAAGACAGAGTGGAGATGCCGTAGGCGCCGCGTGTACTATGATTCTGGAATGGAGGATGCTCGTCGTGGCAACGAGCACTTCCATCAAGTAGTAGCCGAGAGCATACTGCAGGAGCTGGTGGAGACGCTGCAGCTAGTGGAAAGCCAACCTGATGGTGACTATTGGTTCGGCAACATAGTTAAAGCAGGTACGAGCATTAGGCTTCAAATGATAGGAGGGAAGGTCATGCGTGGACCCTTCATCGTGGCGTGGCGAGCAAGCTAGAGGCTTATTGCAGGATCTGGCGCAGCAATTTCTCCGCAGCGACATGATTTGGCTGGGCCTCAAGGACCGCATGAACGCCCACAAGTCATCAAAGCTGGCGGATTCGAATATGGTACTCCAGTCCACCCACAATCCGCAGTGGCATCCGCATGCGGCTGACGGCAGGGCGAGAACAGCCCAGCAATGGAACGGCAGCAGTTCGCAGCGGCCTGGTCACGGCCAGCGAAGAGTCTGCCGGCCCAGAGAACTCGCCCTGCTAGCACGAAAACGTCGATATGCAGGGTCCGGTTAGGCGCCTCCCCGGCAGCGGTTCACCTGGGCCAGGGCGGCGCTGGAGTCGCCCGAATACTCAGGCACTCCCCAGCCAGTTTCGGGGACTTGTTAATATCTTGACCGTGAATTCCCCACAGGCGGGTTCTGTCAGTACTACCTCGGTCGTCTATTTACATTACATTGCAGGGTTGCCTTTGAGCAGTCAGTCTACTACCGCCCAGCGCGCAACCGATAGGGTCGACAGGCAGGCACGGCCGCCGATCCGGCCCGTCGCAGGCAGTCGCAGTCGCAGTGCAGCTTCAGCGTGCGCTCTGCTGCCCTCCTCGTTCACAGGCCCGACATCATCAGCAACAGCAGCATCCGCTGCGCGCGTTCTCGCACAGCTTCCGTTCGCTGTGTGTTTGCGGCACGAGCGCTGCCAAACAGAGGGGCCTGGCTGCAGCCAATCGCCACGCCGGACTTTGACCTCGCGGCAGCTGAAACAAGAGCAAGGTGCAACCTGCGTCCATAACAACCACAGACTAGCCCCCTGTTGCACTCGCCAACGCCATCCCCGGGACACTGGGCACTGAGCACCTCAGCCTGACCGCCTGCAGCAAGACTATGCCGTTGCGCAGCTCGCCCCCATGACCGCCACACACTTCTCGTCCTCGCCAGCAGCGCAGGGCGATCCGCAGTACGACGAACTCCTCCAGCGCCTCGAAGCCATAGAACTGCGCTCTACCGCCCGCTCAGCACCAACAGCCCCGGCCCGACCCTCCAGCAGGAACTCACCCCAGCCCGGCCAGCAAGAGGACGACCAGGACGAGTCCCACTTCACCGCCGACCAGCCGTCCAGGGTCCCTTTGCACCGACTCTTCGAGCAGCCAGGCACACTCCCTGAAATCAGCGAAAGCATGGGCGAAGCCAACACACTCGCCCACCAGTCGAGCAACACCTCCGACGACAGCATGGCCTCACGCCGGCCCTCTACGCCTCGCTCGCAAACCGATCCTGCACCGGGCATCACTCCCACATATCAGACGAAGCCACGCAACCGGTCGCCCTACGCTCGCTCCCACATGCGTTCTCAGAGCGGCCACAGTGCACTCGCTCCCCCGATGACCAGAGCGCACTCGTTGCCCATTGTTATGCAGTCCATTCCAGGGCGCCAGCCGTCGATCAGCCGCCTCACACTCTCGCCCTCGCCCATGCCACTCGACCGCCCTTCGTCTCCCCTCCGCTCGCCCAAGCCGCGCAGTCCACGAACAGTCGAGCCGCGCCTATCAACCACAGGTATGCAGGAACGATACGGCTCTGGCATACGTCCAGCTTCTGTGGGTTCGTTCGAAGGAGCTCCCAGCGTCTGCGACATTGCGGAGGATGCAGAGCTTGAGCTCACGCCGCGCGCCACCAGCAGCAGCAGCATATCCAGCCTGTACAGCAGCGCTGGTTCATTGTCTAGGCGCAGGCGGCCAGCATCTCCCCTCTATAACGTCGCCATACCTTTTGGCGCACTCCCGACCAGCACCCCTTCTGCCAGCACACCAACCTCTACAGCATCCTCCCCCATGCTAGCGCCTTCCAAGTTCAACGAGCACTACCCGTCCTCCTTCGCCTCCTCGTCGGTCCCATCTACACCAACCTCGATGCGCTCTCGCAGTCCCTCCATCTCATCCCTCGAAACAATAGAAGACAGCCCTGATGCCGAGGATATGGCCCTCGAATCAGAACGCATTGCCCAGCTGAAGGCAGCAGCCGACCGCGAAGACGGTGGTGATCTTCGCCGATCTAGTCTGGATGTGCCTGAAGGTCGCGGCCGTGGCTTCAACTCTGGAAAGAGAGACGCTAGGAAGCGCTGGAGTGTCTGTGGAGGCGAAAGACGTGTAGACCTCTCGCTCGGCACAGTCTGGGAGGACTGAGGGCTGCAGACAGAGAGTCCAAGTTGCCCATGCGATTTTGTACTGCTCATACATTGCATAGTTGGAGGTTTTCTCATCACAGCATATTTGGCGTTCTGGTCTTGCTTAGCTAGGTGTTTTCTGCGTTCGTTTTCCCCAGGCGCATCAGCAGTCTCTCTTTCAGTCTTCAGCGCCTCTCACCCCCGAGACACATCTCAGGAGGATTCACGGACTCATGGACTCTTTGCACGCATCTGGTATGATACTTCCACGACAAATTATGTCGTTTCCAGCATGATACCCTCCTCGCTATGGAGCTCTGAATTTAATAGCAAGTACCACATAGGCCAGGTTTCGGTTCGTGTCCGCCTCGGCAATATAACACATTTGGCAAAACTCGGCGCGTTCTGCTCAGTTCACTTGATCGTGCAATGTCTTCATCGTTTTTGCCTTAGCCATTTCTGGCAATCATAACAGTTGTCTGAACTGACCAATGAGAATCGTGCGCGCTCTGACATCACATCCTTAAAGCTCCATCTAGTGGGGTCAATCGCGGTTGCCCCTCGACAGCAGAGTCGCCCAACAGAAAGGCTCACGTAAGACAAGGCATTGATATAAGAATTCGCCCCCGCACATCAACGCTGCAAGACGAATTGACTATCTTGTCTCCATACCTCACATCACCACTATCATCATGGCACCCATCAACTTCGGCATCATCGGCACAAGCTGGATCACGGACTCTTTCATTGAGTGTGCTCAAGCTACCGGCAAGTGGAATCTTGCTGCTGTCTATTCTCGCACAGAAGAGTCAGCAAAGAAATTCGCTGCGAAGTACGACAGCCAAAAAGTCGACCTGCACACCGATCTGAACAAGTTTGTCAACGACTCGAACCTGTCCGCCATCTACATTGCCAGCCCCAACATCTTTCACTATGAACAAGCTAAGCTCGCACTCAATGCAGGCAAGAACGTCGTTTTAGAAAAGCCATCGTGCAGCAGAGTCTCAGAACTCGATGATCTATTCAAGATCGCACGTGAGAAAGATGTCTTCCTCATCGAGGCCTTCCGTCACATCCAAGAAGCCAACTTTAAGACCCTGAAAAAAGCCATCAGTAACCTTGGCCCCATCTACGGTGCCTCGCTCACATACGCGCAATACTCCTCTCGCTACGAGAAGGTCCTGGCCGGAGAGACGCCAAACATCTTCAATCTGGAGATGGGTGGCGGCGCGCTTGTCGATCTGGGTGTATACTGCGTGTCAGCCGCTATTGATCTCTTCGGCGCCCCCAAAGACGCAAAGTACTGGCCCAACATTATCGCCACAGGCGCTGACGGTGGCGGCCGCCTCGTCCTGGACTATGGCAATTTCGTTGTGCATCTATGCCACAGCAAGACCTACAACAGCGACGCTCCGTCGGAAGTGTACGGCGAGAAGGGCACACTGATCGTCCCCACAATAACGGATATCGAGACGGTCACGCTGTGGGACCCGAAGACGAAGAAGAGGGAGCAGCTGGCGGGCCCGGAGACGAGGGTGAAGCTCAATCTGCAAGAGGAGGCTGAGGAGTTTGCGAGGGTCATCAATAACAGGGATCGGGATGCTGAGAAGCACTATGAGACTCTGTCGAGGGAGATTCTGAGGGTACTGGAGAAGGTTAGGAAGGACAATGGCCTGTTCTATCCCGGCGACAAATAAGGGGTGATTCGATTGTGTCTCATCTCAGCTGTGGCTTCTGTCTATCGACGCCCGACTTACACGGAATTTGAGTTCTTACATCTCTTCCGTCAGATGAATGAGAACTCGCTTCAAGATTCGCTGGTGCCACAACACGACCCTAACCTATCTGACGAAGTGACTCCGGAGCGCCGTTCATTTCAGAGCCTACTGAAATTCTCCAGCATATACTAACATGAATGTTGTCGTAGTTCGGTTCTATCGATCCCCCGAGACGTGTTGAGCCTGGCAGATAGCATCTCTAGTGACTTCTAGTGGGCTGCTACATGGACAAAGGACGAGGACAATGACACGACTACACCATCGGCGTTTGATGACGTACATTTCTGTCCAAAAAGTGGCAATCGTGTTCTTACACTGCCTGATACATCTACAACATGATTGGAGGAGAACAACTCGATTACAGTCGCGCTTGCCATACTCACAGTGTCAACCGCGTCTCGCACGCTTCACGAGGGGAATTTCAATATTTGCGTACTACAATCACTTCATACGCATGCGTAAATCTGATCGCAAGATAGATCTACAGGGCTGTAATGCTTCTCCGACAGTTATGACTGCATCACAGGCCTGGTGTATTAGCCGTCACCCTTCTCAGTGTCTCTGTTAGAGTTGCTCGGCACCGCCCTCTGTAAAATCCTTCAAAGACGTTCACCATCATCAGTGTAACATGCTCAGAGCTCTCGGCTCTGGTTCCGCGCCTGCTCAAAGCCCTGTGCAACATCGGCACCGCCCAAGTGACAGAACGTCTGCAAAAGCATCATGATCCCGGGTCGCGCCAAAGCAGGTGACGAAAACGGTCAGTGCCGAGCTGAAACGTGGAGCCTCGTGTAGACCTGCGTAAGCTGACGCATTGCCGGCGCTTCAACTGCTTTATGCATGTCATCTGCATCTGGACGTTCAGAGCGGGTCTGCATACTGCTGTACGACTTTCGAGTAAAGATGAAAGAAAACGGTGGTGCTGTTCCACTCGATAGCCTGAACAGATGAAGAACCCATGGTAGATGTGAGGGCCTAAACGCTAAAGGCTTCCCAAAACAGCATGAGGACCAGTGTTTGCTGGTCCCTGACCAAAGGGAGACGGAACCACAACGTACGTCACTGATCGAGCTTCAACTCCAGGCGCCAAATCTCCCCACAGTCAACATGGCTGCGGTCTCTGTTCGAAGTCGCAAGGGCTTTGAATGCCTAGGTTGAGGCGCACTGCAGATACTCAGTTGGCGTTTGGTACTTCAGTCCGTGGCACGGTTCTAGACTCCTAGAGAGACCCCTGCAGCACGAATGAAAACACCACAACGCCACAGCAGATGACAGGCGTCTGCCTGTGAATGAAGTCAGCGGAAGATGCGAAGATCTCTGATATCTGTTCCTTCCATATGCAGACGTGCCTCCGTGCCCAACAGTCACTTGGTACTCGACGCTAGTCCCACACATGTGTCCGCTAAAGCTGGACCAATCGCCTCCAGCTTCTACCGCTCCTGTTCCAAACAACCACCAATTTGCAGGCAAAAAATAATACACCACAGCCGAGTATTTGCACCACCCTGAGGGTCTGCTAACGATGCCAAGTGGACGACTTTGCATGGAGGGTGTGCTCCACCACACAAAAAAAGGCATCCGGACGCACCGTCGCCGCCACTTCTCACCAACTTGTCTGAATCCGTGGTGATCTGACTTGGCCCACTGAAGCCAGCTTGATAACCTCCTCTTAAAGCTCCACCTTTGATATATCCGCCCGGCCGTCGACGCCTCAAGACAAAGAGATTAGGATATGCGAGACCATGCTCGTGTCTGACATCTGGTTGTACGAACGCCCACGATTGTTTTCGTCCATCAGTTGAGGCTTGAACGACTGTCTCGCGCCATCTTGCCTTTCTCGCTTCGTCTACTTATACTGCGAACCGCCGGCTATCATTAACATTATCGACTTCACAGGCTTCCTTGCAACGATGCGCATCACGTACTTTTCAGCTCTTACTGCATTTGCGGGCTCATCAGATGCCTTCTTTCGCATGTCATGTCCGGGTCGAGTGGTTCGAATGCGACTCGATCCTATTGTCGCCCCTGGCCGCGTTGCCGGTCACGTTCACACTATTTCGGGTGGAGCTGCTTTCGCTCCTACGATGACTTACGAGGGGATGCGAGCATCAAAATGCTCCTCGTGTACTATCAAGGTAAGCGGATTCGCACAAACTTACAGTGCGCCTCCTCTGATATCTTCTAGGAAGACATGTCGAACTACTGGACGCCTCAGCTGTATGTCAAGTTTAAGAACAGCACGTTCTTGCCGGTGCCCCAGATTGGCGACCCAGAAGACACTACTGGCGGTATGGCGGTGTACTACCTCCAACGCCGCGGCAATGATCCAAACGAGAAACTCCACGCCTTCCCTGAAGGTTTCCGCATGCTCGCCGGCGATACGTCCGCACGCAGCTTCGGTAACAATTCTGCCGCCAAAGCCGTCTCTTATAGTTGTCTCGGTGGCCCAGGCCTCCCTGAGACAAACAACATGCCGAACTTCAACTGTCCTGGCGGTCTGCGCGCACAAATCTTCTTCCCAGCATGCTGGAATGGAAGAGACCTCGATACCCCGGACCACAAGTCTCACATGGCTTATCCCGTAGGCAGCGAGTATAACACCGGCGCCTGTCCACCAGACTTTCCCGTGCATATGATTTCTCTCTTCTTTGAAGTCCTTTACGACACCGCGCCCTTTCTTGACCAATGGGACGGAGATCAGCACCCGTTCGTCTTCTCGCAGGGCGATACAACCGGCTACGGATACCACGGCGACTTCCTGAACGGATGGGACGTGCCGACGCTGCAGCGCGCCGTCGACACCTGCACCGATGACTCCGGGCTTGTCGAGCGCTGTTCTGCCGTCACGCAGTTCACCTACGAAGAGTGCCTGTCCTGCCGCATTCACGAGGGCGTCAAAGAGACCAACGACGGCCTCCTCACCAAACTTCCCGGCTGCAACCCTGTCACCCACGGACCCCATCCCTCAGCCCCGGGCCAATGCACCGACAACGTCGCCCTCGGCATCCGCAAAACAAACTACGTCGACCTCACCACCACCAAGCAGTGGTCCTACGTCGGCTGCGGCCGCGACAACATCGCCGACCGGGCCTTCCCAGGCCCCTCGTACAGCCGTGCCGCCGCCACAGTCGAGATGTGCGTCGACTTCTGCGCCGGCCAGGGCTACACATACGCCGGTCTTGAGTACAGCAGAGAGTGCTTCTGCGCGAACGCGCTGCGGCCCGAGTACGCGCCCAGGGACGGCTTCATGGGCAACTGCGTGGCCAAGTGCGCGGGGAATCCGGCGCAGACGTGTGGCGGGTCGGCCGCGATGAGTATTTATCGTGCGTGTGGCGGGGGTGAGTGTCGGAATAATGAGCAATTTGGGGCGGCGCCGGTGATGCAGGCGAGGGGTTTGATTGTTGATGCGCCTGAGCAGCAGGTAAGGTCCCATGCGAGGGAGATTTTTGGGGCTTGACGATGCCGTGCTTATGAAGGAGGGAGGTATGGGATTTGTTAACACTGTAGTGTGCGTATTGGAGAGTTCTGTAGATACTTGGTCAATTTGGTGTTGCTTACAAAGATGTGTCTTATGCGTACTAGGTCAAGTCTTAACAATGCTGAAGTCGGATACAGTTTCAACGATACTATTCATGCGACATCTGTGGTTGTAGTTAGCACAAGCCGATAGGCAGTCGATGCCGCGAATAACGAGTCGTCAGACTGGACAACACGGTCGAAGCCTGACCACTGTATCACGTCATCGAGCACCGTGCATGCACTTGGCACTGCGAGCCCTGAGAAAGCAATGCATTCGTTTCTAAGTGCAATGAGATTGAAAAAGGACCCTAGAATACACGCCGTCAAATGGATCGCATTTGCCGTCCCTCGACTCCATTATCTACTCTTCCCCATACCCGTCCGCGTCGCTCAATTTCCCGGGTGTGGCTGGACACCGCTAAGAAGATACACAAAAAGGTAGACGTACAACATGCCGCGCATGCTTTTCATAAGCGCCATGCGAGATGTGTTTGTGGTATACGTGTCGAGCCAAAGTGATGCCAATGTTTGTTCGGTGGGGGTGACTTGTCGTTGGCTGCTGTTATGGTTCGAATTGTGGCATTTACTGGCAGACACCCTCGGCGCCCTTGGAGTTCATAAGAAGGGCAACAATGAGACCGTAAAGACCTGAGGTTCGAGTTAGTGCGTGTGCTTGTTGCTGTGCGTGGCATACACGTACCCAAGACTTCAGCGAAAATGAGAATCAGAATCATGCCGACGAACAACCTGGGCTGCTGGGCTGTTCCTCGTACACCAGCGTCACCGACAATGCCAATGGCGAAACCAGCAGCCATACCAGACAGACCGACAGAGAGACCGGCACCGAGCTGGATGAAGCTGGTGAAGAGGGAAGCCTCTTGCTTGAGACCGTTGGAGATCAGGACAGAGACGACGAGACCGTAGATACCGATGATACCAGCCATGACGACGGGGATAATGTCTGCGCTTCGTTAGCCATGTCTGTATCGCGGGGAAAAATGCAGCAGCCAATGCAGCGCAATGAGAATTGTGAGACGTACTCTTGACAATCAGGTCAGGGCGGAGGACACCCATGGCGCTGACACCGACACCAGCCTTGGCAGTACCGTAGGCGGCACCGAAGCAGGCGAAGACGATGGCTGATGTGCAGCCCATCGCGCCGAAGAAGGGCTAGAGGAAGGTCAGTGCATGTTGATCGTAATGAGTGTTGTTGCGGGCGATGTCGCGAGGTATGACGATGGCGGAGATTCGTCGCGCTGTTGACTGCGCATAGAGGCGAAGCGGAGGCGTGGCTGCGAACTTACGGCATATACGGGGCTAGGCGGTCATATTAGCTACTGTTCTTAACCAAATATACAGACGGCCACTCCAATGTCGCAGTGACGCGTCCCACCTCGAGCTATCGCCGCGAAGGCAAGCTCGAAGCTGGCAGCGGCCTGAGCAAGGGGAGCTTCACGGGCACTCACCAAGACTCCGAAACCATTTTGGCGATTGTGTGATGAATCAACGGGCGGTCGAGAGAACGATCTTGATCGTTGATGAGATGAGCGGACGGGGTGGATGAAGCGACGCAGGCGTTGGAGAGTCGATGGCGGTGGTGACGATGTTGGCGAAGACTGCTGCGGTTGGCTGGTTTCGCCTAGTCTGCGAACGTGTTAGCCGCATCACGTGGCGACTCCACGTACGCCAAGCCGATTTGCTGACTACTCCAAAAAATGTCGGCGCACCAATTCTCAGTTTGTCGCGAACTTTTGCAGCTCACCACCAACACCCACTCACTCCTCCACATTCTCACCGGGCGAGCAAAGCAGTGAACCTACGGGCGAGCTAAGCAGTGAACCCTACTTCAACGAAACTTTCGCAACCAAAACCTACGAAATGGCGGACACCTCGTAAGTCATTCCTCGCGACCGAACGACTGCCAAAATCTAACGTGGACAGTGCTGCGTGGCCTCAGGCTGACCAGGCTCTCTCCCAAGAGATCCTTGACCTTGTCCAGCAGGCTACTCACTACCGTCAATTGAAGAAGGGTGCCAAGTAAGTCCAAACCTCCGATCCTGTAGCAAGCATTCGCTAACAGGACAACAGCGAGGCGACCAAGACTCTGAACCGCGGTATCTCCGAGGTCATCGTCCTTGCTGCCGATACCAGCCCTCTGGCCATCCTTCTCCACCTGCCCCTTCTTTGCGAAGACAAGAACGTTCCCTACGTCTACGTTCCCTCCAAGATGGCTCTCGGCCGCGCCTGCGGTGTCGCTCGCGCCGTCATCGCCTGCTCTATCACCACCAACGAGGCCTCTGACCTCATGGGCCAGATCCGCACCCTCAAGGACAAGGTCGAGAGGCTTCAGATCTAAGCGCACTTGATTGTGCTAGATCGGCCGAGAATATTGCAAGCTTTAGATATGGAATGAGCTACGAGAAGGACAATCTACCGGACGCTTGGGCTGAGATATACCTAGCAGCTCTGTGCGTAGCTCGAGAATGAAGTGCTGGATTTATTCTGGCACAGACTCTGATCAATCAAATCCGCTTTCAATGCTGGACCACACGCCATGCAAACTTGATCAGTGAACGTACTCGTTGAGAACATTCGCTTTTTGCTTGAATTCCTGAGCGGAGTTCTGATGAGACAAGGACAACAATGGACCTTTCGGTGATCCGAAAAGTTGGTAGTCGGTGTGAGCAGTCAGTAGATCACCAGTACCGCTCAATGCATTGACGTGGAGATGCGTGATTAGATCAGCAGAGGGAATTGTCTAGTTCTACTAGACTTCAAGAGGGAAGCTCGACCAGTCGTCCCGCCAATCCTTGCTACCTTCTTTGCAGGGCCAGATGGAACGAAATAGCTCCTCTGCTTTCCACTTAAAATCATTCTTCCAGTGCCAGTGCACTTGACGGTACTCCCTCGAGAGCTTACCAAGTTCCCTTACAAGGGGATCTACGTGGTCATCTCGAGGATTGCGTTCAAGCAACCACGACCGAGACACCTCCTCCACGAGGACAGTGAAGAAACCCCATACCCTGCCGTAGTCAAGTCCCTTAGGCCACAGTTTGAGACGTTCCAACTGCCTGCCTTCTTTGGTTTGACTGATCGTGTTCCATATCGAGCGTGCCAGCGACTCATCCACTGCGTAATTGATCAAGATTTTCTTCTCTTCATCTCCTATTATGGAGGGTGTAGACGACTGGTTGTCTCCCACGTAGACTCTCCGGTCGGAACAGTCGAGAATGAGAAAGAGGTCTCGTAAGTGCTTCATCTTCCCAAAGCATCTGTATAACTCGACCTCAGATGCACAGGACCCGTTACGCCTGACTGGTACAGAGAGTTCTTCTAACAGCGGACAAAGAACCGCAATCTGAGAGAAGTGCTCCTTGGTAAGCTCCATAGGAGGATTGGTTGCGTTACGGCCATGGATTCCCGTAAACCATCTTTCGTCAGGGTGTATAATAAGCTTTCTAAGCGCGTTTCCATGCTGTGAAAAAATGGCTTCTATGATTTGTGTATCATTCGGTCCATAAACAGACAGTTCCTCAAGAGGTCTAAATGCCTGGAAGAACGAAACTGCATTTTCAACGTAATTTGGTCTGTCCTCGTATAGGTCATTACGAGTGACGGCCACTGAGAGTGTCTTTAGTTGGGGGAAAGACCGGTTTTGGGCGATCCACTGCATTTCCTCGCCAGAGACTCCAAGGCTTGACTCGTGGAAGCGCTCGATGTTGAGGTGTTGTAGATGGGTCAAGTCTATATTCTTGCGCCAGTTTGTCCTAAGACTTGGCGCCACCATGTCGTCGCGTCCTACCCATGTCCACGAAGTCAATGATCCTCCCACTTTGTCGGTGAGCCCTGGGAGACCTTGCCATGGTTCTCGGCGACGGAGATCATTTCTCCAACAGCCTATTGGCCAGAGTCGGGCAATTGAGACCTCTTTCAAATTAGGGGCTAGCCCTGAGGCAAGGTCCATTACGGCCTCTAGATTGAAGTCATCGTCGCCGTCTGAATCCCTCCAGGCGGAATCAACATGTAACTTGTATAGAGAAGGAGATGTAGCAAGCTCCATTTCGTAAGGATAAGGTATTCCCCACAACAACGTACGAAATCGAAAAGTAAGATGGTGAAGCCGGCATCTAGGTCGTTGCTGATGAAGAAATTCAAGGAGGCTTGGTGGAAACTGGCTTTTGCAGTCGTATATCAAATCTCTCAAGTAAGGAACGGCTTGGAGCAGGTTTACTACGGGAGCCCATGCCATATCCTCGTCAGAGGATTTAACAATGACAGATTCATCGTAAACCACGAAATGTCTCAGACCGGTTTTTGTGTCATTTCCCAATATCTCCTCAACACCGTCTGGCGGCTCGGTTTTATCGGCAATCGGAACATCAGTGTCTGTATTTTGAGCTCGAACACGTATATCCCCTTTGATACTGATGCGTTGGACATGACGGGCAGCTTCCGTGCGCGAGAGTGCTCCGTTAAGGCCGGCGATATCCTTTTGCAGTATTTCTGGATGAGAAACATTTATCTGAATATGATGAAATATGAGGGGCACCACGGCTCTATGGCAAGCACTGTTGGTCAAGCTGAGGGTGTAGAGGCTGGGCCGGTGCTCGCTTTTGACGATGTCTGCTATCTGCTGCAGTATCTCGAGCGGCAAAGAGATCAAAGGCATGTCGATTTGGCTACCGCTGTATCTGCCGTTGGGGGAAACTAATATGACTGTGAAAGGTCTGCAAAGTATAGAAAGGACGAAGTACACAGTAGTCTAACAAGTCACCAAGTCTACGGGGTTACCTAGGTAGTGCTGTAGGCATCAGCGCTAACTAAGTTAAGCCAAAGCACAGACTCTTCCCCACAAATTCTTCACATACTCCCCGGAGATTGTGTCAATAAGGTAACACACGAAACCTTATCCACACTGGGCGGATGAACCTCCTGACGCGGAGTCCGTACAGTTTCTACAAGGCATCAGGAAATGAATTATCAATATCGGGTACTGAGATGACCTGGGCTCATTTAACACATGGAAACCCACTGGGCGTGTGCAGTAAAGTCGGAGTCCGAGGAAAGACAGCTCCACTTCAAATCCGATCATGGTCAATTGTGTGTAGCATTGCTGCGGTTAGAAAAGAGGAGCACATACAAGATGAATACGTCTATTGAATTATTTAAATCCGGCGGTCTGGCCTTATAATTCTGGACTAAACAACAAATACGTCTTCCTCTGGAGCTGGTCTCCTCTTGTCCTCCTTTTTGGTTACAATTACGTTCGCTGTCACTTGTTGTCACATTCGTTTTCAGATATCTCTCCTATCCAATCTTTCACTTACACCAACTTCCCGATCTTTGTCGAAATTCACTATCGTCGCCAATATCTACTTTCAACTCTATTCAATCCCGCCTTTTTACCCACAGCACAATACGTGTCCAAGATGGTGGGTCTGAAAGGACTACTCGTTGCAACCTTCTTTGTCGTTGGCAGAGTCATTGCAGTTCCCCTCCCAGGCAGCGAATTGAGTGTCACTGTTTCCGATGCACGCGACATCAACGACATCGCCATTGGTCTACATAGTGTTACCGGGCCCATTATCATTGAAGCAAGAAAAGATGAGCCTAAACCTACGGCGCCCGCGAAGAAGCCCGCGAAGAAGCCCGCGAAGAAGCCCGTGAAGAAGCCTGGGAAACCTAAAGCATGCCCACCTAAACGCCCCCGTGGCCTCGAGCGCAGATATATGGAGTTGGGAAAAGATCCCCAAAAGGTCAATGAGCATCAGTTCGTCATATCTAAGGCCTCGGCCACTGTCTGGAATTTGAGCGGTTGCACCGCAGTTTTCTTCTGGAACTACAGCAAGACCCCCTCCGCTTTCCACATTCTCTGCGGTTCTAACGAACAGGCCGATGGTAAGAAAGCAGCAGACCTCGCCTTAAACGCAGACGCAGACTCGTACTTCGCCGTCGTATCCGGCTCAATGTCAAGCTACGATAATGTACTTGCGGGAATCGAGGAAACCTTCACCAAAGAAAAGGTGACAATCAAAAAAGAGGGTCAGCCAATAGAAGAAGGGGACGGCAGCATTGTTCAATTATACGCCAAGAAGGTATACAGGCGAGTTGATGGCAAGAGAAACAAAATCACGGCTACTAGGGGAACAACAGAGCTTGTCTTCGGGGAGGACGATACCTCGGATTGTTCTGTGCAAGCCCAGTAGCTCTATATCAGCCATTCAGAAGAGCTGAAGTAAAGGGGCGAAGATAAAGTGCTTATAGGCTGCTAGATATTGTTGTATGCAATCTTGAACTAAATACTTCGATATTCAATTAGTAATAACAACGCTTTTCAGAAGACACCCCTAGAGCTACACGTAGTAGTCACCTACCTAAGTGTTGAACCGCGTGTTAGATTTTGGGGAAACAGGCTGCCATAGACGGAGATCCGCTTGAGGCTTCGATCAAGGACCCTTTTGGCAGATTTTGGTGGAGATCTTTGGACGACGAAGAGCCCAGAGTGCAGAGAAGGTCCATTGACCGCTACCTTCACCCGCCTTTAAGACTGCCTTTACTTGAAGATGGGAACGAAAGCAGAGGAAGTTTATGGTACTGGCTTCGCGAGGGCCACGAGTGGCTGCACCCAGGATACCACAGCTGTGGAATACATTAGTATGAGGCAATTGTATTAGCCGGTATAGTAAGATACCAAGTAAATGCCTGTACACAGCGTGGACTGACTTTGTCATTCTTTGCACGGGTAATCACCCGAGGGAACAAGTTGAAACAGCCACGGGAACGTGTGCGGCATGGACTTCGAATCGTACCACAACGGATAGTGAGTCGGACAGGAGGACTGATTTCCACGAGTTATGTCACATCTTGATTGGACACAAACCGCCCAAGAACCGACGATGCTCAATGAGAAGCACCCACAGTTATGTTTACACTCCTACCAACGTCACGAACACTGACAAAATGTAAACACAGTCCAACTGAATGGGTTCCTGCAACGTCGTAACGGTCCTCAAACACTTCAAGATCTCCGGTTGGAATCCACACGCGTACCAGGATTTGAGCAGTTCGGGACAAGAGCTCCGATTGGGGTTCCTCCATGAGTCTCTCCGTGTTACACACATTCGCCCCATTCTTCAAACCCATCAATAAACAACAACGTCTCAAAATCACCCCTATGTACAGTGGGAGCATAGACAGCTTTTGCGTCAGCTTCAAAGAGCCTGTGCGTGAATCGAGCGTTCATCAACGAGGCATCGAGAGCCAAGGCGGCACCGTGATCTTTGTTGCCAAAGATGCAGCCATCATCGTCCGAATGCCATGCCGGTAGGCCAATCTTCCCGCGAAACACATCGTGAGTAGGACTCAATTGGAAGAGCAAAGCTGTTTCATCGAATTCGGATCCACCATTCTGTATACAGGGCCCATCTACGGGCGGCCGAGCGATGAAGACGCCGAAAACGTACATCTTGTTGGCTGCTGTGTGACCGGAGATTACAAGCAAGGCGCACTCGTCAATGCTCCGGATAGCCTTGATCAATCCAGCGGTACTTGTGTTGCATTCGAAACGACGAATCTCCGACATGCAAATCGAGTTGTACAGAAAGCTTTCCACCTGAACCATACGAGGAAGCGTAAGAATCGCACCAGGCTTGGCGTACCCTGTATTGGCATCGAACCGGCAAGGTTGATTGAAGAAGATAGTAGACAGTAGACTGTAGAAAGAATCGAAGAGATGGGGCTATGGAGGTCAGTTAACCACACTATTCTCAGATATGCAGTAAACTCACCAGCAGTTTAGAGATGGCAAAGTTGAACATTGTCCATGTACACCCATCAAAAGGTCCAGGCAGATCTCCTGCAGGGGAATTGGGCCCCTGAGTCTCCAAGCTCAAAGACTGATAGAAACATGCCTCCATAGACTGTGCCGCACTTTGAAGCTCCAGGTCAGCGTCCACGGCGCAGTCTACTATTCGGTTCTTGAGGTTTGTTTCGAGTAGCAGTGAGAGGAACAATTTTAGTCGAGGCCTGGGTATGGCCAGGTCCAACAATGACGGGGCATCTTTGTGAAACTTCGTTGCAAGATCACGGAAGCCGTCGCGACACGGCTCAGCAAAAGTTGGCGGTACGTAAGGTTGTGTTAAAGCAAGAAAATCCAAAACATCATGGTACATCTCGTCTCCATCATCGTCAAAGTTGACATCAGCATCGTCAACTGGGCCACCTCTAAAATCCGGCGGAAGATCTCTTGCGTTGTCGGCTGCCAGCGCTCTTGCAACTTCTTTGTCGAATGGCGGGCGTCGGCCATGGTATAAGGTTGCTAGGCTCTGGAAAATAAGCCTCCGATGATCTGCTGGGGATCGATATCGATATCCAGAGATCGTTGTAACTGCAGAAAGTACTTTGTACGGGAATGACCATACAAGGGCGCGCTTTAACCCTTTGAGCGTTAAATAGTCGTGTGGCGGTGAAGTGGTCTGCAGAGGTGCTGTGCTCAGGTAGCAGAGGCTATCAAATAGAATCCCAGCAGCTTCTGTAAACAAAGGCGGAATGTCACCCCGAGAAAGAACGAGTCCTGTGAATGCTGCTTTGGAGACATGACCAGTGTTGTCGCTGGCTGACTCGAAGCTTCTCTCTAACGCGCTAAGTTCTTCAGGGGAAAATGGAGGATTGTCGATTATGTCTTGATCGAAACGGTCAAATATTGCTTGATTTGACATGGCTCCGACCGCAGCCCAAGCACGAATCTGTCTGCCGCTGTTATTGATATTCATATTGCTCTGCTGTCAGTATGCGCTTTGCATAAGAAGTGTCATGGCGTATGCTAGAGTTCGTTGGTATAGTCGGGTTATATAAGCCAACAGCCTCGCGATTGTTGTATTTATTGTACGAAAGGAGAACAGTAAGCGATTTCGTTGGATACATGAATTCCCGTGTTGATGTGCGGTGATGGAAAGGTGGGGTGGCATCAGTCGCCGACCCCAACCCCGCGCCAGCCGCCTCTCCCGACTGTGTTCACCCACTTGGTTGCGAAGTACATTTCGCCTGTCCATTACATAGAGTTGGCTGAGCGAAAGGAGCTTTGTTTCCGCTCGTACTCGTGATCGTTCTGGTGATATCCAATCTCATTCGATAGGTACGTTGAAGCTGCACAGTGTAAGACACGCGCGGCGGGCATTCAGGGCAGTCACGTGTCGTAAGACACCAGCCACCTCACCCCACCACGCTCACTACGCATCACTTGTCATCAGCACCTTATAGTTTTCTTTAGTTTTCGATGAGACAGTGGAGACGTTAAGCGTTATATATCCACCGCATGCCAGAATTCCTCTCCAATGTACCTCTTGCAGGTTGACACCGAAGGCGAGTTCAGCCTGGTAGAGAAGTATGGCGAGCACATACCATCTTACGCTATTCTTTCGCATACTTGGATTGCGACGCAAGACGAAGTCACTTTTAAAGACGTTATGAAAGGCAGAGGCAAGAATAAGCGCGGCTATAATAAACTGCACTTTTGCGCAAAACAAGCTATTCACGACAAGCTTGACTACTTCTGGATTGATACCTGTTGCATTGACAAATCAAGCAGTGCAGAGTTGCAAGAAGCGATCAATTCTATGTTTAAATGGTACCAGAATTCAGCTAAATGCTATGTCTACCTAACAGATGTCTCGCTTCATACTTCAGCTGCTGCCCTTGCTAGTCACGGCTGGAGGTCTGCGTTTCGACAGAGTCGGTGGTTCACTCGAGGCTGGACTCTTCAGGAACTTCTCGCTCCAACGTCAGTTAATTTCTTCACCCGTGAAGGCGCGTCCCTGGGGGACAAGCAATCACTTTGGCAAGACATCAACGAAGCCACCGGAATTCCGCCTCAGATACTTCGCGGAGATGTCTTCTCTCTGTACCAAGTGCCAGTCAATGACCGTTTACGGTGGGCACGAAATCGACAAAAGACCCGAGAGGAGGATCAGTGCTACTCACTGCTGGGCCTTTTCAATGTGCACATGTCACTCTTGTACGGAGAAGGTCGCATAAAGGCTTTCAGGCGCTTTCATGAAGAGTTGAAGAAAGATCAAGAAGATCCGACGGAGTTGAACGCTATTCTTGCCCAGGTTCAGGCTCAGCAGTTTGATAGAGACGATGATGTAATGATCATCCCGGACAACAGCACGAGGCCAAATGTACTGAAGAGGGTAGCTGAGGAGGCTGTCGAAGACTCAACCTACCATCAGCTGAAAATTGTCCGCCGACAAGCCAGGCCAGAAACAACGTACTCGCATGCCACCGGAGCACGGGTTGCACAAGGTACACATGCGGACAGATTAATTGCAGGGAGCGTCGATGTCCCTCTTGAGGATACACGCGTTCCCGACCATCGCTACAACACCGGATTTGACCAGGAGCAAGCGCAGGCACGTCAGACGCAATCTTGGTGGGATGAAGCGGCCGCAAACAGATTCGGTTCTCCGAGGGCCTATTCTCGGGTTGCAGTATTGCTTTTCAAGTGGGCAAATGAAATTGACGAGCTTCAAACGGCGGTGGAGGTGAGTTACAAGATCAAAAACGAAACTTCCAATCTTCATGCCTGTCAACATTGCGATATCTCAATGCTTGATGACACTGACAATATATCAGGTGAACGATCTGGAAGCCATGTTTCGCGAGCGCTTCGGTTTCGAAACTGACATTCTTGAATTGACTTCAAAGAAGCCCCAACTACAGTTGAACAGTCGCATATCGTCTTTTGCAGAAAAATATAACGAACCGGGCAACCTAATCGTTGTGTTCTACAACGGACATGCCATCTGGAGAGACCTGGAAAACGATCTCCAGTTAACAGCAGGGAGCACCAACACCACGACAGCGAGCTGGAATAAAGCTGAAGCGATCCTCACAGCGGATGATTTAGACTCTGATACTCTAATTATTCTTGATGCATGTTACTCAAGAAGCATAACGAAGAGTCAGGGTTCAAGCGACAAAGAGTTCTCGAGGAAATTTGAGCTATTGAGCGCAGGTCCATCAGACGAGACAACTCCAGCGCCAGGCCCCCGCTCCTTCACCAGATCTCTCATCAATAATCTCGGGGCTCTTCTGCTGGATTACGACGACAAACCTTTCTCGACGTTCCATCTTAATCAGCGTCTCTGTATAGATCGGCATAATTCACAGCTCTGGCACGGGTCACGGAATAACCAACACATCCTTCTTGCGCGCATGCGCAGTCAAAAGAAATCACCGGACACGCCTGTGGTGCCACAATCAAGAGGTCGCCTGACTCTGAGTTTCGATATCCGGGACGAGACCTTGACTAAAGAGCAAACCGAGCACCTAGCCACACGACTCGCAAAGACCTTTGAGCATAGGAACCTGCTCGGGGTTCGCAAAATCAATTGGCATGGTATCGAACGCATCAAAGTACTCGATCCATTCGGGTGGGTGACAATTGCAATATATGCTGTTGTGCACTGGAAAAACTTGGTACGACGGCGACGCAAAGAAAGAGTTAAGGCAGTGTAGGCTGGAGATATCATGCAGTTGGAAAACGGCCGCACTTCAGAAGAACATTCGTTGTCGGTTGAAATCGTTCGACATGCTCGACAACTTAAGAGTCAGGCCTCGATTAACAGAATTGGTCTGTGTATCAAGAAGTACCACAACGACCATCTAGCGAAGCCCTGCATAAGCTCGGAGAAGGTGTCAAGTGAATTTGCAGGCAAACTTTGGCCTACCGCTATATCTGTAGCCCTTGCATAGCCTATAGGCAGCTGCTCCACAAGGTGTAGGGATTCGGCTTAGTAGGCCTTGATGTTCTTGACGTCTGCGTGCATACACCAAATGTCATTGGCCTGAGTTATCTACTTTACCAGGTGATGATCGAACTGTGCAGCTGATACACTTGAGGCTCAAATTTAGCTCTACAATGAGGCTGAGGAACTGAAGGCGCCCAATACTGCGTCAGGCCCCCCACCTAGCTAGGGTATTGATGGGTCTCGACCTATCGACTTGCATTACGGCCCCCAACGTGGCAGATTGCAGTCATCTAAGCCTTGCAAGTAAGTCACTGTCTTTGTAGCATTGTCTTGATTTGAATAACAGATGCGTGAATTCACGGCTGTCGATCAGAATTCGGAAAGCGCTGACAAGTAGCCGCTCCTCAAATTGCGGTGTACAATGCCCCGCTTACCCTCAGACACTGCACGAAAAGCACATTGGCAACAAATGTGACACTTGTGTGCTACCAACAGCTGCGAAGGAGTGCCAAGCGAGGTTTTAGCACGCACCACGTAGTGAGATCGAGGAAGAGTATATGACTATCACCGCGCCTCAGAGAGGGGTCCCAACTGTCATCGTGTATCACTTTGACCATCATAATGGCGCAAGCCACACCGTACGTCCGCGCGCGTTCAGAGCCATCTGCCTTTGAATTCGAGGACTCTGCTAATCGATCGAATCCCAGCGCGTATACAGCTTTACCAACAACTATGAATGATGTACGTGGTTTGAAAGCCCCAAACTCGATCGGGATCAGTCGACCGACCAGCGATATTTCAAGCGAGCAAGCCGACGGCTCCACGAAGCATCATGAGTCCAGAACATACGCGACACTGGAGAGAGGTGTTGTCCACGAATGGGGGTCGACTATATTCGACGTACTCATGTCTTTGGTTCCGTTGTTTTTTCTAGGTACGTGTGGTCTGCTGATGCCAAATGTAGCAAGACTGACAGTGAGCGCAGTGATCGCCATTCTCTGCCTTTCTCTGAACCAGAAACCTGTATCTACCTATGGACAAGATATCAAAGCCATAACGCTACTTTCACCTACTATATTCCCAATAGTGTATGCAGCGATTTTTGGAAAGCTCCTTCGCCGAGTTGCGCTCTTCAAAGCTGAACGAAGCTCTTCTGTTGGCGTGAGTGATAGGCCTGAACGACTCTTACAAGCGAGCAAACTGACACGCTTATAGACACTGGAGCAGCTTTTAGGGAGTCAATCGTTCTTTGCAAGCGTGGAGAGGCAATTTGGAATGCGCCGACTAAACCTGCTAGGAATCGGAATCGTGGTAGCGTGGCTTTTGTCGCCTCTTGGGGGTCAATCGTCACTGAGACTTCTATCAACAACGGTATCCGAAAAGGTTATTCAAACTCCTGCCCGGTATCATGCTGTCGATATCTTTGGCAGGTGGAATATGTATGGCGAGCACCTTGAAGATTACTACTGGTCTTCATATGCACCCCTGTTTCTCAGCACGCTCCAGACCTCCCGAGACAACTTTAATGGGTCGAAGGATCTCTTTGGCAACATTAGAATTCCCGATATAACTTCTCTGGAACACTTCAAGGACACGACGCCGCCTTCTGATGACTGGTATGATGTTAAAGACACTCCTTCCGTTTCATACACCTCTCTCCTGGGATCACCTATCAGGGACGTTCCAATGACAGCAAATGTCACATTCGAGATCGAGACCGGATATTGGGAAATCCTATGTGATCCGTTCTCTGCAAACTTTTCGTTAAGTCTCATCAACGATACCAGGACTGGTCAGAATGAAACTTCATTCGACATGCTCATTAACGCGCCTGATGAAGGCAAGAATTCAACAACCGTGGGCTTCGAGTACCTAACTAGGGTATCCTATCGAGAGGCTATACGTTCGAACTGCACAGCCGAGATGCGAGCGGTGCACTCCGAGGTCGGTTGCATTGAAGGCGTGTGCGACGTGCAGCGCATGCGTCTTTCAAATCGGGATATGTGGCCTATATTTGACAACACCTCGTCCTGGGACACTGTACGTTACATTACTCAGTTCCTTCCCGGTACTGATCTGGGCTCAACTTCTAAATTGCGAGTCTCCGAGCTTGTTGAACAGTGGATGACGGATCCATACCTCACAAATCTGATTACGAATTATCCTGGATCGTGGGGTGGAGTAAATCCTGCGCAGAATCTGACCACCCAAATGTTCAATCGTCGCTTGCAGATGGTCATCAATACCTTCACTGATTCGTGGATGGGCGTGGACTACCGAGCTGGGCTGGACACAGAGGCGCCATGGAACAGCACGGAAGCGACCGGCGTTGAGTTCGACACCGAGCGATATGTGTGCAATACCACTTTTGCAGTTCTCACTATCGTCATCTCGTCCCTGCTCTTTGCGACAGCTGTGGCCTCGGTGGTCCTAGGTATCGTGACGAGGGCGCCAGACATCTTGGGTTACGTATCAACACTTGCACGCGACAACCCGTATCTGCAGGAGCACGTCCCATCGTACCTTGACGGAATGGAGGCATCCAGAGCACTTCGCGACGTCCGTGTTATTGTTGGAGATGTGCAAAAGGATGCGGATGTTGGCCATGTTGCGTTTGCATCAATGCATGTTGGGCCCGGACGTATCAGCAGAACGCGAAACTATGACTAGAGCAGTCTGCTTCGTTAACTTGAGGTTTTAGATAGGACAATGTACTACTATTCTGTGCTTCGGCAAAGTCTTGTCTTTCATCGGCCTTACAATACGTAAGATGACTGCTCAAAGGGAGGTAAGATACACGTACACAAGTACGCCTAAGTAGGTGCTTCAAATAGGTCTCGTAATGCTGCAACAGCAAGCAATACCATAAACACGCACACAGGTCAGCAACGTCTGTCATGGTAAGGTACGGCACATTGGGAACAACCAAAGGCAGTCCCCAAACAGGTAACCCGCCTCATCCACAGTCCGAAACACTCCGCAGCCACTCTTCTCTGCCACCAAAACGACCCCCAAACCTCTTTCGCGCACACAACCGCAAACAGCAGCGCAAAGCAACTGCGCCAAAACTTCCTCTAACAAGCAATCCGAGCCGCCCAGTCCTCCTCCAGAACCCCCAGGCCGACCTCGCCCTCGTCCATAGAAAGTCCCAATTCCGATGCTATACACAATTTTTAAGCACCGAAACACGACGACGTTCCTGGTGTTGCGTCCCAATCCGGTAATTGTAGCCTCCGCTACCGCATCGGGACAGCGCGGGGATGTCGGGAACTGGAGAGCTACCCCTCACGCAGCTGTCTGCGCGGGCGGGTCAGGCACCGGCGGGGGCTCCGGTCGGTGGATGGAAGGAGCGACGGAGGGTGATTGAAAAGGAAATAGTGCTGCTGTTGGGGCTTATATGTTGCTTGGACGCGCGCATGAGATTCGAGGTTTGAGTACTTGAGGTCGACACCACGCAATTGATTGTCAAGACGAATTGAGCTCGAGACTACTGCAGTGATTAGAAGCACACAGATACAATGTCGTGTATGTTTCCCTTCTACTTCTATTATGCAGAGTATATGAAATACGGAGGGAGTGTGAGTGCTAACCCGCGCAGCAAAACACTTCATCCACGACCCCACCCACCTCGTCGCCACCGCGCTGCGCAGCATCCCCCTTACAAACCCCAGCGTGGCATGCGACCTCCCCAACAAGATCATCTACCTGCGCGACGCCGCGCCCAGCGTCTCCATTGTGTCGGGCGGCGGCTCCGGCCACGAGCCCTCCTTCGCGTCCTTTGTGGGCCGCGGCCTGCTCGCCGGCGCCGTCGCAGGCACCATCTTCGCGTCCCCGAGCGCTGAGCAGGTGCGCAGGTGCATTCTGCACCGCGTGCGGCGCGATCGGGGCGTGCTGGTCGTGGTGATGAATTACACGGGCGACGTGCTGAATTTCGGGATGGCGGTGGAGAAGGCGCGGGCTGCGGGGATCGAAGTCGATATGGTGGTTGTCGGGGACGATGCGGGCGTGGGGCGGGCGAAGGGGGGGAAGGTGGGGCGCAGGGGAATTGCGGGGACGGTGCTGGTGCAGAAGGTTGCTGGGGCGTTGGCGGCGAGAGGGTAAGTGTTGTGTGGTTTGGCGAGGTGAGGGGCGTGCTAATGGTGTGCAGGGCGAGTCTGAAGGATGTGACGAGGGTGGCGCAGATCGTGGCGGATCATACCGTGTCGATTGGGTCGTCGCTGTCGCATGTTCATGTGCCGGGGCGTAGGGAGCCGGAGGAGGACGAGTTGAAGGAGGGCGAGGTTGAGATCGGGATGGGGATTCACAACGAAGCTGGATCGGAGCGCAAGTCGACAGATCTGCCGGGGTTGGTGAAGACGATGCTGGAGCATTGCTTGAATACGGCGGACCAGGATCGGAGCTTCTCGAGCATCAACGAAAAAGACGAGGTCGTGCTTCTCGTCAACAACCTCGGAGGCGTCAGCCCATTGGAACTAAGCGGGATCACGAACGAGGTCGTGGAGCAGTTGGCCGGGACCTTCAAGATCAACCCGGTCCGAATCCTCTCCGGAACTTTCATGACGAGTCTGAACGGCCTTGGCTTCAGCATTTCCTTGCTGAAGGTAACTGATCTGCAACTCGGCAGCGGTCCTTCAATGCTGGAACTGCTAGATGCGCCGGCTGAGGCCAGTGGCTGGTCTGCGGCAATTAGCAGCGGCACGTGGCAGAAGCGAGGACAGGCAGCAGCCGAAGAGAAGCAGACAGACTATGAAGAGATCCAACCCAGCACTCTTAGGGGTACGTTCTAGGGCAAAATTATTCGGCCGGTACTGACACTTCCCAGTGGACCCTACAGTATACCAGTCAGCTTTGAAAACGGCGTTGGATCGGCTCATTTCAGTCGAGCCTGACGTTACTAAATATGATACGATAGTCGGCGACGGCGACTGTGGCATTGGCTTGAAGCGGGGCGCAGAATGTAAGTCACGCATCACGTGGTCTGCAGCCTAGACTGACACAATGCAGCGATTCTGGACATGCTAGGCACAGCGGAGAGCACAGATGACTTGCTAATCCTTCTCAACCATATCATTCAGGTTGTTGAGGTGTCCATGGACGGAACTTCTGGTGCCATCTACGCTATCTTCCTGAATGCGCTCGCCCATGGACTGCGACAAAACGCACCCTCTTCGCCTGGACCAGTCACGCCCGAAATTTGGGCCAAAGCGCTGGACTCGTCTCTCAAAGCGCTCGGAAAGTACACGCCAGCCCAGCCCGGAGATCGAACGTTAATAGATGCGTTGCACCCCTTTGTCCAGACGTTGTCGAAGACGGGAAGCATCGAAGAAGCTGCAGTGGCCGCGCAAGAAGGCGCGCAAGGTACAAAGGGTATGAAGGCGAGCTTAGGCAGAACCGTGTATGTTGGAGGCCAAGGGTTCCAGGAGGTTCCAGATCCTGGGGCGCATGGACTCGCTGAACTACTGTTGGGCCTGAGCGAGGGACTGAAGAAGTAAAGGTGGGGTATCGATTGATTCGTTCGGTGGTGCTCGCAGGCGGTGCGATCGATATGTAAATTTTAATGCATTCCAAACTCCAAGATCGTGATCGTTGTCGCGTCCCAGCTCTGCCACCGCCATGACCCTCACGCGCTTAAGACAACAATACAAGGATGACGGAGTCGCCGCGGAGGAAACTGCAATGATTAGCAGCCAGAAAATAAGCGCACGGGGATGACGTACAGCTTCGAGATGAAGCGGTCCTTGTTGACCTTCCTGCCATGGGCGCCGTTTGCCAACCGTGGGGTCTCGGTCCACATCTCTTTCGCGTTTTCGAGGACCATGTTACAGTGACGGTCGAAGGCCTTGACGCGGGCGAGGATCTTGCGGTTGTTGCGGCAGGAGATCAGGACTTGTGTGCGCGAGCGAACGGCGGTCTGGAGGATGGACAGAGGCCCGGTGGTGAGCTCGTGTTCCTCGACCTGGGCGACTTCATATTCGCTGTCAAGTTGTGAGTCTGGATTTTTTCGGGTTGTAGGGACTTGGGTCGAGGGGGTTTGGATTGAAGGGGATTGGGTTGAAGGAATTAGGGTTGTAGGGAGGACATACGTCAACTCTGACCTAGGCTTGGAGAGCAGCTCCCTGTGAGATGTGTTAGCGCATGTCAATGGAGTGGGGAGCTGGTGTACACACTGAATCTTGGGGTCGGACATGGTGTCTAGTGGGAGGGGTTCGGGGGCGGTGTGGTGTGTATGCGACGAGCAGGTCTGGAGATGTGTTAGCTGGTGCAACTGCAGCTTCTGTCCGTGAAGAACAGCTGTGGGCCTGTCGTGCACGTGTCGCGGCTGCCTGAAGACTAGCGCACGTGACGCGCAGATGGCGGGCGAGGGACTGACCAGCGATTAGACAGGGAGATGCCACGGCAACGGGCTTGGATGAGGTCGTTTCGGCGGTTGCGGGCGTCAGGCAAGAAGTTGAAGTCAGCTAGCTCCGACGCAAATGCAATGGTGGATTCCTTAGTCAGCGACACGCGCCAATCAACGCGTCGCTCCACCGCGTCTGTGCAAGAACCACGAAAGCGTCATCGCGGCAGTCGCACGCCCCCGATCGCTGGTTCTGCGCGTGTCGCTGCTTGCAAGAGCTTCTACAGACCCCGCAGACCCATGAGCAGCTCGCCGGGCCATTTTCCGCGTTAGTTTCGCGACGTCGCCAGCTCTGCTCGCGCTGCGCGGTTCACGTCGCGTGCCGGAGCAAATGAGCGCCAACCTCGCACCTCTAGCTAGTGTGGAGTGCACCCTTCAAAACGCGCCTTCGATCCCTCCGGTCTCCACAGCACGGCCAGACTGCCCACGGCCAACCCCTCGGCGGCCATGTCGACTTCATCTGCCATGGTAGTGGGGAACCCGGCCATGCAGCAGACGCCGGCGTCGCCTGCTGCCGACGACGACGACGACACGGGCGGGATACCGCGTCGTCCAATGCGAGGCAAGCATGTGCAGTACTGACGATGGATTGTGTCTAACCTGTGGGCCCTACAGTGAAGGTGCTCTACACATTCGACAACGAGAACAAGACAAACTGCCTGGCACGTCTGCCGGACGTCCTCAACATCCCGGTCGTATCTCTCGACGAGAACACCCAGGTCGGCGTCATCGAGCTGAAGACATGTATCGACACCATTGTCACTGCAAGGTATGCTCATACACAGTGTCTGACCGTCGCAGATCAGTACTCACAGCCACAGTCCCGAACTCACCGCGAAGCTGGGCCACGACTACACCGTGTACGCATACGACTTCTCCGAGTACGAAACCCCTCTGGTCGGCCAAGGAATGCTTTCGTGGATCCTGGCCTCTGCTTCGGCCACCCCCAATGCCCCCGCTGAAGACTCGCAGACAATGGTCACGGGTCGTGTGTGCAAGAACATCCTGGGTCTCTTCTCGAACGGTATCAAAGAGACATTGGAGGTGAAACTCAAGCTTGTGCCTGTGCCGACGTCCATGCAGAAGGAGTATGTCGAGAACATGGAACGCTACCACAGCCTGAGCCAGATCATACCCGGGGGCTTCGATTACACCGCATGGTCTGAATTCCTGAAAGAGAATCCCACGCTTGGTCAGCTGGCCCAACCAGTGCCGTTCACCCCGCCTACACAGCCTCCAGCCCGCCCATCCACTGGTGGCTACGAGCCATTCCACCAGATGCTCACACGTCACAGTCCTTCTCAGGAGCCCGTCAGGAACGAATCCTTCTACAAGCAGTCGAATGCGTCCTTCGGGTCTCAGCCGTCGCGAGCCTCCAGCCCGGCACGCGGTGCCCCCTTCCGCCACATCCCGTACAAACCTGAACCGCGCCATGTCACGTACAACCCCGAACCGCGTCCTAATTCACGAGCATCTGTTCGAAGCGACATGTCGACACATTCGCCGCAAGGCCCGATCGATCCACATTACACTATCGAAATGCAAGGGGATGGGCCACCGAAAAAGAGAGCACGCATCACACAGGCAACTCGACCACGGAACACCCCCCTCACAGCTCGCAGCGACTCATTGCACAAGACTGCCGCCACAGCCTCATCTGTTTGGCTCCACCGGCCAATCGCTGCAAATCCGGCCTCCACCTTTGCTGACGCCGAGTCACAACCACGGGCGCTGACACCGCGGCCAGGTGACAGAGCCTTTGGCGCACCACAATACCGCCGTGTTCCCGCACCAAGCGCTTTGCGCCATGGATCTATGGATGCTGGACGACCATATGTATCGCCGTATGAGACGGGTGTCTTTTCTGACACGGCTATGGACTCGTGCGAGGACGAAAGAGATGGCAGTCCCGACGAAACACCCCGAAACATGCCGTCCTCGCCGCCCATAGTTCGCCAACCCACTTCTCCTACACCGTCAAGTCCTCCTCTACCGACCTTTCCCCAGTTAACGGATTCAGGCTTCGTTAGTGACGTAACCCAGAGCAGAGAGGAGGAAAATGTTGAAGCTGGTAGTACAGTGCCAGATGACAGTAACCTGGTAACAAAAAGTACAGCAAGAGATGTTGCCAAAGACACAGCGAAAGACGCAGCGAAAGACACAGGAAAAGACACAGGAAAAGACCTGGCGAAAGACGCGGCGAAGGACACGGCGAAAGACGCAACGAAAGACGCAACGAAAGACGCAACGAGACGCCGCAAACAACTTGCGCGCATGGAAGTCGCCCCTTACGACAAATCACACAAGCCATGGCAAGAGGTCAATCCCGGTCCCGCGGAGCGCCTACCCCAGACCTACATCCCGCCTCCAAGATCGTTCACACGCGAGCCTTATAAGCAGGTCGCTCAGAGCATCGAGACCGAGACGTGCAATCAGAAGCCAGTCCGCGCGGATCCCTCGATGACGAAGGCACCTGGTTTGCCTCGATCTCAAACACTTCAGGAGTACTCAGACGCTAGTGTGATTTCCAAGAGACCACGACAGCCGCCCACGGACTCGTTTCCCTTTCCTCCCCTTGAGCAGACACAAACGGTCAGCAAAGCTGGATCTCCCGACTCACCGTTCTCACAGTGCTCACCCGAGAGCGAGACCGCGGGACAGGTCTATAGCCGCGAAGCTACCCCAAACGGCCCCGCCAAACGACCCGTAGCGCCAAGAACAAAGGGTCTACCCCGATCGAACACGTGGTCCGGCATAGGAGAATTCATGTCAGATGCTCCTACGCCATCTGAATCTACAGCTAACGATCCACGACCTCCACGAAGCGGGTCACACGCCAAGCGGAAGAAATACATCAAAGAGAGGCTTCAAAGTGCACTTAAAAGCGGAGACATGCCCGATCACTGTCATAACTGTGGAGAGATCGAGACTCCAACATGGAGGAAGCCTTACACTCGCGTTGAAATCGGCATCCCGGAAGACATCGTATTGTCTTCTGCTGGCATCGTGGCTTACGAAGTCATAGAAACAGATCCAGAAACCGAGGAGCCGATGTATCGCATATACAAGAACAAGCTCACATTGCGAGAAAGGGAGGCTGAACTGTTCGAGACGATGAATCTGTGTAATCCATGCGGTTTGTGGCTTGCCAAGAATGGCAGATCAAGACCACAAAATTTGTGGGTCAAGGACGCGTCGAAGGCATCGCGACGGAAGCGGGTACCAAGCACCCGCAGCAAATCCCAATCACAGAATGACGATATTGCCTCGGATGCTGGAGATCCAGAGAAACAGCAAGAGCCTGACAGTCAAGCCGAAAAAGACATGCCTCCACCGTCTACGAGACCTTCAGGGAACGGCAATGCTGCCAGTCAAGACGATGTCTCTGGCAGCGCTGAGGCTGAGGCTGCATTCGAACGAGCGATTCAATCCAGCCCAGCTGGGTTCCGGAGAAGCAAAGACTCTTCAGTAGATGTCGATCCTGACTTGACTCCCAAACCCACACGCCGACTGCTCTTCCCATCTCCACGCAAAAATGGTGAGCTTAAGACACTTGCCTTGAAGCAAGAGAAGATCGACAAATCGAATCGGATAGTGATCCACAAAGGAGAGGTGGCACCTGAAAATCCTCGATGTGAGCGGTGCCGGAAACTCAAGAAATTGTGCGATCGTCAGCGACCATGTGGCCGCTGCGTTGTCCAGGGACTAGAGTTTGATGAGTGCATCCCGGCTACGATGAGGAAAGATGTGTACAGGCGTAATCCCAATCAGCCCACTGCGGAAGCGGCCCCTACACCCGACGGATGTGCTGCATCCGCATCGCCTGCACCATCTGGTGCACAGGATTCATTGGGGGTTCCAGATGAGCCGGTCATGAGTGCCGCATCTGCTGTGGCCCCATCGCCTGCTTCACCTGCAGACCCTGATGTGCCAATGCCTGCGACTGTGGACGACGGCGAAACCGACAAAGAGAATTGCCCACCGCCTGCGCTCGACAACGAGCACGACGATCTGGCGTACCTGTTTGAGACCCCGGGGCTTGCAAAGTCTACCCCAAGGAAGGCCACCCCAAGGAAAGACGACGCATTCTCTGACCTCCTCAAGACTCCTACCCCGGGGTCCCGTCGTCGCCCGCCATTGACCCCACGACGAGGCGACGATGACGCAGAGCAGGCCATGACACCTTCCCGAAGCATCTTCACGCCGCGTACGATGCGTCCTGCCACAGCTGCGCCGGAAACGCCATTCACTCGACAACTTAACGCAATGCTATCTGATGCAAACAACTCGTCTCCCTCGCAAGTTTTCGACTTCTCTTCCTTTCCTGTCTTCGATACCCCTGCTCGCGCGAGTGGGGCGCAGTTCTCAGATCTATTCAACAACGACTTCTTGTCCAGCGACATGCCTGCATCGAGTTCGCCGGAAGGGACTGGCATGTTGGGACTTGGGTTTGATCTGTACGAAGATCCTAGCACATCATCTGCGGGACTTTGGCCCGATCCAGACATGTTCAGCAGCGATGCTGTCATGCTAGATCTCGACGAAGACAAGAATGTTTCAGACAAGAGCGACGGTCCTGGCGCGACTACCCTACTCAAGATGACTGTTGGCGGCATCACAGTGGATTTTGCTTCAATGATTGAGGAGGTCGTTGGCAACAATGATGAAGAAACAGACTCTGTCGAACACGCTGTCGATACAAGCGCTACCGACACGACCGATGTCGACACGAACGATGTCGACACAAACGAAGTTGATACAAACACGGCAAACACACACGATGCCGACACAAATGCTGCCGACACAAACACTGTCGCCACAGATGCTGTCGACACAGAAGAGGTTTGTTCTGCGACAGTTGAGAGCCCCAAGACGATGGAGGCGCAATCGAACACAGAGGTGGTTGAACGTGAGACAAGTCCGGAGGCGATGAGCCAGGGTCTAGCACAGACTCCTGAGGCTCCTGAGGCGGAATAAACATGATGACATGATTTGACGGCAGCTTGCCGGTTTGCGTTCCTAGGATCATTAAAGGCGTTACACGGTGATCGGCATTAGCATAGAACGGCGTGGTTCACAACCGCCACACGAGGCATGATTTGAACTTTTGGAGATATACCACTGGCGCAGCGGGAAGCGGTTGAATAGATAGACCCTGTAGTATTATTACGGCCTCCCTTACGGAGGCCAACACCCATGAATCAAGAACAAGACACCTTACTAGGCCGCCCTGCGAGTGACACGTCGCTCGACACGTCTCTCGACACACGGTGCAAAAATCGATCATCCTCGTTCAAACTATCGAGGGTTTCACGCGGTATTGAGATTCTCTGGGTCGTCTCACGTTGGCCCGCGAGGTTCGTTTGGCGAAGATCTGTTTCGACGCACTGGGCAAAAGGGGATAAGCAGGCAAAACTCGCAAAGTCCTAAACTCCTAAGCTCCTGGAATAGGACGGGTCCGAAGGATTGATATGCTTCGCCAACCAAAGCCCCGAGGATCCCGTCGCGGCCACGGGCCTCGAGATGGCGCGGCGCGCTGTGGCACCAAATTGGGCTCTGTGACGCGGGTTCTAGAAGAAACATAATCTCCACCGGCGGCCAACTGGATGATGTCAGAGCGTTCTTTGGCGTAGAGGCCCAAGGATCGAGGCATGAATTTGACAATCAAGACATGGCGTAGCGTGGTGGTAGCGCGAGCGTAACCGGGATTTGCAAGAGGCCCGTTCGTCCGCGCTTTCCTGAAGCAGGGTAGACGCCGTTCCTGGGCCCGCCTTGACGCCAGCGTTGCGACGTGAAACGTCTAGCAGGATTCGCGCCTTTGGTTGCTCACTACTGTCGCACACCCCTCCCCACCACGTACGCAGCCCCAAAGTCAACATCGTTGCAGGTGCGCCGCAGCGGTGTTCCTAGATCGGATCTCGCACTACCAGACTCGGCATCATGCGATTGAGACGGTACCGGTATCGCGCAATTCGGCCGTACCCTGCGCCGCCTGCCAGCCAATATCACGGCGCAGCTCATCTATGATTAATCCGCCAATGTCTGAAATGCGTCACAGCGCCGCGCCTCTCCTGTGACCGTGACTCGACTTCTGTAGGGCTGGCTGAACCATGCAGATCGTGGAGCCGTACAACGTTCTTCCGACGGAGGATGCGTGACCAGTTGACACCTGTGGCAGCTGTAGTGCAGCTGTCGCCCGAGCTGGTGAAGCATCACCACGGACAAGCCCGAGCCGGGCCTAAATACCAGGGATAGATTAACAACCCACATGCCGCGTGAGCGAGTTCCCTGGTAGTCCACAAACCGCTGCTCCATTTGGTTAGTCATCCACGAGTTTCCCCAGGATCTCGGAGAAAGCTATCGTTTTAGTACGACAAGGCCCGAGGTGCAAGGAACGGTTGTTCCACCAATTCCTTTTCCGCGAGGCCCAATTTCGGCATCCTGGTCTAGAATCCGCCTGTCTGCTGACTGCGGGCATTGCATCGAGTTTGAAAAGCCACCGATCCGCGTATGGCCATGCGCCTGGGACGATTTCTTCCATCCCCCCCCTCGTTTGCGTTTTTGATATTACCGTTCGTACAGCCGACCTTCCGCCTCTCATTATTACCATTCCCTTCCCACTCCCATTTGTGTTTCGCATGTTTGGGCCCTGGACAAACATGTAATTATGCTCTCGCCACGGAATCACGAAAAAGATCAGACGCACGCGTACGTCAACCCAGAGGTCCCGCTGAATCTGGGCCTGTGGTTTCTGTATGCGGGCGCTACATTCTTCCTCGCGCTGCGCGTATGGATCAAGGTCACGAGGCGACACGGCCTGTGGTGGGATGACTGGATCTTGCTGGTAACTTGGGTATGTGGTCTCTACTGAGCGTCGCGACAATGACTAACATCGTGAAAGATCATCCTCTCCATCAACAACAGTCTCATCACCCTCGAGTATGCGACTGGATATGTTGTCGACAAGTGGGACGACCGCATGCAGATTCTCATCAACGTGACTTCCTGCGGCACCCTGATCGGGCAGGCCCTGAGTAAAACAGCCTTTGCTGTGACATTATTGAAGCTCACTAAAGGCTGGCCCCGATGGATTCTCTGGTTCTGTATCGTCACCATGAACGCCTACATGATCACCAAGTGTTTCTTCCAATGGGCGAGGATCATCGACAAGCCAAGCTACGATGTCTGGTACAGACTGCCGTTTTACCTGGACTGGACTTTCCGTGAGAACTTCAAGGAGGGCGGCAATGGTGAGCAAAGACTCGAGACTTTGAATGACCCCTGGCTTATATTTGACAGTGTACAACATCATCATGGACTTCACTATGGCCACCTTCCCCTGGCTCATCACCTGGAACCTGGATATGCGCAAAGTTGAAAAGGTCGGCCTCTGCATGACCATGAGTCTTGGAATGATCGTTGCCATCATCGCCGCAATCCGCACAGGCTGGAAGGACGGCGGCAACCCCAAGGACGAGTGGTACTTCTGGCGCAACGCGCACTCAAATGTGTGGTACTCCTCCGAAATCGTTGGCACCATCATTGTCCAGTGCATCCCGGTCCTTCGCCCTCTCATCCGCGACATTCACACCTCCCTCACCTCAAAAAAACTCGCATCGCACGCCGACGGCACCCGTCGAAGCAAGATGCCCACAGGTTACATGGACGAAACCAACCACAAAGCAAATGCCTTCTCTGACGCAAAGGACACCGTCAGCGACGATTCGAGCCCAGACTCCTGGGACAACCAGGGCATTTACACCAAAAAGGACTTCGAGCTTACCGCAGTCGAAGTCCAACGCAATCCGCAGTCGATGGTTTAGATACACGATTCAATTCAATTCAGTCATTTTCTTACCTCGCACCAAATCACTGCTTCGCGCTGAACCACACGACGCCCCCAAGCACCCACCAGCGTGCGTCGCCACGTATACAGATACGCAACACCGCATATCGTGAAACCGCGTCTCCCACGCCCACAAAACTCTCCGAGGTCGCACTACACAACACCACTGCCACCACACGCATCTCGCATGCACGAAAACCCGGGTTTCAGCACCCACCCACCGGGCTCGGAAACACGAGTGACAAACAACCCAGCGCCTGCCTGTGCGAGCGCGAATGCGAGGCGACCCAGTCAGCAAAAGGAGCAGTCTGCGTCCGGTGAGGATCCCGGAGGCCAGTGGGGCGCAGAGCAGGGTCAGGGGGCGCAGAAGACGCAGCAGGGCAGGCGAGGCGGCGACGCTCAGGACAGACGGGCATCACGACTGCATCTCAACGCCCAACAAATCACCAGCGCGGCGGGCGTCGCGGCTGCGCGCAGCTGCGCGCTTCAGAGATCCCCTCCCCGCACGCCGCGCCGGAGAATTGTTGTGCTCCAGGCACACACACACACACACACACACACATACAACTTAGATTCTAGAACGGTACTCATGCACCCCGCGACGGGTTACATAACAAGTCTCGCCGCGCCCACATAATATATTGCCTATGTTTATCTCCCATATTACTTACCTATATTGCCTGCGCACCCAACGCCTCGCGTCTCCCCACCGCGCCCCACCCCAATTTCTGCTCCCCACCGAGCGGCGCCCGGCGCTCACAGTATGACGCCCCTGGGACGCTGGTATGACTTCACGATCCACCTGGAAATCTCCTGCTTGGAAACATTCACGCTCACCCGCCGCCTTGGCTTCGGCTCGAGTTGCGTCTGCGCTGTGCGCCGCGACCCGCTAACCACACACGGCGTCTGGTTGGCCCACGACTAGCTGCGATGGCCAGCACTAGGCACGGCTTAGTTGCGACTCCCTCGCTGCCGGGGCGCAGCACATGGTTTGAACAGCGGCCGCGCCGCGCTGCTGGGCGTGCTTAACTCAACTGTCATCTGTCGGCTGTGCACCCGGGAGCGCACCGGGCGATATTGCGAGGTTTTGTTGTGGTGCCGAGGGCAAGGCCGGGGGCACGGCGCGGCACGGGGCGGTTGGTCAGCTAGGGGTTGCGGTGCCGTGGCGATGCCGTCAACACGGTGCTGTTTGAAGGGTCTCTTGGTGCCGCGCTGCGCGGTTGTGGAGGGGTTGTTTGGTGGTTTGTTCGCTGCGGATCAAGATTGGGGTGGCGATTGCAGATTGCGGATTACATGATTGCAGATTGCGGATGGCATGATTGTAGATTGGAGGCTTGGTGTGCATGCACAGCGCGGCGAGTACTACTTCTGCACAGCGCGGAGAAGCATCAACACCAGGAGCAGGTCTATTACGTTGCGACTCGGCGTGCGGTTTGGTCCGCTCGTTGTACGCACTGTGGTGGGGAGGTTTATTGATGATCGACGAACGTGATACACGATACACGACACTCGACACATGATGCGCAACACACGATTGTGTCGATACTTGATACACGAGACATGATACACAGCGGCGCGCTGGACGCTACGTGCCTGTGTCACAGCGGTGGCGTGCGGCTGCCGAGCTCGTATCAGAAACAATGTTTCCGCGGGCCCACATTGCGCAGCGTGCGAGCATGCGCGCCTTGCAGCATGCATGCGCGTGCATGGGGTTCGTGGGGCGTGTGGTGCCATCTGTGATGGGTACCTAATGTCGATGCAGCACAGCACAGCACAGCACAGTGCAGGTGGCACGGTACACCTCAGCACAAATACCAGGCAGCACAGCACCGCCGCAGGCGAGTTTCTGCTAGCCGGGTAAAGCCCACCTCGCACCAGGAATCGCTGTCGCCGGACCTGTTCCCGGCGCAACTGTCTGCATATCACGCCAGAGCCGCGCGCAACTGTCCGTTCCCGAGAAGCTGCCGCATCACCAACTGTCGCACACTTCGATATACCTGGGTACGTCCATAGTATAGCCGCGTCAATGGCGCAAAACGGAGATGAACGATGGAGCGTGACGGCGTCCCTGCGCTAGGGTGGTATAGCACTACTGTTAAGACCTGGGGTTTGGGATTCTGGGCGACTGCGGCGTCGGCGCCGCTGGATGCAGAAGCTGGAAGAGCGCGGTGGTGGCCGGTGAGACTCGGGACATTGTGGGGCGAGGTTGAGAGCGGACATAATGCATGTAACCTCAAAGCCGGACAGGCAGGGTTAGATATTTGTTGGGTATGCCTATGCTGTTTGGGAAGGACTTCAGTGCTGTGGGATTAGATACGAGTCTTGGTAGAAGATGAGCAAGCTGTGAGACATGCCTCTCCACGGACGGAAACTCTGTGCACTTTCAATCTTATCCATGTCCTTCTTGTGTACTCTACAGCAGCTTGGACGCTAATAAATGGAGTAATCGTCAAGTGAGCTTACGATGCCGCGTTCACAACAGCTCCACCTGGGAGACGGTACTAGCAGATCAATGCTACGACGGAGGAACATAGATCTATTAAACCGCCAGACGTCTCTTCCTATCATTGGTGAACCATGCTGTGACTTTCTTCAAGGAGATCCCACATGCTTCCGCCAGAGCTATCTTCGTCTCTGCATTTGGGTAGGGATGGTGTTTGTTTGCTTTAAGCCAGGCCTCGAGGTGAAGCACGGCGTGTGCTGGAACTTTGCTCTCAACCTGCAATACCCGATATTCGTTAAGTGTAGAAGGGGTGGCTTCCTTGTAAGCAGCGGTTTCATTTCTGATTTGAAATGCATCTGTCTCCGAAACAGGATGTTCGTCTTGCTCCAAGGTCGAGGGTGATAGTCTGTCCACCTCCGTTCCAAATATAGATTGAGAACTCTCGTCGTGCGATGGCTGAGACGTAATTTCACCGGAAGGAACTGGCTGGTAATCGGAAGGTGTGCAAGATTGGTCGAGAATAGCCGTGTCATTGTCCGTAGTGATTAAGTGAATAGACGGTGTAGCTGTGAAGCCCGAGTGGAGGTCGTCAACTGCTTTCCTGAGTTCAGCATCGATCGTCTTCGTGCTGCTTTCCGGGTACCGCTCGTCCCAAAGCAGTGTTCTTTGCTCGATATCGAACTCCAATTCCCGCTTCCTATCTTCGTCATCGGTCTCGAATAACTCACGTTCGTGAGATTTCAGAGTCCGCATATGCATCATCCCGGCAAGCTCTGCTCGAACTCCTTCGTCTGTCGGGGAGTCCTTCTCTTCGCTTTTCAGTTTCTGGATCTCCATATCTAGATACGCCTCTTGCGCTATGATATGTATGAGCTCCGCTGCCTCTTCTGCCTCGTACATTGCAATTGCTTCAGCTCGTGACGTCCAACCATTTCCTGTTGAAGTTAATGCATGCTCTTATCATGCGCGGAATAAACCTACGTGGATCAGGAAGCCCGTTAACGTTGGGAAAAAGCGCACAATATAGATTTCGCCATCGCTCCATCGGATCAACCCATGGCTTTCGTATATTGCATGTCGTTGGTGAATGTGCATCTAACAGATGTCTGGTGGTAAACACTTGGCCACAAGTCTTGCAGATATCAAGTTCCGTGTACCTATGAGGGGCGTGGGAGAGGTGTTGTCGCACAGCAATTAAGGAAGGGGTGCTCAGACCATCACAGTCAGGCAGCCTCCCAGTCATAAGACATTGCTTCTTCACAGGGCATTCGAACTTGTAGGTTGCCGGTGACTCTGCTTCCAAAAGTTCTTCAGTATCTGGCTCTGCATCTAGATCCCACGGGTAAAGTAGAGAAGGATCTACACTCTTCTTGTTAGTATGTCCCTCGTCAGACACCACAGAGTGTCGCGAAGAATGATGACTCTCTGAGCTAGCCGCTGGACTGGAGACATCAAGCTCAGGTTGGGGGCGAGGATTTCCAGATGCCGTGGTGTTCGAAAAGGACGCATTGATAGCAGTCTGTTTTTGGGTTTCGGGTTCGGTGAGAGCAGACGATAGTGCCTCTGATAGTTCCTCCAGAATAGTATGATACAATGGCTGGATTTCAGGGCCCTTGGGTCTGTTTGTTTGATCAGACGATGAAAATACTCCCCAGGATCCTGTTTCTATGTCGTAGAGTGGCCAACGTTGACCCTCACAAACACTTCGGAGGATACAGGGAGCGCACATGAGGTCGGCCTTTAGAGACACCTTACTCATGCTACTCAAGTAATGTTTCCATCCCCCATCACGTTTTGAAACTGCCCAATCTTGCTGTGCATACATCCCTGGAGCTTGGCTCATAGCTTCATCCAGTGTAGTAAACACTTCTTGCTTAGCGTATCGTCTATCGCACGTGATGCATTCGTGGTCTGCCGGACTTTGCTGCTCTCCGATTGTATCTGGACCACCATACGGAGTGAAGTTGTACAAGAGATTCATCGTCTTGACTTTAGTAATCTCTGATTCTGTTAACTCGCGACCAAGGTCCAAGTCGTAGCCAAGATTGGCCCATAAATTATGCTCATCCAGTAAACGGGAGCCGCCATTTGCCTCTACAAGACGTCCTGCTTCTTGCCAGGAAGGCTTTCTATCATTGAACATAGATGTTGAGTCCGAATCAATCTCGAGATCTTGGAATGCTGTTTCAGACTCCGCTCCTTCGATTCTTGTAGCCGTGCTTAAATCGCGCTCAGTTCCCAATGGATCTTCGTTTTCGCTCTCCAGCGAGGATCTGACCTCATTCATCGGACCGTCATGGGTCGGTTCGGTTGCATTCATGCCCCAATGCATATCTAGCGCTACCAGTGTTTCTTCCGCCGTGACATAAGGCTTCAAAGATGAGGATGGAAGGATATCCTTACCCAGTTTCTCTGACAATCGCATGCAGATTGCTTGTTTGACTTGTTCATCTTGACTGAGCCAGGCCAGCCTCAATTCACGCTCTTCGTGAGGCTCTGGGATTAGCAGGGAGGGTCGTGGCATTTGATTTGTTCCATCACACCAATCCCACATTCCCCAACCATCCAGATATGCATTGAGGCTGTGACGCCAGCTTGAGTACCTTAGCCTAGTCGCATCGCTGTGCAAAATTTTCTTGAGGTGATCGTCCAGGGTTTGGCGCTGCTCTTTGGCGCTGCCCTCAAAGTCAAGATTGCACTCTGAACAGCGAATATCCGTCGTTTGTGGCAATTTGCGACTAACATCACTTTTCCGTGAGCTATCTTCATCGTCGGAGGTTTCGTGGTTATCTTCATTGGCATATGATGGTAAAGCAAAGAGTGAGAGCTCTTCCTGATGTTCGCCAAGGTGGCGGCGTAAGACGAGAAGTGACGGACAAACAAATTGGCAGAGTATGCACTCGGCCTCCTTTTGATCCTGCGCTGGCCTATAGCATGTCTTAACGAGGTCAGCGACTCGCGTAGCACTCGCGAGATCTGGATGCTCGAGTTTCAGATGCTCCTGTAAGCTGTCGGCCGAATCCAACTTCTTATTACAATCTTCAAGACATTCCCAGTATCCTCGGTGCACCGAAGATTCATGTTCGAACCATTCGTGTCTCGATTCATAGGTGTGATCTGGCATCTCACAGTGTTGGAAGGTGCAAACCTGTGAGACTTAGGCGGAGGCATTACACGTATCTGTCGCACTACACTTACATAAGGTTGCAAATCTCTATAAACGTGTTTGTGCCATGCGAGCGTATCTTGTACGGACGTAATGCGAAAACAGACAGTACACTCAAACGGCTGACCACCATCACCGCCTGTCGCCGGCAATGGCGGTGGCCGAAGCCTGGTCGAGGTACCAGTCGATGCAGCGTATGTCGTCTGTGACAATGTTTCTATAAGATCATCGTGTTCGTCGAGTTCTTGGATCGAACCTATGTTTTTCAAGGCCCAGGGGATCGACGATGCAACAGTACTTTGGTGCTCCTCAGAAGTTGTGGCTGCTGTGCCTGGCTGCAACTGTAAATTGCCTTCTGCAGATGCTTGGATGGCTTCTGGTTGCAACGGACCCCGTGATGACAGACCTTGTTGGTATTTTCTACGATGCTCTTCACGGTAGCGCAAAAATTGCCGACGACGTGAGATGGCATGACCCAGTCGAACAACCAAGTAATCCGCAGCATGTGGAAACTTCTCGCGCACATGCTCTACATCAAAGGCTTCGTAATGACTGGAACCAATATGCTTTGACTGTTTGAACTGATCATGTGGGGCCGGGTTCCTGATCGACATGGAGAGCCGCATCAAGCAGGTGTTGATCTCTGCAATATTTGAAAGAAGCTGAGAGAGCTCAGTAGTCGATTCTTGATGCTCTCCACTGCAGCTTGTAGATGTATCAGAATCGGAGTCGGACAAATCTTCCCATGGGACTCGAGCTCCGGTAAAAAGAGCTTGTAGCTCTCCAAGAACAACAGTCGCATCCTGAACAAGCTCAACAACTCTTTCACGAATGTGTGATGCTTCGCGAAGCTTAAAGTCCAACGAGCCTCGGCCTTTCCTATGCGCCCCAACATTGCCGGACCAGATGCGAAAGCGACCAAGCTCATCCAAGAGTCCGCCTGCGGGTAGCTTCGCTTTTATATGTGGTTTTGCTACCAGAAGATCATTTAAGGCCTCCTGGAACTTGTTCAGGCAGTTGTGGACACGTTGTGCGATAGTTGAGACGTCTTGTTGGTTCGTAGAGAGCATTGTCATCAGCCGCGGAACTCAGAGCTTCGAATTCCGCGCAGAGACACGTCTGTATCAAAAAGAAAGTGAGTAATGAATGAAAGATATTGACTGTGAAATTTATCGTAGTCGAGTGCAGATGCGGTCGTGTACAGCGACGGAGGTTTGTAATTACTGCCTGCAGTGGCAGCCTGAGGCGGGGTCGGGTTTCGGCACGTGTGCTCAACGCCTCAGCCGTGAGCTGATCGTGCAGTTTCTCCATCTTCTCCAAAACTCTACTGTCAACTGTCAATATTCACCGTCTAGCTTAACCAGCTATGTCTGGGCTCGAAGTTGCAGGTGTTGTTCTGGGTGCACTGCCGCTCATCATTTCGGCAATGGAACACTATGCAAACGGCGTCAACACCGCGAAGAGGTACTGGAGATACAAGACCGAACTGAGGATGCTAATACTTCAAATCAATACCGAAAGGGGGATTTTGGTCAATACCGTGGAGCAGCTCCTCACTGGGATTGTGCGAATCGAGCAGATGACTGACTTCGTGGCAAGCGCGGGCGCTCAAGCTTGGCGAGAGGCCGGCTTTGATAGCAAGTTGAGAGACAGGCTAAGAGGCTCGTATGAGATCTATGTTGAGAACGTAAGAGGCATGGAGATGGCATTGAGACGGATGATGCTGAAGCTAGCGCTGGACCCTGAGGGGAAAGTACGTTGGTCAACACCCCTTACCTCGGCCACCTCTTCATATGTTACAAATGCTCACCCTACTCGCAGCCTCAATTCTCGGATCCTAGCCTGTTCAAGAAGGAGTATAAGCGATTAAAGTTCAGCATCAGCAAGTCCGAGTACACCGAGCAGATAAATGACTTGAGAAACTTCAACCAAGCCTTGATACGGCTAACCAAACAGTCGTTGGAATTAGAACCAACAAGGGCGGTCAAGAACCGCACTTGCCCCAACTTCAAAGGCTTACGAAGTTATGCGAAGGAGCTGTATGAAGCTTTGCGATCCGGCTTCAATTGCACGAGCGGGTGTTTAGAGGAGCATGCCGTGAAATTGCGCCTGGAAAAAAGAAGTCAACTCTTCAAGAGCGACGAGGATATACCAGAGAAAACACAATTCCGGGTAGTCTTCACACACACATCGCCTACGCAATGGAAAGAGGCTGATATACGGTGTATACTCGACAAGACTCTCTCTCTGCCTCTGTCTCCAAATGTCTCAATATCGCGCATGACCCAGAAGCAGGTGCGCTTCGGGCAGATCGACACAGCAGCACAGAGCTACTCCAATCAAAGCATCACCATGACTACTGTCCATAGACCAGTCACGTTGGTACAGGACACGAGGCCAGAGCATATACAGAATCTCTGTGTGGCTTTTCGAAAACTCCAACAACCTCAGAAAGACATATGTATGGGCTACATGCTCGATACTATGCAGCGTAAACACGGGATATATCCGTTGTCTGGGCTCTACAATTGCGGCCAGCAGCAGTGGGTAGCATTCTCACTCCACCAGATCCTAACAGACCAAGCAAACACCCACAAGCGCCTAACGCAGCACGACAAACTCCGAATCGCGTTGGACCTCTCATCAAGCATTCTACAGCTATACAAGACGCCCTGGCTAGACGAACACTGGGGCGACAACGACGTCTACTTCCTGCAGAAACCCGGCGCAAAGCCGCTCGCCATCTACGAGCACCCCTACGTGTACCGCCAACTCGCACCAACCCTCTCCAACACCAACACTCAAGCAGCACAGACCAAATACAGGATCGTCCGAAATCAGACCCTCTACAGCCTTGGCATCCTCCTCATCGAACTCTGGTACGGCAAGGCCATCGAACAGCTCCAGACCCCGGCTGACCTCGTCTGCGACGGGACGCCCGGCGTGTCGTGGTGCACCGCCGAGCGGCTCGTAGACAACGAGCTCGAGTTCGAGGCTGGGAAGCGGTATGCGGATGCAGTGCGGCGGTGTATACGCTGCGACTTTGACCGGTCGGATATGAGCCTGGATAGTGAGAGCTTTCAGCAGGCGGTGTTTGAGGGCGTGGTGGTGCCGCTGGAAACGACGCTGCAGCAGTTCAGTGGGCAGCTGTCATGAGAAATGTTCAATCGAATGAGTCAAGCATTGCACGAATTAGATCTGTCACAGTGGTGTTGCGTGGGTTCGAGGAGATGGATGTGCGAGCAACGTGACGTGACCCGAGGCAATGAATATTAAAATAACGCAGCACTTTTGGTAAAGTCGAGTTCAGCCCTCCGCTCCATACCGAGCCATTGCGTCGCGTCGCCCCTCCCTCTATCAACTCTCCATATCAAGGTGTCAAGACCAAAACCCTACTACCACCTGTTAGCACAAATCCGCACACACAAGGCATCAGTCGTTCTTACCCTCTACCATCATCTCACCCCCACACCCCTTCATTCCCTCACCATCTATTCCTTCACCACTTTCCCCCTTCAGACCTCTCTGTCTACTCATCCTCTCACATAACAGCACACTGCGGCCCCCTGATACTCCCGCCCCTCGCGCCGCCAAAGACCGCCATTGCAGACCCATCTGCCAAGAAAGCATCTGTCGAGAGCCTCGTGGGCGAAAACGCATCCCCACGTGTCTTGAGGCGGTACACCCGCTTCTTCGCTGTGGTGGTGTGCGTCTGCGAGGAGGAAGGTGCGTCGGCGTCTGTGATTGGGTTCGTCGGCGATGATATCGCGACGGTAGGTTGGGTGAGGGCTTGCTGAGGGCGTGCGATAAGTGCGGTTGGCTGGGTAATGTCGCTCGGGTGTGAAGTGTTTGAGGTGGGCCAGGAAGTGGTTGGTTGGAGGAGAGCGGCGATGAGGACCGTGGCTGTCTCTGGAATGGCAGTCATTGTTGGTGTGTGAGGGTTGGTCCGAGGATACTTGGTGTGAGTATGCACTGGTTGGCCGGATGGTTGATAAGTTGGAGGTGTATGTCCTCTGAGGTGTGTGTCCGTGGGTGTGGTCAGAGGTTGGTTTATTAGTTGAAGCTGAGAGTGCTGCGGTTTATATCAAGTTGAAATCGTGGTTAGCATTGTCTCGACTTACCATTGTCGTCTGGGACATCTTCCTCTGGAGCTGTTACCATTGTTCGGCGCTCGCAGACTGGCTGGAGGGTAGGTGAAAGCAAGTGTCTGAGACAGCAGCGTCCTCGCACAGAGATAACCACGCGACAAAGCTACACTTTTGTCTTATATCTTATAATCACCAGTAGCTCACCTGCATTTTTGACTTTTGATGGTGTTCGAGTGTCGTCGAAATAATAGGTGGGTATTGTAGTGTTCGACGGTCCTAGCCCAACATGCTCCTCTTGCGGCCCCTCAATCTCACACCCTCCAGTCTCTTCAGCACACTTTTAGCGCCCTTGTAGCTCTTGCCATACGCATCCAGGACTTCATGAAACAGATGCTCGGCGGCAGGATGCGTGGCCGAGAACGCGCGCTCGAGAACGTACAGATCGACTGCACGGTCCTCGTCCTGGATCGTCGATGACGTCAAACCGAAGTCAATCAGGAAGATATCGCCAGCCAGCGACTGGTGCGTAGCTTCTTCTTGAGGCATTTTCAGCGGCGGCGGCTCCTCCCCATTCATGGCCGCCTCGCGCATAGCACTCGTCGTCAACTTCCCCGTCGGCCGCGCACCCTCACCCTCACCCTGCCCCCCAGGTACCCTCAACATCAAATTACTTGTCGTCAGATCCCCATGACAAACACCCAACTCATGCAGCTTGCCCACCTCGCGCCCAACTCTCCCCATCAGCCCCATAATCTCACTCGCATCACCGCCTCCCCGCTCCAGCTGCCCCACATCGCCGCCCTCGGCAAACACGCGCTTCTCCTGCTCCTTGACCTCCGCGGCCCACGCGTCCAGCACCCGCCGTATCGTGCGCCCGTCCACGTACTCCAGCACCAGCCACCCGGCGTCCGCGTCGCAGCCCAGCACACCGGGCACATTGACGCCCTCGCGCTTGACGCGCACCAGGCTGCGGGCTTCGGCGAGGAGGCGCGATTTCGTGAGGCGCTTGTCGAGGGTGGGGTGGCGGTAGGGCTTTGGCGGGCGGTATTTGACGACGGCGGGCGTGGACGGGGTGAGGAAGGTGGTTTTGTAGACGAGGGCTTCAGCGCCTTGGGTGATGGGTGTGAGCGCGTCTTGCGAGAAGGGCGGCGGGAGTGTGTGCAGCGGGCGGTCTGTGGGGGGGTTTGGCGGCGGGTTGATCGCGGGGACAGGGGCGGGTTCTGTCATTGCGGCGCAGAAGGGGACAATGGTTTCGAGGAATTTGGTATGGGGCGGGCCCTCCAGGGATGATGTACGAAGTACGGCGCGGTTCGGTGGTCGGTGTGTTTGCTAGGAATTTTGTGTACGGTTTGATGATGGAGGTTGTTGCCCCGCGATGCCCCTCAACACCATAACCTTCTATAGAACGCAGGGCATGCAGTACCTATGACGAAACTCGGAGCGCCGATCTACTTGTCTGGACTCACAAAGACACACACCCTGGGCAGTTTGACACGTGGAGTTTGCATAGTTTAAAAGTCCGAAATTAACACCACGTGTAATCTGATACATGCACTGCATTGCGTATGATCACGTACATCGACTTAATATCGCTGAACCTTACACTCCAAACCTTCCCGCACGTTCCAGTCCTTGCCGAACACTCCGAACCTTGCGAACGAACTGACCCAGCAACACTTGAGCGTTCAGCATCCAGGCACGTGCCCACGCGTTGATTGGTCGCGTCCCGACCTTCATACCACCATCACTTCTACAACCAACATCGCAAACGCGCAAAAGCACCGAGACCCGCACTTGAAGCTTTTGAAACATCAACGTGTAATATAGTAATTGCAGACAACATGTCGCGACCGGCGGCGAAGAAGGCAGCGCCCAAGGGCGAGTATATCGAGACGGTGAGCAGCGAGTTCCTTATATGTATCAGATATACACCACTGTCTTCCACGCCTGTTGCCAAAACCGGACCACTCCCCGCATAACCCCACTACCCAATCTTCAAACCCATTGAATTCTTTCCTGTCCAACTATTACTCCTCCGTCTCACATCCCCTTTGCATACCACCTAACCCCCCCAGGACTCCGGGAACAAGGTATCCCGCCGCGCCGCCATAACCGGCACCGCGAACATCACCCTCGGCGGGCGCACCGTCATAATGGCGGACGTGCAACTCCGGGGCGACCTGCGCCCAACACGCTCATCGGCCACGCAGTCGGGCAAGGAAGCCGTATCGACCAGCATCATCATCGGGCGGTGCACCGTGATCTCCACGGGGAGCGTTATCAAGCCGCCAGCGCGGATCAGCAGGGGCGAGATCCACTACTATCCGATCAAGATCGGGGACAATGTTTTTGTTGGTGCGTTTACACCCTCTGTCCCTCCTCTATCCTGCAATCTACCTGCAATCTACCTCCCACCCACCCCCCCACCAGTCCCCCACAACCGCACCCCAGCGCGCCTAACACCCACCCAGGCCCCAACTGCACAATCTCCGCCATCTCGATATCCTCACACGTCCACATCGGCGCGCACGTGACCATCCAGCCCTTCGCCATCATCAAGGAGAACGTCAAGATCCTGCCGCACACCGTGGTGCCGACGAACATGGTGATTGCGTCGGGGTCGGTGGTGGGCGGGCAGCCTGCGCGCGTTGTGGGGGAGGTTGGAGAGGGATGGGGGGTTGGAGGGGGAGGCGCGGGCGGCGGGCTGGGAGTTGGAGGGGGAGGGGAGGAGAAGTGGGTTGAGGGAGGGGATTTGAGGGAGTTGGTGCGGAGTATTAAGTAGGGAGAGGTGGGCGTTTGGTTTTTTGAACTGGTTTGCACATGGCGGGAACTGGGTTCTGTGACTGTGGTATATCAGAAGAGGCTTTGATAACTTTGATGTATCGATGCACTAGTTGCGCTCGAGGCAGTGCAGCTCACTCTTCTCCCGTTTTGATACGAGGGGCATACACCCGCTATCTTGTTCACTATGTCATCTCTGCATGTCTTCACAGAGATGCGAGCCATGGCCTCCTTCGCGCAGTCGCTGCTGGCTGTCAAACCCGCTTGTCATGCCACGAACCTTCTTCCACGCCACCGCCTTGCGAGTATGGAACAGTAGGATGCGTTCAGAGCTCCGACAAGAGCCTCTCGTACTTCTCCTTCCAGTAGGCAGCGTCACCGCCGGCGGCACTAGGGGCAGCGGCACCGACGCCGTTGGGCTTGGAGCCTTTGGCGGAAGCAAGCTGTGCCTTGAGGGCGATGATCTGTTCCTCCTTCTCCTGAGCATCTAGTCGAAGCTTATCGGCCTCCTGACACTTGGGCACCATCTCCTTATACTCCTTGTAGGAACGCTGGAGATCGTTAGCAATCTCATAGCGATAGTGTGACGAATGAGAAACGTACCTTTGCCAGCTGGGTCCACTCTGCGAGCGTGCCCTCGAGGGTGATCTTCTGCTCCTCGAGAGCCTTAACCTGCTGGAGGAGATCTTCATCGGTGGCAGGAACTGGGGCGGCAACCTTGGAGGCGACCTCGACTTGGAGCTTCTGCACTTCGTCTTGGGCAGCCGTCATATCTTCTTTCGCATGGTTCAGTTGCACAGTGAGGCTATCGAGCTGCTGACCCATGGCTTTCTTGGCGTTTGATAGCTCGTCGTTGGTCTTCGCAAGCTCGGCAGCGTTCTTGGCCTTGGACTGCAAGTCCGTATTCTGCTTCTGGAGACGGTCGACGTCGGCAGTGAGCGCCTCGATCATCTTGGTCTGGTCGTTCGCCTTCTGTTCAATCTGTCAGCGATGCACTAGTAGATCCAGAGATATTCAACGCACCTGAAACGCCGCTGCATGCTCTGTGGTTTGGTTGTTGTACTTGACACTAAGGAGACGATGCTCGTTCTTGATCTTTTCAAGATCTTTCTTGGTGGCAGCCTCGCTGCTCTTCATAGTGTTGATTAGAGCGTTGAGCGAGGTGAGCTTGGCTGACTCCTTCTGGAGCTCCTCGGATTTGGCCGCCAACTCTTTGGCGAAGCGCTCAGTCACCTTCAGTTCGGTAGTCTTGAGCTGCTCAAGCGCTTCAGTGGTCGTCTTGCGGAGAGTGTCGTTCTCCGCCTGCAGCTGCTTCGCTGAGGACGCAGATGCTTCGAACTCCTTCTGCAGGGCGTTGGCAGCTTTGAGATTCTCCGCCTTCTTCGTCTTCTCTTGCTCTAACAACTCCTTGTACTTCTCGACCTCGGTGCGGAAGTTACCCTTCTCGAGCGTGAGACGTGAGACGCGTTCTTGAACATTCTCAAGCTCCTGCAGCTTCGAGGCGTTCTGCGCTTTGTAGTTCTGGAAAGCATCCTGCTGCTCGAGGATCAGGTCGTGCTGCGTGTTGACTTTCTTGTGCTGGAAACGCAGCTCCTCCTGAGTGTCGCGGATCGTCTCGTTCATCATAGAGGAATGATAGAGACTCAGGTTGTCGCGCTGCTTCTTCATGAACTCTGGAAGAGCAGCGTTGCTGTTGTTCGCCGCTTTGAAAAGCTGCTCAAGCTCTTTCCAGAGGTTGTCAACCGCTTCTGATCCAGGCGTGGACTCGCGGAGGAGGCTTAGCAGCTCGCGAGTGTTTACGATAGCACTGGAGATGGTTTGAGAGAACTTGGCAGTGTGAGCCTCAACTTCTTTCTTCAAGGCTGTGCCCTGGTCTACAGCGAGCTCAGCAGCTGGCGCGACCCTGTGTGCGGACTGCGAGGCAGCAATCTGCTGTTTGGTAGCGATGGCGTTGTCTGGGGTGGGAGAAGTTGAAACAGGAACTGCTGCAGCTGCTGAGAACAAAGCCATCCTCTGCGGAGGATCAGCGTACTTGGAGAAGCCCAGCGCCCTCGGGCCTTCGTAGGGTGGTGGAATCACGCCTTGGGGTGCCATCGCTGCAGACAGTGGTTGACTATCCGTTAGCAGACAGCTTTTAGATGAAGTTAGAGCTCTGTGCGAGCCTTGGATGTTATCAGTACCTTGGGTGAACTGGTCGTGTGCGAGCTTGACACACGGTATGGTGGTGAGTTGACAAAGCTTGCGATTGCTTGCGGAAAAGAACAAACTTTACCAACGGCACTTGCGACGTCTGGCGACCGCGCGGTATTATCGAAGCAGGGCGAAGCAAGGTGCGGGGTGAGCTGGTTCAGAGTGAAGAAGGCGTTTGACGAGAGCAAAGTCTTGGCACGAAAAAGGCAGTCATAGTCCAGGGCAGCGACAACAACGACAGCAACAACCTACTACAGTCTACGAACCTACCCAGGTGTCCAGGTCGTACTAGGAACGCATGGCGACGGTGAAGTTAGGACTATGATACTTGAGCAGTCTGCTCGTTCCAACTCTTTCGAAGGGGAGCAACGCGCAGTGATGGTAAAAGCAGAACTTTCTTACTTAACGCTTGCAGCCGAGCAGTCAGCTTACTCCAGCTCTTTCAAAGGGCGCCAATGTGCAGTGGTGGTGAAGTGAGGCCCCACATACTGCAGCTCACAGTCGAGTTTGACAGCTCACTCTGTCCCTTTCCAAGGGCAGCAGGACACGCGGAGTACTGCATATCAAAGAAATTGTTCTAGAGCTTTAGGTCCAGGTGTGTTGATGAGCAACGGACAGCCCTTTTACGGGCGAAACGCCTCTGGCTGTTGAAAGAAATGACTGGAAGCACGGACTTGAGAGCGTGACATTACTAGTTTTGATACTTGAAATCACCGACGAAATGATTGATACGGGAGAAAGCCACACGAGAGACCGGCAAGCGGAATAACTGCTTATAGAGTATCGTGTAGAACTCAGTGTAGGAGAATGCTCGCCAAGAAGACCTAATCACAGGGGAACGGTACTTACAAATGCAGAACGTCTCCTGCGACTAGGAGTAAGCGTAATGACTTGGCGACTACAACGTCGACAGCGCATATCTACATGCTGAACAGTGCGCTCATCACAGCATACAAGTTCAGGCTCGTGCTTGCCAGCATCCCCGTCGTCCTCCAGGTTACATACCTCGCTTATCCAGCTCTCCGTCAGCGAGCGTCGCGTCGCCCAAGACACGACGAATCGCCGTTAGCGGACCCCTTTCAAAGGCGAGAGGCGAAAAAGCAAAGACCTACGCCAACAAACATTTCACACGCATTGAGATGCCGCCGGGGACTAGACTGCGAGATGTGTAAGAGTCGACGCCACAGAGCTATCTGTTAAATCCGAGGTTACGGGACGGAGGGACAGGTGAGGTGGGGCTTGGTGTCGAGCGCGCACGTTCTCATATCCGCTGAAGGGCCTGAGTGAGGCCGACAAAACGCAAGGATGGATGTTTGAATGCGCGAGACAGCAAGCTGCTTCAGGCAGGATCGCCAGTGTGTCGATGAAGGTGCCTTGGCGATAGTGGTGTCAGTTGCTCGGTATCGGCTGGGATCTCACCCCCTCGGCGTCCATTTGGAGTAGTGTGCCCCTCGGTGTGATGTGGCCGTCCACATGTCTGTCCCAGCCGTGCGGTAACGACAGATCCAGAGGGCTGTCAAGGACCTGGGTTAGAGAAGACAAAGAAGCAATTACCAGGAAAGTAGGAAACGGTTGAGATTGGATGGGGAGCTGCGTTCGTCAAAGCCACCTCTTGCTGCTGTTGGCGAGCTGATGGAGTGGTGGCTGGAACGGGATGAACCGAAGTAAATGTGGGCCCATTCTGAAACCGGGCATTGTTCTGAACAGGTGCAGCGCGAGATCGCCTGCTGTGGCCGCGAATCGTCGTGATCTGGAGTTTGTGATCGAAATGCACCGCAGGCCGGACGGCTCGAGTGGCGCGCAGCGATGTTCTGTGCGTGGCTGCGATGATGGGTGCAAGTCAAGCAATCTCCGTCTGCTCGCAGCTCAGAGTTGCACGACCGCCCAGTGAAACCACACGACATGCAGGGGACGGTGGCCTGCGGATGGCAGGCGCAAGCGGCGAAAGGCCTGCAGGCCGCACAAAATCCCCAGCGGCGGATTTTGGAGGGTTTGCAGAAGAAGCATGTAGCCCGGGACTACGTGCAGCAGCAGCAAATGGCAGCCGTTGGACAGCTGGGGCTAAGGTGCCTTGCCCCAAGGGACGCGCTGCCGATTCCGAGCGCTCCTTTGGGCACCCGTCTGCTCGTGGGTTGGCCGGTGACACTCACGTTTTTGCGGCTGTGTTGGGCATGGGCGGGCGCTGATCGTGGCCAGAACGGGGCGGGTTGCGTGGGTGCGTCAGAGACATTTAATAATTTGCCGTTGCATCCCAAGCACAACTGCGGCCGGCAAGGTTCGCAGCACTAGTCTGGCAAGGTGCTTCCACGCTTGCACTCCCCCAGGCCGGTCTGCCTGCTGCACATCAGGGATGTTCTCGGATGGCGCATTCGCAGTCTTGGACGTTAGTTAGGCTCTTTGGTGCAACTCTTCTTCACACGGCTCGCCGGAGTCTTCTCCACCCCAGGTCGTAGCCATTCCGTATCGTCTCTTGCACGCCCGCTGCTGCTGTGCTCTGTCCTCGCCCTCCGCTGCTGCACCCCCCGCACTGTGCTCTGGTGTTCCTCCCTGGCTGCAAACGCCATCGCCAAGCGCGTGCACGTTTGTCCAGCATCCACGCTCCACCGCACGCCTGCCTCCCGGCTCAATTGCACGTCAGACCCTGGATCGCCCTCTAGCAGTGGCCGTCGTTCCAAACCGCGACGCTACTGCATGCGTGCAGCCTATACTTAGTGGACCGCCACTTCTCCGGCCATCCAGCTTCTCTGCCCAGCTGCGTTCCCACGTTGTTACATGGCATCTGCGATCATGTGTTTTGGAAGGAAACCTGTAGACCCCAAGTCCCGGAAGAATGAGGACATCGAAAAGAACCTGCGCCTGGACAGGAAGAAGGCGGAGCGCGAGGTGAAGCTCTTGCTGCTCGGTATGACGCACGCTGGCCCACGGCATAATATTTACTGAGACGCAACAGGTGCTGGTGAGAGTGGAAAGTCGACGGTGCTGAAGCAGATGCGCATCATCAACGCCGGCGGATTTGGAAAGCACGAGCGCCAGACATGGCGAGCGACCATCTTCAACAACCTGGTGTCGGCCTTCCAGACCATCTACGCAGCGATGCAGGAGGACGACACCGACTTCGAGGACGAGGAGTGCATTGTAAGTCGCCACGCGCCCGGATGCTCACGGCTCAGATGCTGACTTGGGCGCCCACAGCGTTACTCTGAAATGGTCAACACAGCACCAGATATCGGCACCGAGGAGCCCATGCCCGAGGACTACCTCCACGCCTTCAACGCCCTCTGGGCCGACAAGGGTGTGCAACTGACCATCCTGAAGGGCAACCAGTATGCGCTGCACGACAACCTGAGCTAGTGAGTGGAAAAGTCCAAAACACCGCGCAGTGCTGACCAAGACAGCTTTTTCCAGGATATCGACCGACTGTTCATGAAAGATTTCCTCCCCACCGACCAGGACATTCTGCGCACGCGACTGCGAACAACTGGTATCTCCGAGACTATTTTCGAGCTGGGCAATCTCACCTACAAGATGGTCGATGTTGGAGGTCAACGATCAGAGCGTAAGAAGTGGATCCATGTCTTTGACAATGTACAAGTTGTACTCTTCTTGGTAGCCATCAGCGGTTACGATCACGTTTTGGTGGAAGACAGGAATGGGGTAAGCATCATCCCGGACCGATTTCGCAACTCTACTGACGCAGCCACAGAATCAAATGCACGAGGCGTTGATGCTCTTCGAGTCGATATCAAACTCCAAGTACTTTGAGAAGTCGGCTCTCATCCTCTTCCTCAACAAGATTGATTTGTTCCGCGAGAAGATTGCGGGTGGCATGAGCCCCATCAACAAGGTCTTCCCAGATTATACCGGAGGACCCAATGACATCGACGCTGGACAGGAGTTCTTCGCTAACAAGTTCCGCAACCTCGTACGACAACCGAAGAAGGAGGTCTACGTCCACTACACCAACGCGACCGACACGGATTTGCTGAAGAAGACGATGGCCTCTGTTCAGGACATGATCGTCCAGCGCAACCTGAATGCTTTAATACTCTGATTCGGCGAAGCAAAACTCCCTTTCCCGACAGGCCCGGTTGTGGCGGACCAGCTTCAGCTGCAGCTTTACCTAGGCACGGCCGAGCCCCGCCATACCACCACAATGCACGCATCGCGAGAAAGCCACTGGCGCTCCTTTCAGCATCAGCGAGTCTGAGAAGCGATTTCAGCGCCTTGTTCCAACATTATACCCCACTACTCAAACCGCGTAATTTTTTCTACTTGTACCAAGACGATCTCGACTGGTTCCTCATCGATCAGCGTCATAAAAGGAGGCGGGCAGGCGAGCAGCAGCAGCCGAGCGAGCGCAGTTGGAAGCTCGACCAGAGCAGAAGTGTCGACAGACCAGGAAGCTACGGCGGCGAGGACGTGTTTTCCCCACTCTTGGCGTTTGGTCACCCGGGCCCTTGGTGGTTGCGCTTTTCTAGCATGAGCGGGTGGATATTGTGCGATTTTACTGCCATACCCTATACTTGCACGGCTGTTTGGATGACGACTAGCCAATAAGATATTCAATGAGCAAGCTACAAGCTGTAAAGCGAATGGGAGAGTGAGACTGTGATGAGTGATGCAAGATTGAGATTGAGCGAGTTGAAGGAGTATAAACATGCATGACTAATGACCAGGCCATATGTTGGATCCACGAGTGTTATGCTAGATCACTAATATGCTAGGTTTATATTTAGGCCAGAATGCTTACAGCTGAACTCTACTGAACTATACTGCAGCAACATGTAACATCAAGAAGGATGATTGCATAGGCAGTACGCTCGTTACGAGAACCTCTTCTGGGCGTTTGAAAAGAGTCGTACAATTAGAACTGTGCAGCTTACTGGCTGTGTAACAATGAGTTGGATCCTACAAGGTGACAGGTGACGTGCCTGGTGCAGTATCAGCCTGGTCAGTATCATGTCAGGTGGTGGCTCTCCCGAAGTCGCCCGCCAGAGCACGGTCCGGGTGGTTAGCGCAAAGCGTGACGCTGCAGCAGATTGAGCCGCCGCCAGCCAGTTAGCCATCACCACCACCGCAAGCAACCTCCACCGGCCATGTTCTCTCCTGCGCTTGGGAGAGCGTTCCGCTCGACCAGCGCCATCGCGGCCACGCCGGCCAGCGCCGTCAGTCGCGCTGCGATCGGCACCGCGCACCAGCCGTTCCGCCCACAGCGGCGCCTATCGTCGTCGAAGCCTTCGCCGCCGCCGGACAACTCCAAGGCGAAGCGCCCGACCGAGAACGGCGCGGAAGAGCTGAAGGCGGCGGAGAAGAAGACGAGGCGGAGCAGCAAGTCCAAGGCCGCCAGCGCGTCTGCGCCCGCGGCTGCGCGCAACATCCCGTTCGTGAAGCCGACCGCCCACCTGACCGAGCACCGTACGTCGCCCTGTGTCTCCCCCAGCGCGCCGTGGAGAGCCTACTGACTGTGCAGACCTCGTCCTGTCCGCGCTCTTCTCGCAGCACCGCCCCATGGCGCTCAGCCCGGCCGCCGAGCAGTCGGTGCCCATGCCCGCGTCCATGGCGCAGTTCGAGGCCGTCTTCCAGCCGCAGCAGCGCAGCGAGTCCGACCTGATCGTCACCACCCACAAGACCCTGGCCGACTTCATCCAGGGCGTGCAGGCCTCGGCCGAGCACTACGAGGCGCTGGATGCGCTCGAGGAGGCCGCCGAGGACGCCTTCCACCTCGACAGCTTTGCCCCGCCGCAGCCCGAGTCGCTCGAGAGCTACGCCTTCCGCCCGCCGCCCGCGCCCGTGCCCTTCGACCCGCTGGCCGCCGAGGAGGAGGCCACCCTCCCCACCACGCACAGCGGCCGCTCGAAGACGTTCCGCGAGCACGTGCGCAGACGCCGCAGCGGCATGCTGCTGATCAGCGTCAAGAGGCAGCGCAAGCTCAAGATGAAGAAGCACAAGTACAAGAAGCTCATGAAGCGGACGCGTCTGCTGCGAAGGAAGCTGGACAGGTTGTAGTTGGTGCGAGTCGGCGTTTTGACAATCTCCTACTCTACATACATGTTCTCAGGCATTTTCTGGTGCACGCCAGCATAGATTTGGGCGCGCGGCGACCGTGCCCGCCTTTCCGTTTCCAATACCAGCACGCAATCCTCATATCACGCGCGTTCCAGCTTTGCATCGTGTTTCCGCCCGCAATTTCGTCGAGAAACTTCACATTAACCACGCGTGTAGCATTCGTCCACGAGCGAAACGCATTGACGCAGCGTTGGCGCAACAGCGGCTGCGGGTGTCATGTTGCCTTATGAAACCCGGCTGCAACGCACACCGAGTGAGGCAGGCACGGCAACCCCAACACTAGCCTCGATGCCCCACCCGCTTTCCTAACTCGGCTATCTCCTCAGGCGTACCAAAGTCGCAGCCTATGGCCATCAAACGCTCTCACGCACTCCAGAGCATTTTTCCGCCGGACGTGGACGCTTGGCCGAACATCCTGCATCTTCATTCCAAGAGTCAAGCGCATCTCGCCCGGCGGCTAACTGCTTGACATGGAGTTGAGACAAGGCCTGGCGTCATGCTCCCGCTCAAACGGCTGAATAGGTAAATGTTCGCAGTTGTATAAAGCATAAGGACTGTCTCTCCCATTGACATCCAGCAACCGCCTCTCACAGCCAGCAACAGTAGTGCTCTCTTTCTTCGCGCTTTACATTCTTTCTAGTCTATCCACTACCACCGGCTGGTCCATCTTACAATCCCGAGCTAGTCTCACATTCTTTATTCTTATACTGTATACTGTATACCTTATACGTTCACTACTAAACCACTACTACATTCCCGGTACTAGTCAACATGGTTTCCAAACTCCTCTTGATCACCCTGGCCATCGCCTACGTCGAGGCCCGCTTCGGCCAAGAGCAAATCCCCATCCCCGCCATCGGAGCCGTCCAGGGCGGCGCACCAGGCGCTGCAGGCACCATCAGCGGCGCCGCCATCAGCGACCTCCTCGGCGCCGCCAACTCGTGCGCAAAGGTACCCCCCCCTCCCCCCCCACTGTAGCCACCACCCAAACTCACACCCCCCAGCTCCAGCGCGCCGACCAAGTCGTCTCCGAGCTCGGCGGCGGCGCCGACGCCATCGCCGCCGCCATCGGCCTCGTGACGGCCGAGAAAAACACCAACCCCTTTGCCAACGGCAACGTCCAGAACGTCTGCGGCGACCCCAGTCTGCCCGCGACCGCGGAGCTGAGGGGCATCACGCCGCTGATTGATCCCGATGTCGATGCGGGCGGTGCCGCGGCGGCGCTCAGTAAGAGTTCGGCTGCTAGCCCGCTGAATGCGGATGGGCTTAGTGTGTTCGATCTCATGAGCGCGGCTGGGCTGGGCGATCTGGTGGTGTCGCAGGCGGCGGCTGGTGGGGCTGCTGCGGGTGCTGCTGGGGCTGGTAATGCTGGTGCTGGTAATGCTGGTGCTGGTAATGCTGGTGCTGGTAATGCTGGTGCTGGCAATGCTGGAGGCAAAGCGGGTGGCAATGCTGGAGGCAACGCTGCTGGAGGCAACGCTGCTGGAGGCAACGCTGCTGGAGGCAACGCTGCTGGAGGCAACGCTGCTGGAGGCAACGCTGCTGGAGGCAACGCTGCTGGAGGCAATGCTGCTGGTGGCAATGCTGCTGCTGGTAACGGTGCTGCTTGCAATGCTGGCAACGCAGCCGCTGGCAACGGAACCGCCGCTGCTGGTGGCAACCAGAACGCGGGCAATGGAAATGCCGGCAACAACAATGCTGGTAACAACAATGCTGGCAACAGCAATGCTGGTAACAACAAGGGTAATGCCGGCAATGGAAATGCAGGCAACCAGAACGCTGGTAATGGAAATGCCGGTAACAACAATGCTGGCAACGGCAATGCCGGCAATGGCAATGCTGGTAATGGCAATGCTGGCAATGGCAACGCGAATCAGGATGCTGGTAACAATGCTGGAAACAATGCCAACCAAGGCGCCGCCAACAACAACAACAACAACAACAACAACAACAACCAAGGCGCCAACAACAACAACGCCAACGCAGGAGCAGGAGCAGGGGCAGGAGCAGGAGCAGCAAACGGCGCAGCCGCCGGCGGTGCCGCAGACTTCGGCCAGTGCACACCCACCATCGACCTCGCCGGCGGCCGCGGCAACCGCCCCGCCGACGAACTCACATTCCAGATCACCGACCCCCTCGCCCGCGGCGGCCAGCAAGAAGCCCTCAACCCCAATATTATTACTTCTGCTCTCTGCAACCAGCTTACTAACGTGTGCGGCGCCAATGCCGCCGCGATCGCGAAGTGCGAGGATGCAAAGGCCCAGGTCGCAGCGGCCGGGACCCGGGACCAGAGCACCGCGGATCTGTTCAACTCCGCGATCGGCTTTGGCGGGGCTGCAAAGCGTAGCGTGAGCAGGAGCGTGAGCAGGAGCATGAGGAGGGGGTTGAGGCTGTAAGCGCAGCGCAGCGCGGTTCTGCGGCGGTGTGGTGGCAGTGGTGACGGTGAAGGAGAACCGTGGACCAGGCAGGGTACCTCTTTGGTCCGAGCAACGCTCCCCTCCGACCCTGGTCCATGGAATGCGAGAACGCGGCCTAGGCAGGGTTTGAGCTCGTCTCCCCTCCGACCCTAGGCTGTTTTTTTTTTTTTTTGGAATGACGACTTATGATGGTGTGCGAGAAGGTGGCCGGGTAGGGTTACTACGGTTTCGAGCGCGCTCCCCTTGGACCCCGGCGTGTTTTTTTTTCGTCTAGCTTTGGGATGAGAGGGGGTTGTGTGTATGATTATGGATGGATATATGGGATGAATCCACAGTGCGGTTTTGTTATATCGTGTCCTGTCGTGTTATGTCACGTGTCACTTTGCGTCAAACTTGTCTGTCTCCCGCACACACACTTGCACACTATCCGCCACCACCCTATTCCCCTCACTGCCTCGTAGTCATCAGCACTTACCCTATCTTCACCACACGCGCAGCGAGGTCTGTGGTTCTGGCACACACTATATAATGCTGGCCGAAATGTGCAGACCACGCCTGGTTTAGTGTATCATATAGGAAGCCCTACTGTTAGAGCGCCTCCTGTGTATAGTGTCTTGGGTAAAGGTGCTAGACTTCTCCTCGGTATCTGTAGACAAGTAAGACTCTTCTTATTTCTACCTAGCCTAAAGTTAGTAACGTTGTAGAAGCGCTATAACAACACTGTCACTGTTCTGTGACCTCTACGAATAGCTACCTGAGTAGGTACCTAGCAGAACAGCACTGTAGGTATCTAGGTATACAGAACTCTAGTCTTTCTACCCCTTACAGGCACCCCGCACTACTATTACATATACTGTCTAGTCCTCTCCTACACCCTACACACGCATCCTCCAGCCATCTAGCCACTTAGGATGCGTGAGTACCTAACCCGCGACTGTGACAGTATGCTGTACCAAGCTAGCTATAGCTACAGAGGGTGATCAGCACGTATCAACAAGCACTAATACCAACGCATCAGGATCCGCACGTCCCTGCAGCCACTGACAGTTTTCTCTCTATCTACGATATTTACTCAACGCACCTATCTCAGACGCAGAAATACAGACGCAGGCCAACGTAGGAGTGCATACGCCTCACACGTCCCTGACGACCTCCTTGCCCTTCCCCTTCCCCTCTCCCTCGCCCTCACCCGCCGCACCCCGCGCACTCTCATACTGCGCCCGGAACTCCTGCGCAAATTCCTCCAGCGCCTGGGTGTCGAGACGCAGACGCTCGAGCTCGGTGATGTGGAAGGGTTCGTTGGTCGCGGGTTTGGCGGACGGGATGGGTACGCCTCCTGCTGACTCGCTGGTTGCGCCGTAGGATGAGCTGTCGGCTTCGTCGTCCGTCGCGCCGTCGTCGGTGGTGGAGAGGGAGATGACTTCTGCTGTGCGGTTGGGGGGTGGCGTGGGGGCTGGGGGTAGGGGGGAGGAGAGCTCAGTGGTGGGCGGGGCGGAACTGGGGGCTGGTGGTTTAGTGGTATTGAGCCTCGCCTTTGCGGTGGTGCTGGATCCTGCTTTTGTAGTTCTGCTGGGTCCTGCTCTTGTGGTTGTGCTGGGGCCCGCGTACGTTGGCGGCTGATACGGGGTGCTTGCACTGGGCGACGTCAGCTCAGGAAAGACAACGCAGACAGTGTCCAGCTCCGCCGGAACCGCAGTGGGCTTGCGTACCGACGCAGTCTTCTGGCTCCCCCACACCCCCTGCTCGTCCTTATCTGACGTCTCATCCAGAGGAGGCAGCCGGCGCGGGAGAAACACTCCACACGACCACGAGCCCGGGGACCCCTCCATGCCGCCATGCTCCCGCCACAGCCCCGCCGCATGGCGCGCGAGCTCGCGGATATCTGCAGCCACCTCGCCTATCACGCTGTCGTACTGCGCCCAATTGTGCGGCAAGCGCCCCAGTATCCTGTGTGCATCCCGCGGCCCCTCCGCCGCGGGATCCGCATCCACGTACCACGGGGGCAGCATCGGACCACGCAGAAACAAGTAGGGGAGCGACACGCGGCCGCAGACGACCATATCCGTGTCCTGGGCTCTAGCCTGCGGGTCGCTCCAGTGCGCAAATTCGGGCAGCGTGGCCATGAAGTCTGTGTCGGGCAGGATGTTGGTGAGGGTGGTGAGGCAGGGGAAGATGCAGGGAGGGGGCTCGGAGATGGGTATGGCGCCGCGGGTGGAGAGAGACGGGGCGCAGGCGGCGCGGAGGATCGTGTTCCAGGTGCTGGAGCCGTGCTCGGGTGAGGTGCTGTGCGGTGAAGTGTCGTACGTGCGTCGTGCGATCTCGCGTCTGGCTTGGTAGATCTGCCGCTCGTAGTGCTTGATCGCGTTCTGCAAGGCCTGGAGCGAGGCTACGGGGTATTCTTCATCCGTGCTTTGATCGGGGGTCGTAGTATCTGCCTTCTCCTGCTGCTTCATAGTGCGACTCCTCTCATTCCTGCGGAAGTTTGCGAGAGTGCGTGCCTGTTCCTGCTTTGTCTGGAGATGGAACGCAACAGGACCCCTCTTTAGTAGGTGATTCAGGCTGGCTACACCGGTCTGGAGAAACCAGATGTCGTCGTTCATAGCCCGGCGTCCAGCCAGAGGATGGTTCCAATGGCGAAACTCGGGCAGACTGCGCAGGTATCTGATGCGTTCTGGAGATAGGAGAGTTTGAGGATAATCTTGCGGTTTATCGAAGTGGAGGGATATACCGCGCTTTGGACGCTGCGTAGTTGAGGTGTTGCGATAGGTAGGCTCGCTTCGAGCGAATCTATACCTTGGTCTGAATGAGGAGGCGGAGCTGGTGGTCGAACTGTCCGACATTGTTGTGCAGTGAAACTTTGTAGTGGATATTTGGTATGGATGTTTGAGTCTCTATTCGAGATCGGTATTGTTAGATAGTCTTGGAAGTTGTTGTTCTGTGCAGACCGATGGGGCGCGCGATGTGGGTGCTGATATACACCCACTGCCTCCCTGTACAACGTCGGTAAGTGACATGCTTTTGTGAATTACGAATCTACAAGAAAAAATTCTCGTTGATACCGCATTGAAAACTGCAGCACAAGTTTCAATTGTTTGTAGAATTGAGTACTACTTGTTTGCAGCGTCACTGTCAGCATGGAAGGCACCACCACGTCACTCCAGGAAGAAGTGACCTTGCACAATGACGATAGAATGCGAGTATCTCTAGTCACCAGACCTTCGCCACTAAGACAGCCAGCAGTCATTCAAGCCGCTCGCCTTCCTCGCCATACGAATCGCACTTCACACAACTTCTACATATAAACCACTCCCCTCTTCCTCTCCAGAGAACACAGAGCCCACCACAGCAACAAACAAACACCAATCCACCAGTCCACCAAAACAACACAGTCCAACCAATCTATCAAACATATTCATACTCCAACTAAATGTTTCCCCGTGACCGAGATCCACGCGCCCGCGATGAGATGAACGACTTTGGATACGGCTCCAGGCCAAGGTACGACAGCGACAGCGAAGACGAGGGACCGCGTGGTCCCGGGACTCGTGGTCCCCCAGGTCGTGGTCCTGGAGGTCGTGGTCCCCCAGGTCGAGAACCTGAAATGCGTGGTCCCCCAGGCCGTGGTCCCGCAGGTCGAGATCTTGAAATGCGTGGTCCCCCAGGCCGTGGTCCCCCAGGTCGTGGTCCCGCAGGCTATGGCCCTGAAGCTCGGGGCCCTGGAGCCCGTGATCCCGAAGCCCGTGGCCCTGGAGAGCGTGGCCCTGGAGCACGTCGTGAAGGACGTCGATGCAACGGCCCGTGCTGCGCAGGCGCCGGTCAAGGTGCAAGGAGACCTGCAAGGCGAGACGCGTGGTACGACAACGACAGCTCCGACAGCTCCGACGACGAGTACGAAGTGCTGGCTTCGCTTCTGCGTCAGCGACTGGGCTCTGAGTATGGAGGGTACGGCGGGTACGGCGGGTTTGGAGGGTTTGGCGGATACTACTATTAAGCGGCGGCTGCGGGACGGTCTTGCAGTATCGATGGTGGCGTGGTGGAAGACGCCTGGTAGCTTTGGGTGATTTATAGGATGAATCCGCTGCACAACACTGCTGTATGCTGTATAACAACGTGACCACACGCGTCTACTATCCAGCCCGTCTCTCTCCCTCTTACCCCCCTCTCGCCCCCCTCTCGCCCCCATCTCGGCCCCATCTTGCATCCCCTCTCCACATCACCTCACTCAACCCTAACCCCCCACCCCCCCAACACCCTCTCCGCAACCGCATCCCCACTCCACCACGCCCCCGTCACCGTTCCCAGCGCCACAAACGGCGCCGTATGCTCCCCCGCAATCCACACGCCCCTCTCCGGCACGCCCCTGCGCATAACCTCGACATCCTCATCGCCCCGCTGCAGCCCCGTCTGGAAATTCGCATACGACCCGCAGCCCGCCAGCTCATCGCGCGCCCACGCCGTAGCCAGCACGTGCGACGGCCGGTGCTGCGGGTTCTGCGGGTCGAAGTTCGGAAGCCGCGAGACGTACGGGTGGAAGAAGGCCGCTAGGAGGTCTTTCAGTGTTGCGGGGTCGGGGTGCGCTGACACGAGGTCCGCGATGTGCTGGCTCGTTGCGCCGTAGGTGTAGAAGAGTAGGGTGGGGTGGGCGGTGGGGCCGGGCAGGGCGGCGAGGTTGACGGCTTCTTGGTTCCAGTGCGAGGGGTTGGGGGGCGCGTAGGCGGGTGCGATGAAGGAGGTGAAGCCGGGGTAGTGGGAGGGGTCGACGGGGGAGTCGGCGGCGCCGAGTTGGTGGACGGGGGCGGTTGTTGCGGGGATGTTGGGGAGGGTTGGGGAGGTGGAGGTGGATGAGACGGGTGGGTTGGGGGCGGTGGAGGTGTTCCAGAAGGCGGTGGGGAAGGTGAGGTAGACCTGTTCTGTCAGTGACGTGAATCTTAATATGTTGGGATGATTTTTGGCTGACCTTGTCTAAGTGTCCGTAGCCGATCGCGTGAATGCCTTCTTGTAGTCTCTGCGGTAACGCGGGCTCGAACGTGTCCAGGTTCTTCTTCAGCCAGCCCAGTGGTGCGGTCATAACGACCTCGTCAAATGTTTCGCTTCCCGCTCCCGAAGGACCCTCAAACTCGACAGTCACTGACGGATCAGCGCCCTCTTCGCTGGTCTGCGAGATGATCTTTTTCACCATGCAGTTAAAGCGAATACCACCAGCCTCCACCGCCGGCCGGGCAACCTTCTCAAGCACCTTCTTGTACGTGCCGGCCACAAACAAATTCTCGCCATCAATACACTCCTCCATCCAGAAGAACTTCAGACTCTGCTTCTGGACCTCACTGCCCACAAACGCCCCCCACATCTCCGACATTTGCAGAATCGTCTGCCTCTTCTTCTTCGCGTCCTCCTCTTTCTCACTAAGAAACATCTTCTCCACCGCCTCCTCGAAGAAATTGTACAAACTCGTCTGCGGATCTATCGTCGCAGAGTGCTCATTCGAATACTTCATCGCCTGCTCCACAATCCCCCACACCAGCTCCGTATTCGCCGCCGCCTCCTTGTCGGACAGATACCTCCCCGCAGCATCAACCACCGCCTGCCTCCCGTCCCAATTCATAGTCGTCGTCTTCGTCTCCTTGGCAAGGTCCAGGATCGGATTATTCTCCGTGCCATGGATCCAATTCGGGCCCCTGGGCACATCAGCATCTTACCACCACACCACGTGCAAGACCTACAAGTCAACAAGGTGCTCGCCCACCTTGCCCTGGCAGAAGCGGCCACCAACTCGATTGCGGCCCTCGAAGATGGTCACTCTGGCGCCGTGCTTGAGCAGCACGTCTGCGCAGCGCAGGCCCGCGACGCCGGCGCCCACGATGCCGACGTGCGGGATGCGGCCAGCCGCGCGCCGGAGCATGGGGGAGGCGCTGGTGGGACCCGGCTGGTCGAGGTGGATGCGGTTGGCTGTCGGGCTGGAGCCGGCGCCGACGGTGTTGGGACTGTGGTGGGGTTTGTAAGCCCGGTTCTCGTTGCCTATGTTGCCCATGGTGGTTGTGTGGGCTGGTTGATAAAGCAAGATGAGGAGTGCGAGATTAGATGTATAACAATAACAGCAGATGTGGGATGGGTGTGAACGCTCTAACAAGCATCGAGGGGGGGGGTGAGGCTTGGACGAGGCTACTCTCATGTCTACCTCGTCAGACGATGCTGTTGTCTGACATGGCATGGACCCCGACCGGGAGTGCTAAGGGCGGCAAGCACGGGGCTGAGATCCGCATGTTTGTGCAGGGGAAAGGAGGAGTAGACAACGCCAAGTATGTAGTGGCGTAGACACGGCAGAGAGGATGATACTTTGCAGAATGATTCAAACCGATTCGCACTCACCTGATAACCATTGGACGCACAATACTGCACACGTAGTGATCCAGTCGTGTGACTATCCCACAGAGCCTCAAACCTGCAAGATAGTACGAATGTGGTGCAGGAGGGTGTGAGAACTAGCGCGTGACAAGACATTTTCCGGGTGCGCTAACCATTTTGGGAGCCACGAGGACTCGAGAAGGCGTTCATTGGGTCACAACACGCACAGGCTTACAATGTCCAGATAGCAGGTAGACTTCATGTGTTAAGTAAAAGAGTGATATTTAGGTTTTCATCCTATATAGTCCACCCATCCTTCGTACTGTCGTACTTGCATGAACATCCTACACTTCTCGACGTAGGTAAAAAAGAAAAGCTCAGAGAGTGCAATGAGCTCCAGCCACAGGCGCAGAGCTCGTTGTCTGTCAAGCGTAGTTCCCTTCCTTTCCAGTATACTATACTCCAAAAACGTGCAAACAACAAACAGTCATTTGCGTGCTCATTAAAAGCAGTTTGCATAAAGGTCGGAAACAAGAATTTGAAGAAGATCTCCCGAAGCCCTGCAGAGAGCTGGAGGAGAGACGAATGGTAATCGTAGTATGTGAAAAATGAAAGCAGATCCGGAGTCCAGCGTATGCACTTCGCCTGATGCAAAAAGGAAAGAGTCGTAACGGGCCGTAAGACTGTGACATCATAAGATATCTCAGTGATATGCACAAAGGAAGCTGGCTCCTAGTGATGTATCTTCCAGACGTCTAAAACATGGTGCTCTTGCGCTTCTCAGCGCTGGTGAAGATGAGCTTGGGTGTTGAGCGGCGCTGGACAAGGGTGGGGCGGACCTCGACAAAGCCCTCCTCGCTGCTCACACTGGTGGCAGTGTAAGAGCGGTCGATGGAGGTTCCGCGAGAGCGCTCCTTCGAAGCCTGACGCTCAGAGCCGATGGCGCCGTTGGCAACAGCACGAAGGCTGCCGATGCTGGGCCTGCCGGAAAGGCTGCCGCTGCCGCCGCTGCGGACGCTGTCTGAATCGTTGTCTGAGGAGGGGAAGTTCTCGCTCGCCGGAGAAGAGCTGCCACTGGCGGTGCGCTGGCCACGACGGCCGATGCCGGCACGGACGAGGTTGCTGATTGCCTGGCGGCGCTGGCGAGCGGCAAAGTTCTTGCTACCCTCGTGCTTGGAGGTAGGACTGGCCTTGAGCTCTTCGATCGAAGGTGGTCCACGGGGCTGACGGACGGGGTGCTCACCAGCACGCGCCTGACCAGGTCCGAAGGTGCCGGTCATGGGAGTAGCGGGGAAGCCAACCGAGCGGACGAAGGCAGACTTGGGACCCGCAGGCATTTCAGCGCTGGAGTCAATCGCAAGCGATGAGGGCTGCTTCTTGTGGCCACGGCGGAAGGCGTTCGCAGATGGCGGCGGGAGAGGAACGACATCCTGAGGGGGTGTCGACGACTTCTTGGGAGGCGAGGTGCTGCGTGCCCATGGGTTGGGGTTGACCTCGTTGGGAGGAGAGACGTGGAGGACAGGAGTGTCGACCTTGGGAGGAGAGTGCGCATATCCGGGAGTTGGCGGTGGCGGGGAGTGCGACAGGTTCTCCTCCTGCTGGTACATGGGGTCGACTACGTACTGGTACTGGCCGGTCAACTGGTTGAAGACGAGGTAGACACCAGGCTGGCCGGTCTCCTGCACAGCAGGAGCGCTCTGCTGGAACTGCTGGCCGTAGGCGTTGGTCAAGGGCGTAGCAGGGTACTGCTGCTGACGCATGCCGTTGAGGCCCATGTTGCCGAACTGCTGGGCGGTGAGGGCGAGAAGCTGCTGCTGGAGCTGCTGCTGCCTCTGGGCAAGGTAGGCCTCAGTGGCGAGGAGCTGGGCAGCAACAGCGGGATCCATCTCGCCGTCGTCGTACTGCATCGTAGGAGGAGCCAGGACCTGGTCGTACAGCATGTGCTGCTGCTGCTGCTGTTGCTGTTGGCCGTACTGGGAGGCACCGCTGAAGCCGGAACCGACGGCGGTCTGCGGGCCGTTCTGGTTGAAGTTCCTGGACAGGCGGTTGGTCTGGTTGCCGCCGATGTTGTGCTGGCGCTGGTTGTAGGGCGCCGACGCAGGGGGCTGGGCAGACGAAGGCGTCTTGGGAGCAGTGCGCAGGCCGGCCAGCAGATGAGAGCGGCTGGTGCGAGGAGTCTGGACCTCGTTCTCGGCGATAGAGGCGACCTTGGGCGGGGAGGCGACGCTGAGACGCTTCAAAGCAGCGCCCTTGCCGCGAGACGAAAAGCTCGAGGTCGGGTTGCCGAAGCCCTGGGTCTGGAAGTTGTTGTAGGACATTTGAGCAAGACCGCCAGCGTCCATGCTCATGGTTGTGTAGTTTGGGTGGGGAACAAAGGGTAAGGCTGCAGCGGCAAGATGCGCAATGCACAGCAGAAAAGATATAGAATGGAAGAGTCTCGAGTGGAATGAGTCGCTGGAGACGGGCGCAAGGATTGAGTTGCGATTACGTGATTAAGGATCGTACTGATCGTGGGTAAGGTAGCGTTATGATCGAAGTCCGGCCGATAGGCAATGCAATGCAGGTGGAGCTATTAACAAAGGGTGCTTCAGTCGCGGTCCACTAGGCGGCTGTCAAAGGCAGGGTCCAGGCGTCTAGCTGCACACGGCAAGTGCGGGTGGCAGAGGCAGGTGCGTGAGGCAGGCGCGTTTGCAGATGGCAGATAGCAGATGGCAGGCGGAGCAGGACTGGAAGTGCACAGGACAAACGGCGGGGCGGCTGGGCGTCGAGGCTCTCTTTTCTCACAGGCAGAGCGGCGGGACTGGCGCGCGCTCGGGGTTCGGCGATTAGGTGGTGATAAGCTGTCCCAAGAACGGACTAAGATGCAAAGCTGCACGGGCAGAGAAGAGAGTGAAAGTCGGAGGGAAGGCGAGCGCTGGAGGGCCAGGAGAAAAGGTGACAAGCGGACGGGCGACGAGAGGCGAGCGGGCGCGACTATTTGATGCCGACTGGCTTCTGGGTGTGTGCAGGGAGCGGCTAGCGTGCAGCCGGCTAACTCCACTTCGATAGTGGCCCCCCTGACACGGTGCATCGACACTGAAACGACGGCAGCCATGCGCAGATGGCGAGGGATGAGCGCCTGCTGGCCCGCTCCTGCGCTGATCGCTGTGCAGCGGCAGTGCATTCTCTGTGCCATTCTCTGCGCGGTGCTGCGAGCTGGAGGCCGTGGATTGCGAGCCTCCCACGCCGCCGCCCGAAGCAGCTACTGCCGCGGGCAGCCTCTGTGTGGCAGCTCTGGCACCCCTCGCCCTCGCGGCCCTCTCTCGGCCAGGGCCAGCAAGGGCGTGCGGGCAAACGCTCTAGCAGCTTTGTCGAGCAGCCAGCGCGCTCATTGCTCGAGCAGCCGGGCCTTCGCACACCGCAACACGCGCTCCACCACGTCGATGGCGTCTGTCTGGCGGCCACGTCCAGTCATTCGCAGCGGCCAGCAGCCTGGGCGGTCCTAACGGCGGCTCCATGGCGCTCGCCCATTTCTATTGGCCGCCGAGTGTCCAGGCCAACGTCTGCCCGCAGTCAGCCACGAACAGCTGCTCTCCCTTCTAAATATAAGCCTCCCATCTTCGCCAAACCTGTGCTTCGCTGCTTGCGGTCCGCGCTGTGTGGATGCTGGCCGTCCAGCACTGCCGCCAGCGTGTTCAAGACCCTGAATAGCTGCACGAGGCTGGCCGCTGAGAGCGCGTTGCGCCGAGCCGCCAGACTGGACCGCCCGTCCACCGTCGCTGTCAGCACCGCACCCTCGCTAGACTCCGTTTTTCCACGCGCAATCTGCAATGCATTCCGCACCGTCCGGGGCCGGCAGCCTCCCGTGCTAACAAGCTTCTTCACACGCGTCGCCGCCGCGCAATGTTGGCAGCAATGTTTGCCATCGCGTCAGGCACGCAACTCGCCGTCTTACGCGTCTGCCCTCAACGCCGCACTGTGCCAGCCAGCGTCTGCTCGCGTGGCCTCATCGTATTCTCGCTGTCCGTTCTGCTGCCGGGAGAGCCCTGTTGATCACGTCTGAAACGTCTCACTACGCGGTCTGTGCTCTTTTCCCTCATCTCGGTAGCACCGCATGTAGACCCTCGGCCCAAATTGGGCCTCTGAAACGTGCGCGTGTCCTGGTTGGATTTGCGTTTCGATCCCCGAGGCAATGGCTGAGAAAGCTTTGCTCGCAGGCCTTGAGCACATCTCGTTCGTGCAGTGTCCGAGGTCGTGCTGTGACAGTTTCTCACGTGACTTGTGCGAACGCCAGGCCTCGCACTCTGGAACTCGCCTGAAACCCCTCCCTCATCACTGTCGCCGTTCTGCTGATCTCTCCTGAGATGTGCGTAGGGCTGGACAGGCCCACTGCCGCCAACTGCCGCTCGCTACCAAACGCTCCTAAGCGCAGCGTCGAATAAACGCAAAGTTTCACGTCCGACAGATGTCATGCGCGGCCCTACGAGGTACCCTCCGCTCCCGCAGCCAGCTGAGGCAGCGGCTCTGTAGTTCGCAATGCGGAGGAAATTGCATTGTCGACGTTATATTGGGCAGGGGTGACGAACCCATGCGAGCACGATCAGCTGCTCCGCTTCCCTACCTGTCCTGGTCTCCAGCCCGTGGCCTGGCTGGCGGAAGACGTTGATGTTTGGGTTCACCACCAGCAAACACCCTCGAGGTGGAAACAACCTGTGCCCGTTCGGGTGCTCGCAGTATGAAGGAAGCCGCCTCGTGCACTAGATCTGCATGCGCCCATCCGCATAATCAAGGCGATCAGGGTCTCTGCGTCAGCTGAATGAACTGGTAGATATTAAAGGATCGCCCGGCCTCGTCTGCACCTCTTAGAGCTGATTACTCCCCCAAGCACGGTTCGCACAACACTAGAGCTCCGTCTGCTTTCGTCCACCCCAACCATGCACGCCCACGATGCCCGGGCCTGCCCACAAAGACCACCCGCGCACTCCCGCCTGCACGCACCTGCAGCACCTCCAGATGCCTCACCCGTGATCCCCAGGTGCCGCAGACTGCCAGATGCCTCAACCCGCCTGATCACCAGATGCCTCAACCCGCCTGATCACCAGATGCCTCAACCTGCCTGATCGCCAGCAGCCTCAGCCCGCTCCACCGCAGCACCCACCTCCCTCGCACCACCAAACGCCCAACCGCCAAACACCACCCCTCGTCCCAACCCCCCCGTCGTCGCAGCCCAAACCTTGCACGCAACCTGCCACGCCGCCCACACACCGCGCGCCCTCACGCACACCTGAAACACGCAAGGCATGATGCGCTGCGGCGAAACATGACAGCTGGGTGAAACCGCGGTCGTGGTGGGGCCTGGGTGAAACGGGAACGTGTGTAGCGGTATGGTGCGTACGCAGTAGAAGTGAGGTGTGCATACGCAGTAAAGGTGAGGTGCGCGTGGTGAGGACGGCGTGGATATAGAACTATTATGCCCGACGTCATGGGCTGGGGACGTGGGATCTGTGTAAGGCTGGGGTGTGTTGTACCGCGGGGTTTCCTGCGCAAGGCTGCACGGGGCGCGCAACAGCGCAGGCGCCGCGGTGTAGTGGTCGTGGCTGGCGTGCGCGTTAAGTGGCACAGGCTGTGTTAAGTGCGGCCCTGGTGATGTGGTGATTAGCACGGCATGGAGAGGTTACGCGCAGATTCGATTGCGTTTGCTGCACTGCGCTGCACTGCATTGCACTATCCGGTAGGCGTTTACGCTGCGTATGCGGACTCGACAGACCTTTAATAGCGAGGTGTTGAGATGGACTCAAGATGGGTAGGTTTTTGCTTGGGTTTGTGGTGGCGGTTTTGCGGCGCTGAGGGTGAGTGGGCGTGGAAGAGGGTGGTCACGGATGTTTAGATGGGTGTCGATGAGGGTGTAGTGGAAGAGTGTCTCTTCTTTACCTCTTCACTGAGCACTGAGTAGAGATGGGATTGACCAGCTCTTGTTCCATCATCGCAATTGATCTCGAGTCTTGCCATATAGCAGTTTGGATACATCTAAGCTCAGTCGTCTCGCGTTATCTGGAGACCTAAAGGCGCTGGGCGCAGTGTCACTTGTTGGCATGGGTGAAGGCAGTGGGTGCGCGCTTACCCGAACGGGAAGCCACTTGGCGACGACAGTCTCCCACAGAACGCCTTCGTGCTCGCTGCGCTCTCAGCAGCTGGGTCGCGTTGTCTAAAAACCTCAATAACACACACGAATCCGAAAGGCATGTTTTTGTTCCGGCACACACGCTGCTGGACCAGAGCAAGCCGCAGAACAATGACAAGTAGTCACGCTCCTCCTCAGCAGGTCGTACGAGCATTGCTTCCTGGTAAGTTCACTCGCAGAATGGATTTCATGATCCTGATTCAGTTAGATCTTGAATACAATGAGGAACTGTTCAACTACACTCGAGGGCGTTTTGTCAGTAATGAGCAATATGAAATGTCGCAGCGCCATGTCCGCTTCAATGTCAATGAGCTTGCGCGTTGTGCAGCCGAAGCTATTGGAGCGAAAACATGTGTCAGCATCTCAAAGTATCCTGACGGTATGTATAACAAGAGCATGCTGCTTACTATGGACAACGGCTCTCGAGTTGTAGCCAAAGTTCCGAATCCAAATGCTGGGTTACCTCACTTCACCACGGCGAGTGAAGTTGCGACAATGGATTTCGTAAGTCGTCTCTAGTAGCCTCTGCACTTGTCTAGCTAATAATCCAGGCGCGAAACATTCTTGGAACGCCAGTCCCCAAGGTTCTAGCCTGGTGCTCACGGGCGCACGAGACTCCTGTCGGCGCTGAATACATCATCATGGAGCAGGTCGCAGGGATTGAAATAGAACAAGTCTGGCCAAGTATGAAGATTGAAGAAAAATTTGCTGTTGTTCGGGCTATCGCTGGGTTCCAAAAGTCCTGGACATCAGTCTCGTTCACCAAGTATGGAAGCCTCTACTTTCCAGGAGACCTCGAAGAGGCACCCAGCGATCAGCCGTTATACGTGGATGCAAATGGCGATCGTATCACTGACACGCGATATGCTGTCGGCCCATCAACAGGACGCGAGAATTTCGATCAGGGAAGAGGAACAGTCAGCTTTGACAGAGGGCCATGTAAGATCTTGCCACACAAAGACGAAGACTGTTCAACTGACAAAAGCAAGGGAGTTCCCTAGAAGCATATCATACTGCAATTGGGAACCGCGAGATAGCATGTGTCAACCAACTTCCCGAGTTGCCCAAGTCGCCGATCACACTGTGCGGTCCAGGAACATATCTACCAACGAGGGCAAAGAAGTTGAAAGCTCCGCGCTGCTACCTTGACTTCATGAGACACCTTCTTCCGAAAGACGAATAACTATCGTCAGCGCATCTCTGGCACGATGATTTACACGTCGCCAACATCTTCGTCGACCCCTCTGAACCCACCAAAGTGGTCGCCATCATCGACTGGCAGTCAACAGAGCTATCCCCACTCTACTTCCAAGCCCGCCAACCCCTCATCATCGACTACAGCGGCCCGCCCATCGACGGTCTAGTGCGATCGCAATTAAGAAAGGATTTAGCCAGCCTCGAGCCCGAAGCAAAACGACAAGCCAAGATCCTCTACTACCAGCAATCCCTCTGCTCCCTGTTCGCCCTGCTGACGCACAACACAAACCCCCGTCTGCACGCCGCCCTCACGTACCAAGACACCGACGCATTCACCCTCCTCGTGCTCGCGCGCAACTTGTCCATCCACGGCGAAGCCCTCTATCTCGCCCGCGTCGCCGAGCTGCAAGACGAATGGCCCGCCTTCGCCGACACCACGGCGCCGTGCCCGTTCAGCTTCTCGGCCCGCGAGCGCGCTGAGATGGAGGCTGACGCTGAGGGTGCGCTGAGGGGCATGCACGCCATGCGCGCGATGCGCGAGTGTATCGGGACGCTGTTCCCGGAGCAGGGGGTCGTGAGGCACGAGGTGTACGACGAGGCTGTCGACGCGCTGGAGCAGATGCGGGAGCAGGTTGTTGGGTTGTATGCGAAGACGGCGGAGGAAAGGGAGGTGTGGGAGAGGGTGTGGCCGTGGAAGGGGTGATGGGCGGTCTTCGCTTGGGGACATGGGGGACGGCGGGTAATGCGAGGCGAGTTTACGGACAGAATGGGAGTGAAGGAAATTAGGTGGTACTGCTTCTTCAAGAGATGGTGACATGCGACAACGCTTCCTCCCATCCACGGCAACGCACACCCCCACCCCATCACCACCGCTGCACAAAGCAAAGCAAGAAGCGGATAGCAGAGCAAGAAGCATGTAGCAAAGCAAAAGCCGTCCGGTAAAGCAAGAGGGGTATAGAATTAAGGCATATACAGCATCTCCCATAAGAATATGTAGAGCGTTTCCCCATCATCGACCATCGACCGTAACACATAAACATCCCTTCTGTCTCCGCGCCTCTGAACGCCGGAATTTCCTTTTGTACAATATCTACCGCTTACGCACTGGGCACTCGTTCAGCGTTCGCCCACCATCTCACGCTCACACCACCGGCGCCTCCAAATCCACCCTCTGCACCGTCTGCCTCAACTCCCCACTCCTCCTCACCAAATTGCCAAAATACTTAACCGCGACCTCAGCCTCGCCGCGGAACCGCGCGTTCTCTTCTCTCTGGCGCTGCAGCTTCTCGACGTTGCGCTGCAGGCCGATGCGGACGTCGTTGGCGGGGGTTTTGAGCGCGCGGCGGATCTCGGCGCTGGTGCGCAACGCGGTGGCGTGGGTGTAGTCGATGGCGGCGAGTTGGTGGGCGAGTTTGGTGGCTAGCCGGGGGGGCAGGGAGGAGGGGACGGAGGTCAGGACGTAGGAGAGGGCGAGGGCGGCTGGGGTGGGGTTAGTAGGGTGTTATAAAAAATGGATGGAAGGGAAGAGAAGGGCGAGGGAGACGTACCACCGGCAAGCAGCCCCGGGATGACCAGGCGCTGCATGTTCTTCGAGCCGAGGATCTTGGCCGCGCCCAGCGCGCCGTCCAGCCAGCCCACGCCGCCGACCAGGCGGCCGCCGACGACGCCGGCGACTGTGAGCGCCATGCTGGTCCCGGCGACTTTCTCCTGGCGCTCCCACAGGCCGGCGACGTCGAAGAAGTCCCACAGCTCGATGTCGATGTCGACCTGGCGGGCGAGCGCATGCATGTTCTTCCTGAACATGCGCTCGGGGAGGAACTTGACGCCCGCGTGGATGTCGTCGCCGAGGTGCATGATGCCCAGGTTCTTGAGGCCGTTGTAGCCGGCGGCGGCCTGCGAGCGGGCGTGCTCCTCGCACAGGCGCACCGTCTCGGTGACTTCGTGCAGCATCGAGTCGCGCAGGTCCTCGGCGTACTGGTAGGCGGAGAACAGGCCCGGGTACTCGATGCCCATGTCGTGCTCGCCGATGCGCGCGATGCAGGTGTTGAGGGTGTCGCGGGTGTGGCTGTAGACGTCGGCGGTGGTGTCTTCGACGGTGCGCTCGACCTGCTCGCCGGCTTCGGTGCGGGCCTTCTTCGAGGACTCGTACTCGGGCTCGAGCGCTTGGAGCTCTTTTGTGACGCGGTCGAGTTCGCCCTTGGAGACTTTGTGGTTGTGCTCAGCGAGGTTGTGCAGGTCCCCGAGAACGTTGAGGAGGTAGGTCTGGGCAGGTGCCAGCTTCGACCGGGCGCGCTTCTCCAGTACGAAGCGTCGTAGAGAGGTCTCGAGGTCACTGAAGTCGCGCATCTTCTCTGCCTCTTTGCCCTTTCCTTTGTCTGATGGGTCGTCGTCGCCATCGCCACCTGGTGGTGAGCCGCCCGCGCCCATAGGAATAGCGTTACTCGAAACAAAGTGCACCAGTTCGCTTGACTCCTTGAAAGTGGCCGGGCTGAGGCCAGAGACCTGCTTCAGGATCATCTCTTGACAGCGACGCTGGTCGCGAATGACGTCAAAGCCGTTCACGACCATGAACATGTAAGCCTTCTCGCGGGCAGCGCTGAAAATGAAGTTCTTCGCAGATTCGGTGAAGTGGTTGGCTGCAGACACAACAAACACAACCACGTCAATCTCCTCCTGTCGGGCAAAGATGGCAGTCGTCTTCAGCGAGTCGGCATTTAGGCCGGGAGCGTCGATGAGCGCAATGTCAACAACGCCGTTGTTCAGAATGGACTGGTCCACGTCGCGAATGTCCTGGATGTAGACTTTGCACTGGGCCCAGCGCTCGTTGTCGATGACGATCTTCTCGAGATCTTTCAGATCAAACACGGTGTATGTGGCCTCGTTGTTGCGGTTGTACTTTGAGCCGATGGGGATGGCGTGCACTTCTTCAATGCCGCCGTTCTCCTTGAAGTCCAGCACCTCGCAGAAAATGCTCGTGCACGGCTGCTGGTCTTCGGGCAGCACTTTCCTCCGCAGCAGAGCGTTGCAGAATGTGGACTTTCCGGCGTTGAGATCGCCCGTCACAAGCACCTTGCTGGAGGTGTCTTCAATGCGCTCCTTGATGGAGTACAGGTGGCGGATGCTCTGCTGGATCTGGCCGTCGAGCAGCGAGGCAATCGACGACTTCTCCAGGGAGTGTACGAGGTCGGTCTGGGTGCGGCTGCCCATGCGCAGCTCCAGCTTGAGGACGGAGAAGTCCTGGGCGAGCTTGTGGGTGACCAGGCGCGGTTCTTCCTTCTGCTTCGCGGCGGCGGCCGAGCTCGACTCGACAATGGGGTCGTCGCCGATGGAGGTGCCGGCGCGGCGCGGCGGGCGAGGACGCTCGGGCGAGCGCATGGCGGGGTCGAAGTCGCCGATGGACGACTGTGTGTGGTGGATGCCAGGGCGGGGGTCGCGGCTCTGTGACGGCTTGCGCTCCTTCTGGATGGACGGGTAGTCGGCGGGCCATTTGAGGTTCGTCTCCTGGAAGCTCTTGAGGGTCTCGATGGTGCCGTGGATGGCGCGGCCCAGGGCGTTCTTGTTCTGGTTGTAGCGCAGCTGCATCACGTGGCTGCGCTGGCGGTCGTGCTCCGAGTTGCCCGAGGCGGCGGGCAGCGTGGTGGGCGACAGCGACGGCTGGTCCTCGCCGATAGCCGCGGGCCAGCTGGGGCCGGCGCTCTGGCCGTCGCGCAGGCTGCCTCCGTAGCCCGAGTCGTCGTCCAGCATCGACACCAGGCGCGCGGCGGCCTCGGGGGTCGACCCGGAGCCGACGGTCATGTAGCCGGGTGCGCCAGGCACGCGAGGGACGAACGGGTCGGGGGTCGAGGCATTGTGGCGGGAGGACGAGGACGACTCCTCCGGCGTGGAGGGGTCGGTGGCGCGGTGGTCGTGGTTCATCGGGGTGGCTGGGGGGTGCGCGCAGTCCGGGGCGCGGGCATGTCGTGGTGTCGGGTTGTCGTGGTGGCAGGAGGCGACGCCGTTGGGAGAAAAGAAATGTCGTAACGTGATTGATGATGCACTGCGTGGCGCCCGAGCGCCGAGCGGACAGGGATTGGCCGCGCTGCCAGCCCGCTGACACGTGCCGGTGCCAAATCTCGAGCCCGTTGCGCGGATTGACTGGCTGCGGACGCTCTGCAATTTCTCGCGCCTGGCCGGTGGTGGTTTCAGCACCGGCACAAGCGCGACAGGCGCCGTCCAACTCAGCGACAGAGCGACTTGGGTGCGGTTGACGGCTCCCGCGCGGTAGCGTGCGTCATACGGTGCCGAGCCCTACCCGCTATCACCCACCCGCTGCTCCACGTCCACCACCACGCGCAGTCCCCAATCGTACAGCCAGCTCGAGAGCTCGCACAGAAGACTAGCAGCACTACTGCGACCCGCTATCCCGGTCCGCTGCCGCGACAGCGCGCACCGTTCTGAGTCTCCCACCCCGCTGCCTAGCAATCATGAATGTAGGTACGGCCACCCTGCAATTGCGCATGGCTAAGTGACGCAGATTGTAGAATGGGCATTCGGGAAGCGCATGACGCCGGCGGAGCGTCTGCGCAAGCACCAGCGCGCGCTCGAGAAGACACAGCGAGAGCTCGACCGCGAGCGCGTGAAGCTCGAGAACCAGGAGAAGAAGCTCGTGGCCGACATCAAGAAGAGCGCCAAGAACGGCCAGATGGGACCGCTGCGCATACAGGCCAAGGATCTGGTGCGCACAAGGCGATACATCCAGAAGTTCTACCAGATGAGGACACAGCTGCAGGCCATCTCGCTGCGGATACAGGTGCGCCACTCGCCCTGCTGCGAGCTTCACGGCTAATGCACACAGACCGTCCGCAGTAACGAGCAGATGATGCAGTCTATGAAGGGAGCGACCAGTATGTGCGCCACCAGCTTTTGACCGCAGCTCTAACAGCATGCAGCATTACTAGGAAGCATGAACAGGCAGATGAACCTGCCGGCCCTGCAGCGCATAGCCATGGAGTTCGAGAAGGAGAACGACATCATGGACCAGCGCCAGGAGATGATGGACGACGCCATCGACGATGCCACTGGCATGGAGGACGAAGAGGAGAGTGAGGACGTCGTGAACCAGGTCTTGGACGAAATCGGCATCGACCTCGGCCAAGCTGTGGGTATCCCCGCTCGTATGGTAGAACAACATGCTCACACTCAGCAGATGGGAGAGACGCCGAGCGGTCTTCAGAAGGCCGCCGTGCCCGAGGGCAGAGTGGCGCAGGCAGTAGGCGGCGGTGCAGACCCCGATGACGACGACCTCCAGGCACGACTGGACAGCCTGAGGAGATGAGGCGGAGTGTGGCCGTTATCCCATCTTTGAGCTGATTCTGCCTGCACCGGTCAAGGTGGCAGCAACGTGCTTGTCGCCCGGTTTGAATTACAGCATGGTCAGGTGCAGAACAATGTCTCGTTTGTGTCAATGTTGATATCGAGGCTGCTCCTGCGCTGCTTTCGTGCTGTGTCCCGCTCGATGAGGCACTCTATCCGTCTGTCTCTCGTGCAGCCGACTAGGATTTAGTTACATGAACCATAGTCTGAATATCCCTGCATTCTCCACCCCTTGAGCCGGTGGACATTCCGAAGGGTCCAGACTGCTGATCATCCATCGTCTATGCTCGAGTTACGCATGCAAAACGAAACAGCGGGAAGCTGCATGCACTGGGGCGGCAGCAAGTCACAAGGCCCCAAACGGCCGAGGGTCGTCCAGCCACGACGGCCAGCACCGCCAGCTCTGCACATTTGTAAGGCACCAGCGGGGTAGAGGCAGCCATCAAACAACGGGACGAGCGCCTCAAGCCTTGTCCCCGCACTTTGCTCCAAGACAGCAGGCAGTGCACGCACGCGCACACTCTTATCCTCCACGTCATTCCTAGACCCTACTCACTCTGCAGTCTCTCCGCTTCTGCGAAACTGCTGCAGCAAACTCCGCGCTGTGCCCTGTCCGGTAACGCCGACGTCATTTCCACACAGCGCCGCCTGCGCCCAACTCCAGCTCCTCGATTGTCGCACAACAAAAACACGTCCCCTCCCAATCCCCAACCTCACTGCCCGCACGGTCGACATCGCCCTCGGCTCACCGTGTATTCTGTATGTACCTGCCCGCTTGACGACACGACGCACGGACTCGCGCCGTTTGCCCCTCTTTGCTTGCCCTGCGTGCCGTCGTTCGCTTGAGAGCTTGCGCTGATACTTGGGATCCTTCGCAGGTCGTTGACGTCACCCTCAAACGCCCGACTCTCCAACCAGCGACATCCACGGTGACGACCAGATTGTGATCTTGCCACTCTGTCACCGCACGACCGCACGCCGTTCAACCTGGCAGGCAACAAACGCCGCAGCTTCTCCAGTAACGGAGGCTTGCTGAATCGCATGTTTGGCACCTCCCCTGGAAAAGACGACGAACTTGCTGTTAACGACAGCTCCGCGACCACCGACCCCCGAGGACCCGCGCCCGCGGCTTCGCACGACTCAGCTATGGGAGGAGCGCCCGCCGGAAATGGCCTGGACCGGAAGTCAAGCGATGCCTCAAACCCCAACACAGACAAGAAGAGGCGGAGTAGCGGCGTGTCGCGCGCGCGGGACATGTTCTCGAGCGCAAAGCAGTCGCTGCACCTGAGCGCCAATCCCAACGCCGCCGCTGCGCCTGGCTCTTCGCCGGCCAAGAACGAGACCCCCATGCAGAAGCTCGGGAAATCAGACGCCGCCCTCAGCGTGCCGCAGGGCTCTCTCAACAACTCTGCGGGTGAGTCTGCGCCCACACCGCGGTCGACGTTCCGAGTTGGTGTGACAGAAGACAAGAACAAGAAATGCAGGCGCACAATGGAGGACACACACGCATATCTGTACAACTTCCTGAGCACACCTGCGCCTTCGTTTGGCGGCGAGAAGAGAGGCTCGACGTCCGACGCTGGCTCCGTGCAATCTGACAGCACCAATCAGCAAGTTGCCGAGACCGATAACGGGTACTTTGCCATCTTCGACGGCCATGCCGGGACCTTTGCTGCCGACTGGTGTGGAAAGAAGCTGCACTTGATTCTGGAAGAGACGATCAAGAAGAACCCCAACACACCGATCCCGGAGTTGCTCGACCAGACCTTTACAGCGGTCGACAACCAGCTCGAAAAGCTGCCCCTCAAGAACAGCGGATGCACCGCAATCACTGCGGTTCTGAGGTGGGAAGACAGAATCCCCAACGCCCAGTCTTCTACTGGATCGGTCCTCTTTGCTCCTGCTGCTGCGTCGGCTGTCAAGTCTGAGGCTGGGGAGAGTGCCCAGGTGGAGACCGCTGAGGCACATGCCGTCGCAGATCGGTTGCAGAGCGAGGCCAGCCGTCAGCGAGTGCTATACACAGCCAACGTTGGCGATGCGCGTATCGTCCTTTGCAGAAATGGCAGGGCCCTCCGCCTCTCGTACGACCACAAGGGCAGCGACGAAAACGAAGGGCGCCGCGTGGCCAGCGCTGGCGGGCTGATTCTCAACAACCGCGTCAACGGTGTACTTGCCGTCACACGTGCGCTCGGCGATGCCTATATGAAGGACCTGGTCACAGGCCATCCCTACACCACAGAGACGGTGATCCAGGCAGATCAAGACGAATTCCTGATTCTAGCTTGCGATGGCGTAAGTGAAGTCCCTACTACTGACATACCAGTGCTAACACAACCAGCTGTGGGACGTCTGCTCTGACCAGGAGGCCGTCGATCTGGTCCGCCAGATCCAGGATCCGCAGGAAGCGTCCAAGCGACTGGTCGACTACGCCCTGGCTCGTTTCTCAACAGACAACCTGTCGTGCATGGTAGTGCGCTTCGACAACAAGGCCGTGCGGCAACGAAAGAACGAGGGCGCCATCGGCGTCGAAGGCGACCCGCTGACAGCCAGGGGCAACATGACCGAGGCCGAGGCGATTGTCGCGCAGGCAAGGCGGTCGATTGGCGAGCCACAGCAAAGTGTCGAGAGCGCGGCCGCCAAGATCATCCAAGAAGAAGAGAAGACAGAGCCGGGCCCGGAGCTGAACCTGGATGCAGCGAAGGCGGCGCAGAAGAACCCAGCTTAGATTTCCTAGCTCGACGAGATATATCAGACGAGGGGTGGCAATGTGCTTTAAGGCATCGCGAGGGCCTGGTCTCTCCTGTATGCATGCTCTGTGTTTGAGCTGTGTGAAGCCAGGCGTTCTGGCTGAGAATTGACAGTTTCACTCGTGCTGTTTGACTATTCCCACTCATGGTGTTTATCTACTAGACCGGCTAAGAATTGCGAGTTCACACCATGCTTTATCTACCGGACTGGGATGCCCCGCGTGCAGTCCGTGCGCCGTGTCGTGTCTGCAGGAGCTCCGACGTTCCCCACGATCAAGCCACGCCGACCCACCGTCAACGCTACGCCGGCGAGCTGCACACATCCCCCCATGCGGCTCTGGCTCCGACCTCGCGAGCATCGCAGCAACCATGTCGGGCGACACCGAAGCCCGCCCTAACGAAGCCCGCCCGACCTTCGTCTCCCCGCGCACGCTGCTCGAGCAGGCGCGCCCGATCCTGCCGCCGCGCACCTTCACCGCGCTCGACCGCGAGCAGCTGGACGGCCTGGTACGTGAGACGTGAGACGTGACGTGGGCGCCGGCGCAGAGCTGACTGCCGCAGCGCACCATCCGCGCCTTCCTCAAGGCCCGGACCAGCTATGACGTGCTGCCCATCAGCTACCGTCTGATCATCCTCGACACGGCCCTGCGCGTGCAGAAGAGCCTAAACATCCTCACCCAGAACGGTACGCGCTGTAGTCGCTCGAGGAGACGCCGCTGACCGCCCAGGCATCGTGTCCGCGCCACTATGGGACTCCAAGACGTCGACCTTCGCCGGCCTGCTGACCACCGCCGACTACATCAACGTCATCCAATACTACTGGCAGAACCCCGATGCCCTCCAGAAGGTGGACAAGTTCCGCCTGAGCAGCCTGCGAGGTACCCCGGCCCTGCCCGCCACGTGACCGCGCTGACAGCGTAGAAATCGAGAAAGCCCTAGGCGTCAAGCCCATTGAGACGATATCGTGCCACCCGGACCGCCCCGTCTACGAGGCGTGCCGCAAGATGCTGGAGTCGCGCGCGCGCCGCATCCCCGTGGTCGAAATCGACGACGAGACCAAGCGCACCATGGTCGTCTCGGTCATCACCCAGTATCGCATCCTCAAGTTCATCGCCGTCAACGTCAAGGAGACGCAGAAGCTGCGCAAGCCGCTGCGCGAGATGAACGTCGGCACCTACGACGACATCGCCACGTGCTACATGGACACGCCCGTCATGGACGTCATCCACATGCTGGTCAAGAAGAACATCAGCAGCGTGCCCATCATCGACAAGCAGGGTGCGTCGCGTTGTGCAGTGAAATAGAGCTCCTCTGACACCCACAGGCACGGTCCTCAACGTCTTCGAGTCCGTCGACGTCATCGCCCTCATCAAAGGCGGGTCCTACGACGACCTGAACCTGACGGTCGGCGACGCGCTGCTCAAGCGCTCCGCTGTATGTATCTCCGCTCTTCTCCCTCGCGCTGCTGCTCACACTCCAAAGGACTTCCCCGGCATCTTCACGTGCTCGGTCCAGGACAGCATGTCGACCATCTACGACACGATCCGCAAGTCGCGCGTGCACCGCTTCATCGTGATTGACGAGGACGCGAAGCTGAGGGGCGTGCTGACGCTGAGCGACGTGCTGGAGTTTACGCTGCTGGAGGGCGTGGAGGAGGATTAGACGGGATTTAACAGGATTTAACATGGAGACTGGTATGCAGACTGGGAGAAGATTAGCCAGCAACTAACCCCCCCAAGCAGCGAATCTTAACACAGCGCATGTCATCAAGCACATGCAAATGCGCCAGTAGAACGGATCCATAGAGACACATGCATCTAGCGTGGTGCGGCGCATGGGAATTCTGTTTTCACGGTGGTGTGGCTATTTGCGTATGTTGTAGGCGGGGGAATGGGTATTTATTCAATTCGCAATTACATCACCGCTCCCCTTCTTCTATCACTATCTACTGACGTCCAACCACCAGAAACCATCTGCGAACTAACAAAACAACTCCACGACCGCAGTGCATCGTATCCGCGCCCTCCCTACATCTACCTCCACACCCGCGCCATGCTCCATCCCAGGCCCCTCCTACCTCCCCAAGTCAAGAGCCAAAAATACAGAGCGGCGTCATGCAAGAAGTGAAACGACGCAAAGCACAGCAGACCAAAAGCCCCCCCACCCAGCCCGCAACAAAGGACTCGCCGGTCGACGGCGCGGGTCTTTGTCCCCAGGGTATTATCTCGCCGTGGCGTCGCGAGGGACAAAGCATACGCATGGCACCCTCAAAGAGGCACCCTCAAAGAGGCACCCTCAAAGCCAGGAGTGTGAGTGTGTTTCCAAGGCAGCGTGGCGGTGCGAAGCTGAGACAGGAATAAGGATGAAGGATGAAGGATAGAGGATGAATGCACAGTGACCTTACCAGTCGCCATGCAGTGCCCACGCACCTAGTGAAAACAACCCAGGTCCTCCACACTTCACTCCGTCTCCTGGCCATACCGCGCGGCGCTTGAACACCACACCCCGTGTCTCGCTGCCAGAGGATCGCTGCAAGAGGATCGCTGCACGAGGATCGCTGCACATCGCGTTCTGTCCGTGCTGCCTACATATTCCTTTCCTCACCACTCCTCCCCGCTCCTCTCCAGCCGCGAAACCCGACACAGGAGTCCCGAGGTCGGGACCGCGCTTGGCTACCTCACGTTGCAGATCACGCACTGGACGCTCGCGCTCGCCGAGGGACCGCAAGAAGCGCAAGGCGTCTAAGAGCGCGCGAAATCGTACGGCTGTCGAGGCTCGAGGACTGTGGTGCGGACAGATACGAGGGACGCGGTGCAGTGACGACGGGTGGTTCAGCCGCTACGGCCAGTTCATGAGATACAGCCGCTACAGCCGCTACAGTCAGTTCGAGAGATACAGCTGCTACGCTCAGTCCACAAGCTACACCCGCTACGGCTGCTCCGGCCATGCAACTACTCACAGCCTCATCCGCACGTCCGGTGCTAGGCGGCGTGTACGAAGCGACTCAGACTCTACACTTATATTCGGGGACACGGGTTGAGCGCGCGGTATCTGGGCGCGTTCGAGGGCGTGGTGATGTTGGGTTTGGCGGCTTTAACGGCGGCGGTGGGGGGGACTGCGATAAGCGCTGTGATGCCGATTTCGAGGTTGGTAGAGACGTTGGTATCGGCGTTGATATCGACGTTGATATCGACGTTGATATCGACGGCGCCGCTGGGGTGGCTTGCACCGCTCTCACTGACGCTTCTACTCCACCATCCACTCCACCACACGCCTCGCCAGCCGCAGATCCAGATCCAAACAGACGACCACCCAGCATCGTCTACGAGGCAACACACACCCTGTCCCCGCGCCCGCGGCTCCGTGTCGTGCATCCCAATACCTCACTGACCTCACTGACCTCACTAACCACGGGAGACGGGGAGTCACACATCCCGCGCCAGCCGAAGAGCGTGGCCGGGCGGGGGCTGAGGAGGAGTAGGAGGGGGGGCGTTGGGCTGCGGGAGTCGTTTCTGGGATGTTATCTGGGGTGTTACTGTGCTAAGCAAAATAGAGATGGCGAGAAAGAGGAGGAGGCAGAAGAACTCCTGCCCGTGCTAGACAACGCACCATCGCGGGGCGCGCCCCGGCCGCTGAGAGCCGGCGTGCCTGCGTACGAGACCCGCGGTCTGCGTGGTGGTGGGCACTGCAATACTGAAGACGAGGCACAGCACCACCACGAGAATGGGGTGGGAGATGACGGGGACAAAGAACATGGACCAGGACTAGGGAGGGAGCACAACAGTCCCCCCCTCGCGCCGCTTCGTCCTCGCTTGTCAGGCCTGACACTCACATCAAAGAATGGTTTCGATGCTGAGACATGTGGCCGCTGCACAAACAGCGCTGGGGGTGACAACCACGCGTATGAGAACGCGGGCGAACTACACCAACCCGCTCGTCCGGCGACCAGGTCCGCAGCAAATCCACCCAATAAACCGCCAGCAACCCGTAAATACAAGCCCCCTGCGTCCACAGCAGCTCCAGCACCACGACCTTCCGCACTGACGCCGACACTCCGCCGCACACCTCACCACCACCAGACAGCCTCCTCGCTGCGCACCCAGTTCGCCACCGAGACGCAGGGTCCTGTCTCCGCGCCCGCGGTACCGGAGACGTGGGAGCTCGGCGAGCGGGCGTGCGGGAAGAGGGTGCGCGTTGCGGCGAGTCTTGAGGAGGGGCTGGGTAAGAATGGGTTGGTGGTGTTTGAGGAGGGTGCTGTGGCTGCTGAGGCGTTGTTTGTCCGCGGTACTGGGGGCGAGGTGGAGGTCGTGGAAGTCAGAGGTGGGCAGGTAGGTGGTTTGAGGAGAAGGTCGCTGGGAGGGGATGGCGATGGGGATGGGGATGGGCGGTTTGGTCTCTCTGCGCTTCCCTACCGCTCCACTCCTACACTCATGGACGAGGCTTTGCGGGTAGATACGCCAGCACCGTCCGCAATCACACCAACTACCGCACCGGCGCTCTGAGCGTCTAGCTCCAGCACCATACTCCACCGTCTACCGGGGGCACCAGACACCGCACAGCACTCACCCAAAGACTGCGGTACCTCTGATCATCATCCTTCCATCTCAGGCGGCTCCTTTAACGATATAATCGTTAGCGATATATACTAAACCCTTAGTAGTATAGTATAGTAAGTTAATAGGACTTTTGTAAGGTAATGATGTAGTACATATAACCTCCCTGTACTCTGACCCACCTCGCTAAAGCACTGTCATCGCCGCGCATATACTAGCTTACTTGCCCCACAGCTACATTAGTCGGGTACCATCTTGAAGCATTAACACGTTATCACAATGCCGCAATATCGAGCCAGTCTAGACTCAAGCTATGCTCTTATAAACACAACAAGGCACCCTCTGTACTTCTACCAATGGCGCGCGTAGCAATCGCAGGTGGCCTCGGTAAATTCGGCCGTACACTCGTCGAAGTGCTGGCTGAGCAGGGCAAGCATGAGACTTTTACCCTTAGCAGGAAGAAGGTACGTCAATCTCCCCCCTCCCTCATAAGCTTTAGCTATACTTACCCTCTCGACGTGCATTGTGTCAACACCCGTCTGACGCACTTTGCAGGCCGCAGAATCCACGCCCAATGCCCATGTGTTGCGTGTTGACTACACCAACGTCGAATCACTTGCGCGGATCCTGGAGGAGAATCGCATTGATACTGTGATTAGTACGCTTGGGTACCACGGCAACGCGCTCGAAGTCGCGCAGATAAACCTTATCCATGCTGCTGTAGCAAGCACATCCACCCGTCGCTTTATCCCGTCGGCGTTCGCCATCGCGTACCCAGAATCGTAGGGCTTCACAATCTTATTTGTTGTTCCACGAGTCAACGTTGCTGACACCCGTAGCTCTGTCAAGCATCTCCCGACGCTGACGCACTACTTCGCTGCGATCTCCCTGCTGAAGACGTCGCGTTTGCAGTATACCATTTTCCTGAACGGCTGTTTTCTGGATTACTGGGGCATGCCGCACATCAAGACGCACTTGTCGCCCGCGCCGTTCGCGGTTGATGTCCAGCACAGGCGGGCTGCGATTCCGGGCGACGGCGAGACGAGGGTGACATTCACGTATAGTTTCGACGTGGCGAGATTTGTGGTGCGGATGCTCGACGAAGAAGAATGGGAGGAGGTTAGCAAGGTGGCGGGCGACGTGAAGACGTGGAACGCGTTTGTGCGTACTGCTCAAGAGCTTCTTGGTATTGTGTTTCCGGCCAGTGGAGAGAGATACACGAGCTGACGCGTGCAGGCGAGCCCTTCGATGTCTCGTATGACACGATCAGTGACCTTGAAGAGGGGAGGTTGACGGAACTGCCGGCTCAGGTAGACTGCTATGGAGCCATTCCCAAGCCGCAGTTCCAAAGCTTTATGAGCATCTTCTCAAGGTGGACGGCGGACGAGAATGTAAGCTTTGTGGAGGGGACGCTGAATGAGAGATTTCCCGAAATTGAATGCTTGAGTGTGGAGAACATGTTAAAGAAATGTTGGGTAGGCATGTAAGTTTTGGCAGGCCTATCACGAAAATCGAAATCTGTGTCCTTGTTGCTCGCTTCTTCCTACTCCTGTATCTTGTGTACCCCTTTTATCGTTACTGATGTGTTTGGGTGTATTTACATAGAGCAGTAGGCCTTTCCACGCATATCTATGCTAAGATCGACCCACTATGCTGGAAGCCATTCGCTAGGACAGCTGGCTTTCCTTCTCCTAATCGAGTATGAACATTCGCTCCGTAGGCATGTATGTTGCTCTATACGAGCACGCCTGCGCGGGGAAAAGAGTCTGGATTTAGACCACGGACACCAATACCCCTGAAGGTAGGGACCGTTAGGGTAGAGGACGAGCTGTCCGAAGACGAGCAGGGTGCTTCAGGTACCAGGTGCCAATGAAAAAGACATCGTGTGTGCTGGCAACATGGATGTACAGGTGGAATACTCGTAAGCATACTCCAGAAAATCGTTCGAGCACTTCTAGAGGGTACGTCGAGTTGTCATTCTGGGGAAAATCACACGAGGCCCATCGAGAAGCGAAACAAAGTCCTGCGCGAGAGGTAGTTGAAACTGCCCCGTCTCCAATAGATGGACTGAACACGGTGTATGTAGGCCAGGAAATGAAGTGCTTAAACAGTTGATGAAATTTGTTGTGAGCGTTTACGTCATAACTATTGAAATCGGCATCTGGAAGGCGCCGCCTTCACTCTGTTCTCTACCTCACCGTCACTCTCACCTCACCTTAACCCTTACCCCACCTTAGCTTCTACCCCGCCTCGACTCTCACAACCACAACCACAACCACAACCACAACCACAACCACACCAAACGCCAACACCACTTCGTCACTGAAGAAATCTACCGCGCCCTTCAGGTCACGAGAAAGCATGGCACCGCCCCGAAAGAAGCGCAAGGTCCTCAGAGACCTTGCAGACACCTCCGGCGCAAAGTTAACTGCTATCGATCTGTAAGTAGTCACTCTCAAATCGTGGCTCGGTCTGATGTACCTTGGTAAATACAGCTAATATGGATGGCCAGAACGACGCACAACTCGCAGCAAGCTTCTCCGCTCTTTCGACTGCCTGCTGAGCTTCGGATTAAGATCTGGAGGTATGCGTACGACGATATAGAGATCGACATCGAACCGAAGTGTTACCACATGAGACTCTCTGATCCGCTTGTTCTCAGCTATAGCCCGAGGAGTGACAGTATCGGCAATCCCCCGGGCTTCGTGTGCAAGCAGCACTGGATCGAGACATCTGCGTATGCTCTCGCGAGATGCACCTTCCACTTTTGTGACCCAGTCATTTTCTACGCATTTGTGAAGTCTGGCGACCCTATCGTCCCTCACGTACAAAGAGTCTCGATCGACTTTGAGTTGAGCGATGAAGAGTCGTCCGATACCGCAAAGAAATGGGCAAAGGTGCTCTCGCTCAAGTCTCTTGTAGGGAAGTTGAAGAGCCTGGAAGGAGTGGCCTTGGAAATGGATCTTTATGTGGGGGAGGAAGATCAAGATGCAATTGAGGATATGATGGCTTCCTGGGATTATCGGGGACTGCCCGCGATCATTAGATACTTCCAGCAGCACAAGTTGAAGGAAGAACGTACCTTCGTTGACGCCCGTCACCAACTCATCGCCTTCGGGCTCGAGGATACCAACGTTCCCGCCGACTGCTGGGTCAAGAACGTAGCTCGCATGCACCTGCTAGACTACCAAGGAGACATATATGCTAGAAACAGGTATCTTCTCAAGGAATGAGGGAGGCATCTCGGGAGGTGGAGCCGTCTAATGCATGTTTCAGCGCATGAGCAGACTTCAGTCATGTAACAACACTGAGCTCGAGGCAATGCAATTCTGATTTTGAAGTCATTATGTACGATTCCCATTAAATGAGTCTTTTCACTCCGTTTGCACCTTCCACAAACAAGCATGTAATCGCAACGGCGCTTGGCGCCCACATTCACTCAAAGGTCGAGAAACGCTTCACCACAACCACTCCACCGTGTGCCAACAACTTGACTTCAACACCATGCCTCCGCGAAAGCACAAGTCTACCAGCAAGGCGAAGTGGCAGAAACCACCCCCGCAACAGCACTCCGACGGCGACCATGCCATCGACTTGTAGGCTCTCCGACAGCCTGGCGCGCGCCACACTGACGAGTTGCAGGACTGCCCAGAACGCAATTCAGTCCCCGCTCCTTCGCTTGCCGGCTGAGCTACGCAACAAGATCTGGCAACTCCTCTACGGCGACCAGCACCTCGAGGTTGCCATTTGTCGGTGGGACCGGAAAGATTTCGACATGGAGTTTAGTATCCTCCGACGCGAACCTGGGCTATCCGTAAGCTGGGAACGCCCCGTACATGTCCCGAAGCCTTTCTGCAGACAGGCTTGGTCTGAGTCGATGGCTGTGTTCTTTTCGTCAGCAGTGTTCCACTTTCGAGACGTGACGAGGCTTCGCCGACTGATTTCGTCGCTTCCTCATCAGCCACTCGTTTCGCGCATCCAGCGGATCGGACTCGCGGGCTTCATTCTCCGCCAGCATGAATGGATGGGTTTACATGGAAAGCTTGACATGGTTACCGTGGGCAAAATTGTGAGCTTGAAGGGACTGGAATGGAGCATGGTGGTGGAACAGGAGGACGCGCAGCTGCTTGCACAGATGAACCACGATACCCTGTGGGAGTCTCTGCAGCTCGCAAAGATGGTTGAGATGTTCCAGCAGCACAAGCTCAGGGAGGATCTGACAACTGTCACCATCCATGACTACACCGGCTATCCCTTCCCTGGCAACGTAGCAGCATTGAGCGACAAGTTGCGTAGACGCCTCTTGGAGCACACGCCTCGGAGGTATTCCAGGCGAGGAAGAGGCCGCATGAGCAGTCCATAGGGCGGCCTCGAGCGGCTCACGGCTATTCAGTCAGAGTTTGGCCGACCTTGAACAGCTGCGACACCCTCCTGGAGCATGTAACTTGCTGGATACATGCCACGCCGGTACACTGTATCAGCCCAACGCTTCCGCTGTACGCAGAGAGGCTACTCCGACGCATCTGCGGCAGCACAGCTCCGGGCGAGAAAGCTTGTAGTACAGCTCACATGTACTTGAATATCTTCAGGATTTTGATGGATGTAACTAGGCAGCGAAAGCATCGAATAAACACACAAGATCAGTCAGGCGTTCAGCCGTGCGATGTGGATGTCTGAACATGTAGTGTGAAGTCGCCGCCGCTTAGTCATGGCTTAGTCACAGAATTTCTTCATCGCCGCACCTCTCCCGACCGCAACACCACCCGCAGTCCACAGCCATCGCCGCCATGCCGCCCCGGTTACAGCTCCTGCGGCTCGCCCGCCCGGTCCTCTCGACATCACGGCCAACGGTCCAATTTGCACTCCCCCTCCAACAACGCTGCGCCTCTATCCTCTCCGCGCTCTCCGACACCAATGGCGCCTACAGCAAGCGCATCAAGCGCGGTCGCGGACCCGCCTCGGGCAAGGGAAAGACAGCCGGACGCGGTCAGAAGGGTCAGCATGCGCACGGCAAAGTGCCCGCGGGCTTCGAGGGTGGCCAGACGCCGCAATGGATCACCAACCCGGAGCGCGGCCGCGGCAAGTACAACCCGTTCAAGGTCGAAATGAGCCCCGTCAACCTCGACCGCATCCAGAGCTGGATCGACCAGGGCCGCCTCGACGCCTCCAAACCCATCACCATGAAGGAGCTCGCCAAGAGCCGCTGCCTGCACGGCGTCAAGCGCCACGGCGTCAAGCTGCTCGCGCGGGTGCGTACCCTCCACACACACTGCTGTTGCGTGCCGTCTCTAACCCCTCGCCAGAACCCCGAGCTCCTCACAACCCCCATCCACATCGTCGTCTCCCGCGCCTCCGCCGAAGCAATCTCCCGCATCGAAGCCCTCGGCGGCAGCGTAACCACGCGCTTCTACTCACCAACCTCGATCAAGCGCGTGCTACGCTCGGACTCGCACCCCACCATCTCGCTCGACGCCTCGCCCGCCTTAATCGCGCAATCCGCCTCCTCCACGCCCTCGCTAATCCCCAGCCCCGTGCTCGACGCGCTCGCATCCACGGGCGCGGCCCGCAAAGAAGCGCTCGCCGCTGTCATGCGCCGCGTGGGTGCGCAGTACAAGTACCGCCTGCCCGACGCCACGGGCCGTAAGGATATCGAGTACTACAGGGACCCCGCGCATAGGGGCTATCTGGCGTGGACGCTCAAGGAGAATGAGTCGCCGAGTTTGTTCTTTAAGACGCCGGGGGGCGCGGCAAGGAAGGAGGGCGGGAATGCGAAGAGGGTTGCGGCTAAGGCTTCGGCGGAGAACAGGCTGTTTTAAGCGGGGAGCGGGGGTGGAGGGGGGAATCGTGGATTGTATCATAGCTGTGTACATTGGGTGCTGGCGCAGGGTGTATGAGTTGGATGTAGGAAGCATGCAGAGCAACGCAGAATTACATATCACCAACCCACAACTTCAAGCTCGCGGACGCAATCTGCAACCGAAATGCTACGCACTGCAGCATCTCTTGCCTCCACCTCCACGCATGTACGTATGCGAGTCGAGAGCCCACGGCATCTCGTCTCTCGACACGTGAATCACGCACCAGAGACTACCCTGCCTATCTAGACACAAAGCACACACCGGACCTCACAGAGCACACCTCGGACTTCACAGCACGGCACACGCCGCGCCCGCAACGTTCGAGTGTTCTCACTCTTTCGCGCACGACGACCCCCCATCGCGGCAAGCCAAGCACGCCTCCCTCCTCCCAGACGTGCTGCAGCTCCTCCTGCGCACCCAGACAAGACGCACGTCACTTCCAGCGCGGAGGCATCCACAACAACGCGCGCCGCCGCTTACGCTCAGTGGCTGGGATACTTAGCTGGGCGAGTTAACGCCGTGGTGCCGTCGCTGGTGGTGTCGTCGCTGGTGGTGTCGTCGCTGGTGGTGTGTGGATGCGAGGAGACACTCCAGCGCGAGAACCAAGGGCCCGCACACATCCCGCTGGGACGACTCGAACACCCTGCCCGCCGCGCACCGCACCTACACTTGCACCCCGAGCCTCCCCCGGGCCGCGACGAGCGCTGCGCTCGCTGCCCGCGGACACGGGCGTGCGAAGCCACACACCCCCCCGCGCCAGACTACATCTCCAGCGTCTCCAGCGTCTCCAGCGTCTCCCACGCCAGCAGTAGCAAGCGCCGGTGGACGACAGCACAAGGTCCCGCTCGCTCGCTGGGCCGTAGTCGCACAGGCGCAGGAGCACAGCACCGGGGCCCGAGACGGACGGGGCTCTGCAGCGACGGGGCGCAGCCACGGGCGGTGGTGGGAGTGCGAGTCTACAGGCGCCGGGAATGCGTTTGCACGGCTGGGGGTGCTGTTGTTGTTTTTCCTCGGGGCGCGGATAGTCGGATGGGGCGCGGTTCGTGTTCGGGGTGCGGCTAGGCTGGCCAGCAGCAGCAGCAGCAGCAGCAGCACATGTCTGCTGTTTCGGGACGTGACACGGGGAGTCTGTTTTGCAAGCAGCGCGGAGGAGCGAGGACATGGAGGAGGAGGGCCTCGGTGCTGTGCGACGAGGCGCCGAATGGGGGCGCGTCGGCGGATGCCTGGATGGAGACACCTGCAGCCCCCGCCTTGGCTGTCTGTTTTGCGGGCTCGAGGGCGCGACGAACCAGCGCGTTGCTGCGACTGCGGACGCGAGCTGTGGCGCCGGGAAATCCCTCGAGAGGCTGTACAGTGCCCAACGCGTACGGGCAGTCAGGCATGCAGACCGCAACTCAGCGACCAGACGTAGGTACACGGTCGGAGCGGTAAGAAGGTGCTACTGCCGCGCTACACGTCGGCGTCAATGCGTCCATTGCGCTGACAAGGTTCGAACGTCCAAGTGTGCCTTGTGCGATAGTGCCCGGGTTTGGGCAGATAGGAAGGGACTCCTCAACACGCTGCATCCTTCAGGATCATGACACAGGCGGTCCAGCGCAAGTCAAGGAATTGGGGCACAGCGACATTCCACGAGACCGGTGATGGGATGCCTTGGAGTCGGGCTCGGAGCTTCTGGAGAGGACGTGGAGTGTGGGCATGTGGCCGAAACCCCATTGGTCGACACTCAAGTCGTCTTACCTGCTTTTTCTAGCCCGGGCGGGGCATCAAAGTGGAAGAACCTGAAAACGCTGTGTAAAGGAGCTAAACTTAAACCCGCGATTGCGGTTTGGCCAGGGAAGGGGTCTCCAGACTCCGAGGTACAGCCTTCGCGCATGCAAAAGATTTGCTGTTGAGCATTCTTTCGTTGCATATGACCCAGGGCAATGCATTCGCGCAAGGTCGGTGGGATTCCCTGCTGCCTGATTTGGCAAACACGAATTGCCGGAGCCAGGATGTGGTTGTCGTGTTCCGGATGACAGGCTGAAGCGCACCGCAATCGCAGATGATGCCTTTGTAAGGTCGTAACCGGTAATAGAGGCAATCCTGGTGTAATAGACTCAATCCTAAGTTGGCAGATCGACACGAGGAGGCTAAATACATCCAACATGTTGACGTTCCGCAAGAGGCTTGCATCGTTGCAGTTTCGATACTCATTAGGGCTTGGTTAGCTGATGCGTAATAAGTTATTAATGCACAGTGTGTCGGCTGCTGCACACGAGTAGATTGCGCTAGAGGACATGCCGTGGTGCTCCTCGGCAAAGACGACGGTTGGAGGCATAGGCCGTATTGATTCAGGATGTGTCGTGATGTGATGGACGCGTCTCAGCGCGGTACGTCTCAGCGCGGTACGTCTCAGCGCGGTACGTCTCAGCGCGCCATGGAGGAACTAATAATGGTTCCAAACACGGCATAGGCTAGTCGCACCCAACGCTTGCTCACGGCTGGGCAACGACTCGTAAAGCAGACGATGCCGAGTGTCATCCGTATCACCCCCACTAATCCTGATGAAAATTACTTTCGTTTCTTTGCATCGGAACCAGATTCGTCATCTCCACAACTCATTCGGACTTTGCGGGATCGACGTCGTAATTGCATGCGGCATGTGTGTGTCAAAGGGACTGGTGGACCGCTACGAGGTTAGCTCCTTGATGAGGCCATGCTCACGCCAACATCAAGTTGTATCACGACTCACTATGGGAGTCGTGCAGGTGTGCTGAGGTTGATTGCATCGAGCTGAGGGTTGCAGATGTGATGTGAGGTTTCAATTCCTTGCCAAATATGCACAAATAGCCGAGCATGCCATCAGCCTGATGGGGTCAGCCCCTTCATTGAGGTGGGAGGCGGCTATCCGTGTTGGGCAGGTATATTGCCGGTCCTTTCAGGACAAAGACAGGCTTGCTTACGTGGACGCCGAGGGCGAACGCAGCATCCCTGTCGCTGTTGGGATGATGACAAGACGTCTCGCCTTCTGCTCCACCATGCCAACGACAAACTTGTCGTCAAGCAGGATCACCGGCGGCAGCAGGACACGGAAGACAGATTGTGGTTCCCAGGATGTTGCGTCTCCCTTGCGTCGCGCCTCCGATTACCATCCCCGTCACGGTTACACATTTAGCGCTGCTGGCCTCACCAGAGGCGTTGCCTATCAACGACCAGGCCGTTTGCCGGCCGAGCACCGCGTCTTGAGGAGCAGCGACGCTTCACCATGGTGTTGCTAGTGCAGGGACAGGGTCTCGAACGGACGCTGGGTGCGATTTGCACTTGACGTGGCGTGGGCGGCATCAGATTGTTTGTAGAGGTGATCTAAGAATGGGCACGTGAGAAGCGGCAGCGGTCATCAAAGCCGGGCCTCAACCGCACGCAGAAGGCCCGGAAGTGACGGTAGCAGAGTGCAGCAAAAGGCAGGCATACGCCGTACGGTAGGTCGATACGTGTTTCGCCAGGGGCGTTGAGCAAGCGGTCCTGCGGTGCAGATTGCCTCAACTTGGAACCACATAATCTGGCCTTATTGAAGAATGTCTAGCGTCGGGATACAGACAGAGGTGTGATTCGCCAAAAGCGGCGAGAGCGAGGGATGCAAGCTGAGGTGCAACCGTCTGATTCGGCGCAGCGGCGACGCAGCATAATTTGCAAGAAGAGGATTGCAAGATCAGCACTTTGGCCAAACCTCAGCCTGCAAACTTCGCATTGGACAGGGATCGGGCTCGGAATTAGGGAGTGGTTAGGGCAAAGTAAGACGACAACCCTGCTGCGCGGTAGGTGGACAAGCGAGTGCTAGCGGTTTGGCGGCTCGATGCTCGTATCGCTGCTTCTGATACCGATGGCGGCAGCACCGCAGATTCGCGGCGGGCTCAGCGTCGTCTTGCGAACAGCTGTGCACCGCGTGCAGCAGGGCGAGTGGGCGAGTAGGGCAGCGGCCAAGCACGGCATGGGTGAGGGTGTCTGACAGCCATCGATGGACGCAGCAGCGATCTCGCGCCGTGTCTGGGACGCGTGTGGGCACATCATCATGAGCTGCACGACGCTGTCCGAGGAGCAGTGGTGGCTGCACGGGGCCAAGCTCTCAGCCGCTTACGGCAACGGGAGCTGCATTTACATTGGCACTTGCACTTGCACTTGCACTTGCACTTGAGGGCTGCTCGCACTGGCAAAGTTACCGCGGCGATGGACAAGTGGGCGTGGCTGGGGCTGGCAGGGAGGTGTCCTCATCATCTCGTGTCGCCCGCGTTGGCCGGTGCAGCAGGCCGTGATGCAAGCGTAAGGGATCTCAGTGCTCACGCTCTTCGCAGCGCCCTCTGACTGGCACCGCAGGCTCGGGGCGCAGGCCTACTGGGCAGCGAATTGACGAGGCCGCCAGCGCTATCGTTTCTGGACTGATGGTGTCCCACGGACGGTGGCAGACGAAGGCCGGCTGTGAGCAGTCTTTCGTGTGCAGTGGGCCAGCCGCCTGCAACGGCAGCGGTGGTGTCGAATGAATGCTGGCTGAGGTATCGCCTGCTTTGCGCGGGCGAGCCGGCCAATAGGCGCGCGCGGTGCTCGCTGAGGCTGCGCGCCGGTCGCAGCGGCGCAGCACTGGTGCTGGGGCTCCTTGGGGCGTCCTGGACGAGCGACGCTCCGGGCTAGCGCCAGAGCACCACCTCGCAGGCCGTGACTCTTGGACGACGACGGGGATGTGGATGTGCTGCGGGTCAGATGGCGGTCGCCGGCCGTGAGCAATCCAGTCCATGGCGGCGAGGCGCGGCGAGCCCTGGCGGGCACTTGACTTGCACACTTGCAGCGCTTGCAGCAGTGCCAGATTCGAGAGCGGCCAGTGTCTGCATTGACCACGGCCTCTGGCCCAGCTGGCCGCCCGCGCGCGGCTGTGATTCGTCGAGCCGAGCAGTTCACATCCTGCTCTAGCGCGCGAAACAGCCGTCTGCGAGAGTCAGACTGTGCCGTCAGGCGTGACCGACCCGTGTTGATTGCGACGATCCACCATGGGTGCTCGCGGCGTGTGGTTCAAACACGGCCGGCCGCCAGCGCTCACCAACTGCAGCTGCAGCACTCGCGGTCGCAGTCGCAGCCGGGGCCGGCGACTGCGCGCCTGCCGTCCCTGTCTCTGGCTGTGCGTGTTGCAAGCAGCGCTCAGACGACCACCCACGGCCGTGTGCTGAGCGTGCCAGCGGTGCCAGCTGTGCTGCTGGCCACAGTACCAGTCAATCGCTCACAGTCCACAGTCCACAGTCCACAGCCCAGTGTCGCCGCTGCGTGTGAGCCAGCATGGCCGCGGCGAGCCACACCCCTGCTCCTGGTCGTCCCTGGTCAGTGGCCAGTGGTCACGCCGCCGAGCGCGCGTTCAGACAGGCATCTGCGCATCGCCCGTCGCTGATGCAGCGCTGAGGCTTTGTCCCATAATATAATTAACCCCGGTGCCCTTGGCGTCGCGCTCGTTTGTGTGGCCCGCCTGCTTTGGAGCTCTGTGCAGGGGCTAGTCTGCGCGGGGCGTGGTTGATGTCAGAGCTGTTTCTCCTTCTGGATCAGCTCTTGGGGCTTGCCTGGATCTTTCCGACCTTCACAGGAATTATGTATCAATCCAACGGCCCCAAAAGCCATGTCTGCGCAAGCAGCTGCGAGCGGCCCGCCGACCATCCGCCTCCCTGACTATAGACAATACCAATCGCCGGGGTCACGCCTCCAAACCATACACTACCACTTCGTCCCCTCCGCCTCTCGCCCATTGACTTCTTGCATCTTCTTTATGTGCCCTTCGCTCCCCTTTGCCTTACCGTACTAGGGCCCAACCACGCAACGCCCGACGCTCGCGACCGTGGCTCACCTCTCCTGGAACCAAGGTTGCATTCATAGGCTCAGTGCTCGCATATTTCTTACAAGTTACAACACCTCGTTGTCAACCGCCTCCTTGCTTGACAACATTCGCCGCTCACCACTTCCCTTGTCACGCCCGTTGGTGACGGTCCGGTAGCGTCTGTTTGCAAGCACCAAGGCCACGCTATACTGAGCACAGCTGCCTCGCTCATGCTCCCCGGCATACGTAACGTCGCCGCTGCTTCACCTCCACATCGCCTTCACCGTTAACCGAGCCGCCTCACCTTCATCGCCCACATGCTTGAGCTACAGCTCCCCCGCTCCATGTCTCACACTCTCCCCCGGGAGCCTTCCTTCGACTTCCACTTCTCATCCTCCGTCCGACCCACCACCAGGTTCGACTCGGGCACCGTTCAAATGCATCTACCTGTCCCCCGTATGTCAACTGGCTACGAGCTGCCCGCCCCCAGGCGGCCCTTGACGCCTCCCGCGATGACAGGCTCAGCGGTCAAGGTCATGTCATTACCGCCGAGTCAGTGTGCTGGCCAGCAGCATGGCTACCAGCTTCCTGCAATTGGGAACTCCAGGTCAGCAACAGTGGTAACGAGCCCTGCCACGTCAAGGCAACAGCAGCAACACTCACAAGAAGTTGCTCAAACGCCACGGAAGAAGTGGTCTATCTCGCCCAATCTGCGAATTCCTTCCACCATCAACACACCGCAAGAGGGGCTTCCGCAATTGGCGGCCGAGGTGAGTGCAACTAAAACTATGCCAGGTGATTGAAAACTAACTGATACAGATTACCTGCCTGTTTTGGTTCGAGAGTTCGAAAGTGCTGAACCAAGTCGTTGCAGATTCAAAATCACCTATTCAGCATGTTCAGGCCCTTGTCCCCGACGCGATACCGACCAGTGGATTCCGCAAGTGGGTAGCAACGATCTTGACAACAACTCAGGTTGCCCAAAACGTCATCCTGCTGGCTCTCCTGTTCGTCTGGAAGTTGAAGCAGACCAATCCTAGCGTGAAGGGCAAGCCAGGTAGCGAGTACCGTCTTCTGACGGTTGCTCTGATGCTTGGCAACAAGTTTCTGGATGACAACACCTACACCAACAAGACTTGGGCGGAAGTCTCTGGCATCTCAGTGCAAGAGGTGCACATCATGGAGGTCGAGTTCCTCAGCAACATGCGGTACAGCTTGTACACCTCGAAAGAGAAATGGGAGGCGTGGCACAAGGTCCTTGGCAAATTCGGTACTTTCTACGATCGAGCCCGAAAGGTCCCTGCAGCTGGCACGATCAGCCCCTCGCTCGCGGTCCCACAAAACTCCATTCCATCGCCACAAACGAACCAAACCTCCCCACCAACAACACTGTACTCGCCCAATCCCTTGGCGTTCTCCAACAGCACACCACTTCTGCAGCCCCAGGCAACGTCCGCACAAGTCTCTCCTATTGGATCTCTCCCTCCTCTAGGACCTATTGTGCAACGCAAGCGAAGTACCGACAACACCGCTGAACCGCCAATGAAGAGACAGGCTCATGGATTCGCACCCGGACCCTACTCGAATGCTCCCCTTGTACCGACATCGCAATTGCCTGTAGACAAGTACTTCGAGCCACCCCCATCCACAAACAGACTGCCCCCTTTGCCGAGTCTTGCTATTCCACCTCCGCAGCAACAGCACATGCCTCCTGCACAACTAAAAAACTGGTCAGAGCTTCCATTGCCTGTTCCGGGTAACCGCTCCATGGCTATGGTGTACCCACCACCGGTCCAGTGGCAGCAACCAGTGAGCACACCAACTTCTTCGGCTGCGCCTCCGTTTTCCACACACCACACACCAACTGCGGATCGATCTCGTCAAATCAGTCCCTTCACACATTCGAACAATTCGTCTCCTACGAGTGTATCGTTTCCCACTGGATCACGACAACTGTCTCCGTCCTACTTCTTGAACCAACGACAGTCGCCATACCGTCCGGTCCGCGGCGTGCACACCCTGCTGGTACCTCCGCCGCAGGCATCCATTCAGAACCCAGCTCGCAACATCTCAGAAGATCAGATGCATTACCATCCCCTCGGCCGTCCTATGACGGATCGTCGAGCTGGCCCTTTGCCGTACATGGACCACAGTGCATGGCCTGAGCAGCACCAGTTCAACCAGCTTCCCGTCCCTCACCAGCCGGTTTTCCGTTGAGGACTACTTTCATTGTACAAAACTTCCGCAGCCATACATCTGGGGGCTAGCGATCTTTCCTGGTTTATGAGCATTTTTTGTTAGCGTTTTAGCGTGCATATTGTTGGCCGATAGACGTGCCGACTTCTTTACATCAGCATCATCGGCGTACCCTGTACTTCTACACACGAGCCATCTTCAGCTCAGACCAAACGGTCCCGCACGAAGAAACGTAGATAGCCCCTCAAGGGACTGGCTGCAAACCAGCGTGGTCGCAGTCAGTAAAACAATGAGAAATCCGAGGTTGCCTGCCTCCGGATCTTGCCTAAAGTAAATTCCTCAAACCTTTTTCAGATTTGTTGTGATGTCTCACGTCCTGGGCCAAGCCTAATGACCCATGGTAGCGCATTGATTGGCCAGATCCTTGGGAACCTGATCTCGCATACTTTCGCCTCCGCTTGCCGTATTGCGTCCACAGACCCAACCCATCGGGCCTTCTTGCGGGGTGGAACTTGCGCTTGATGGAATTCGAAAGAGCTCCGCGCGCTCCGCCTGGAACCTTGAAACACAAATCCTGCATCTGCTCGACAAGCGCATCATCTCCGCTCGTTCGACCATGAATCACGATTCGACCCGCATTTGCTCAATGGCTTGAATGGCCTGACATGGTATGGAAAGTTACTCGGGATCTGGACGCGAAAAGGAACGTCATGTGCGGCGGTTCAAGCGACGCTGGGTAATGGAGGCTGGAGGTTCACAACGAACAAAGGACGGAGAGGGGTCGATCCGGCGTCCGAGCATCAAGAGCTGAGTAAATGACAACAGCAATGTCGCCTGCGCAGGGCCGACTCGCGCATCGACACCGAATGCAGGTCTTGTTTTCGACGACTTGCGTCTGGAGTCGTGGTTCGATTATCAAGACGTTGATGTAACGCGACAGTACCCTCGTTTCGAGGGTTTTCAACAACACGGACTGCGGGCTGAGCTGGCTGTACCATTGTGCAACTACCATGTCATCCCACTGCTGATGACGAGCTGCACTTGCAAGACATGGCGTTCCGTGGAGCGAGATCTTTGGCGCCATGCCGAGTGCAGGCTCTTAAGAAGCGCCTGGTGGAACACTGGCCTTGGAGACTGCATCGAGTGAATGCAGCCCTTATCGTTGCAGGCGAACGATGGTGGATTCGTCTTGGTATGATTACGAAGAACCGCTGGATGTTCCGCATTAGTCCACCAATCGTTCAATCTTGGAAGAGTAAGAGCTTACCTTTGGACTCTAACAGTATTCTCATGTACCAGACGGCCATCTCTGAACATGGAATAAACTCACTGGATTCTCAGCAATGCTCAGCAGTAAGCATACAGTAGGCCCGAGTGGCATCACGTGAAGTGGGGACTCCAGGCTACAACATGTAAACGTGGCTAAATACAACGCACGACACAACGACATTATCTACGGCCCCCTGCTATCCTCCTACATTAAACAAGACATCCAAGACCGTAATGAGCGGAATATCATCATCTCTGCTTCAGCTTCCACCAAACATACGTGATAGGATCTGGACCTACGCATACGGGAACCTGATCATACATGCTGAGCCAGCATGCAGTGATCAGAAGATGACGACATCAGGGCACTATGCCTTCAGATACGAACTCTGTCAGCAGCCAAGCTTATCCTCGGGGTCGTCGAGGATGCCCGACTGCTGCCCTGGCTGTCAACGCACGCCTTTCTTCTGGCCGATTGTCAGCAAGCAGTTTTGGTCCGAGACTACTGAAACCTTCTACAAGTCAGCAGCGTTCAAGGTTCGCAGTAGCATCGATCTCTACATACTTGCCTCTTCACAGCAGCAGAGCGTACGACGGGTGCGCAACCTTGAGGTTCAACTCGGCTTTGGTATTAGACATCACAACCGGATCTGGAGCCCAGCAAGGTGTCATAGTGTAATTATTAACTTCGCAAATCTACAAGGTCTCACGCTGTTGATAGGTCTTGTGGTCGAGGACGACAGCAACTATACTGGCACTTGCATCAGCTATGACAGCAATGGAGGAGTTGTTACCCGTGGGAGCAGGTTGGAAGGCTACGAATGGCAGCTCCAAAGGAATTGGTTTCCCCTGTTCCTGCGCGCGTTTCAGCAACACCAACTACAGCCGGCTCTCACCAGAGTCGCCCTCATCGACCGCAAGAAACAGAGACAGAGTCCGGTTTACCACGAGAAAGACCGCAGGTGGCAGCAGGATCCGTATAGTGGACAGCGCAAAGACGAAGCCATACAAGCTGCTCGGAAAAAAGAACTCGAAGCGAGGATGAAAGCTGTGTTACTTGCTCAAAATATTCGTCTCTTGTTCCCGGACTGGGAAGCTGAAAACAAACGGATCTTAGAGGAGGAATCACGCGAACATAGCAGTTCATCGTGATATGGCTACAGGGGTTCGTACGTCGGGTTGATACAGTGTGCCGGCGTGATATGCATTCAGCAAGTCAGAAGCCCTAGGAGAGTGTCGTAGCTGTTCTGTATTGGCCAAATTCTCGTGAGATAGCAGCCGGGGGAACTACACCCTATATTCTGGGGGCATCAACATATTTGCGGGGCACCTCAGGCACCAGTGCTTGGCAAGGCCATCCATTCAGGCAGATGCACGTTAGCGTGTCGTACATGTGGACCGCACTTATCAATCCGGTTGATACTTATTCAGTCAGTCCCAGCTTCCGGGCGAGTTCAATAAATACATCAAGCACTTTCATCACCATGGGTTCACGTAAACTTAAAAGAAAAGCTACGGACGAGACAGTCAACACAACAAGCAAGCGCCCAAAAGCCTCCAGCGGAACGCTCCCAACACCACCACCCATGCTCTTCCGCCTCCCAGCTGAACTCCGCAACCAAATCTGGGAACTCGCATACGGCACGCAAATCATCCACGTCGCGCTCGCCTCGCTCAACAAAACCGCCGCCACCAGCCACCCAGACCTCTCCTACACCGCCCGCCTCAGCGAAACCTTACCGTACCACGAAACGCCCCTGCGCCTCCCCCCAACCGTCAGCAAACAGTTCCACGCCGAAACCACAGCCGCCTTCTACGCCACAAGCACCTTCTTCTTCACCGAGCCCCACGCATTCCGCGCCTTCGCCCTCGCGCCCCACGCCTGCGTCCCGCGCGTCGCGCGCCTGCGCATCCAGCGGCTGACGCACCACTGGGACGACGCGCTGGTGTGCTCGCTGCTGGGGCGACTGCGCGGGCTGCGCGGCGTGTGGCTGACGCAGCACGTCAACGGGCGGTGGGTGCCGCGTGGGCACGCGGCGAAGGGGCTGTGGCGCGTGGTGCGCGCGTTTGCGCAGTTCGAGCTGGAGGCTGCGGCGACGCGGTTCGAGCTCGTTTTGTGCGATGTCGTGGAGGGCCCGGATCCGATGGGGGCCATGTGGACGAGGAGAGTGCACATGCGGCCTGGGATGCTGGGGTATGCGGAGTGGGTGGGGTTGCAGCGGGAGTTGACGCAGGGGCTGTTGGAGTATACGCCGCGGCGGTTGTCGAGGCGGTTGGCTGGGGGCGGGTGAGGTGTGTGGTGTGCTGGTACAAGATTTTGCTAGTCGTATCGGTGATTGTGGATGTGTATGGCTCATCGCAAGACTGGTATAGGCGGGCATATACTGGTAGCGTACTAATATATATACAGTGGACAGCACTGCAATTGGCTCTTATCTGTCGGCACGCCCTGCGACCTGTCAACCAATGTTAGCCAGCTACTCACGAGTACATATGCAGCCGTTCCACGGACAGCCCGTAGAAGGGTCCAGGCATGGGGGTCCACATATCCTGACGACGAGTATCGATAAACACCCTTTTTATACGCTTTTCTACCGAATACTCTTTTATTAGAACATCCTATGCACAATATCAACTATGTAGGCAGAGGGACTGCTATCGATTGTCAAGGTTTTTATTTTCGCTATAGAGCATTTGCTGTGGCTGCTAAGCCTTTGCTCTCGATGCCGAAGTCCACAGCTACCTGTGCCAGAATCCTACTGTGACGTCTCGTATATCAGGCTACGAAGACTAAAGCAGAAGGAAAAAGTCTCTAACCACAACCCTGACCACCTTACACCGAATTACCATCGTCAAACTGCATGGAGATCATGATGTCTCCTTGACAATATACCGTAGTAGTCCTGCCATACGGCTCCGGCCACTCGTACCACCCCAGCCCTTACTTCTGCCAGTGGTTCTGCTTCACGTCATACCCTATCTGAACGCCACGCTTAGCAGGCTCCTTCCAGTCCGGAGGCTTAGTGACCGTGTACTGGAGGTAGGAGGCGACCGGGGGCCTGTATGGCTCGATCCGGCCCGTATCTGGGTTCGTGATCATGAACTCGGGGTTGTTGAGATGATCGGGGCGAACAATCTCGTTGACACCAAGGAAACCGCCAGACAAGCTATCCAGGAAGATAGCGAAGTCGTCAGCCTTATTAATTTGGCACCTAGCCCCGCGGCTCTCGCAGTGCGCCATCAGTGCAGTTGCAGACTTGAAGTACTTCAGGCATGATGGGCACTTCATGCGAGTAAGACGGTGATCGCAGTTGATGTGGTTGTTAAGGTCGCCAGGTGAATCGAGGGTAACCTCACACACGAAAGGACAGTTGTACTTGTTGATGACGGAGTCGTAGAAACGCTCGGGATTCCAGTCGGCACTCTGTGGATCCCAAAAGCGTGTCTTCATGATGTTGATGCCGTGCTCTTGCTCCATACTCTTATCATGTGCAGCAATGGAGAACTCCTCAGTCACTGGTGTGGCTTTGGCGTTAGGGAACAGGGTGCTACTAGCTGGCTTTCCGCCACGGCTGGCCCAGACTTTGAGCTGGTGACCTGTCGATGTGGAACCCGCATAAGATGAGCTTCTGTCGGTAGACTGAGGAGCAGATTTCTGCGATCCCACGACAGTGATCGACTCGTTGTCATCGTTCACTGACATTGCATCGATATTAGAAGCAACCTCTTCGACGTTGTATCTGGTGGCTCGAGCATGCGACGGCAGAGGTGGGTATGGAACAGCTGAAGCAGGAGGAAGAGACGTAGTGGAGGCGTCAGGCTGAATGGCAGCGAAACTGACATCTCCAATCTCTTCATCTTTGTCCAGGGGATCGTCAAGACAAACACCACCTTCTTCTTCATCACCGTGAGCGGCTTCGAACTTGGCCTGTTTGGCTTGGAAGCGTGCGATGGCATCGCCGTCCTTCAACAGTGCCATGATCAAGTGCTTGTGAACAATATGTCCTTGGAACTGAGATGCAGAGATGACATCGCAATAGCTGAACTCGAGATGCTCAATGAACAGGCAAGCTCTGTAGAAAGACTTGTGACAGCCAATGCAAGTCAGCTTCTGGTCGATTTTGTGGGTCTGTGTCCATCAGCGTTGTCATTCTGAAGTGAAGATCGTATAGTTACCAGCTCGATGTGACGCTTCAGCCCAGAATCGGACTTGAATTCTTGACCGCAGACACGGCAGGCCTTGTTGTGCATGTCAGGCCTGTAGATCTTGTGCATCGCCATGTCGTCGTAGGTCTCAAAGTCCTCGTCGCACTTGTGGCAGTAGTCATGGTCGTCATCAAGCTTCTTGTGCCGCTGCATGTCCTTCTTGCTGTTAAAGTAGAGGTCGCATTGGGCAAACGTGCACTTGACTCTACTTGGGTCCACGATCGTTGGCATGATGGGTGTCGGGGCTGCTTGTGGAGCTGCTCTACGCAGTCAGCAATACTGTTTTGTGCGAATGAAGTACAACGTACATTACAGACGGACGTGCTGCTCTTCAGCACCTGGTGTACGGTGACGACTGTGTGTGCGGTGTCGTGAGTGAACAACGTGGCGGGGCAAAGGAAAGTGCAGCCTGCTTGGTTGGAGTGGGTGGCGGAGCAATTGAGGGTGCACGGCTGGAGATTAGTGAAGTGATGGTGAGAAGATCAAATACTTGGGCACCTTCTTATCGGGCCGCGTATCGGTTGGGTGCGAGGTGAGAGTGAACTCAATGTGAGAGTGGCGTGTGTTGAGGTAAGAGCGGTGGAGTTGCGGCTTTGTATTTTGCGGCTAGGTCCAGCTTTGAGCGCCGAGCGTGTTGCAGTATGAGCACAGCGAAATTGATGAAGAACATTGTGAAGCGCTGTCAGTGAGAGAACACATATTTGTACCTGCTACAATATCGGGCGGACCGTCCTGCCACGTAACAGCCTACACAATGTAAGTGAGGACCATGGTATGAAAGGCAATCCGTTGGGCAGTCAATATTCCCCCACATTGCCATCCTATAGAATATTAAATTAGATTCGCATGGCCAACAAGAGGCCTTTGCCGTATCTATATCCTACGGGCCGGGTTTGACATGCTTCATTAATCATCAAGCCTCTAGAATCGCGAATAAGGCAGCCTGAAGCAAGTCAGTATATCAGCAAACACCTCAACCAAGACTATACATACCACTTGCCCCTCAATGTGATCTTTGCCCACTCGCCCTTCTCGTCGGTCTCCTTCTCGACCTTAGTCGAAAATGAAATAGCGCTCATGATACCGTCACCAAACTTCTCGTTCAGTACAGCCTTGTACGCGTAACCATAGTTCTGCACAATCTCATAGAATCGGTAGACGAGCGGGTCCTTGGGAGGCATCTCAAGCGCTCGGCCGCGATCTGGGAACCCGGAGAGCTGCGATTCGAGGATTTCAGCAGGGATGTCGAGAACCTTGGATAGCTTCTGAATGTCCTCTGGTGAGGCCATTGCTTGTCCGTAGAAAAGGGCAGCGATTGCTACTTCGTCACGTCCAACCTCTTTCGCAATGGCTTCAAAACTGAGGTTCTTCTTCTTCTTGGCTTCGAAGAGTGTGGGCGATGAGGGGGGGAGTTTGGGGATCAGGTCTTCCTGAGAGGTGTCAATTATGTCTCGAGTATAGGGAGCGTGACTGTTGCTTACCTGGAGGGTAGCAATCGGGTGTTGAGACATCTTTGCAGGAGTCGAGTGGAAGCACCGGGTAGCTGCTGGTCGCAACGAAGCTGTCGCGGGAACAATTGCGCGAGACGCAAAGCGGGCAGAACGTGCAAGACGGAGAGCAGAAGACATGTTCACGGAGGTATTCAATTAGATAGCTACTGTACAGCTGCAGGTGCTACTGAGGGGAAGATAAGACAAGAAGCTCGGGATGTCTGACTGATCTACAATGACGTACTATCTCCGCACCAACAACGTCTTGGATCCGTCAGTCCGAATCTGTACCTTCGTAGGTTAATGATGAGGCTCTCGCCCTGAAGAGACTCTTCTCCGCGGCGCTTGAGAAGCCCCCACGGCAAGGCTAACGGGGTGACGGCTCGTAGGAGCTTCAGAGAAGCGGGAGCTTATCCAGGTGCGGGGGGAGGGCTCAAGCTTGGGAGCCAATCATCAAAAAACGCAATTGGGTTGTAGAAGAAGAGCAGCACTAAGAAATATGCATAACGTTTTATCTGCCGTTTCCACACTCTGATCTCTCGTACGAAGTAGTGCGGACCCAGGTGTGCTGGCAGTCCATTTGGTATGTCTCAGCTGCGCCTTCCCTGTTGATTTTGGTGCCCCACCTTCCAGGGCCATGACCCCGCGTCATCACCGCCTTTGGGCTCAACGCGCAACACCCGCGAGACCTTTGAGATCTGGGACTCGCACGACTAGCTAGCCTCTCAATCCTCCAGGATGTCCCGTCGGGATGATGACCTGGCGTACGGTGACTATCACGGTCAGCGGGAGGGTGAGGAAGGAGACCGGGGCTTGATCGGAGACATGGGGCGGCGCTTCTTTGGAGGCAGGCAAGAGGTATGTGCATTTCATGGGCCACAATGCTGTCATAGGTACACGGTGTGCATGATGCACAGTTTCAAGGGTAGCAGAGGCGTCGAGGAACCTGGCTAGCCCCTCGCGGTCCCCGTTTTCTCGCGGCTTAGCCTGCTGTTATCCTTGCTGTGCTCCCGCTGCAGCTATCGTCAGCTGCTCGTTCTCCCTTCCACACAGGACCTTTGTCTAACACCTCGCCCTAGAATTCGCAACCTCAGCAAAGCTCGTCCAACTCTGGCGGCATGTCCTTCATCTTTGACAGGATCCACCAGGAGGTCCACAAGATCAGCGCCGACATTAAAGATTCCTTCAATGCAAAGAACGATGCGCCCGCTCAGGCACAGCAGCAAGGCGAACCGCAGCCAGGACAAGAATACCACAACCAGCATCGGTTCATGAGCTTTGCTCCTGAGCGCCATGGCAACGACATCAAGTGGTATGTCGACGGTGCTTCGTACATGCACGCTGTGTCAGTCGCATTGGAACAAGCTCGCGAGTCGATCTGGATCTTGGACTGGTGGCTGTCCCCAGAGCTCTACCTCCGCCGCCCTCCAGCCAAGAACCAGCAGTACCGAGTCGACCGCCTGCTTCTGGCTGCCGCCGAACGCGGAGTTAAGGTCAACGTTATAGTCTACAAAGAAGTCACCCAGGCTTTGACGCGTAAGTTTAATCCATTTGTGCCCGATTATCTGCATTCCCTTCTGCCACACTCTACGGACCCTATTACGAAAGGCCTTACACGGCTCGGTCTCGACGTTATATTCAAATCTCTTGAAGAAGTGGAGAGGACAAATCCGCTGATCGCACCACCTATTACAGTCTCTAGTGCACACACAAAGCATCACTTGGAGGAGCTTCACCAGAACATTGGTGTTTTCAGACATCCTGACCATACTCCCGACGCCTCGGTCCTCTCGGGTCAATTCTTGAACACCATGAAGAACATGACTTTCTCGCCCGCGAAGCTTGCACAGTTGCCGCTGGACGGCCTTAAGAGCGTATACGGTTCCACTGACGGTACGGTGTTATACTGGGCTCATCACGAGAAGCTTTGCTTGATCGATGGCGCAATTGCATTCATGGGAGGATTGGATCTGTGCTACGGACGTTGGGATACCAACTCTCATCCAATTGCAGATGCCCATCCTGGCAATCTTGATCGTGTTGTGTTCCCAGGACAGGATTTCAACAATGCTCGAATGCTAGGTAAGAAGCGACTGGACCACACGTATACATGTTGTGAGCTGACGCCATCTAGACTTCGCTAATGTTGATCATTGGGAGGAGAACAAGCTCGATAGGACCCAGAGCTCTCGCATGGGATGGTCTGATGTAGCCCTCAACTTGCGCGGACCTGTAGTCCAGGATCTCCGCACACACTTTACACAGCGCTGGAACTTCATTTACGACGAAAAGTACTCCCACAAGTCGACCAGGTACCTGAGGCTCCCAGATACCAAAAGCGGTGCTCAAGAAGGTGGTGAGCAACAACCTCAGCAGCGCGGATACGATGAAAACGAGGAGAGCTCTCGAGGATTCGGCGGCGATGGCGAGGAGGGTGAGCGAGGCCTACTTGGCCACGGCGGGTTTCGCCAGAAGATGTACGAACGTGTCAACCAAGGATACCAGCAGTACTACGGCGGCCATGAGCAGCAGCAGCAGCAATATCAACAAGAACAGTCGCACGCTGAACATGGAGCTCAGCGGGCCAATGTGGATGCCCAGATTACTCGTTCGTCTACGAAATGGAGCCACAACATCACAACCGAGGTTAGTGCAGCACTTGATAATTCACCGCACTCGTCCACTGACAGCACTAGCACTCGATCCAAAATGCCTACGTCGAGACCATTAGGGATAGTCAGCACTTTGTCTACATCGAGAACCAGTTCTTCATCACAGCTACTGGAGATCAGCAGCGTCCGATCAAGAACCAGGTTGGTGCGGCTATTGTTGAGCGTATTGTCCGTGCTGCTCGCAATGGCGAGAAGTACAAGATGATTATTGTGATTCCAGCCGTGCCGGCTTTTGCTGGTGACCTTAAGCTCGACGAAGCCCTGGGCACGCGAGCTATCATGGAGTTCCAATACGATTCCATCAACCGTGGCGGGCACTCAATTTACGAGGAGATTGCGAAGGCTGGCTTCAACCCAATGGACTACATCAGGTTCTACAACCTCCGCAGCTACGACCGCATCAACGCCAGCAAGGTCATGCAGGACGCCGAGCAGCGCTCTGGTGTCTCATACGGACAAGCTAGTGAAGGCTACGACGCGGCTAACGAAGGCTCGCGTTCGCGTGAGGCGTATGAGATGGATGCCGGCTACGACGGCGGTGTTCCAAACGACGGAAGGCAGTCTGACTACAACCGGTACCAGCAGGAAGCCCAGCAGCTCGGTGGTCGTCAAGGTCTTGGAGACGGCCGCTGGGATTCAGTCTGCGAGTGCTACATGCTCAACGGCGAGGACATCCGCAACGTCCCATGGGAGGGCGGCGCAGTCGACGAGATGGACGCATTCGTCAGCGAGGAACTCTACATCCACACCAAGCTCCTCATCGCCGACGACACCACCGTCATCTGCGGCTCCGCCAACCTGAACGACCGCTCGCAGCTTGGCGACCACGACTCGGAAATCGCCATCATCATCCGCGACCCCGACATGATCGACTCCACCATGGACGGCCAGCCCTACCAGGTCTCCCGCTTCGCGGCCTCGCTGCGCCGCGAGATCTTCCGCAAGCACCTCGGCCTGCTCAAGCACCAGCCCGTCGACGGCGTCGACGACAACTGGCAGCCTGTCACCGTCCCGCAGGTCTATGACTGGGGCTCCGACATGGACCGCCAGGTGGCCGACCCCGTGAGCGACGAGTTCCAGGGCCTGTGGAACTGGCGCGCCAACACCAACACGCAGGCGTTCGGCAAGGTCTTCCACCCGGTGCCCTCGGACGAGGTGCGCAACTGGAAGCAGTACGACGACTTCTACTCGCGCTTCTTCGGGCAGAGCGAGCAGGACAAGGAGAACAAGAAACCTAGTCTGTACAAGTGGGGTCACGTCGTGGCGGAGAACTTCAGCCAGGGCGAGCAGGGCGTGCAGGAGGTCAAGGAGGTGCTGAGCACCATCCGCGGAACGCTGGTCGAGATGCCGCTGCTGTTCCTCAAGGAGGAGGATATTGCCAAGGAGGGCGTGGGGCTGAACGCGTTGACCGAGGAGATTTACACGTAGATACTGTATTGTGGGCAAGTTGGATATCTGACGTTGGATTTTTTGGGACACACAAATCACGAACGAAGTACCTGTCCGTCGATGATCGTCTGAAGCAGTGACTGACCAATATGTCATTCACGCCGCTGCTTGCACAAACACGGGCAAATCAATACGCACACCCAACGCCCTCGCTTTTGTCTTCGCAAACAAAATACCTCACGCCGCTGCACCCGCCAGTATGCCGTCACCATGCAGTCAGTATGCCACCAGGCCGGTCAGCCTCGCAACCCGCCTCGTGACATGCCAACACACCCACCCCGCGCCGTGCCGTGCCGTGCCGCACCCGCATAGCAGCCCAAGGCAACTCGTAGTCCGCAAACATGCACACCACCGTGCTTTGCCTCGCGGCTCAACTCCACAACCGACAGCCAACCACCGCTCCCCCCTAACACGTCCCCGCCGCACATGCCCCCCTGCGCGCCGCCGTCCACCCCTCCCCTTGGACCTCACCCTGGGCCGCACCCTGGACCTCACCAACCCCGCGCCCAAAATCCACAAGCACGATCTCGCCCCCCCTGCCCCCCATCGCCACGCCCATGAATACCACGCTCCTCTCGTCGCACACCGCGGCCACGTTCCTCTGGCCCCCCGAGCGCGCGCGGTTCATAACGGCGTGCAGACGGCGTGTGCACGCGCATGTGGGCCGGGGCGGGAAGAGGCGGGTGGGCGTGTGGCGGTAGGTCGTTGAGTCCTTGAAAGGGACCTGGGGGATTGAGCGGGGGAGCGGCGCAGGCGAGGCGGTGGGGGAGGGGGTGTATGAGGAAGGGGACGCGGCGGGCGCGGCGCGGCGGCTGCCGATGCGGAGGCGCAGACAGGGTTGTTCTGTGGGGGCGCGGCGCGGACAGCACGCGTCGTCCTCGACGAGGTCGATGAAGGTCGCGCACGAGGCGTTGTAGGCGCGGAACTTGGTGCGGGCGAGGATGAAGGAGCGCGGGATGGGGGGCTGGTTGGCTGAGTGTACGGGCGCGTTCTCCGGGTGCTGCGTCCAGCTGTACTGGGCGGGGGTGGGCATGTAGTTTGGGGCGTTTGAGGAGTCGAGGGCGGTTGTCAGGATGTCGTTGTCTGGGAGGGGGAAGGGGTGACCGGTGGCTGAGGGGGAGGGGGAGTCTAGAGAAGCGCCGGTGTCGAAGGCGATGTGCGAGGTGTAGAAGGTCCGCGCTTGTCGCGAGGACGCGCGGATCCATTCGCGGCGGGACTCGACGATGAGGAGGTTGTTGGTGCGTTCGTCGTGTTGGAGGGCGAGGTCGGTCCAGGAGTCGTGGATTGCGCCTTCGGCGTGCTGGCGCCGGTATACTGTCTTGTTCTTCTGCAAAGCGTCCTTTACGGGGTTATCGAGTGGAAAGCGGACGCAGTGGTAGAAAGACGTCCAATCAACCTCTTCAACCTCATACGTGCCCTGATTTGAGACGGCGTAGAAGTAGCCATCGTGGACTTCGAAAGCCACTGTTGATCCGATATCGTTGCCATGGAAATCTTCCAGCAGAAGTTTTTGATCTCCCTCCTCGCACGTATTGTTTTTATAATCGAAACACTTAACTACCCATTTGCGGTGATTATCGCCTCCATTTCCAGTATGGGTTCCAAAGCAAAAGTACTCTGCCGTATGCCGAACAAAGAGCCTTGAAGTGTCCACCTCAAGTGGGACCCACTTAATCAGCCTCTCGGAATCGTGCAGATTGTCCGCAGTTTTAAGAAACTGGAGAAGGCTCTCGTCCTCCGGCCAGGCCTCATTTGTGACGTGAATTGCCAGAATGCCGTCACTGTAATACATTAACTCATAAGCATTGTGCAATGGCCCCGGATCTGTCGCAGCGAATATACGGGGGAGGTTGATGTGTACTGCAGGTGTTCCAGAGCGCAAATTCGACACAATTACAGTGTTGTCATCTTGGACACACAGCACGCCCTGTCGATAAAGGAAAGCGCTGCCCCGACCAACAACGCGAGCCGAGAAAGGATGAGCGTCCGAGAAGGCCCGCCGTCTGTCATAGATAGCACACAAAGCCTGTCCGTACGTCATCTCGCCCTTGCGTGCCTGTCTCGCTTCCTCGGTGTACGGGTGCAGCGTCTGGACGCGAGTCAGCCACAATCCCACTCCCTCTGAATCAGTGATACGCACCTCGACCGCCCGATGAGCCACGGTGTGGTTGAGCAGCAGGGCTCTCAAGTGCCGGCATGCCAGCGACAAGTGCACAATGTCTTCGAGATCGAGGGTCGTGCATATTTCGAAGAATACGTCGAAGGGAAGCGCTTGGAAGGTGTGCATCTGCAATCCACGAGGCCGGGGGAGGAGGAACACACACGGGAAACGGGTGCTAGGAAGGGCGGGCGTAATCGAGGGCGTGAGCAGAGTGACTAATGCCAACGAGGCGAATTTTCAATGCAGGTTGACGCGTCCAGCAAGTGCATGGAGATGCTCGAGTTCAACGTTGGCCGCATTGTGTAGTGTGGCAGCAACTTGAGGTAATTCGAATGAGGCTCTGCAGACGGGGCCAAGGGTGTGCAAGGGAACGTTGCGTACGTAGAGAAGGCTGAGATAGCCGCACTTGCAATACCTAGCGTAAGGCTGAGATCGGCTTGTGGCCAGACGATACCAGTGAAGCAATCTGAAAGCACGACGCAAATTTTGCTGCCCGATATATATCATGTGGAGTAAACGTGTGTGTTTGTGTAGAGCTAAGAAGTCACGATGCTTCTGAATGGTGTTGACAGTCCACCTGATCGCATCATACGTGGAGGTTGGGCCCGTGAGGTCTGCGGCTCTGCTGCATCACAACCAATCAGGAACAAGTGCCTGCGCTAACGAACATTCATGGGAAGTCTGCCCTTGACTCAGCCTCGTTGGCGATCATTCCGTAAAGTTGTGTTTGGAGTAGAATGCTGTGCCGCGTTACTCCAAGAGGATATTGGGTTTGCGGCGCCACGTAATTGGCATGGATTGAGGTTATGTATGCATGCTGTAGTCCTGCAATGCACGCTGATGCAGCCTAGCCATTGGAGTAATCTTGCCAGCCTATAGGATCTGACTAATCCCGGCCCGGGTTAGATCGATTAATTCACTTTCCCTGCCCTGTATGTGCCCTGGTAAACGTGCATGCAGATGTACCTGTGTGACCGGAAACGCACGCGATCCCCCGCTCTTGCTATCGCCCTTTGTTTGCCCTGTCCGTGCCAGAACTCAGGTCCTAGTCTAGACTGCGAGGGATTACAAGGAATTGGCGAATAGCATTTCGCGGGGAAACGGGTCCAAATTGGAGGATTGCGATGCGAAAGGCACGTGATCTCGACGAGTGAGTACAGCGATTGCGAAGTACCCCAGTCCGAGTAATCTGGGAAGAGTACTTCCAGACAAATGGGATGTCGTGCCACGCGAGTAGGGTTTCGTGCGACCGTTTTGACGTGGGCGGCTTCGTGTGGGTCGATATCCTTGGAGCTGGCAACTTCACCGATAAGAATCGTACAGTGGATAGTACGTGCCAACGCATCAAGAGGAGAGCCGAATGATCGAGGTGGTGGGGCTAAACAGGCTTTGAAGCAATACAGGGCGCTCAGCTGGGAGGGATGCAGCGTGTTGCAAGAGTGGGGAGGTTGCGAGTGCGAAGGCCTTCGTGTCCAGCGAAGAGATGGTTGAGAAGTAAGAAACCCGAAAGATCATCTTCGCTGCCCACCTCTTCCTTGGCTGGCCGGCCTTCCAGCCAACGAAAGGCCTAGCGAGAGGTCAGCCTTGCGAGAGACTGAAAAGGTTTTCGTGTCCGAGGGGAGTGCGTGAGACGTGTCCAACGGAGGGACGCTTGAGAAGTAGGAAATCCAGAGATCACTCTTGCCGCCCATCCTTCGCCTTAGCTCGCCTTCCTGGCCAACGAGGCCATCCCTATTGCAGACTGCGAAGGGTTTCGTACCCGACGGCGACATGCCTGAGAAGTAAGAACGCTGCGAAGTAAGAAACCGGCTCGATCATTCTTCGCCGTTCATCCTCTTGGCTCGGGCTTCCAGCCAACAAGCAGCCACCTTCGCACCCAACGATCATGCAACGAACCCGCCCTCTCACCCCTCACTCCCCATCCTCTTCCTCGGCTCACCCTTCCACCCCACTAGCGGCCACCCCTGGGGCAGACTCGAAAAGGGCGGCAGAATATACCTTCCCTCACAGCTCCCCTCCTCCCTGCAATCCAAGTCGCACAGTCCGAAGACTCTGCAATAGCACTCCTTCGCGCTGGGGCAGTGCACGGGCTCCTTACCAAACACCACTGATTCTGTCAGTCACGGCTCGTCTCAAGAAGAAGAAAAGGGATAACGCACTGTGCCACGAGTACTCGAAAATCCTTCCACTGATACTGTCCGCGAGCGGCGTATCCAGCAACCACGCGCGAAACCTTACATAATCCGCCAGCGGCCGCGCCCGGATCTTCTCGCGCGTCGCGCCAAACTGCGCACAGCAGCTCACGCCCACCTCGCGCGGCACCGGGCGCTCCGGGAACAGCACTTCGAAGGCGGCTTTGTAGTCGCCGCCGGCGTGGATGGCGGCGCGGTGCTCGCCTTCTTCGGCCAGCGGCTTGATCTCGGCGGGGCACCCGAGCTGCCAGGCGCAGCGCAGGTTGAGGTAGCCCTGGGCTTCGAGGAGGGGGAGTTGCAGGCGGCGCAGCATGGGCAGGCCGTCGTAGTCGGGGTCGTCGTTGTGCCACTGGAAGCGGGTGGGGTGGAGGAAGAGGATGTTGTCGGGGAGTTTGTCGTAGTGGTCGATGATGTAGCTGCGGGGGGTCAGTACAACAGATACAATACAACCGTAGATGTGATTTAGGGTGACGCACGTCAGATACACCATGCTCTCGCGGCCCTTATTCTTCGGCACTGTGAGCTTCGCCCCGGGCTCATCAACACGGTACACGTGCGTCGTCCACCCGGGAAACGCAGCGCCAATCCACGCCGCGTCCTCGCCCGCCTGGCTGGCTACCACCACCGCCGTCTTCCTCTCCTTCGCCCGCCCCTTTGCGTCCAGCACGCTGCTGCTCGTCGACCCGCCGTTGACCTGCAGGGTCTTGCCGTCTTTGGAGCGCCACTCGTTGTCTGTGCGCACGCCGTCGAGCCCGCGCTCCGCATCGAGATCGTGTGCATTGCCGCCGCCGTAGCCGTCGTCGTCGCTGGCAAAGAGGTCTGGGAACGGCGTGTCCGGGTCCCAGAGGACTTGTTTGAGGTGCAGGGCGAGGAGGACCAGGAGGGCGAGGTTGACGGCGACGACGACGTTGCGCACGGAGAAGCGAGGCATGGTGCCGGCGGCTGCTGCTGGGGGGGGTGGCGGTCGTGCGTGTCTTATCTACATTTTGGGTGTTGCATGGCTAGGGGGTCGTGATCGGCTGGGTGGGTGCAGGGAGTGCGGCGTGGGCCAATCACAGGCCGGGCTGCTCCGCGCCAGCGTCCGTGTCATTTAACATGCACCCAAAGTATCAGCATGGACACGATTCGGGCGGAGCGTTGCAAACAAGTCATTATGCACTGCTAAAGGGTATCCTACATATCGCGCCTCATCCCGTGGTATCATGTTCGTTCCTCGTCATCGCCCGTGCATCCCTCACGTCTAGTGGTCCTTGGAGCCAATGTGGAGCTTCGTCTTGAGCTTGTCCTTGAGCTTGTCCATCTTGCCGCTCTTCTCATCGTCGTCACGCGTAGGCGACACCGACGACGACTTCTTGTCCTCCTCAATTGCCGTCGCGGGACCGCCGTGGCCAGCCCGCTCACCCACAATGCCTGCTACGCCGTCAGCTTGGTTCAGTATGTCTCCGACCTTGTGGGTCCACGTACCCGCCGTGTGGGCCGACGGCTTGTGGGTGTCCGCACTGTAGTCTGGCTTGTCGCCGGGGGACGTGGTGCTCAGGTCGGGCGGGCTGGCAGCGGACTCACCAGTCTTGGAGTCTGATTCAGTGGCGGTAGTGGTAGTGGCAGTGGCAGTGGCAGCGCTGGTCTCGCCGACGGGCTTGGGAGGCGTCTCCTTGCCCGTGGTCAGGTCGCCAATGGAGTAGTTCTTGGGCTCCGGGTCGACGGCGCCCTTGGGGCCGCTCGTTGTCGACTCGCCGGCGAGGGGCTTGATGGCAGTGGTGGCGGGTTCTGTGGACGAAGTGTCCTTGTAGGCATCAACGCCCCGCCACAGCGTGTCCTTGCCGGAGCTGTCAATGCTGTCTTGTGCGCCAAATCCAGTCGCAGGAACGACGGGGTCGGTGCCCGAAGGCTTGACAACGTCGACACCTGTAGCCTCGCTCTTGTAAGCCTTGATGAGGTCCTCGGGTTTCTGGGTGGAGCTGGTGGGCTCAACCGTGTTGCTTGTGCCAGCGGTAGTTGAGGTAGACGTGCCAGCCTCGTTCTTGTAGGCCTTGAGAAGGTCCTCAGGCGACTGAGTGGAGCCAGTGGGCTCTACTGTCGTGCTTGTGCCAGCAGTGGTGTTCTTCTCAAGAGCGGACTCTGCTTGATATCAGCACGTGCCCTACAGGACGCGGCAAGCAAACCCACCAGAGTTGCCCTGATCATAGGGCTCATCGGCAGTACCCTTGCCAGTCACGCCGGAGACGGGCTCCTTGCCGGCAGTCTCGTTGGTCTTCGCGGCATCTGGGCTTCCATAGATGAGGTTCGAGACAGTGGTCGTCGCAGTGGACGCGATGTTGCTGATAGTCTCCATATTGTATTCGCTTGCGTTATTCTTGTGGGAATTGGGTGTCGCGAGGTGAAAGCGTAGGCGGGCGCCCTTATAACGCGCAGGCGTCCAGAGGTTATGGCAGCTCGTCGATGACGTATCTGAAACAAACAGGCACCCCGCGAAGCCAGGTTGCGGGACAACTACGTACGAGCGTCACAGCGGGGCGCGGTTCGTCGTGTGCCTGCATGTGCTAATTAATCCACGCCTGCAGGCCAATGGTCTGGCGCGCTGCGGCATGCTCGTGGTATGGCGCCAGGTTGCAACCCTGCTTTGAGTCGCGCACAAAAGGGTCCAGATCTGGACTTGAATCGCGTGCTGGTTCGGGATTCTGCACAGCATATCAAGCTCGAATTACCCGTTGACCCTGATCCTCAGACTAAGACTTGGGTCGTTCGCGGTGCTCTTGCAATGGCTCTGACGTCATACCTCTCGGGTCGTCACATGCGTAGTCGACCTCACTCGCTCATTGGAGATCTTCAGCATGGCAATTCCCTAAATGACGGTAACATTACTTCTATCCTAGGCATCACTTCATGCGCTCTTAGACCAATATGCCACCGTAGGACATGTACGTACTCCGCGACGCCGGCTGCGGTTATGGCCGTGGCTTTAACGAAGACGATAGTTGGTCTCAGCAAGCATAACGCAACAATTGGCTAACTGCAGTCCTTGGGTGTGTTGAAAATCGAAGACTCGCACAACGATATCTACCATTACCTCGTTGGCATGTATGGTCTTGTGTGATGCGCCCATGGCCATACTCAGACAGTTGTTGCTGTGCAGTACGATCAGCTTCTTATGAAATGCTTTGAACGACCAACATATGACCAGAGAGAACCTCCCCACCCGGTCGACTCTAGATCTTAACACTGGCTTCCAGCGTAGGCACGCATGGTCCAGCCCAGAGCGACGAAACTCTTGTAGAGAGGCAAAGTCAGATTGCACAAGTCCGTTGCGGACCAGACTTGGTGTGCTGGATAGTGGCAATTGAGCAATGAACCAGGCCTTCGTTAAAGTAAAGAGTAATGTAGTCTTCACCCAAGCCTCGGTCAAGTACCTTAGCTACGCAGAAGTCGGATTATACAACCCAAGCCTCGTTACAGATCTCCTAGAACGGTCTCCCAGCCCTCTCGCTCCCTCCAGACCCACACCCTCAACCAAACCGCGCGCGCTGAACACCCTCTTCCCCGTCCCTTACCACACGTCTACTGATGATACTCCATCGTCTCGTACTGCACCGCCGCATGTCCATCCGGACACCTGTCAACTTGTATATACGCATAGCTGCAACGCCCACACTTCCAGTAACCCCCCTTGAGACTGTTGCGACACGTCGCAAGCCTGTCATCCCAGCCTACGTAGCGACTGCCGCAGATGCGCGTAAACACCTCGCCCCCGATATCGTGCGAGCACGACGTGTTACCTGCGTTGAGGACGGAGGAAGACATTGCGGTAAGACAGGGGAACGGTGCGGATTAGAGTAGGATGGAAGCCGGCTGGCTGTTATGAAAGTTTGAATGAGGAGCGAGGCTGGGGACGAAGTGTGTTGGAGAGATGGTCTTAGGCCTTGGTTACAAGCAGTGGGGTCCTGTTGGGGGGTTCCTTGTTTGTTCCTGGGTCAGGTGTGTGGAGATGTATGGATGTGCTCGAGACAATCAACCTGGAACTGTCTCCACGGTCTGGGATCTTAGAGAGACTTATATACAATACCTGCTTCAGCCTGGTTGCGGGTAGCGCGGATCTGAGTTCACGAGCCAAAGGCATGTCGTCTCAGACATCCAATTAAACAACAAGAAAATGGGGGTGATGCAATGCATGTCAGATATTGCCTTGCTGATGTAAGGCGTTGGGCTTCGCAGCCAACGCATCAGGCCCGCAAGGCTGAGGCAAGACTCAAGAGCTCTTTTCATTAGGATAACATTAACAACGCTCTAATTTACGTGCCTCTTTAATTTGATTAAATAAGAGGCAAAAGTGAAGTACTAACTTCTCAATGAATTTACAATGCTTATATAATGATTTCTAAATGCGCGGACTATTGAACTTAGACCAGTATACGCATGAAGTTGCCTGTTCTGTGAAGCTGAAGTGGAAGTCACGCTGTAAGTAGACAGCCTCTGCGTTTTCTCCTGCAGGCTGTCAACGCAAATGCTTCTGTAAAACGAGTCTTTCGATTTACCAAGAAATCTGTGTGTCAGGACAACTACTCCGCCAGATACGAGCTCTAGATCTTTTCACGTAGCTCGGCTGGGAGACCCTGAAGAGGAAAATGTACACATCGACTGCCACTTGTCTAGTGTCATTGGTTGCCGTGGAAGTCCTCTGGCGTTTGGTCCTTTGCTATCGACGCTGATAGATACGCTCCTAGCGGTATCCCTTGAGATGACGCACATTAACCCCTTCAGCACCATGGCGGCAAACCGAAGCGCAAAACCGCAGTTTGCGAGGAGACTTGGCATAATGATCGTTTACCTCGCTTCTGGTGCCTGAGTGGGTTTCAGGTGGCGTAACGCAGTGCGCGATGTGCCTTGACACCCCACCCCGTACATATGCTCCCTCACGGTGTCGTCCTACCTTTTTTTTTTGGAGTTGACGATCTAACTTGACATTTCACGCATGTTCAATTACATGGCAAAAATTGTATTCTTCTGTGCATGTGTCTCCCTGTACCTCCAGCTTGGTTAGACGGTGCCAAGCTGTTCTATTGGGCGGTTGTGTTGCATTCAATGTTTATGGGTGTTTGGTTATGTGTGTATCAACACAGCAAGGGGGACTTTGTTGGCCGCGGTGCAAGACGTGAAGATAGGCACGTTGAGCAACACCACTACCTTTTTGGGCAGCGAGTTAGCAGACGAACAATGCATGTAGGAGTGCTTTGATATGCTTTCTTGTGTATTGCGTATCTGGATTTTCTGACGCGATTTCTTCGCCGTTGCCTCTTTTCCCCGATCTGACTGCGCATACTTCTTTTGTCGATTCTTGGCACCTTCTGACGCCTCCCACGTTCTAGATGTTTCTTTTTTCTGATCTTTCCTGTCCTGGTCCTAGTCTTTCCGTACAGTTGGCATGTCCAAGACGTCTGAGACAAGAGGTGGCACAACTTCTGACAGCGAACTGTGCTCCCAGATGACATAGAACCACTTAAGCAATCCAGTGCAGCGCCAACAGCGGAGAAAGTCGGGCATATTTAGATAAGTACATCTTACTTTCTATATGAGAACCCTCAGGTACCCCTTCCCATCCAGCGCAGCCTCCCTTAACACCACCGTCCCATTCCCAACGACTCTCTCCAACCTCTTACCCGGCCCACCATATCTCTCCAACCACAACTCCTTCTCCACTGGTTCCCACACCCTAGACATCTTACTACGCTTCTCGCCTGACACAAACGCCTTGCTTAGTGCATCGAGCCTTCTATCCTCCTCGAACGCCTTGGCGAAAACGTCCACAGGCCACGACAGACCGGACGATGCCGGCGCAGCGGTTTCGATCTCGTGACTCAGCGACTTGGCGCGAGCGAGAATTGGTGAAAACGACACCTGAGGTGAAGGCGTCGGTGTGCTGCGGTTCAAGGCCGCGAAGTAGGTGGTGTTGCGATTGTTGTCGATTCTTGAAGGAGGTGCGTAACGCGCTGCTGCGAGAGCTGCGGCGCGTGTGACGGTGCGCAGAGACAGCGCGGTTGAGACTAGTCGCGAAGACATTTTGACTGTGCGATCGGGTATCTTTGAGGGTTGTAATATGCTTTGGATGTGTGCTTGTGGTAGCGGATGATGTTCTGCGGACTTTAGTGTACACCGTTGGGGAGCCGAGCGGGACTGATGGTAAGCTTTGTAGGAAGAACGTGAGTAGGTTTACATAGCCACATAGAATAATATTCCCAATTGTCGTTCCATGGTTCTGTGTCTCATTTACCGTATGTCGAGACCGGTTCGGATGGGGAAATTGTCCATCCAATTGTTGAACTATTCTGATAAGGGTCAGCAAAACCACAGTTCACAGTCAACCAAGCAAACACAACACCCGAAAATAGAACCCAAAGGCTTGGTCAGAACTGGCTGGGATTGCAAGAAAGTAATTGGTATCTTTGAAGTATCGCTCCACGACACAAGCGGTACTTTGTCCAAACGCCACCTCGGCCAAGAAGGGGCATATCCAGAGAACTCCAGGAATTTCAGTAGTATGCGAACGCCGTCCATGCTATTGCAGAATATAACTCAGCCAACCCGCTTGTCGCCATCTTCGTCGACAGGGGGTGTCTCCTTGCTTAGATAATCTGCGTTCTCTGCGTCCTCGTACTCCTCGATCAAGCCTTGAACGACCTCCTTAGCTTCGTCGAACTCGCCGAGGCCATCCTTGAAGGGCGCCTCGCGCTTATAGCTTTCGAGGAAAGCATTGCGCTTCCTGAGCGTGTTGTATTGCGCCACGATACGCTTGAAGAGTGTTGCAATACCGGTATGGTTTGCAAGCATGAGGCCAGATACTCGGTGCGATGATTGTACATAAGGGGACTTCTTGGTCAGAGCGACTTGAATTGAGGCAGGACCCCAAGGGATGAAGGTCGCCAGTCGTCGTTCACGAATACGCATTAGTGATTTGTGTACCTGTTCAACGTTAGCACATGGACTTGGCCAAACCGAGATTGACTTACATCTGAAGGATCGGCCTCTCCCTGGATGATATTGAGAATGGACATGTAGCAGCTCTTCTTGGTGGGGTTGGTCGAGACCATGCGGTTCTTGGGCTGGAGGAGTCGCCGCATGACGTCCAGCACCGTAGTCTTGCGGACAGTTTTGGCTTGTTCTACGTTCTCGCCTGAGAACGGCGTGTATGCAGTCATAAGGAAGTGACAGCGTGGTGTTGGAATGAGCGACGCAACAATGCCGACCAGATCGTTATGCATGTAGCCCGGGTAGCGCAGGGTTGTTGTACTAGCTGACATAACGGTCGAGACGAGCTGGTTCGTCTGCTCGAAGGAGGGGTTGAGCACATGCAACCGGTCTGCGGCGATCTTCGACAAAGCACCGTTATCCAGGACCACGACTGAGTCAGCGTTCTGTGTCAATCGACGCATGCTGAGAAGACTGTTGTATGGCTGGACGACAATATCACCATCCTGAGTGTTGGGGAAGACACTGTAGGTCTGAATGAGCTTCTTAGGGAAGCGATCGTTCAGGCGCTCCAGCATGTACGATCCCAGACCTGAACCAGTACCTCCAGCAATTGAGTGCAGCATCATGAAGCCCTCAAGCGAGTCTGAGCCGTCGGCCTCGCGATCAATCATATCGAGAATCTCTTCATGGACTGTTTCGCCCATGCTGTATCCCATGCCCCAGTTGTTGCCTGCGCCGGTGCCTGACTTGTGTATGTAGAAGTTCTCGGGGTTGTAAATGTTCTTGTAGGCGCTCGACTGGATAGAATTGAGCACCCTAGGCTCGAGATCGAGGAGAATGGCACGCGGGATGTAACGAGTGTCGTCTGATTGGTAGAAGAAGACATCTTTGCGGTCGCCGCCTTCGGTCGCAAAGTCCTCGAGGTTGCCGTCCTGGTTGATACCATGCTCTTGACACAGCTGCTGCCAGAACTGCTGCCCGACGCTGTTGCCGCATTGGCCAGCCTGCAGCGTTATTATTTCCCTGGCGCATGTTAGTAAGCTTGCAGGCGCGTCATTTTGGTTTGCGTCTCGTCATACCTAGGCATGGTGGTGTGTAGTGAGTGAGCGTGGGGTTTGGGTTGTTGACCTGACGCGTGCTCCCCGCAAACGCGCCTAAATTTACAAGGGACGAACGCCCAAAGGTGCCAATCCTGGAGCTCTTCAATCCAACATCACGTCATCGTCACAACAGTCAAACGTGTTTCATTTGTATGTCATAACAATGTTTCTGTCTACAGCTGCAGCACTTGCGTTGCTGTTCGACGCTCCTATATAGCCTGCTTCGCCTTCGCTTTCGGTTTCGGCAGCCCGAAGCCAAACATGAGCTGGAATAGTATCGAGAAGATAAGAGCGAAGAAGTTCACTCTGACGATATCCAGCCAGTCTCTGGTTCGAAGGCCGTTCTTAGTCCCCTCATGCCATCCCCGGCGCACCTCCAAGAACAGCTCTGGATCATCTGTGATGACACCGTCCAAGTCTTGCTGGATATCCCACCTCATCCTCCGTGCGTCGTTCACAGTCCACGCATACACGGGTCGCCCGTCACGTTGCGCTTTACGAATGAATGCCTTGCCCCATGGCGGCATCAGCACTGCCTGGTTCATGTTGAATGACACGTTCGGCACTGTGAAAAAGTATGATGCGACAAGCACCGAAAAGCCGATGTGTGATACTGAGAAACCGGGCAAGTAGTGAGAGCACAGTGGCAGATACTTCGCCGCCCAGCAGCCCAGCACAATGCGACTCTGCCATGGCTTTGCCGGCGAGGGAGGCACACTTCGAATAGTCTCACTGATTAGACGCATCACGTCGTCGGCATTGTTGTCGAGCTGTACAACGTCAGCGCACAGTCTCTATGTGTTGGGCGCACGGCTCACCTTGATATCTAGCAGTAACCAGATGTTTTCCAGTCCAGGTTGTGCCAAGTACTCCAGTAGATCAGACAATCTCGGCATCGATTCGTGGGGCTCCTTCAATGTCCTCAGTGTACTCACGAACTCGTAGTCGCAGTCGAGAAGCTTTTCCTTTCGCCCAAAGCAACGCTTCAGATCTTTGTCATGCGACAGTACAACGACACCATCTTTTGTCAAGTGAACATCCGTTTCAAGAGCGTCAGCACCAACTTCTACAGCTCCTTTGAATGCACCCATGGTGTTCTCAGGGAACTTCGCTTTGAAGCCTCGGTGCGCGATCGCCTGCGGCAACCGCCTTCCACTTTCATTCTTCCGTGCGTATGCAAAGCTCGCTGTTTAGTGTCAGCATTTATCTCCGGCTACTCCGAGTGAGGAACGCAAGTACCTAGAGGAAACTGGGCTTTTGGACCGAGCAACGGCTGCTCGACAATCTTGTCGAGCTGCTTCGTCAAGCCCTCAAATACAGGCGGTACTCCAATAACCATGTTCTCTAGAATCGGTGTCTGTGCCTCGTGCACCTCGTGCGTGTCCTCACTTTGTATACCGACCATGCTTATGACGACAGCATGCAAATCGTTCGATGTGGTATGGCGCGCCGGAGATAGCGGAGGGCGGAAGAATGTCCAACTCGACCGGATAGGGACGCACGTATGTCAGAGCACAGAGGGAGAGTTCAGAGTAGAGGTTGAAGAGCGCGGTATACACGAAGTGCGGAGATTACACAGATTGCAATCGCATAACGATCTCAAATAAAGCGGGCTCCAGCAGATCACTCATCTGCACACCATACCACAAACCGCTCGGCCTGAAATCTCTACGCAGCGCACCGTGCTTTCGCGCCGCAAGACGCCGCAAGTAACGAGTCCACAAATCCAAGCACGAGTCTCACGCAACGGAGTCCTCGTGTACATTGCTTTCTTTGGAACCGCAGCTGCGACCAAGACCTGCGACTTTGGTCGGTGGACCCACGTTCATTGGGTGCTGAGCTAGGGCTAAGCTTGTTCCAAGAGTGCTTCGGATGCATCAGGTCCCGGAAGCCACACACAAGCCGTTGCAGCAAGATGCGCGGCCTTGTTCCCCACGCGCTGACATTCTGCGTGTCAGCTGCGCTGCCGCATAGTGTTTGCATAGTAGTGCGCAGCTATCGGTGAGCGACTGCACAGCGAGGCGCCCACGATGCCGATACGGCTTGAGATGAGAGGGTGAAGGATGACCGCGGTCGCCAGGGCTGAAAGGATCCGACAGTCTGGATTGATCGACAACGTTAATTGCGCCCGCGTGTTGCGGCACGCGCACGGCTCAGCATGGCCTGGAGCACATCGAGATGTCGACAGCCACACGCCGCACACCACAACCGTTTGCGTCCTTCCTGTGCCGTGCCGCCAGATACGCACTGTGCAGCTGATTGCTGTGGGACGGTTTGTACGTCTTTGTGCATGTTTATGCTTGCGTGCTGCAGCTGGACCCTGTTCGGGAGGTGCTACTTCCGAAAGTGAGTTTCGAGAACACACATGCGGTGAGCATGTGGGGTGCTAACGGCCTTCACTTTACTCATCTGGACGCCTTTTGGTTTGCTGGGAAGAGGATGTGCGCAGCAAGTATGCCGCTTTTGTATGTCTCGGTCGCTGACTTTGGTATCCGTATGGTCTTCCAGCTCTACTGTCTCTTCGGCAAAATGCCTCCCGTCAGTGTCATAGCACAGGTACACTATAACTTGACGCATATTGTTTCTTCGGGAAGACAGATCCCCAAATCTTGGGACCGAAAAAGGCGAGCTGTCATGACGGGAGCTGGGCACGTTTGAAACTTCTCGAATAATCATCGTTAGTTGGTTGCTGAGCTTAGCCGTAAGCAGTTGCATAGTGTGCGTATGCAGTGCATCTTGGCCATGTATTGGTTGATCCATTGATCGTAGTGCCTCATGTCCTCTCAAGCCAAATGCTCGCGCTGATCAAAACTAGCCACGTCCTGTGACACCTTTGGTGCTCTTCATCTCCCCGCCTTCCCTCTCTAAGCAGCCACTTCAAACTTCGGTGTGTATTTCGCCGCCGCCTTCTGGAACTCGCTCTTCTTCTCTGCCCAGTCCTTGACCGCTCTGTGCTCGGCGTTTGTGCTCTCAAGCTGCTGCTTTAGCTGCGCTGTCTCCTCCTTCTTCCCAAGCAATGTGTTCAAAACGACCAGGTTAGCAATGGTGTCTGCTGACTTGGGATCGATCTCAATCGCCTGCTGCAAAGCGGCTTCAGCCTCCGGCAGGCGACCGAGGTGCAATTCGGATACGGCTTGTGCTACGAGCGAATGCGGCGACTGTGATTGCGAGGTCTGGGCGAGCTCTTCGAAGACGTAGAAAGCGGACTGGTACTTCTCGCCGCCCTATGGTGTGTTAGAATATTGTTTATAAGTATCTGTAGTGCGTGAAGCATACCTCGCGCATGCCGACCCACGACTCTGCGATGTTGACGAGGAGGCTGTCCTGTGCCCATTTCCGTGCGCGTTGAGACTCCTTGGCAGCGAGATCTGCGCGGTTCTGCTGGAGGTGGATTTGTACAATAAGAGCGACACTGTAATGTGTCAGCTGATTGGACTTCAGTCTCCTGGTTCGGCTCAGCTCACGCATCAAGGCTGCCCTCGTGCTTGCTCAGCAGTGCAAGAGCCTCCTCTGTCTCGCCTGCCCGCTCCAAGATGATGCCTCCAATGATTTGCACAGCCAAATTCTCTTGGCCGTATTGCTCTGCCAGCTTCTTTGTCGCAGCAGTGACATCCTTGCCCTGCTCAAGGTCCGCCAGAAGCTTCACAGCAACGAGATCCGGTGTCTTTTCGCTGGCGAATTCGGAGGAGACAGCCTGTGCTTGCCCAAGAGCGATTTGCGAGCGTGCTTTCAGGACACGGACAGGGAGCGCATTGCTGGAGGAGAATGAGGAAGTGTCGAAGTCGAGGACTTGTTGGTATGCGCCAGCGTGGAACGCTGTGTGGATGTTGATGAGCTCTGGTTCATGTTAGCAGGAGGTGGCATGATTGTTCGGAGGCCATGACATGCCTCCTTCTGGCGAATAAGGATCCATGGCGATAACTTGCGAGTAAAAACGCAAAAGCAAAGGTTCAATGGGTATTTAGGTACTGGTAAAGGAAGTGAATGGTGGTGATGTTGAAGCCACGATTGTGTTTGGCTTGTTTGCTTTGGACCCTGGATACAGTTGATTGGTTGGACTCTGCTGTCCAAGGCTTTCACAAGGCTTCGACTGTTATTGCAAGGCATTGCACCTGATATTTGAAACGACACGTCTAAACGAAAAATGCGATTCGGTCTATGATCTAAAATATGACTCGCAGTCAATCAAGTCGCACGCGACTCTATACATCATGCTCACGCTTTCCGGATGGTGAACTTCATGAACCTAGAGTCCTTGGGAATGAAGTCCGCCAGACTGCTCCTATTGCGCTGGGAGTTATCGAATTCTGCCTCGACTTTCCATTTCGTGCCAGTCTCGTCGCCAACCAAATCCCACAGCTTGGTCCATGATTCAAGGTTGTGCCAGTATCGCCTCTTATCTCGTTCGACGCCGGCTGTGAATTCGCCCGCTTCTGTACGACCAACTTGACGGCCGAGGATGAGGCTGTCTGATGCAGGGTTAAGCAAGCTAACCATCCTTTTGGCTGCTATGACTTGGCCATCCCAATCGAAGAGATGGAAGAACGAAGCTGCATGGATGATGTCGAATTTGCCGGTGAGTTCCTGCAGAGGCGACTTGTCGTCGAGGATGTCAGCCGCAATGAAGGTGGCTTTCAAGGACGACTCGTCCAGAAACAACTCCTGGCCAAGGCCCCAAAAATCGCCCTTCACGTCCGATGCGTAGAGGTTTTCCGAGGGTGCTCCATCGTACACCAGCTTCCGTATGTCTTGACCCATACAACAGCCAACATCTAAGTACTGTTCGCCAGCCTTAATGCGCGGAACGACCTCCTTGTAAGCGTTCGAGGTTTGGATGTTCAGGTTGAGGAACCCCCAATGTCCAAGACACGGGTACGGAAACTGTTCGCTTTATCAGTCTTGGAGTGATCTTTTACATGATCGTAGACTCACGATCTTGAAGGCCTTATCCCTGATCTGTGTGATGTGCGAGACGACTTCATCTGATGGCACTTTACTGTACGTCTCGAAAAGCTCTCTGGTATTTGGTGGAAGATCGACCAGGTCTTTGACGTACCACGGCAAGACCTCAGGTTGATCGACCCAGGTCTTGTTTTTCAAGAACTGTTCAATATCATTTGCTGCCATGTTGGGATACTTGGGTAAGTCAAGATCAAGCCAAAGCTGCTACTGGAGAATACAAAACCAACAGGCAGGATACAGCGCATTCTTATAGGCACCTCCGGATGATAAGTACCCCACGTCACGTCAGCTTCCTTAACAGGCTCCTACATGAAATGGCTCAAGGTACGCCTAACCCCGCTTCAGTCTACACGTCAATTCATGTCCTACGGACACCGTTTGTCCTTCAGACATAAGTATAAGTTGGCTTGGAGTAGAAAGCGATTCTGCATCGCGCGCAGCACCGTCATGACTATATGCGGTCCATATTATGGATACTTGGTGGCATGTCCAAGAACGGCAGCTATTCGGAGTCGGTAGCACCTTCTGTGCCCACTTCGTGAGCCCCGCACTAGACCGAGAAGGGGAAGGCGTCTCTGGCGTGGAGCGCGGGGCATGACGCGCCTGCATAGCTTGAAAATTGTTGCCCAGGCACCGTGAAAGTTTTCGAAGAGCCCAATTGACACCGCAATCCTGAAGGTCCCCATATATAATCGTTGTCGGCCTTTTAACCTTTTTGTCATCTCTCGCATTCCATCATTCACACGCAAACCGACTTTTCGTCTTTTCACAAACACCACATTCAAAATGCCTGCTATCGAGCACCCCACTATCAAGGGTATGTTATACGCGATTCACTTCCTGTTCGCGCCCCACGAGTGATACTTCGAGACTAATAATTTGTATAGATGGCTGGTTCCGTGAGATCTCCGGCATGTGGCCTGGTCAGGCCATGACACTCAAGGTCGAGGAGGTTATCCACCACGAGAAGAGCTTGTACCAGGATGTCCTTATCTTCAAGTCTACCGACTACGGCATGGTCCTCGTCCTCGACAACGTCATTCAGTGCACCGAGCGCGATGAGTTCTCGTAAGCCCCAATAACACAATTGTAGAGTTTGTCGGATCGCTGATGGTGTTTCAGCTACCAGGAGATGATCACCCACCTTGCCATGAACTCTCACCCCAACCCCAAGAACGTTCTCGTTATCGGTGGTGGTGACGGTGGTGTCCTCCGTGAGGTCGTCAAGCACGAATGCGTTGAGCAGGCTGTTCTCTGCGACATTGACGAGGCCGTCATTCGCCTGTCCAAGAAGTATCTCCCCGGCATGTCCGTTGGCTTCGACCACCCCAAGACTGAGACCATCGTTGGCGATGGCTTCAAGTTCCTCGAGGACAAGAAGAACCAGTTCGATGTCATCATTACCGATTCTAGCGACCCAGAGGGCCCCGCCGAGGCTCTCTTCCAGAAGCCTTACTTTGAGCTGTTGAACGGTGCCCTCCGTGAGGGTGGTGTGATTACGACCCAAGGTTGTACGCCCCCTTCTTATCTCTCTGCTGCATCGACTTGAGAACCGCTACACGCGCTTGTCGAGCAATTCTTTGAACATATGCTGACTGTTATCCAGCTGAGAACCAGTGGCTGCACCTCCACATCATCACCGACCTCAAGAAGTCTTGCAAGGCTGTCTTCCCCAACGTCGAGTACGCCTACACCACCATCCCCACCTACCCCTCTGGCCAGATCGGCTTCATGGTCTGCTCCAAGGACGCTGAGCGCAACCTCAAGAAGCCTCTTCGCAGCTGGACCTCTGAGGAGGAGGACAAGCTCTGCAAGTACTACAGCAAGGAGATCCACGAGGCATCCTTCGTACTGCCCACCTTCGCTCGCAAGGCTCTTGCTTCAGTTTAGAGCTTCCAAGCTTAATCTTTTTCTCATGCTCCGATATTTTAGATACCACGACATATCAACGAACCTCAAAAGCACAACTTACCACATGTTCAGCGCCAATAAATCGCCAGACTACAATATGCGCTTCAGTGACGGGCTCTGCGACGGGTATTGAATTAACTCAAGGTATTAATGCTTCAGTTTGCCGTTCATTGCCCACTTGCAGGGCGGCTACATGAGTCGCCATGGTGTGAAGTCCATGGTTCACAGCCACAACAAGCCACTGAGACATGGGTGTGGAGAAAGCGGGTAGCATTCGAGGATGCACATTACGCCTGCTTCTCCACGCGCCAATGCAGCGTTCCAGGCTGTCACTGCGGAAGCGTCTCTCGGCACTTCGCTGTGGGTAGTGAACACAGCGCTACAGTACATTGGATCGCGTCTCGAGACTCTTGCTGACCTCTCACGTACGGCGCTCTACAGTCTGTCTGAGGCGAATATGGGGCGGCGCAGGTCTCGGACGAAAACCACGCAGAAGCAGGCATGGTTGCATCAGCTCACAGACGTCCCGCGCCGTACCTCCCGCATTTCCGACCCCAATTCGTGATACATGTTTCTGAGGTGTATGATTCACACATGCATCGGCATGGGGCGGCAGCGAGTTTAATGCGTCCCAAATTTGGTTGACAGCTCGTCTTTGGCGAGGCTCGATCTGTCTCGTCTCCGATAGCCATGTGTCAAGCAAAAGGTTGCAGCTTCCTGCTACACGCTGCACAGGCTAATGCACTCTCGGCTCGTTTCGCCCTCGTGTTCGTGAAATGGTCTCATTCGTCCTCGACAGGTGCGGACACAGCGGCTTTACTGCTACGAGATCTGGTGCAGGATAGCATGCTATCTCCATACACTATGTCGGTACAGACGGCGCTCAGTGTCAAATGAATGGGCGTGTTACGGGCAGCCGTTTGTCGAACGCTAAGAGTGTGAGATTTCGGTCGAGGTGGAGCCACAACCGCTGTGGAGGCTGCCAATTGAACAGCGCAAAGACCTGAAAAGGGACATTGCCTGGGGAGGCAAATTGACAACACGCGCGAATGCACGCGCCCTGACAGTCTTGTTTGCTGCGGCATGGCGGTTTGACCAACGTTCAACCTAACTTTGGACTGAAAGCCGACGCTGACTTGTGCCTCAAACGCTGCGGGTGTCAGGCCCCTTCAGCGGACTAGCCGCCACGGACTTGCGGTACCTGCGTTTGAGGCATGCGTGCAGAACAGTGCCTGCATGTGGCTCGAGGGTTTATCGGACAGGCTGGTAATATCGATGTTGTGCAGATGTCAAAATGAGATATAGTTCAGATGCAGCAGGTGCATTTAGTACCGCCGTGAGATTCACGTCCTTCTTTCCCCTGTCTGCGCTTTGCACCTGGGTACAACAACCCACACCCCTTGTACTATTCGCTTTGCTTTTGTCAATAATCGAGCCGGTCTCTTCAATTATATTGCATCACCTCCACCGACGGTCACGAAGTTCCGCCGTCCATCACACCACGCCGCACTCAGCCTACAGTCACTACTCGCGCCCGTCACATCTCCGATCGAGATTCCACGAGTCGCTCCCATGCAATAGCCGCAATCCTTCGGCTCCTTCTTGTATCATTTCTCATCGCCAGCCTGGAGCTTGATAGGATCGCTATAATTGATTGAACGTCTGGTTACGTTTGCATCGCCATATCACTCAACATCCAACAAAACGTAGACCGTCGGTGCTTTTTGCGGCACTACCTGCCTTCCGAGAGACGATTTCCGGCAAATATCGTCGTCATTCGCGCCATCGCATCCCGCGCTGTTCAGTAATTTATTTAATAAGCGACAATGATGCCGAGGACAACCAAGGATGGGGAGCCGTTCTCACCGACCAAAATTCATCCGCTCCTGTCTCCACAAAGGCCGCGGGATAACATCTCCGCCGTTAACGCCGCCGGTGCATCACCAATAAATCTCGCACCCCCTGCACAGTCTCCGCCGCCTCCGCAGACAAGTGTTTACTTGCCGCAAGGCTTCAAAGATAATGCTTCTTCGGTAGCAACGACAGAACTAGTCGGTGCGCCAACTGCATCCGACTCGATACCATCCTGTGCGACACCGGACGAGTCACTTCGGAACGAACACTCGGCTATTATCAGCAACTCGTCGTCGATTGAGAACCTCACAGTCCTGCCTCAGCTGCCATCCTTTGGTGAGCACCGCATCCGGAAGCATCGCAAGAACGCAGCTTCGTTCGATTCTTCCATACCCCGCCAGACGATCCTGAAGGCTCTGCAATCACGACCCCCCACGGCACAATCAATCGATTCCATGGTCATGGAGGACAAGAAGAGCGCAGCAGAGGGCAAGACCCGGCGGTCAAAAAGCATCACCCACAAAGCGCTTGCCGATGCGCTTTCTGAGCTTAACCTAGAGTCGGGCGACCTTGCTGTCAGCAAGATGGCTGCTCTCGCATCGCCATGCTACTTCCACAAGAAGTTTGACAAAGCCGTAAACCTCGATAAAGTATTAGAGGAAATAGCCGACGACGACTCGATATCGCATTCGAGACTCATGCAGACTGCGTTCAGCGTGCGCGAGGTCTCCAAACAACTCCAGCGCCGACCAATCAAGATGACTGTGCGAAACGTCATGATCGTGACCAAAGCACGCGATAACGCCTTGGTACATCTGACTCGGGAGCTGGCGGAGTGGCTACTCACAACACCACGATACGGGTCAGATGTCGGCGTAAACGTCTATGTGGATTACAAGCTTCAGAGATCGAAAAGATTCGATGCGCCCTCTCTGTTAGCCAAAGATAAGCGTTTCGAGCAGTCCTTGCGCTATTGGACCCCAGATCTGTGCTGGGAGACGCCCGAGAAATTTGACCTCGTCCTGACGCTCGGTGGTGATGGCACAGTGCTGTTCACGTCATGGTTGTTCCAGCGTATTGTTCCGCCGATCTTATCTTTTTCGCTCGGCAGCCTCGGATTCCTCACCAACTTCCAATTTGAGCAGTATAAAGGGGCACTAAACAAGATCATGGGCGATGCTGGTATGCGTGTGAATCTGCGCATGCGCTTCACGTGCACGGTTTACAGGTACCAAAAGAACGCAGCCCTTGGCTCACCTCAGCACATTGAGGCCGAGCAGTTCGAAGTCCTCAACGAGCTTGTCATTGATCGCGGCCCATCACCCTACGTGTCCAATCTCGAGCTGTACGGCGATGGCAACCTCCTCACAGTCGTACAGGCAGATGGCTGCATATTCTCCACACCCACTGGTTCGACAGCGTACTCGCTTTCTGCCGGCGGCTCCCTTGTGCACCCCGATATTCCTGCGATCCTCCTCACACCCATCTGCCCGCACACTCTTTCCTTCCGCCCCATGCTGCTTAACGACAGCATGGCTCTTCGGATTGCGGTACCCCTCAAGTCACGTGCAACTGCCTATTGTGCTTTCGATGGCAAGGGTCGCGTTGAGCTCCGCCAGGGCGACCACGTCACTATCGCGGCGTCGCAGTACCCCTTCCCCACCGTCCTATCGCAGCCCACTGAGTGGTTTGACAGCATCAGCCGCACACTGCGCTGGAACAACCGCGGTGCTCAACAGAAGGCTTGGGACGGCGATGAGGATGAAGAAGAGGGGGATGAGACTGAGGCTGCGTTCGACATCGACATCGATAGTGATGATCTTGATCGCGATTCCGGCTACAGTGCATCCTCGGCGGACGGCCGTGGGAGTCCGATGAGGAAGGGCGTCATACTGCCTTTCTTGTAAACATCACCCATACATACTTTTGGTTTGCCCAGAATATTTGCGCTGGACAGGCGTTCTGGTTTAGCGGTTCCTGTGCGTCTACTCTTCTACACCAACCACGTTTGGGCAACGGCGAGTGTCTCGCTGCTTGGGCGGGTCCCAGTGGTTTTTGAGCCCTTATCGCAGGGCTAAGGATTCTTTGATCTGTGCGACAATTGTTATAGCTGCGACTGCAGCTACCATTTAACGGCCATTCGAGCGCCAACTACGATATCCTAGACCGCCATATAGAAACTTGATCTAGAAATCTACTAAGAAGCTTTCCGCTTCTCCCAGCGTCAGAGCGCACTTGCTTAAGACTGTGTCGTTGCGTGTTCTGCTGCAATTGTGAGGCGTTCGCTGCACGCGTTCCACATGCAAGACAGCTTGCGTTGACGTATTCCCGGCATCCGAATCGGGCCGTTACATTGAGGTCCCTGCACTGCGCATTGCTGCGGTCAGTGCCACGCGTGCCGGATCGTCGATACAGCTGGTTACTGCTCCCGGCTCTGATGTCGATGTACTGCTTGATGGCGCTAAGCGTTGATGCTGGATGCTGGCTCGATATGGATGCTGTCGCGAGGTCCGATCTTTCTCCTAGATATCTCCCTGTCGCTAACGACGGTGATGAGAGCTATTCTGCACCCAGGCATGTTAAACTGGCCATTTGATGATTTTGCAGGACTCAAATCATCTTTATCGCGGTGAATCAACCGCAGTTGATGATCTTTTCGGGAGGGCGGTATGATTCCGCCAGTATGAGCTTTGGTGGTTAGCTGGCGCGGTACCCTATATTAGGGCTGATATCGGGGTAGCCACATTAGTGTATGGCGAGGCTGAAAAAGCACTACCGAGTCGTCCAGGTCAATCGAATGCTGAAGGCGGTCGCCACGGTGAGTTGCTTGGGGACTGAGGCTTGTTGGCTTTGAAGGTTTGATTGAAGGATCTCGATCTATAGAGGGCGAACAGCTTGGTTTTCAGGCGACCAGGAGTATGAGTCTGGAATGTGCTCCTCAACTCGCAGTCTTCTCGTGGTCAATGTATCTTGTGAGCACTTCTTTCCTATTCGGATGAGACTTGCATGTCGATCATTCAGGGTTGATGTTCCTTTTGTCCTCGGGAAATTTGGCTGCTGCAAAAGGAAGGTCAAGTGCTGATCTTGCGATGTCTACATTGTACTTCATGACGCTCGAGGTCTACGCCAGACGTTGATTGGGGCCGAAGTAGACGCAGTCCAAGGGCCGCGTCTAAGCCCTGCTGCATTCGCCTATCCGCGGAGTCCCTATGGACACGGAGACATGGAAGACGCGACGGTTAACCTGCCTTCCGCAATGGGTCTGTGGAGAAGTCCCTGAGCTAGCAATGAGGGTGAGGGCCGACGATGAAGGTTGCGTCTCAAAAGGAGCGCGCCTAGAGAAGGGAAGTCATGTGCCGAAGCTTTGATCATACGATAGTCCAGGATCGTACAATTGCTTGAAGCAGTAGACGCATCTGCGAATAGTTGCCCACGAAAGGAGGTTTAGAATGCTTTCAGGTGTCCCGCCCGGACGTTTCTGCTAGAGTCTAGATCTGAGCGCTTTGCCATTCCCTCTATGCAAGACAGCGGTGACAAGAGCAGCCTTATCCACAGAGACAACGGAAACGCGAATATCCGCGGAGCTTGCTCGAGGCTCAACATTGAGTTGATGGTTGGCCACGCCAAGCGCGAGTGTGGACAGGGTCACTCCACCTTGCCCAGTTGCCGTCGAAGGAGAAAACTTCCGCCAAGCTATGCAGACCGTGATTCGATGCTCCGTTGTCATCCACCACGTGGATAGAGTGCATCAAACACGCCAACATTTGTACAAATCATCTGGTCAGGGGCGGTCTATGGCTGTAGTAGGTGTGGCGCCCCGGTTGAGCTGCCGTTCTAACGCATCTGTCTCGACACCGGTTGGTGGCTGAGTGGATTCGTACGAGATTCATGGCTTGATCCAAGCGCTGCTAGCCGTGTAACCCAAGTAGTGCCCGTTCACGATGGCGGTAAAGTGAAGCTACACAGGTACCAGGCAATTACTAGGCTGTAAACGGCCAAGCCGTGTGGACAGCGAGGAAGATCAGGCACGCTTGCACTTCAGATCTCCACCGAACACGTTTGGCATTTGCTGGGAGCATGGCGGTAAGAATGTCGAGGGTCACCGGAAGGTGAGGTGCGAAGGTGGCGGCGGAACAACAACCGCGCCCTGTATCGCATCTTTGCCACATTTTAATCTGACGTACCTGGCCATTGAAGGCTAAGTAGTTCAACAACCATGGGCATGATGCACATTGTAAGAACGCGCTCATCTAAATCCCATAGCTCAGGCGAACGTGCACCACGAGAAGCGCGCTAGAACACTTCAAGTTTGGCATTTCTGGGCATGGGGATTTTCGCGCTGTGATCCACTGCTGATGCAAGCATCAACCACACACAATCAAAAGCCTCATTAGCTCCAACACGCAACACTAAACAATCAGATTTATAAGAGAAACTTCTGGGGCTCAGGGCGAGAACACCGAAAATTCGAAACTAAATACACAACAAAGATCTCCCTAGCGGTCCTTCTTCGGCTGTTCCCCGCCTTCCGATTCGCACCGGTTGCAGCTGGTCCTATGACGACGTAGAGAGCTAATTTCTTCGCTGCGGTCCCTCTCCGCTTCAGGGCGAGCTTCCTCTTTACACATATGTGCCTTATTTCGCCGATTGAGAGCGAACTGGTTGCATTGTAGGGCCGTTGCAGTTTAACACACCGATTGTGGATACTTTAGGCGAAGGATTCCCGGAATGACTACCCCCAGACGGAAAGCATGCGTCGAGTGTCGCCAACAAAAGGTATGACCCCTCCCCACCATCTGCACTACATCCGACAATGGACGAGATGACTGATGGATTAGATCCGATGTGATGTTGAGCAACACAAGGTACCACACGACCCCTGCGGTCGTTGCAAGAAGATGGGTCTCGAATGTAGGATCCTGCCTACATCAACCCGGAATCTTCGTCAGACCAAGGCTGAAATGCGGAGAGAGTTGGAAGAGCTGCGATGGAACATGAGAAATAGCCAGGCACCAGGATCCGCAACGGAATCCAACTACCCCCATTCAACTGCATCGCCGAATATGGATATGGACCACGACCAATACTCGGATCCCTCCGGCCAGACCGACGGTTCGCATTCATTGTCACCAGCTTTCGGATCAAGACCACCAACAAGAAAAGGATCTGGGTCTAACGGTACGATTCCACGTATGTTGGACGGCTACGTCCTGGACCCAAAACGGATCGACGACTGCTTCATGCTGTATTACACCCCACCATCCTCTATTGTTTCTCTCTGACTTTTATTTCAGATTCTTTACGCAGTACCATCCTCTTTTTCCTATTCTTGATGCATCTTTAGGTCCCAATGACTACTACGAGGCGTCGCCATTTCTTTTCTGGACCATCATTGTAATTGGATCGAGAAGATATTCCGAGGATCCGAACGTGCTCGACAGATCGAGTCAACTCATCACGCCTCTGGCGTTCTCTTCAATGGCGCTGCGGTCATCCCCGATGCCAGTGATCCAAGGTCTCCTCCTTCTTTGTACATGGCGATTGCCAACAAACTCCATGTACAAGGACATGACTCACCTGATGTGTGGATCTGCAGTTCATCTGGCCACTCAGATTGGCCTCCACATCTCAGGGGTAGGTCAGGATTTTGTCAGAATGCCCGTGAAGAAGGATCAAGAACAGAAGGTGTTTCGGGCAAGATTGTGGCTGTGCTGCGTCATTGTGTCCATAAGGTATGGTGAACATCAGCAACGAAGGGCAATCGACTGACACAACGTAGGACAAGCTGCGCTGAAGGCATCCCACCTCTGGCAGAGTCGTTCTTCGATTGTGACGAGCGAGACCGCGAAGATATGAGTCCTTTTCTGCCTTCTGATCTGCAGTTCCTTCACAAAGTCTACATCATCCTCTTGCGTGCCATCGTCGCCATGGGGAAGACTAATCTGCAGTCAATTAAGTGCGACGTTCGCGTGCTGCGATCACTTATCAGCATTTTCGATTCTCAGCTTCTGAGCCTGGCACCGTCCTCTCCTAGTGAACTAGGTCAGTTCTGCGCTCAGCATGAATACAACATAAACTGACTAGCCCAGATACGCTCCAGCTTAACTGTGCCCGTATTCACGTAATGTCTTTCCATTTCTTCGCTCATCCCATGAGCCCCGATGCGGATGGCCTGTCTCGGTTCTTCTCCCTTTGCGTCTCAACGATCAACACTGCGACCATAATGGCCCAAACAGTCAACCTTGCATCTGTATCACAGTCTTTTGTCGACAGGACCATCTGCCTTGCTGGCTTCACCATCCTGAGGCTTGTGCGCAGTCCTCTTGCTCAGCACTTGGATCTCGCTATCGGCGAACAAGCGTTCTTTCAAGCAGTTCAATTCCTCAAAAACGTTTCCCTGCAGCCTGGAGACATCGGAATACGCACAGCCCTGATCATGCACGACCTCTGGAACAGCAGCAAAGTCTTTCGCAGGAAAGACGGACGGATTGAGTCGCTCGGATTGAGATTGCGAACCAGACTGAGCATGAGCGTCAGCTATGATATGTTCTGGTATTGGCGGGAAGAGTTCGGCAACATGCAGAACCCATATAACGGAGATGAAGCTCTCAGCACGTCGCATGAAGTGACGCAACCTAGCACACCTCGTAAGCAAACTTTCTCAAACTCTAATCGCCATCAACTGATCCTGGATCAAGCCTACATTCAAAACCAAAACCAAAACCAGAACCAGAACCAGAAGTTTCCAGTGTCGAATTCTACTCCATCAACCTTACCTACAGCGCAACAACCTCTCACAAAATTCGATCCGAGCCTCATCAACCCGCAACTTCAAGTCAATCCTGCAGCGGCAGGAATGAGTTTCGACACTTGGGACGGATCCGACTACAGCGTACCACCGATGCTGGATCAATTTCCCGATTACGATTGGGCTGCTGGTTTCGAGTTTACGAACAGCGATCTTCCTAATGCTTCCCTAGGTCCGATCGGTGGACCCATGATGCCTCAGAACGTCGGCAACATGGGATATACTTTCGGCTGAAGCACTGGAGAGCGGCATCTGATGATGCCATCCTCGCATGTAAAGATGCTTGACTAAGAAGATGGAAGCCGGTCGCCAGCTCGAATACCAGAGTTTGAATGCGCACCGACATACCGAAGCAGATCAGATCTGCGTATACCGATTCGCCATGAAGTATTGGCAGGAGCTGTCACACTTGTCGAGTATCGGGCGTTACCCGAAGACGAAGTGCACTACTCGCTCTTGTCGAAAGTGCTTTGATGGAGCGTGTAAAGACCACGCACTGAAAGACATGATGTTCCTCGGATTCGAGCGTCTATGGGAGTTGGCGAAAAGACCGGACGATATCAAGATCACAGGATGAGGTGCTTTGAAGTGCAGAGGCTCCCGGAAGAGGATTTGCAAAGTGTTGAAGCAACCACGAAGGTTTTGCTTGCATCGACTCCGCTATGGTCTGGGATTCGACCAGTACTCGATAGGACGCTAGGTCAGCATGAGTCGCAATGAACGATTGTCCACCAGCTGGTGCAACCCGAAGGAGCTAGGATTTGAATACAACTGCAAGAATACCCATCGAAGGTCGAGAAAGTGGCTGTGTGATGTACACTAATTAAGAGCACGGGGGCATCGTCGTTTATAGGTACCGTATGACTGAAAAGTGAGGCCGAGTCCGCCGAAGACAGGGTACCGAGCAGGAGCCAGCTGATTCAGATTTGTTGATCAGAACGGTGAGAACTGCACGTTTTATCCATGCACCTAGTAACGTATCAGCAGATTTGATTGGTGTCGGTGCGACGGGAATTGACTGCGCTGGATGCGGTGACAAACGTCCATCCTCAAAACACAGTACTACGATGTAGTGACTTGAAGAGCACTCGGTATAATCGTACCGTTCCCGACTTATCTGGCTCATGTCTCCGATGACAGCATCCCTGCGATGTTGAAGTGTGTCACGACTTCGACATCATTTGACGCCTCCTCCCCAGGCCAGCTCACCAGCCCTAAGTACGGGACCATCCTCGCGCTGTGCCGCGAGCTAGGTTCTCATCCCACGGAAAGACGCCGATACCCCACACATGCTGGCCCCTCGCATGCACAACTACGCTGTCAATCGGCGAATGTCTGCATACCAAGAACTCCTGCGCTCACGTTTCTCGACTTCGAACCAGTGATCGCGCATGGCGCGCATCCATCGGTGAAAGAACCGGCGAATATCGGCGTTGTGCACTACGTCACTGGTATTGCGGGGTGTGCTCTGAGGGCAACTACGCACCACAGTTCGGTCTAGATGAAGGCTGAAGACTATTCTTCGCAAGGACATATACTCCGGAACGAAATGCCTGCCATTGCCGCGTGAAGGAGAGCAACTAGCGACAATCCCCACTCAATTAGCGGTTCGGCGCCGACCGAAATAGCATCTGGTCGACATCAACAGTGACACCAAGAACAAAGTTCGGGTCGATTATCCCTTAGCTTCGGGTTGCATAGATCCTACTTGGTTCCGCCTTCTTTTGCTAGACAGACGTCATAACCACAGTGTCGTATTGAACCAACGGCACCCAACACTTCGGGAACTGAACTCACATTATTCGCAAGCCAAGATCGAATCGGTGCACTTCCAGACATGGGTTCAATTACCAACGGCACAAGCAAAATGACCGCGGTCCAGAAGTTAAGGGCTATGCTGGCAGACCCAGAGAAGTTCATTGCATGTCCCGGAGTATATGATGGTTTCACGGCGCGCATCGCGCTGCAAGAAGGCGTTGACTGCCTGTACATGGTACGTTGTCATTGCTTTACTAGAGCTGCCAAAGAACAGGGCTAACAGTAACATGTAGACAGGCGCAGGTACCACGATGAGCATGCTGGGCATGGCAGACATGGGTATTGCGACCATGAATGACATGAAGGCCAACGCCGAGATGATTGCCAATCTCGATCCCAGCGTACCTCTGATTGCAGATGCAGATACCGGATACGGAGGCCCCGTCATGGCTGGTCGCACAGTTGCGCAATACATCCGTGCAGGTGTAGCTGGCCTGCATCTCGAGGACCAGGTTATCAGCAAGCGCTGTGGTCATTTGAAAGGCAAGCAACTAGTGGAAATTTCTGAGTACGCATCAAGAATCAAGGCCGCTGCCTTGGCTCGGGAAAAGCACGGCGATATTGTCATTATCGCACGGACCGACTCTCTTCAAGGGTTCGGCTACGATGAAGCTATCAAACGTCTCCGGGCCGCCATTGCTGAGGGTGCGGACGCATGCTTCCTCGAAGGAGTTACGACACGCGATGACGCTGAGCGAGCATGCAAAGACCTTGCGCCAACACCCTGTCTGTTCAACAATGTCCCCGGTGGCGTTTCGCCTGATTTTGGAGTCCAAGAATGTAAAGAGATTGGATACAAGCTTGCCATCTTCCCATGTCTGGCAATGGAAATGGTGTACCCTGCTGTCAGGAAAGCAGTACAGCAGCTGAAGACACTCGGCAATGTAAAGCCTGCGGAAGAGAACGGGAGGAGATATGGACCCAAAGAGCTTTTCCAGGTCTGCGGACTAGACGATTTGTTGGCGTTTGACGAGGCAACAGGCGGTACTTCCTATGCCAAGATCCAGGAGAAGAGCATGAAGGAATGAAAGAAAGAAAGAAAAAAAGATAGCATTGTTCCCTTTGATGTATTATAGCGGGCGTTTGTTTGTTCTTGATACCAAAACGCTTGTTCAAGAATTATTTTCGTTCTTTTATCTTCACAATGTCCAATTTCATTCAAGTTGCACAACGAGTTTATTACTCAAAGACTTAACACACTTTACGCAGTTGTCGAGCTCCATATAAGGATTCAGGTCGAATGCTGTAGCTGTTCTGCATTTACATCATGGGCTTGCGTGTAGCTATAAAATAAAATAGTTACATTTTGTCTATCACTGGACATGCCTCCCAAGCGCCCAGCACTTGACAGTTCTACTGACGCGAAACGGCGCAAGACCGCAACTTCGGCCGCCACGGCTGCTGTAGTTGCAAATCCTATGGTAGCCACAGCTTCTACGGCAACTGCGACTCCTGCAGTAGCTGCAACTCCTGTAGCAACCCCAACTCCTGCTTCGCTAATAACTCCTACAGTATCTATACCTTTGACAGTGGCCCCCACCTCTATAGCAGCTGCAACTCCTGCAGTAGCTGCTGCTCCAACAGTAGCCGCAATCTCCACCACTGATATGTGAGTACGTGTTTGCACAGAAACCTACATGTACTGACTGTCCACAGCACTCAACTGAATGCGGTGCGCTCGCCGCTTCTGCGACTCCCTGCCGAGCTTCGAGAGATGATCTGGAGGTTTGCCTTCGGTGACAGAGACGTCAGCGTCACCGCCACAGCACCTCGTGGTGCTGCAGACCGATCCCCCTCAGTCCAATACTCAATCTACCCTGACAGAGAAACCAAGGAACGGAATGGTGCCCAGCTAGACGGTCCTAGCCTCGTGTCCAGACAGTTCTGGTCTGAGGCCTCACATGTCTTTGCCTCAACGTCGATATTTGACATTGAAGACCCCGCGAGTTTCAGACTGTTCGCTTTGTCCAACCGCGACTTGGTTCGTAGGATCCGAAGAATCCGTGTCTGGTGCTACATCACCGTACCCTCACATTTGTGTAGCATCTCGCGCTGGGCTGCTGTTCTCACGTCTTCTATCGTGGGCCGACTGGAACGATTGAAGGGACTAGAATTCGAAGTTGTGCTTGATGTTGCTCATACGCCGCTTTTTACACGAACTGATGTGATGACAGATCCGCGCTGGAAGGCGTTGAAGATGCCTGTGATACTTCGCTCTCTTCAGCAGCACCAATTGCAACGCAACCGCACCAATGTAACAGTGATCCATCGGAGACACGGAACTGCTTTCGTTGATACTGATCCGCTCCGTAGGGTCATTTCTAGTCTATTGATGGAGTATCATCCAAGACGCATTTCCAAACGTGGAAGTGCCAGTTAAACCAGAATTATATCATATCAAGTACACATTGTACTTCGCTTCTGCAAGTGAATGGATTACATCTCTTTCATATGATTTGAGCAACACTTACAATACTTTGCCTTCCCCGAGCTCTGTCGCTGACATCTTACTTTTGTGTATGCTCAGAAAACTTTCATTGTCTTCCATTTGGCCCCACCCTGCGTAGCTCTTCCATACATCCACCGATCCACAAAACAGAGACCAACCACCGTGGGCTTGACTTCTGGGGTTGGTCGTAGAATCACCAGCGCTTTGCATCCGGCTACCGCAAAGATATCGTCACCAGCCTGTAATTCGTGTGGGCCCATACCGGGAAGACCTTGAGAAGTAACGAAGAACTTGGTCCTCTCAGCATTCATGTTCAGTTCCTTGTGGTGGTATTTTCCTCGAATAGTCCCCCCTGCTTTACGATCAAGGGTGAGGTCACGATGATCGCGTGTTCTGTTCCATGCTGCCCACCACTGCTTGATCTCGTTGACTCGGACTGAGCTTAGAGGGCCCCGCTTTCTCGATAACCAATGTTTTTGGACGTTTCTGTCCATGAATGCCGCTCTCCAGAACGCATCAGCATCGAAGGGCGAAGCGCTATTACGATACAAGGTAAGTCAGTCATTGACAAGAATTCGCAGATCTTCGGGACCATGTGGAGCTGGTAGGATACTCGCAGAGCATACTTGTACGCTGCTGACATGTATCACGTTGATGTTGAGTTCAGGGCTCCTTAACTCGGGCCACTCTGTATTGCGGTTGTATGTGGCCTTTCCGCAAGCGTTAAACAACGTCCAACGATGGTCTTCCTCATGAACGTCACGAGGGTCGGACAGGTCGATTGCCCAAGACGGGAGACGTTCAACAAGACTCTTTTTGCACCGCCGAGCTGCGTCAAGCTGTGTCAAGTCCGCACTTTCCAGATACAGCAAATTGGAGCACTGAGAAAAGAGCTCAGTAACGGTGCAATGAGCCGGAAACAGTTTCGACTGTTCCTGCCATCTCTCTGGCAGAAATCCGAAGATACCAAACCAGTGATCTCGGATCTCAGTCGCCTTGCGTCCTTGCGTCGCGCCCACAACCATGTCGAGCGGCACACCGAGCCCTTCTTGTTCGGCTTCTGCGAGAATACTTCTTTGGCCATGCACAGCACGACACTGTGTGTACTCTGCTGCGTACTCATGGTCATCGCGGTTTGATGTCGTGATTGGCTGTCCAAACCACTTGCAGCAAATGGAGTTATTGTGATACCACATTGAATCGACGCCATTCAGCAGCCGCGAGAGCCGGAATGTGTATGGTGGCGCATGGACTGTTGGATCAACCCTCGGAAGCGCGGCCTCCTGTAGTGTCCAAACACGAGACCACCAAGGACGGGTGATGAGCCAGCGAATGCAATCCATGACTGTAAGCCAGGATGCATTGAGTATATGTTGAGAGCCATTTTCGCTGGAGTGAGTGAGTGCGACGACAGGGTAAGTGTACAAATGATCGCCTTTGGCCATCTCGTCGAGCATGGCTAAGGTCTGCAGGAAGATGTCGTCTCGACAACGAGCTGCGAACTCTTCTAGCTCAAACTGTTCCAGACATGTAAAGCCCGGTTGCTTTAAAAGATATGTGAGGGAAGTTGTGCCTTTCCTTTGGTACTGCTTCCATTTTTCAGGTGTCATTTTGGACGCTGAAGTGTACTTTTCGTCACTGTCGAATTCCTGAGACCAAGTCCGGGCATCAAATGGACCAAACCACACGTGTGCTTCTGTTGCTTGGCGATATATCCTTGTCATAAGGCCAATCTGATGGCTCTTCTCCTCTTCATTTTTCTGATCAATGCAGATGCCGTCAGCCCAAAGGATCCTATCTTGTGACTCGAGTCGCAGAGCGCTAAGGAAGTCAAACAGGTTGACTGTAGCGTTGAACCGAACCTCATCAACATGTATCGACTTGGTGATGCTGCAATCCCCCCAAACGTACGAGAGCACTTCGAAGTCGGGATTATCATCCAAAGACACAACCAACAACTCGCACCTGATGGCCGCGCTACTTATGTCTTTACGAATTCTCAGGACCCGAATGTCTGAAAGCTCGGGGCTCAGAGGGGTTCGTTCCCACGGATTTCGTTCTAGAGCTTCTGGCGTATCTACGCGTATGTCGTCCTTCGAAGTCGTCCGTCGCCGTTTTGCTGGAGGCGAAATGCTCCGAATCAGCGTACGAGGTTCGTACCGGTCTTTGGAGCTCGTCATCTCGTACAAAATCCAAGCTAGGCGTTCCTTCACACAATAGGGCTGTTGGAGTGTATGCTGGATTCAAGACGCGTCGATATTCTCACGGAAACGCGTACATGGACTCTGGCGACGTGCATGTCAATACCGTGACGCGAACAGTCAGACGTGCAGGTGATCTGGACGTCTGCCTTGCCCGTTTGAGTCAGCCAATAGCGACGCTGCATGCATAGCCTTGCCAACGCAACAATCATCTTGAAGATTAACTTGCAAACAAGAAACGGGAGGTTCTGTTGAGCCTTTTGGATTGAGATACGTCGAACGGAGATATGCTCGAGCACCCTACTTATTTGTCAGCGCTGGCTCAACCTTTGGGTTGGTGAGCAAACCGCGTCTTGGCCTCTTCCATCTCCATACCTAGTTGATACAAAGCACGAACCAAACCGATCTGCCCAGCGTTTCTCCGCACGAAGGTGTGGGATATCTGAGGTAAGCTGACCAATGTACCTTGGCAGGCGGCGGAGATTGGCAGATGGTTGTCTATTCGGATAGTGGTGTGAGGATACAGACATAAATATCAGGCTCATGTTGAGCAACAGCTACTAGAACGTTCAACTCTTATTCACAAAAATGTCCCATTTGCAATACTTTGATTATGCAGGCTTTGGCGACCGCTCCAAAAGGGACGTCAACTACAGCCAGGCTGTTCGCATCGACAATCGCATCGAAATATCTGGTCAAGGTACAAACAAGATTCGCTTATGTGAAAACTCGATTTGATCAACTGTAGGCGGCTGGGATCGCATCTCTGAGGAAATCCCCGAGTCACTCGAGAAGGAGGTTGGGCAGGCTTTCGACAACGTAGAGCATGCTCTCAAGCAGGCTGGCGGCAAAGGGTTGGAACAAGTCTACAAGCTGCGCTTCTACATTACGGTCCCACTCGAAGCGATCATGGCCCATCTTGTTGAGCAGATGAAGGAGCGATTCAAGACCCACGGTCCGCTCCTGACGTGCGTGCAGGTGGTTGCATTGTACTCGACAATGAGGATTGAGATCGAGGCTGAGGCACACCTGGGCTAGATAGCTGCGAATTCACGATTCCTCTGGATCAGGGGTATTGATTACGTCCTGTGCCCACGATTACAAGGGTGCGTGAGCCCATAATCCGGGGGACTTTACCCTGAGGGGTACCGGTAGTGCTGTTCTCTGATTGGACGGACCGGCCATCCTGTCAGACAGTAGCTGAATCCACACCACCTCACCTTCCAGCTCTCTCGACCCATCAACATCAGATTTCGCGATGACACAACCCCCGACTTACAAAAGAGCTGGGAAAAAGGCATGCAGGGCCGTTGGAAGGCTCGGAGCACTTGCTTGCAAAGGACTCCTCTGGGTGTGCTGCGGGCCTTTTCTTTTGTGCGCAATCTGTCTTATCAAGCCCAGAAGCAGCTGTATAGTCAGACATGTGCCGTGCGATGCACTCAGACCTACACCACCAGCGCCTCGGCCACGGCGACTCTCAATACCATTTATCGAGAAGCACGCTAATCAGAAGACTTTCGACCAATCTCAGTCCTCCTTTATTCACAAATTGCCTTTAGAGATACGGCGGATGATCTACACCGAAGCGTTGGGAGGACACACTATCAAGCTGAGAACATCTGACGGAAAACCTGTGGCTCAACGGTGTATTCGTTTCAGCTGTCCCCGCAAGGACAGTGCAGGCCCACTTTCTAGAGAGTTGAACTTTGGCCTTGCGCTCTTAAGAACCTGCCGCCAGATGTGAGCTGCAATGACATGCTATAAGTATTGTGGACGATCAGACTGACGTCGTTACAGATACTCAGAGGCAATCGAGTTTCTGTATACCAGCAATGCTCTCGCGCTTTCGACTTGGGATGACGAACAGCCGACGTTGGATTATCTGTCTTACTACTTCTTGCCGCATCGACTGACCCAGATACGCCAACTTCATATCGATTGGGAGTTGGACAGCTTCCACTACAACCGTCGTTTGCAAGTCACATCAGGCGGCCACAGCTTCGAAGCATGGAAAAAATCCTGGAGCGCCCTGCATGCTATGACCGGTGTACGACAGCTAAGAATCGTTCTTTATTTCCGGTGGCGTGAGGTCGTCGACTGCTACGAAGAGCACTGGAAGCAACATGAGCTGGAGCTCTTGGATCCAGTGAAATCTATCACAGCACCAAGCACATTTATCCTCGTGCTGCCGGATCGAAGATGCTCCACCAATGTGGACATGGGAAGCTCAAGATGTGTTCTTCAGCTTCCTGTTCGCGGAGAATCCGGTCCGACTTTGGATATTGCTTGACGGGTCCTGGAATTTGACGAGCCCTGGATTTCCTGCCAGACAAACAAGTCTCACTTTACCTACCACAGACATGTAAAGCGGCACAGGATCACAAAAAAATGGTTGCAGCGACAGCGGCCAGCAACACGGTGCTTGCGTCGGGTATGTGAAGAGAAGGGAACTGATATGGTGACGTACAGAAGGATCCGCCAAGCGAACCTCGAGCTCAGCTCGGCAGGTACACAATCTGAACCTCCGAATCTCGTTCCGTCATTACGCAACGTGCGCTGGAATATACGACTTGGCACGATGTTGGCACTTGGCGCTCTAGCCGTGTTTGCACAGCTCCCCACCTCTTCACTCACCTCGTACAGTCTCCCGTCAGCCTCTTTCTCAGACCAAGAGGTTCCGCCGGGGTAGGGTCCCCACGTGCAGCAGGCAAGCTGATAAACTGGGTAGAACCTATGGAGGGCTACCCGAGCGCGCGGAGCACCGACTGAAGCCGTAAGCTCGAACATGGTCCTTGTACAGATAAGAAGGGCCGGTCGCCAGGTAGATAAACTGCAGGGACGTTATTTGGCTCAATCTCCAAGTTCTCATCCTCCAGCTCCTTCACGATGCGCTCTTTCGTAGCTTCTTCGCTCGTCCTGGGCTTGGCCTCTGCCGCTGTGCTGCCTCGCACTGGACACCACTACCCTGAGAAGCATGGCAGCAAGCACAACCACACCAAGCTCAACGTCCAAGTTGGCGACCGTCCCTATTTTCTGGTCGACGACATGGACGAGGGCTCGCTGAAGGACAAGCTCGAGAGCTGCTCAGAAGGGCCGTTCAAGCCTTCAGACTTCGTCTTTGCGCATCGTGGCGCGTCACTTCAGTACCCCGAGCACACCTACGCAGCCTACAGTGCTGCCCGCCGTCAAGGTGCAGGCGTCATCGAGTGTGATGTCGCCTTCACAAAGGACCTGCAGCTCGTCTGCCGCCATGCCCAGTGTGACCTGCATACCACGACCAACATCCTCAACACCACTCTCGCATCCAAATGCACCACCCCCTTCACACCCGCCAACGGCACAGCCCCCGCCTCAGCCAAATGCTGCACCTCCGACTTCACACTCGCCGAGTTCCAGACCCTGTGCGGCAAACAAGACGGCTTCAACCCCAACGGCACCACCATCCGCCAGTACATGGACGGCACGCCCTACTTCCGCACCGACCTGTACGCCTCCGGCTGCCCCAAACTGCTGACCCTGAACGAATACATCGACCTCGTCGACTCGTGGGACCTGAAATTCACCGCCGAGCTGAAGACCCCCGAGGTCCCCATGCCCTTCAACAACTTCACTCAGGAGCAGTACGCGCAGGCCATGATCGACGCCTTCAAGGTCAAGAACATCGCCCCGGAGCGCGTCTGGCCCCAGTCCTTCCTCCCCGCCGACGTCTTCTACTGGATCGATAACGAACCCGCGTTCGGCGCGCAGGCAGTCTATCTCGACGAGCGCGTCGACACGCCCGCGGGCTACGCGAACGCGACGGCCAGTTTACCCGCGCTCGCAGCCCGCGGAGTCAAGATCATGGCACCGGCGATGTTTGCGCTGACGAAAGTCGACAACGCGACGGGGGAGATTGTGCCGTCCGAGTACGCCATCGCGGCGAAGAAGAACAATCTGGAGATCGTGGCGTGGAGCTTTGAGCGCTCCGGGTGGCTGCAGATTGGCGGTGGGGGCTACTACTACGATTACGTGAAGAGCGTGGTCGGAAAGGACGGCGATATGTATAAGGTGCTGGATGTGCTGGCGAGGCAGGTGGGGATCAAGGCGATGTTCAGTGATTGGCCGGCGACGGTTACGTATTACGCCAATTGCTTCGGCTTGTAGATGGAAGCTGTGTGGGAGCCGTATGTACATAGATAGATAATGAGCCGTAATGACAACGTCTGACACCACTACGCTCCTCCTCATCTCAGACAATCTCAGACGACCTCAGGCGATCTCAGCCGATCTCAGCCGATCTCAGACGATCTCAGACGCTCACGGCTGCTCCCGCTCCTCAAACTCACTCGGCCTCCTGAACCTCACCCCACATGCCCCCATATCCCTCTCCGCATCACACCGCTCATACGGCAGCACGACCTCAAACTCCGGGACCGTGATCTTCTTCAGCGGCGCCAGAATCAGCGCTTCCAGCTCAATCCAATTATTCTCCCAGATAGCGTGCGCACTGGGGTCCGTCAGCACCACGCTGAGCCGCTTCAGCCCCTTCATGCCCGCCAGTATGGCCCACGCCTTCTCCCAGTTGAGCGTGTCCTCGTGGTACGCGTACTTGGTGCCGGTGCCGCGGCGCAGGTACGGCAGCGCGCGGATCTGCCAGCGCAGACGCAGGTCGCGGATTGCGTTGAGGCGCTGCTCGGGCATGCGCTTGGGGAGGGCGAGGAGGTGGGTTGCGTGGAGGAGCGAGAAGGTGTGGTGTGCGTAGAGGTGGTAGATGCACTCTGAGTACCTGCGGGCGTGCGTGTTAGCGGCGGCGCGCGTCGTTGGAGCTTCGCGGGGGCAGGGGCGCTTACAGTCTCCGGCAGCTCCGGATCAGGCCCAGCTGCGCGGGTTCCAGCTGCGGCAGCGAGTTTTCCAGAGGGCTGCCTGTGACGACGACGCGGCATGTGCATTGTCCGATGTGCACCTGCGTGCAGATGAAGTTGCGGAACTTGGGAACGCTGCGGCCGAGTTTGTCCTTCTTCTCGCCGACCGTGAGGTGGATTGTCTCGCCTTCATACAGATATCCATACACCATGCGCCTGATCTCCAGTGGTAGCTGTGCGAAGAATGTCGACTGCCATTGGAAGTTCGTGCGCGCATCGAGCTCGCGGTCCGGGATGGAGGTCAGACTTATTGCTGATTTGCGAGGTTTGAGCAATTGGGTGTTCTGATTACGGGTTGGAGGGGTTGTCGACGACGTGGATTTGATGTGAAAAGTTACGCGCTCATTTGGCTTATCGTGCGGGCCTGCATGGCGTGCGTCTGAGTGTGATCTTTGTCCCGGGTCTTGCGAACGAATGTCTGACGGCTCCCAGCGGGGCGCAGAATGTGAGAAGACACTCTTCAGTCTTGCCTTCATCCTACTTTTCCGTTCCTTCTATTAGTATTAACACAAGGAACGCGCGCGCAGACAAAGCTGCGAAAAATCAATTGAGTGGAATGCACTCTGAGGTGTGTGAGTCTGGGCATGCTGGCCTTATCAAGCCGCACGACTTGCGCGTTCCGGCTGACGAGATAGATGCGGGTTGGGCAACACGCAACGGGTGTTACAGGGATCGGGCGCTTTGACCGTTAGCTTTGGTGGTTTTTAACTCGGTCCGGGGGTTCGTGGGGTGCGGCCGTGGAGGAAAGTGGGTGGGGTGACGGGATACCTACTAAGGCCCGGACAACTTGCCCTAGCATGTGAACCTAGTCGGCGCACCAGGTACAAGAGCCTCTACCTGCGTTTCGTGCGAACGCAACTTGCTGTACAGAAGCACAGACGTACGACAATATCTGCAAATATCACCGACTTTCTAGCATTTCTGTCGTAGGCAACGTCAATTCATCCGTGTTGTAGATAGGCTCTAGCTACTGTTCTCAAGTGGGACTAACCGAGCCTCGCAATAAATCGCTCAGATGAGAAGGAAAGGTGGAGACAAGAGTCGGACATTCGTAGAATCGGGCATTTACCAACAAACTACACGTCTGTCATGTCATGATGCAGCAGTCTTCTTCTCACCTGACTCTTTGGCCTGCTGCTCCTTTTGCAGTTCGGGGTTCAGCGGCTTCTTCGGGTCGTACCCAACCTGTTTCACGATACCAAGCCCTTTCGTTCTGCCCTCACGGAACAGAATACGATCGCCGACTGTCAAGTACTCAGGACGCTGCACGAATCTGAACGCGACCTGTGCGCGGTCACCAGTGCGAATGTACTGACGATCGATGTCAATGATAGCGCATGTCTGAGACACAGGACCAACATGCAGCATCGCCTGGTACTTCGTCTTGATAGTCGTTGCGTGTGACAAGATCAGAACTTCAGCAACAAAGTCGCGGTAGACCTTGGGTTGCGGTATGATACCAGTCTTCTCGTCAGGTTTGTCCGATTTGTGAAGAACGACCATGCCTTTTCTGACGTCCTTACGTCGCACATTTCGAAGCGCAAGACTGGCGGACTGCCCCGCAGAGCAGCCTGGTACTTGTATTCGCTTTCGCTCAATGGACCGCACCTTCGTTGTCGTGAATTGGCCCAGGCCATCGGGTCCAACTAGAATGGTATCGCCAGCATGGATCTCGCCCGACTTCACAACTCCTGATACTACGGTACCAACGAACGGCACTGAGAAGGTGTCGTTGACATGGAACTCAAGTGGTAGCGAGCTGTCGTAGTTGCCATGGTGAGGTAGCACGTTCAAGAAGGTGCGCACGAGATCGAGATTGTATCCTGTAACGTTGGAAACCTGGAAGATGGGGCAGATGCGCCGGGACACGAATTGTGTAGCAGTGTTAATGCACTCCTCCCTGTTCTTGATGAAAACCGGAATTTTCCGAGCTCCGGGTGACTTCAGAATTTTGCTCAGCTGAGTGATGGTCTGCTCGAGAATGTTTGGCGGGCAGATGTCAACTTTGGTAATGACAACCATGACAGGCACGTTCAGCGCGAGAGCGATTCCCAAGTGCTCTTTGCTCATACCGACCAGACCATTGTTCGCAGCCACCATCAGCAGACAGTAGTTTGGCTCGCTGGACAGCAGACCGAAAACGGTGGTTCGCAAGTAGCGTTCGTGGCCTGCCAGATCTGTGAAGCTTATAACTTTTGCCTGTAATCATTAGCAGAGGCAAACGCGCGGCAGCAGCTAGCACCTACCGCACGACGACCTATCTCCTCCCACGTCAGCTTGCGACCAGCGGTGGTCGAAACGACAACCTCGCTCTTGCTGTCGAAGCCCATGATTTCCATGCCGACAGAGCTGGTACGCCCACTCTCGATCTCGTGTTTGTGGCGGAAGAGATTGACACGTGCTTTTCCACGTCCATCGTCGAGCCCTCCTTTGACAAGCACTCCCAGCATGGTACTCTTACCAGCATCGACATTGCCCACGACAGCAATTCGTGTCTCAATGACCTCATCAACATCCTTGGGACGATGTCTTATGATCATCTTGCCACTGAGGCTCGTGTCCTTTGCATCTCGAGGACCGACCTCGACGTCACCGCCAACGTTCCTGGTCATCAGGATCTTGTAGTCGGCCTTGATCAGCTCGCAGACAGCCCCTATCCTCTCCAGAGCAAAGTCCCAGTTCTCTTTGGTGAAGCCCATGCCCTCGCCGTTATCCTCTAGCCCAAAATCGAACAGGACTTCGCCATGGCCTTCGGCCAAGCGCTCCTTAATGTGCTCTCCTAGTGCGGCAACGTGCTCTTCGGCAGGGTCTGTGAGCAGTGTCTTCAGGCGGATGTGTGGCTTTGCGTCGTCGGTGAGGCCCAGTTCGTCGAGAATGCTCAGCTCATCGTGATCCTCATGTGTCGCGGCCGCCTGGCCGGGGCGTCGGAGTGCTTGCTGCTTCTGCACATACTCGGCGAATTCGCTGAGCGCCTGCCATATATTAGCACTCGAATTTGCATACTCGCATTCCCACGTACACTCTCGCCCTTTCGACGCTCGACGGGGTTCTGTTTGGGTGCGTATCGTGAGCTCATGGTGATGTGTTAGTGTGGGGCAAGCTGTCCGTATGTCAAGTCGTGTTTCGTAGGGTTCGCCGTAGTAATGAGACGTGTCGTAATCGTGTGTTATGGTGTGAATGTTCCATGGGATAGCTTAGCCTGATCATTGAAAGGCGCAGAGAGTACTACTGCAGAGGTGGTGATTGAATTGCCCCAGAACGAGCAGCGGCGATGGCGGCGAGCTGCATTTAGCTGGGTTTGGCACGAGTCATCGGAAGCTATGACGCTTCCATCACCACCCTCAGAACCACAACGGCGCCTTGACTCACCACACGACTGGTCACGAAGAACTCAGGGGGCCTGAAAGAAGGCGCTGAATCTGGAATATGCTCGTATTACAGATTTGCTACGGGCTCCAATTGCGCCCTTGCACTACTTCTCGGTCGTATGCCACGACTCCACAGCCACCCAGTACCATCAACACGAAGGGCGCAAAGCTGAAGAGGAGCTAACAATGTGGATCTTCTCTATATTTTGCAAGGGTACCACGGTTCAACATCTATCCGTCTCACCATCTCCTATGATTCACGTACAGGCCTGATGCCTCAGGCTTAGGACGCTGCTGCAACGCCGCGCTCACCGCAGTACTTAGCCACTTCCTTCGCCAGTGTTTCGCGCTGCAGATTCGCCGTCTCCATAATGTCACTGACTCCATTAACCGACTTGCAAAATTCGGACGTCTCAGTCATTTGTGCAAGTACAGCTCGCAGCTGGTTTGGCAGCCACTGCAAACAATCAGTTCATGGCTTCGTTTAAAGGCTGAAGTACTCACTGTAACAATTGGGCTGCCTCCTGTAGCTGTTGGGTGCGCGGTGTGCTTAAGAATGTACTCGCGAGTGAAGCACCAGTGACGCCAGCGGAAGTCGCGCACTTGATCAAGAGCTTGGAGATAGAGCGCAGCGGACACCGAGTCCTGTTTGGCAAACTCACGTACTCCGCACTCTTCAGAACAATCGCGCACGGCTTCCAAAAACTGGCGGTGGTTACCAGGCCTGTACTGCCGGAAGTCCTTCAGGATCTCTGTAAGGGGTGTCTCTGGCATCGAGATTTGCAACAGATTGTCGCACATGGGGATCTATCATATATGAGATGCGTTGGAATAAGTGTTTGGAGCAGGACTTACCATGCTGTCGTTGGCTCCAGATTCACCGCGGAATGAGAGCGGCTCCTCGCTGACTCCCTCGTAAACCACCCCGTTAGGGAACATGGACTGCGAGGTGATGCCGAAGATGAAGGTACGGAAGCTGGTGTAGCCGCTGGGCTTACTCTTCTTCCACATCGCTGAACAGAGTTAGTCACGTGTTCATCTCTCCCACTGCTTGAAACACTTACTGTTCATGACTGAGTTCACCTTGCGCAGACCAGTCACCAAGGTCCGGAGACCATTGTCGAACCGCTCACGGTCCTTCCCTGTGCAGCCATTAAGCATCTCAGACGCTCCCTCGATTAGTGCGCCAGATTCCTTTACCATGGCAATGTGCACTAGGACAAAGCCTGCTTCGGACGACTCAGGGTCCAACCCACACTCGAAAGCACGGACTAGTCGAAGGTTGTCGTACTCGAGGCCCTTTGATTCATCGACCAAGCGGTAGTTGAATAGTGCATAAGAGCCAGCATACTCCATGAAAGGCTTGAACCCAGCACTATATTTCGCACATCAGCATTGGCTTCTCCAGCAAGGGGTACAAGTATAACAAAGGACAGGAACACTTACAGCTCAGCAACCTTGACAATTGGCAGACTGATGCAACGCGGCAAGCTCTGCCGCCCGAGACCGTATTCCTCTCCCCTCATGTGCCTCTCATGGCATGGCTCGAAGAGATATCCGCTCGCCAAGAAGGAGTAGTCGCGGTACAGTGCATTCATGACGACGAGGTCATCGCGATACATCTCGATTGCATCCGATAGATCAGGGAGCTCCTTCAGCACTGCATCACCGAACTCGAACGTTGCAAGCAGACCTGGAGACCCATCAAGCCTTCTGATGGGCATGCGCTCAAGCAATGACTCAAGAGCAGCAAACTCCTTGGGCAACTCGACGATGGGGTTGGCACGCGGCAAGAAGCCACGAGACGTCGACACCATGAAGGCGGGAAGAGAATGATCATCGGGCTTGGTGTCGTCCATGATAGGGAAGGAGAAGCCTGGAGAAGCCATGATGGATATGAGAGAGACCTGTCAAAGGTCCTGGTAACAGAAGAAGGTTGGTTGTGATGGAAACTAACTCCAAATGGTGGCTGGTCTTCAAAGTGGGAAGAAGCGTTGATGGTTCCCAACTCCAAAGCGCGACTCCAGCGCGCTTATATCTCGAGGCCGGTTCGATTCCGGCCACTGCTATGTTAATTCCGCAGGAAGATAAGGATACGTAATTTCTGGATCACTTGCCCTTAAAGCGTTATGTTACATCCGCACACTTCCTGCAATGCCCGGCCTCGTTTTCCACACGTTTCCAACATGCTCCATGGTTTCGACCTCAGCGACCTCATCGACGCCAAGACTCACGATGCTGTGGCAGCAGCCTTTTGGGGCCTTCGAGGCAGCAGATTCATCACACCTGGCTGAAGACTATAGCAGTCCAAACTAGACCACCCATTTTAATTATCATAATATCTGTTGATTGTCGTGCTATCCACCACTGAAGCAAACACGCTGCGTTGTCCTGACCGACTTCCAAAAATTACTCTTTTCTACGTAATCCACACACAGAGTCCGCATATCAAATCCAAAAAAATGAGTTCATGACTCCACACGGTACCAAGATCAACACCACGTCTCTGCATTCCATCGCTATCGCACCCTCACAAAGAACGTGGTCGTGTGACAAGGCGTTGAGTAAGGATATTCGCTTGCGGACCAATAGGCGGGCAGCCGATTACATCCGCTCACGTGATAATATCCGATCACATGACAGCTACAAACTCTAAATCGTGGCTACTCTTCGAAGTCAAGCGTTGATAGTAACCGACCTCAAGGTGCGACTCCAGCGTGCTAAAATCTCGAGGGCAGCATGCAATTTCGACCACTGAATCATAACACGACGACACGTAATCTTTGGATTGCGCACCTAGGACCTGACGAAGGATTCCTGTAACACTGGGCCTGTGTTGCTGAAAGTCCTCATCACGCGCTGCCTCCCGAAATTATGTCACGCGCGGCTTCCAAAAACTTACCGTAGCTGCCGGAAGTCGTCAAGGGTCCCTGTGGGGGAGTCTCTGGTGTGTAGGGAAGGAGCTCTCTTGCCTCAAACCATCAAATGCAACTTCCTCGAATTTAGCGGCTTGCCCAAAACAAAAAAATCGTTGGGAATGTTTTTGACTCTGTCTCATACGCCTTCACACAAGTCAAAACGCCTCGACTACAACGCTTACTACTCGATGATGGAACTCGCAACATCTATGGACGAACCCCGACTGAATACTACTTCCGGACGATAGAAGACATGCAGCCGCTATTTGAGGCGTTCAATCGTCGCAAGAACTCTGCAGATGTTGTAGATATCCTTCCAGAAGGGGTGGAACTTGACCGCCGTATTCTACCCCAGTTACGCAAGCTCCAGGGACAGTCCGTTATGGTGGTCCTAGGATTTTGTCTGAAGCCTGAATTCGAAGGAAATTGCAAGACAGACCGTATAATTCATGCACTTGAGATGGACGGGGAGAATCCAACTCTGTTCCTGGATTTGCGCAACGAGTGTCGCCGCATGCTTGACGACACCGGCTGCAAGCCTATCACAGAAAAAGAGTTGGAAGTCCTTATGGCATCAAAAGCCCTTGAGCTACAAATTGCGCAAGAGGTGTTTAGCATCACAATCAGGAGCGTATTCTCCTTTTCTGGCTGTTGGGATGATGCACGCTTCGATAGAATCTTAGATGCTCTCTCCCTGGCCCCACCTCCCTACTACCACGAGTCTCGCCACGTCTCTTAGATGTCACACTACCAACTCTTCGCATTTGCGCAGAGAATCTCAGACACTGTCATGCAAAATTGGTCTCAAGACCAAATTATGTCGTCTTTCCAAAAGGCTGGACTGCTTGACACACGATTTGTTCCAAGGATCCCTGCTGGTTTTGGCGAAAAATTCCGATCGGTCAAAGACGAATCTTCCGAAGAAATACTGCCAACCGAAATCAAAAGCAAGTGGCGGCCATTGCGCGGCATACCACGCAGACGATTCCTGCAGCCAGAGCAGAACAACCAAGACAGAGAAGACCGATCTGAGCAAATTGCCCAAGAAGCAGAAGATCTGCCAAACCCAACGGCCACGAGTCCAACAATCCAATGCAACTCCAACACCGAAGACACGCAGACGCTTGAACCAGGACGGAAACGGCAGAAGTACGTCAAGCAAGCCTGCCAGAACTGTAGGGATCGTAAAGCACCAGTGCGCGGTATACCGCGGAGGCGAGCCGTCCAGTCTGAGCCAGCCGCCCAACGTGCACTCTCGCGTTCCAGTAAAAACGGTGAAGAAGCAACCTTCAAGCGGACCAAGTTCTTGATAGAATTGTAGCAATCAGTATAGTCAAAGCTACAACCTACCTGATCATTATCTATCTTGTAGGTAAAATAATAATATGTGAAAGTTTCCTATAGTCTCTGAACTTTGCTGTAGAGTAGTAAAATACGTCGTTGTCCGCTATTCATCCTGCAACATGAGAGGCGCACACTGCTGTCGCGTTGACAATTAGACATGTTTAAAGCGTCTCATGCGCTGCAAAACTTCCTAGAATATAGAAATCTTAGGGATTGCTTTAGTTTTCTTAACAATGTAGGAATGTTGTTTTAGCTATCTAGTCTTTAAAGCAGGAAGAAGTGTTAGTAGCTCCTAGGTCTAGAGCGTAACACTAGTGTCAGGTTTCATCTCATGTGACTTGGGATGGAACAACAATATATACTGTACCGAGCAAGGGCTCACTCATCAGAGTGAGTCGTGATACCTTTTGGAGGGTTGCCTGGCTCAGTGGCTCGGTACTGAGGCCTGACAACTAGCGCACTTATATCTAAGGCTATTTTAATTCTAGCTACTACTATGTTATAAGTACAGATCTATAAGGGATCTACTAAGTGATTTAAACTTGGAAGAGAGGATTTCCTGACGCAAGAACATTGTCTATGAGGTATCTAACGCCGATAATGTCGCTACAGAGTCTTGCAAGCATGTACTATTGCTGCAGCAGTACCTTTCACGTTGTGACGGTGCTGTGGTCTACGGGAAATATGATGCAATGGGGCTGAAATCTCCTGATAAAAGCTGGAATGTTGAAGAATACAAGGATATTTATGTGCTAAGTCGGTTTCTGAGGTGCGTGCAGGGTGATGTGTTGATCGAAGAGAAGCGATACATTAAGGATGACGGCATGGATTGGGCGATAAGAGATGGCATTGCAAGGATTGCGAAAACTTGGTAAATTTGGCGTTTGAACGTATGCGAGGTGTGTGCTACGTTACCGTCCCACAGTTCACGTGACAGGAGCGATTGTCTCTCGCTTGCCGTTTGTCTCTCCAGGCACCAGTAACACCCCACGAGCGACTTCTTCGCTCCCTTGAATCTCGTCTGCATCCTTGCAACGCATCTACCACAAGTCACCTACTACGATGCCGCCAAAGAAGCGCGCTGCGATTACACCGTCGACGGCTGGGAGGGCGAAGCGCCAGAAACTACAAATGACGCCAAACAAGAGTCCGACTGTTGACTTGTAGGTCACCCACGCACATGAAGACTAGAAACTGATTGCTCCAGGACAGCGCGAAATGCTGTACACTCGCCTCTTCTATGCCTCCCTGCGGAACTACGTGAAGCTATCTGGAAGCTTGCCTTTGACGACCAAGTGATTGTCGTGTCTTATCGTCGCCGTAAGGATGGAAATGGCCGCAATCTCAGTTTCCAGTGTTTTGGCACGTCTTCTGGACACAAAGCTGAGTCTGGAGCAATGCACAATGCGGCCGAGTCCTCGCCTAAGCCAAAGCTTGTATGTCGACAGTTTTGGGCCGAGACCTCACGTGTATTCCTCTCATCGTGTAGATTTCAAGTCAATGACGCCCGTAGTTTCCGGGAATTGGCGCTGTCAAAACAACCTGTCATTCCTCACATTCGAAGACTCAATGTCTACGTCTGGTTTGCACCGCACTATTTCCCCGCGTTTTGGGACGACGTATTCACATCATCGCTGGTTGGCCGTTTCGTCGGCTTGGAAGGCGTAACTTTCGCAGGAGAATTACGCTTCAACGGGGCAATCACCGACATGGATGTCATGAAAGGTGATAGATGGGGGTTCAGATACCTTCCGACACTTATCCGGTCGTTTCAACAGCACAAGCTGAAGGAGAACCTTACTTCTGTCGATTTCTGGGTAAGGAATTTCGCACGCCAACCACGCAGGGACGTCGTGCCACTGAATGCGGCTATACGTACACAGTTGCTAGAGCACCATCCACGACGTCTCTCTCAGAGAAGATCCTGAGCCTGGACGACCTAGACATGGCATTCGATGCCGTGCGGGAACCCTACATTATAAAATGTGTCTTCCTAGCTTTGAGTGCAATTGTAAGAAAGTGCAGACGTTAATCACTTCAAAACGTCTGTTTCCGAGCATCCTCCTTTCGATGTCTAGTATCGCATGACGGAATTTCGCGTTTACGGTTCCATGAGCATCATCTTGGGTGCTGAATTTCAGATACAAGTACGTGGAGCCTTTATTCTCGTCATGTACTCGTATTCATGTGTTTGCGATCAAGATGGACATTGCACCCGTGGACGTTTCCATTTGAAAGAGACTCGGCTCTTACGTTGCAGGATGAACGGCGGACCAAGCGTATGAGGTGGATATTCTACTACGCGACAGTAACGGAGGAATGATGCACGAAAACTATATAGAATTCTGTTTTGCCTACAATATAGGTAGTTCTTAAATAGGTCATAGCTTTTAGTATTATGATAGTAACGAGTTGTTTATAAAGTTGGTCAGCTTAAAGGCCGCTTATCCGCCGTTCTCTCTGAGACTCGGCTGATGGTGAACGCTAGTCTTATCGATAAGGCTTCTCCTCATTACCGAGGTACGTTTAGTGAACTGGCACTCAACACCATGATCTACTTCAGACCGCCATGATATGCTCGTAGCGGCTACAGCTCTCTCAAGTCTGTAGCAAATATGCCTCTAGCAGCCCAACCGCCCAAAGCCGTTCTCTTCGACATTGGAGGGGTCGTTGTAAGTCCCTCTTCATCCGTCGTACCTCACCAAGCGACCAGTGCATATCTAGGTAGCTGACATTAGCTTAATAGGTGATAAGTCCTTTCCAGGCAATTCTTGACTATGAGATCGAGAACGAAATCCCGATCGGTTACATAAACTACGCGATTCAGCAAGGCCCACACGACACGGGCGCGTGGCAGCTCATCGAACGCGGCGAAGTCAAACTGAACGATGACTGGTTCGCGTCCTTCAAAGCACAACTCTCGCGACCTGATATCTGGCGCGCATACCTCGCCAGGCTCGCGCAGAAGCAAACCCTCGGCGGCGCTGGCGGCTCAGCGATCGAGGGCGGATCCCCTCCTGAGGTCCCAGAGATAGACGCGAAGAGGCTCTTCTGGCGCATGATGAAGATCTCCCGCGAGCCGGACCCATACATGTACCCTGCACTGCGCAAGCTGAAGGAGAGCGGGAAATTTGTTCTTGGTGCTTTCAGCAACAACATCACCTTTCCTACCGACATCCTCGACGATGAAGGCGTGCTTTTTACGAAGGATTTGCAGCATCGCCCTCATCCAAACCCATATGCCAATGATTCGACCGACATTACCACGAACTTCGATATCTTCTTGGGCAGCGCGGCGGTAGGTGTTCGAAAACCGGATCCGGAGGCGTATAAGTTGGCAACGAGGGAGATGAGCAAGATCAGTGAGGGGCAGGGGAAAGGGAAGATTACTGAGGGCGATGTGCTGTTTCTGGACGATATAGGGATCAACCTCAAGTTTGCTAAGGAGACTGGATTGAGGACGATCAAGGTCAACCTGGCACAAACAAAGGATGCAGTGAAAGAGTTAGAGGAAGCAACAGGGTTGAGGCTACTCGATGAGAGGGCAAAGCTGTGAGTGGTGCACTCAGCCATATTGTTGGCCATTGCATCTGTCCCTTATCAATACAACCGCGGCTATGGGAGGCCTGACGAAGCCAGCACTTTTGGTTCTATCAAGTTCCTACAACCTTTGCATGATGTTTTCACGTCCTCCAGAGGCGCTTTACCCGAAGCCTCTGCGCACTATACCTGAATCTCTGCGCTAACTCCCTCGTATTTTACCTCTCATGCTCTAGTGGTGTCACAAGATGGGTAAGCGGCATGTAGTGTGGGTGGCTGGGGGTAGCCAAGCCAGGCGCAGTACCCTTTACCGAGAACTTAGACAGCGTAGAGCGTTATCCTCACGATACATAGATCCGCCGACTACCTTATCCTGGAACGCAGCTCCTCACTACGTCTGTCCAGCTTTGACACTTGCACTTATCCGCCGTTGTCGTATCACAGGAAACAGTACTCACATCCATCATGCTCCTCACCATCTTCGCACTCTTGGTCGCTGCCACACAAGCACAAAATAGCACAACAGCATCAGTGACCCAGATCGCAGTCTATCCGCCCTTCCCCATCCGCAGTGACACTAACATGCGACACACCCAACGAGCCTACGGTGTCTCGCTCATCACCGCCATATCCTCCACAACGTTCGTATATGCGATATCCTGCTCACCCTGGACCACCATGACACGATTCAACGACGTGTGCGGTACTTCCTATGTACCCGAGGTCATTACCGTGACAGAGAGTCCGGACGAGTGGCACTGGAGCGCCCAGGGCAAGAGTCTGGTGTGTTCGAATCTGCGCGAGAAGACGAAAACTTGCACGAGTGTTACCAACTCGCTCGGGAGCTATATTGCGCCCGGCACCCAAGACGGGCTTCTGATAGGGTTCTTGGATTATTTCACTACGATGACGCCGGTTGCTGTGAATTTGACAGCGGGATTTGAGAATGTGCCTGCGACTTGTGAGTGGACGTGACATCCTTGCAGGACGACAGCTGATTCAATAGTGCTTGCGAGTCTCGAGGATGAGGCGGCGGGACTTGCGACTATCGAGACGAGCAGCTCGTCAGTTACGAGTCTTTCTGTGTCATCTATGGGGTCTTCTTCTGTCACCGCCCCGGTCTTGTCAGGGCCGACAGGTGCTTCGTCTACGGGTTCTACCCCTGCAGAGACTGCTTCTGCCGGTGCAGCTCCTAAAGGTATGGGCGTGGTTCGTCGCGAGATGCTATTTGGTGCAGCTGGTGCAGTCGGAGCTGGCATCTTCGGTCTTTGAGTGCGATAGCATTGGTTCGATGTGATCATTTACCTTATCATACAGTGGATCGCGTCTATGGAACTCATGAATCATCGGTGCTATACACAACAACGCCTATCAGAAAGTGCTCCCTCTAGTCAAAGTCCCTGTCCATGTTCTTTTCCTGATCTTGTAGTCCTCAGCCGCAACACGCCGCACTCTCAATTCGTCCTGCGGTACGCACATTGCTCCTCCGCTATCCGTCAAGCGTTCCCGCAGCTCGTCTTCTTCCATGTATTCGGCTTCCGCACCCAATTCCTCTCGCATAGCAGCAGACAGATCCAAGACACTCCTCAGCAGACCAGGTCTTCTCCCACTCTTGTACATTCGCGATGCGCGCCGTGTATCCAGCCACATACATACCATTATGACAGACCAGATGAAGTTGAAAATAGAAACCATGAATAGAAAGATGTAAGAAAATCCCCATTGGTAGGTTTCGCTCGGTTTGCAGGAGCTGTGGGTTCTGACATAGGAAGAGTTGTAGAGGGTACCTTGGCGGCCGCCGATGGCAAAATATCGCTGCACAGGATCGACGAGATTTTGCAAAAGTGTGCCGCGTACTGGCGATGTCACGTTCAGGCTCGGTGCCGGCAGTTCTATAGTCTGGTTGCCCATCTTCCATGTTGTGGGCGAATCGACGATCATGTCTATGCTGCCGTCTGCCTTCCTGGTCTGATTGTCTGCAAGGTTTGCAGTTTCGAGGTCTGCATCGTGGAGTCAGCTGACACACAAGTCATGTACAAGCAGGACGGTACCACTTACAATCTTGCCAGGCATGATACAACTCTTCATCTGCCGGTACAAGTAGAAGAGGCTTCTCGAATCCGAGTCCCAGTCTATTTGCATCCTGGAAAATGGCCGCAACCTCTTCAACTTGATTCCACTCAATCAAATTCCGATCGTAGTCCTCCATGTATGGCTCATAAGTCGTGATATAACCCGTCATAGCAGCCATGAGCGTCGGAAAAGCCAGCACATAGAGCGTCGAAATGAAGAAGCAAAACATAGCAATCCACCTAAAAAACCTACTCCAGCTCCTGCCGCCAAAACACAAAAACTCCTTCGCCGAGACCCCCAACATCGTCCAACTCGTCGTCTGTAGCGCAACTGTCGTATACATCTTATAACTCGTGCGCCATCGCTCGAGATGGTACGTCAGCCACTCATTCAACACGACCCAGTTGACCCACGCAAGCCCCATCTGTCCCCCGCGCCCCACCACCAGATCCCACGCGACATCGATGACTTTGACTTGCGTGAACGTCATGGCCCCGAAACTAAGGTTTGGCGTGAAGAAATACGTGCTGTCCATGATGCGCCACGTCGCGCCCGCGGCTTCTTTCCACAGTCCGTTTGGGTAGCACGAGCGGCCGCGAATGTAGTTCTGCGAGGCCATTTCCGCGATTGCGGAGAGGATGATGATGGGCGCGAGGCTGAGGGGGAGGAGGGAGACGATGAGCAGGATGCGCCATGGGAAGCCGTGGAGTTTGGAGCGGAGTGATGGGGTGTCCTGGAATTCGGTGGTTGTGGAGGAAATGTCGCGATCAGACATCGCGACATGTGTCGGTGCTTTACTTTCGTGGTTCGGCATTGCGCAGGCGCATTGATGTGCTGCGCATCATGCAATTGTTGATGGAGAGTCTTTGTGCTGTTCCTACGATGTGTGGGATTCGCGCGTTGAGGTCACCGTCAGCGTAAGGCGTCCCGAGATCTTCGTTTTGGCGCAGCCAAGCGAGGCGCAGCAGCAAATCTCCAGCTCCGAATGCGTCTTGAAACGTAAATGACATCTTGACTGTCCTGATATCATAAATTTGTTCGATGAATCGTTTTTCGCTTTGCAATGTTCAAGGAAAGGGCACTAGGCGAAAGGGCATCATCATCGAGTCTCAACTTTCGTATTGCATTCAACATATGTTCATCGCTAAAAAGGTATCTACATAAACCATCAACCTAGCATCGTCGCTCAAGCGACATTAATCCCCAGCCTTTCCAAGCGTCTAGCAGTTGACGTAGATAGCGTTGGCGTACAGAGCGAAGGAGTCGGCGTTGTTCAGAGCCTGAGAGGTACTGAGGGCTGTGGCAGCGCTGTAGCCGTAGCCGAGGTCATCAGTACCAGGGCTGTAGACGCTGTTGGCGTGGCACTCCTCGTGAAGAACAGTGGTGGCCTGGTCCTGGGCGTGGCAGGTGGAGCTAAGAGCTGGGAGGGCGGAGAAGAAGATGGGGCAGTAGGTGATGTAGCTGGTGGATGGGACCGTGTAGGCCAGAACGTTGGAGGAGCAGCCGCTGTACTGGTCATCACAGTTGGTGGTGGTAGTAGCAGTAGTGCTGGCGCAATCACGTGCGACGGCAGTCAAACGACCAGAGACAGAGTTCTTGGTGGCTGTAGTGGTCGACTTGAAGTAGGTGGTGAGCTTCGTGCCAGCGGTAGCTGCTGAGGCAGCAGAGGTGGCAAGCTTGTTGCAGTTGCTCAGAGCGGTGCGGATGGCAGTAAGCTTGGTGCCAGTGCAGCTGGAGCGAACAGAAGTACGCTTTGACAGATCCAGAGCCTTGTTGACTTTAGCAGCCTGTGCACCATCAACAGTGATGGTGAGCTTCTCAGAGTCGTATGGGAGGGTTCCGGACAGCTCAGTCGAGTTCTCCTCGGCGTATGGGATGAGACCACTGGCGAAGACCTCGAAATCACCACCATCGTTGAGCGAGTGGAGAGAGGCAGCCTCAACAGTAACTTCCTTGGTCTCTCCGGCCTTCAGAGCAACGAAGTCATCAGCGGCCAGACCGGAAGTCAGCAGACGAAGCTTGATGCCCTCAAACGGGACCTTGGCGGCTATGTGAAGTTAGCAATCAAGTTGGCTGAGATGACGTTGATGTACATACAGCCAGCTGCAGAGTAGACCTGGACCTTCTCGACAGGGGCAACCTCGTCGAGGAAAGTACCCTTGCTGAGGAGGTTGAGGACCTTCTCGCCGTTGTTGGTCACCGCGATCTTGACCTCAGAGTTGCCAACGCTCTCGAGCTTGATGCTCAAGGGAGTAGCGCGCTTGTTGACATCGACGGAGGCGGCAGAGGCAACGGCAGCCAGGGCGGCAACGGAAAGCTGGAACTTCATGATGGCGAGTGTATGAAGAGTGACCAAAGAGGATCAAGACGTAAGCGATTGGCTGGAAGCTGAGGAGACAAGGAAGAGCTGTTGAACTGAAGCTGATAAGGACATTTGGGTACTCATCCTGTCCATATATATACTTGTTTCGAACCCTATGTTTCTGCTGAAGGTCTCCGCTGACCTTCACCATCAGCCAGGGTACGATTCGCCTCGCACAAGCTTCGATAGGAGCTTGACTGGTCTAGGCAGCTGCAGTCGCACCTGGGCGCGAAGCTTAGGTTTGCCAAGTCTCCTTTACAGTGTTGTGGGTCGATATCTTCTCCAGAGACGGGAGGAGACAACGCAAGTGGAGTCAAAACCATGGTCGGCCGTAGAACGAGAGCGATATGAGTGGTCAACCAGCGGATCCAGACGTGTATGAGGAAGGTAGTGCTGGACTATCTGGAGTACTAAATGATAAGGATTCCTGGAGGTGTAGAATTGATGCAAAAACAATGCGACAACAATCTCCAAGACGTCTTGGCTGTGTCGATCACTCTTGTTTAGATTAAAGAACGTCTTGGCCATCCAGCAAGCGTCATGGTTGGTGTCTACGTGTGGAAATACCATCCGGGTTTTCCGCAGTCACCAGTGACAGACGTAATGGCAACCTGGCATACAATTTGACCATTGTTAGCATCAGTCCAAGGAGGAATGCATCAAGTGGTCATCAGCTAAGGTTGATCAGGTTGTCAATCGCCCGTAAACGTTGTGCATGGTACCTCGTTACAGACTCCTCGGCAGAGACTGGCAGTCTCAGTTGCCGGTAGCCATTGTACGGGTGGAACACGGCGAGATGCCCAACGAAGTGTCCGAGCTAAAAGCCATTGGCCAGTCGGCGTTGTGAAATTAGGCAGGAGGGAAAGACTTGAAGTTAATGATCGGGGACGTGCGAAGGCACTAGACCACATTAAGAGAAGGTTGGCGGTTGTGGCAGCGGGAAAGAGCCATCGCTCCGGGGCTCCAGACTCCAGTCTTGAAACATCGCAACGGCCAACACAATCATCTTCACTGCCATTCGATCTCTCGGCAGCTGATCATCCGCCCGACGAATCACGGAGCCTGAACTCACGGCTGGTGGATACTAGCAAGCTTCGGACTTAGCCCTTACCATCTAAGGCAGGTAGCAACAGAGTAAGTCGCAAGGCGCATGCCCATTCGCCTGTCATCAACACCCCGACGTGTCAGTGTAATTGTGCCAAGGCTTTGCGGCGGAGCTCTGTTACGATGCTATGACAATAGCACGTCATTGTCGTCAACTCGGGGCAGCGCACGAAAGCCGCATTGAGGCTTTCAGCGAGCGTTGGGCGAGCGAAAGCCGCGTTTACTTTAGGCACTGAGAAACAAACACTGTGCGTCATGATGCTTTGGTGGCCAGGTACTTGAGTGCTGAAACATCGCTTGCCGCCTGCCAATATCGGTCTGGCCTCCCCGCCGCCCAGGAACATCCCGCCACGACCTCGCACCAACTTTATCAAGGCAGCAACATCAAGCACCGCGACCCAAACTTGGAATCTTCTCCCAACACCAACCCATGGCCGACTCTCAAAGATACTTCAACGTCCGCAATACGCTTATCGCCGCCGTTACCCTCACCCTATTCGGAGGCTATTACATTTCCCAATCTCCCAGCCCCAGCACATACACCATGTCGCAAACCTCCAGCGAGATTCCCGGCCTGTCCCTCTCCTTGGCTCAGATCGCGAAGGACCCGCCAACCCTCCGCGTCACGCTGAAGAACGACAGCCCGGACACACCCTACACACTTCTAACGTGGGGCACGCCGCTCGACTCCGCGGCGCTGAGCACAGGCGTATTCAAGATCATCGATGCGCAGGGGGCTGCGGTTGAGCAGACTATCTTGCAGATACGGAGGAGGATGCCACCGGGGCAGTCGCAGCTTGCGTGCGTGCAGCCGGGCGAGGAAGAAAGTATCGAGGTTGTATTTGACAAGCCGTGGATGCCGGAGACGAAGCCGGCAAAATACAAAGTCAAGGCTGAGGGCTTGCTCAAAGGCGTTTGGGATAAGTCGAAGGGCGAGGTCTCGGACGAGGATACGAATCGATACGTCGAGAGCCCGCTGGCAGGCAAGACCTTTATTACGAACGAAGTCGAACTTGTGGTGGAGTAGCACTTTGTCCAATAGGTAAGGCCTCGTCAGCAATAGGAATATATACTTCTCAAATCACTTTGATGTCACATACGACCATAGGACGTTGAAAACAAGGCTTCCCGTTCGCTCAGCCCTATTTAAGCAACGTACCGGCTGATTAGTACTCAGGTGGGTGACCACTGGGGAATCCCAGCTGTTGTATGTATCTTGATTCCTTTTGGTTCGGTTCTTTTTTTTTGTTACTGTATTGTATTGTATTTCGAAAGATACCAGCCACTGCACAATCTTGCCAAGAAGCCAAGCGACAGATCAGTGTGTACGGAGCAGGCTGGTTACCCGCTAGGCAGAATGTAGATTAGAGATAGAGACAGGTCACATTACAATTCGGCGCATTTCCCGGCTTGCAGCGCCTCGCAACCTCCACATCACAGCACAACGTTATCTGAACCTCCGCTCGAAGGGCCATCTTTACTTGATCGAGAAAGATGATCACGCAAAGCATTCAAGTCGCGCCTAACGCCGGTACGAGTGCTATAACCACCCCAAGCTGGCAACGTCACAACCGCGTTGCAGCGCCAGCCCAACACCAACGCGGCACTGACGTGGATACCATTGCGGAGAACCCAGTGTGGCAATTTGGTCGTCACAGGACGTAGTATTCCGATTACACCGCCGCCTCCACTCGAAAAGCAGTCGCAACAACATATCAAACTTTGAAGTGTTCTTTTCAATGCAACCATGATGTGTTGGACGCTCAATGTGGTCTTCGTTGCGTTCGATACGACTGTTCGGGAGCGATTTTGGGCGGTGTGACCCGATTATGGTTCTTGACTTCAGATTTGAACAGCCCTTCGCTCTACTTGAGCTGTGCCCAATCTTCTTTTATAAGATCTGCCGCCTTCTCTGCCACAGCATACACCGTAGCCTGGATGTTCCCCAGTGTCTCTAGAGGAAAAACAGATGCGTCAACAACTCGCAGGTTCTTTGTTCCATATACCTTCAATCTGCTGTCCACCACACCTCCGAGCTCCTTCGGCATCATAGCGCATGTACCCACAGGATGGAATGTGCTCAACAGCCGTTCCTTGACGATCTCCTTTGCTGCATCCAGGCTTGTAGCTTGCTTGCCCTCAGGCATCCGCCCGCCTGCCTTTAGGAGGGACGCAAAGGGCTCAGTTCTGACGATTGTCTCGATATACTGCGTCTGGCGCGCTAAGATCTCTAGGTCTAGCGGATGCGACAGATATCGCGGGTCCAGAATTGGTTTATCTCTTGGATCATCAGATCGAATATGACATGTACCGCGGGAGAAGGGATGGTTGTTGACCGCCATGATCGTAATGTAGTTCTTTGGATTTGTCGGTGCCAGCAAATTCTTCATCTCCGTCCGCCCAGAAGAGACGTTCAACTGGAGCGGCAGCATCATTAGGTACCCTGCAGCTTCTGTAGGGTTCAGTAGCTGATCTCGAAGCAACTCGTTTTGCTTCTGCTGTCCGAGAGACAGTTTCGGCTCATCGGTATGCTCCTTGATTAGGTCTGCGATCTGATCACGACCAACACGGCCATTGGAATCAACAAGCGGGAGCATAGTCATGCAGATCGGGATTCCAACCAGCGGACCAGTTTTCGTGCTCAAGTACTGCTCAAGCACAGCCTGCACAATGTTCGGGTCCCGCATGACATCCCCTGACATCTGGTCATCAGCGATCTCAAAGCAAGGAGCTGAGATGGCATGATCTTGGAGATTTTCACCAACTCCGGGGCTATCGAGAACCACAGGTATGCCATAGCTCTCGAGGAGATCCTTTTGACCTATACCTGACAGCTCAAGGATCTGCGGTGAATTAAAAACCCCCGCAGAAAGAATGACCTCCTTCTTCGCTAACAGGTCTTGGTGTGTACCGTCTTTCGTACATACTCTGACACCAGTTGCTGTAACAGTGCCATTAACTGCCTTTGTAAGGATCTTCTCCACGGATGTCTCTGTCAAGACCTGAAGATTTGGTCTTTGCGCAACCTCCGGAGTATAATATGCCGACGCTGCGTAACCACGGGTTTTGGTGACAGGGTCAAGCGTGAGACCACACGCAAAATTTCCTAATTTTTTGCCTTCTATCGGATCGTCGTTGTTACACCAGCTGAGCTGATCGAGTGTTTTGGTCCACAAAGCTTGGAATGGGCCATAGACATCCGGAATAGTCACTGGAACAGGACCTTCCTTGCCATGCAACTCCTCGTTGACGTAGTCAATATTGAGCAAGTCTCTTGTTTCGACACTGGGAGGCGTGAAGCGACTGTACTTGCGGAGATACGGCGCAAGCCCAGCAGCGTCCCACCCTTCATTGCCGAGGGCTCTCCACGCTTCAAAATTGGCCTTAGACGGATACACATTAGCACCGAAGTTGATGGCGCTAGAGCCTCCAAGCACCTTTCCTCGAGGCTGCGGGATTTGTCTTCCACCAACATGTGTCTGTTCCGTGTTAAGCATTGAGTTGGGCCTGTGAATGTTGGCACCTCACCTGAGGCTCTGTCATGAAATCCCAATCATAATCACGGTCCCCATAAAGGGTCGACAGCATGCCAATAGTGTCGATTTTCGGGTCTCCGCGGCGATCTGCGCCGGCTTCGATTAACAGTACCTTCTTGTCTGCGTGCTCGCTGAGACGGTTCGCAATCACCAAACCTCCTATGCCGCCACCAATTACAATGAAGTCCGGGTCCCACATGGGAACGTCGTTAGAAGTCGCAGCACAGTCATGGTTTGCCAACATTTTGGTGGTTGTGCGAATGCTTCGTTCTTAGAGGAGCAATTGAATGTATCGACCGCCACAAGTGGAAGAAAGTGCAAGTAGAGGATGCAGAGGCATAAGATCTAGACGGGGTCGCGCACACATTAAAAACCAGTGTCATCTGACAATCATGGTTATTGTGGCACAGCAACGAAGGATCATTGCTAAGAGACCGACGATGGGGCGTTTAATGAGTAGTTCCTGACTCGTGTCCATAGCGCGTGCCGGTAACGGTCCGCACCCGACCCGTACAGAGCTAACCGGACCGTCTCACCTGAGTGGGCTAGAACTGAAATCCTACCAATAGTGTCGGGTTCTCTAACCTGTTCGCCAGCTCCTTTGCAATTACCTAGTAGGTACGCAAGGCGACATCCCACAGGGTGCGGTGACACGCTCTTGCCCTCCCCAAAACCTAACCCACGGAAACGAGAGTTCTTCTAATCATGTTATCTACCGACCCATTGACAAGAACGAGCATATTCCATCACCCTATAGTAACTAGGCAACTTGCAGCAAGTTTCTTCTTGGTGGGATTTGCCGCACTGTTGGTCATACTGCGATTTGTTGCGCGAAGAGTCCGCGAGACAAAAGTCTGGTGAGTCAATTACCGTGTCCAAGCTACGACCGTCGAAGGTCTAATGAATTTGCAGGTGGGATGATGTCTGTGCAGTCGCTTCACTCTTTTTCACATCAGGTCAGTCAAAATTCGTCGCGAATAAGCTACATTCACTGATGCGCTTCCAGGTATACTCGCAATGCATATATCCTACGCAAATCATGGTATGGGCTACCATATCTCCGAGATCCCAATTGCCAACACAGTATTCATCGGGAAACAGCTGATAGCCTATCAAGCCGTGTATTATGCTGCCATGGCAAGCGTAAAATTGTCCTACCTCTGGTTTTATCTTCGTATCTTCCCCCAACCGGAGTTTCGCAAATGGGTCTGGACGTGCATGAGTCTTGTGAGTGGGTACTGGATAGGAAGTATGCTTACAATCTTCCTCATCTGCAGACCTTTTGAGATGAATTGGAATCCATCTATACCTGGCGGCCACTGTGCAAGCTACAATATTGCTTTTGTTACAATTGGTATCTTCAACATGATCACAGACTTAATCATCATGCTGCTGCCAATCCCGTTTATCCGCAAAATCCAAATGGCGGTCGGGACAAAGATTGGGCTTGTGGCGATTTTCGGCATCGGCCTCTTGTAAGCGTTGAGTTTCTCTAAACAGCGTCACAAGCTGACGTTTGAACAGTGTCACTGCGATTACTATCATACGTATCGTTGTCCTACTGCACGTCGACTTCACTGACATATCCTACTCGATGCATCACGCTGCGTTCTGGTCAGTTGCCGAGCCTGCCATTGCTATAATCAACTGCTGCATCGCTACGTTGCGTCCTCTGTTGAAAATTATTTCACCAAGTCGTCTATGGGCATCAAAGAGGGGAAGCACAAGAGAAAACGTGGATTATTCTGGTAGCGCTGCTCCTGACCGTAGAATGAAGCACAAGAGGGATACGCAAGACGAGTATCCACTTACCTGGATAGACGTCGATGAGCCCGATCCAATAGCTCAGGGCGATACAAGGCAACCAGACCCTACAAAAAGCAGACTAAGCAGTGTTATTAGTACGCAAAGTAGATAATAGACCTAAAAGTAAACTCCTAGAATATGTTAGTGCAAACTCTTTGTAGTTGAGGTCAAGCAGGGTCCCGTTGGAGAAGCACCATCAGTCTGGCACAGTCAGAGATGATAGAGGAGTCAGTGAATGCTTGAGCGTGGTGTACCCCCCGAAGAGCTGGTGTTCTGAGATGACAGCAGAAGAACGAGCAGGCAATGACTAGGCAGTACGTTAGCCTGAAGAGAGACTGGTAGATATGATGGCTGCGAGTGGAGATGTCGTACAGTCACAAAAGTATCACGGAGACTGCGTGTGCATGCTGCTCGTCTAACAACCCAAAAAAGAGCACTCTGACGAACTCGTAGGTCAACGGAGAATCTGTCAAAAACACTGCCGAACCGGCGATAGACCACACTCAGTCATCCACCGGCCCCAGACCAGGCGCTTGTGGCACCTAATGAGAGCAAAGGAAGCGCTCGAGAACTTGTTTGGCTTTTTCGCAAACGTTCACACTGGGTTAATGGTTGGGATCGGCGACGATGCTACCAATTAGAAGAATAACATCCTGCTGGGCGACATTGTTGTCAGTGTCCCGACGAACGGAGCGAGCGACCGCGGATACGGTGCTGGTTCCTACAGTGGCCTGCGCGGCCTGCTCGACGACCAAGCAACACTGAAGAGAGTATCCTGTATCTAAAGCAGCGAAACAGCAGCGCTGAAAGCTTTGTTGGTTTTCTGCGCCTTGCGAACAGAGCTTAGCTCTCGGTAAAGAGATGAAGGTGCAGTACCTAGCTAGGTACCATGCTCAACGCAGCTACGCAAACTCAGATCAAGGTTATCTCTGATTTTTGAAACCCAACTTGGCGACGCCTCAACTTTATTGGATCACCGTAGCCGCCCTGGTCAGTGGAACCTAACCGCACATATGCACCGACCTGTACAGGCGATCTTCCTAGGATTAGGAACATGCGAGACCACCTCATTCGTCCGGCGTAGCTACCAGACCTCTTCCCAAGATAGAGAACAAATACAGGTGCGCCGTCCTGCGCGATCTCTTTCCGAGACCCGTGAGGCGATCTGCAAACAGTGTTCTCAAGAAGCCCTTCTGCACTCGTGGCCTCACACTCCTCCAACCGCGCATCGGCGCGGACTGTGAGCGAGACATCATCCCACAACACTATCCATTTATCGCCATTTGGAGTGTATATGCCTTTCTCCTTCCGCAGCGTGGCTCGCAAAAGTGGTCCTGTCAATCGAATAAAAGCACTTTCCACCTGGCCTAGGGAATGGCTGCCTCGCAGGATGCACCCACTATCGAGTAATTTGCATTTGAAGATCCAAGTCGTGTTTCGATTTTCCAGCGAAGAGTCCACAGCTTTACCATACTGTGCGATATTGGAAGAGCTTGCCCAAGAGAACGAAGGCGCTATGTATTGACGCGAGGCACAGGGTTCCGCCGAGAGAGTCGAGCAGCCTAGGCGCGCCGATTCCCACATCAGACCGGGCAGCAGGTTATCGGTCCAGAGTCCTGCCAAGTAACCTGATCCGGTGATTGCCTGTATCACTGTAGCCACGCCTGCAATGGCCGGAAGCCGGTCGCTCTCGTTGGTGAGTGAGCGAAGCATGAAGTCCTCTACAACATATCTCCACTTATCCCAGGCTTCTTCTTTTGTGATTTGAAATAAAGACGCGTAAGGTATACGGCTATCTCCGGCTGTGCGAATCTGCTGGCTCGCCATGTGATCTCGCAAGCTGCACTCGCACAAGCTCGAAGCAAGGCAAGTCCAATACAATTCTTCTTCTCGGTAGGTGAGAATTCGAGTCGACAGCAGTTGTTCCTGCAAACACCACCCTCTGGTCTCCAAGGGAATACCTTCCACACCGTCACCATGCATCTCGTAACCCGGTATGATGCGAGCAGCTAGCACAGACTGAACACCATCCTTGTTACACCAAGGTATCTGAAACGGTGCAGGAAAGTCGGCAGCTGGATACTGGTGTGTCATGAATCCTTCTGTGGCCGCCTCGGCTGTTCCTGCAGCTATGGTCAGGTACGCATTGCGATACACAGTCGCCATTGTTACAGACTCTGCCTCCCAGTCACTGGCAGAATCTTGAATAATACATATGGCATCGATCCAGATATATCTTTGCTGCAGCTGCCTGGTAATAGAGATAGAATCCTGTAGTGTCTGAGGTAGTGTTGCCACTGGAATGGCGGATAGCATCTGGCTGTAGTTTGTAAGTGTAGTCTTGACATTGTCTCCTACACCCCAACAATAGCTCAAGGCTACGTATGATCCACTATGACCTCTCTTGGCCTCTACAAGCCGTACGTAGCTGGTTTGGTCCTGGTAGATCTCAATGAGGCGTGTTGGTAGTTGCGTAGTCGAGGCTTTGCATTCTGGGTGATACGTATCACACTTTTGTAGGCATCTTTGAGCAAACTCGAAAGCCTCCTGGGAACCAGCGGACGAGCTCAGTAGATCGCCTCTAACAACGCCAGGCCAGGCTGGCGGATAACCTGTCAAATATTAACTTCACCCCACTTTCTACATGGAACTGATGCTCACCGCGTGGAGTATAGACCTGTAGAGTAGAACTAGAGTTACTCATACTTATGACACAAGCACCCGTGTGAGCAATTCGTAGTAATGCTAACGAAGCATCTTTCGAATCCGGATCAAAGTGTTGGATCGCATCCTGAATAAATCCACACATCGAGCAGCCCTGTTTACTTGACAACCTGAATTGTCCATAGCTTCTCTTATGGATAATGTCCCTGCGTACTTCATGGCTGGTTCCGGTAGGCTCGTAGCTCGACTGGAGATTGTCGCAGATGGGGCATCGCTTTGCACTTGCCATCATGTTCTCGGAAGTCTGAACTTGATTCGTCCACTCCTTACATGAAGGTATGGAATTGTTCGTGGTGGTGACAATTCGAATGCTATTCGTCCGAAAATTGACGTACAGTAAAACGTGATCTTATGCGGCCTCCGACTGCAGAAATGTCAGTTTTGTCGCTAAGATGCACACCTCGGTTGCCTGATCTGACTGGCTACGTGTTTCAAGATGATTGGACGCAATGAAAGCCACTCCTATACTGCTGATGTTTTAAGACTTTTACCAGTTGCGGATATGCTCCCATCTACTCAATAAGCGCGATACGCATGCGACCCACAGCCATCCTACCTTCTAATATCTGTGCGTCACTGCTCATCTTGTATAGATCCTAAGAATGGATATTTACAAGCTCAAAACCAGGTGGAAAAAGAAGGCTATGGCACGGGCGGCTGCACAAGAATCCAAAGAAGTAGACATGACAAAAGTAGTTATCGTTTCGAAGATCAATTGCAAGGAACCAGTATCATGAGTAAAAGTCATGTTCGGGCTGATGAGCACACATTTTGCTGGAAGAAGACGAGAGAGCGTAGGGAAATGTTTGGATTGCATATAGCAAATACGAGGGAGGTGGACTTTATAGGTGTAGTGAAGTTGTAGCTAGATCGAACTAGAGGGAAAGAACGTTTAACCTCAATCGTAAGACTGCGTGGTGGTAGAATTGTAACATTATCTAACCATCCACTTTTGTGTTTTCCCTTTACGTGGCCCTGTATGAGATTCCAGTTCGTTATAACACTTTGCCGTTCAGCATCTGAGCCACGCAACCACACTTCGTGCCCTTGAGCTACCCTTGAGGCTACAATATAGCTCTGTACATCACTACTAAACAGCTTCTGTACCTCCATACTAGCTCCATGTAACATGTGACTGAGTATGCCCAGGCAAGCCGCACCCAGCTTTGGAAGAAACCCACCTACACCCTTTCCAATTCCCGTGATAAGGCCGCCAGCGCCACCGTCCCGAGCGCCTTTTATAGGGTGAGTGACGAGACCCGTGATGGCGTCGTAGAATCCAAATCCGAATTCTCGTCCTAATGCCTTGAAGCCTGATCTAAGGTCACTTACTCGTTCCTGGGGTCGTACGCTTTCATCCTCCCATAGTTTGGGGATATTGTGCATTCCTCTGGTGAGGTTGACTGATATGTCAACAGGGCCCTGGACAACAGCCTTGATGAATCGTCCAGCACCTTTGCTTACGTGTACACCAGTTGGCCGAATTCTGTCACGCTCGTCGCTGGGAGTTTGGCTCGATTGGCTGTCTTTGTCCTGCCTGGAATCTTGATGAGTCTTCGACGAATCAGGGATACCATCGGAACTCCGGCCAGTCGAGATCTGCGTTGCTTTCCAAGTCTCTGATGGAACATCGTATAAACCTTTTGACATCCCACTGACCGCTCTTAAAAAAGCTGTAAACCCTCCAGAAATCGGATCAGATGGTCCTTCGTCGACATAATGCTCTCGAGGTCTGGAGAGTTTGATATCCTGCAGATCAAGAAGGCTTGCTTGAGCTAGTGTATGAGCAGCAAAGGCACTCAACTTGATCGTGGTACGTTTAACACGCCACACAGCGCACCGCGATGGTGCGAGGGAGCAGCGAAGATGGTCAGGCTCTATAGACCGATGTATGGACTGGGCGACTGTTTCACAGCCCTGCTCTTCGGCAATCGTTCTCGCCAAATCTTTTGCACGATCTAAAGTCTCGGGACGCAAGCAGAAGGAAATAGCATCCGCCAATTTGGAAGCTGTTAGCTGTTTGTGAGGGATAGGATCAGGCCCTGCACCAGCACGCGCGACCATGGCGCCCCAAAACGGTTGATCCCCAAAGAACAGAACAATCAAGGTGGGTCGACCCGCAGCAATTCCTGCAGCCGTAGTGCCTGCACCGCCGTGGTGCACAACGCAAGAAACATGCTTGAAGAGCCAGTCATGCGGTACATTGCCCAGCATGAAAACCTCATTAGGAACCTGAAGTTCGTCTGCGCCTAAACCGCCCCAGCCTTTGGAAAGGAGGAAACGTTGGCCAGTCTTCTTTATGGCTTCAAATATGAGTTGGGTCATCGCATCAGGGTCTTTCAGAACGATGCTCCCGAATCCTATGTAGATAGGTGCTGGGCCTTTGCTAAGGAATTCCGACAATTCAGCAGCAGGAGTGTAGTCGGGCGCCTTGAGAAAGCAGAAACCCGAGACGGAGATGTGTGAGCCCCAATCTTTCGGCTTGGAGATCAACTCAGACGACCAGCAATAGGTATGAGGAACTCTCAAACGTTGGAGCACGCAAGGGCCTCGGATTGCGCTCACAGGGTCCAGTTGTAGGCATTTTGCGCGGAAACGATTGATGATGTCTCCTAGAGCTTGCCATGAGAGATGTTCTATCAAAGCAAAGCTGATGTAATTGGCAAGGGGCGTATCAACATTGGAGGATTGAATGTTGGCGAGCGGATGGGGAAACGCCCGCGTCGGAGAATAAGGCATTGTAAACATGATGTGCAGTGGAATGCCCAGCTTTTCGGCGCAATGGATGTGGGCAAAACTCGGGGGGTTGGCAATGATGAGGTCGGCGACAAAGTGCTTCGCAACAACTCCGGGGTAGGTATGGGTTTTTGCCTGGGACTCTGAGTGATTCTCGTCCATGCCATCGCCAGCTTGAAAGCAAGACCGCCAACAGCCTTGGATATACTCCGCGACATCTTTTCGTCTCTGTCCAATGTCTCCGCTTGCTATGCTGCGCATGCTTGGCATCAAACTAGGATTGGTAACCATGAAGGCCATTAGGCGGGCTGGATCACCTCCGATGCTGAAGAACTCTAAGCCGTGCTCCTGAACAAAGTCCTTGAAATTGGGATGGGTCGCAAGACGTACGCGATGGCCGTAGGTATCCTTCAAGAGCTTTCCTAGCGCAAGGAAAGGCTGAACATCTCCACGCGATCCTACAACCTGCATTACGACATTTAAGCGTGGCGGGGACGCAGTAGGCAGAGGTGCGAGCGATTGATTCTGAGCGTCCCGTAGCTTTTGATCCACGGCAGGAGTCAAGATCCGTGACAAACGGCGATGAAGGAGATTGATCCTTATGTTGACACGGCCGTCGTCAGCGACACAAGTACTAGTATCCAGGCCTTCTTCGTTATTGTATTGGACGTTCCCATAAATGTCGCCGTAGGCAGGCGGACTTTTGTCGTCCATGTCCCCGGGGGTCTTGATAAGATCAGCATCTGCAGAAATGCCATCGGAAGCTGTATGACTGATTCCGGAAGTAGTTCCATTATTATCTTGTGTTCGCTCCAAAGAAGGATGTTGCTCAACACAATCTTGAGCAGTGCTGCCTTCAGAGCCTGACTGAATCGGCATATTGTGCGCAGGCTGGATTTCTCAGGAAGTCGAATCGATACTGCATTATGCACAAAATACTGTCCCATTTGGGCCTATATACACGAAGGCCACCCAAGGCCAATTGCAATAAGGCAAAGCTTGCGACCCGAATGCGCCTAATGTGCTTTCGACGAATAGTGCGAGCGGACCAATCAGATCGAGAAGTGAACTAACAGGACCGCTAATGTATTGAACGCGTGTATCAGTGCTTTCGAAACTATGCGAACCCTCCCAAGACTAGTATAAGGGCTTACATACTAGTAGTGCACCAGTAGGTCTATTGTATAAAGCACTGTAAGTGGCGCTTATCCATGGCTAGCGTCCTGTTGGCTGCCTTCGCGGCCTCATGCGTCATTTCGCGACAGTAGCGTGCTAAGATGGCTGTCAGGTAAGAGCATTGTGGCGCTGTAGCTGACGACCGCAGTCTCCTTACGACGTAACCTTTCCCCAATTGTGCTCATCCTTCTCGCGCTGAGCCACAATGCGGTCTGCACTTCGCCTTCCCGACCTTGAGAAACAACAGCACTAACAACATCTCCAAACCCGAATCGCTGAACACTGTGCGTAATCTGGATACAGAGTGCTATTGTCGACCTCAGCATTGAACAAGAATTGCAACAGGGCACTCAGGGGGCTGTGGTGGTGGAGTGTGAGTAACATGGAGGCATACAGACCGACAGACCGACAGACAGAAAAGACAAGATAACAATTCAACAAGGGTATCTCGAAAGCAAACCAACACCACCCACACCCCCCTCTCGCACTCTCACCCCCTGACCTTGACCTTAATCCCCACCCCCCGCGCACTAGCCCACACACTCTCACTAACCCGCGTCGGCAACTTCCTCCCCTTAAGCCTTTGATCCACCAACCACAGCCCAACCACAAACTCCCCGCGAGCGAGCCGACCAACCTCGCGCCCATCGACCAGCGCCCAGACCTCCTCGAGCACGTGCGTGGGCAGCCGACTGCGTGTCCAGATCTCGCGGACGGCGAGGCCGTGGACGTCCTGCGCGGGGTCGTCTTCTGGTGTTGCGGTATTAGAGGGAGGCGGCAGCAGCAGGCCCTTGTTGGCGGCCCACACGCCCTCGTAGCGGCGGCGCTCGCGCTCGGAGATCTGGTCGCGCCAGCGCTTGCGCTCGCCTTCGTGGTGCTTGTTGGGGTGTTTGCGCACTTTGAGGCCGAGGCGGCGGTTGCCTTTGCCTTTAAAGTCGTTTTCGGAGTCCGAGGACGAGGGGGGCGAGGGATCTTTGCGCATTGTGGTGCGTAGTTTGCCGGGGGCATGTTTGGGCGGTTGGGATTTCGGGGGTGAGGGCGAGCGATGGAAGGGCGTGTGGTGGTGGTGTGGGGGTTTGCGGGGGTATAAGAGGTCCTGGGGTGCGGGGTTGGGGGACGAGTTGCGTGAGGAGGCGAGCGCGGCGCCCATTATGGCGCTGGAGAGGGATTCGCCGGTCATGTGCTTGGTGATGGCTTTGACGGATTCGCGCTGGTAGGGCTTGTGGTAGACAGAGCCGGTGGCAGAGGACGGTCTGGGGGGCGAGAAGTGTTCGGGTGGTAGGAGGCGGTCTGTTGGGGGGAGGGGCGAGGAGCTTTTCGTTGTCCGTCGAGGGGGTGGCAGTGAGGGCTTCAGCAGTTTGGCATCAGCAGGGACGGACTCGGCCTTGCGGGTGTTGGATCGCCTTGGCGGAGGAAGGGCGGGCTTTTCTTTGCCTTCGTCCTCGATTGGAGGTGTGAGGGCCAGCTTGATGTTCTCACCCTCTTCTTGTTCTTCCTGAGCCGACTTGAAGGACGCGGGCGAAGACGGGGCATTGCTCTCCACCGATGTCGACAGTCGTCGGAAGGATGCTGAGCGCTTGAATTCTTGCGATTTCGGGCGCCCCTGGCCAGATGCCGCAGGTCCGGAGATGGCCTTGGTGTTGAGCGCGGCCAGCTGTATTGGCTTCTGCTTGATGGGCGGAGACTTCAATGGAGCATTCTGCGACTGGGGCATGACGGAGCGAGGGGCGTCGCGCGTACCGTCAGTGAACTGCAACCGTTGACTGTCGACCGAGGGCTTTGTCTTGGGTACGGGTGGCGGGCTGCTCGTCCTGGCCTTGGCAAGCGGAGCGTCATCAACCGGTTCAGGCGGCAGTGTGAAATTGCGGCGGGGCTTGGGCGACTTGACGGGGGGCACGGAGTTCTTCACGATAGATGGAGCAGCAGGCGTTGGGGTGACTGGGCGGTTCTGCTCGAACATCTTGACCAGGGAGTTGGTGGGCGGGATCGGGGTGTCGTCGGTGGGCTTGTCGCGCGGCGCTGCACTGGCTGCATCGGCGACAGATGGTGAACCGGTGCTGCCCCTCCTGCCGCGTGGCTGCTGCACAGCTCGCTGCTGCTCCAGGCGGGCCAGCACGCTGCCCACGCTGCCCGAGGGCGGCAGCACATCGCGCTCGTTGGCGTCCCGCTCGCTCACCATGGCGGGAGCCTTGGCGGGCCGTCGAGGGCTGAGGCGCGCAGCCGCCAGCTTGGCCGCGGTGTGCGACGGCGACGGTGCGCGGTCGACGTGGGTGTCCGGCACGCCCAGGGAGCTCGAGCTGCTGACGTATCCGGGCGAGGGGTGGGGACGGCTGGCGCTCCGCGAGCTACCGCCCGTGTAATCTCTCTGCACAGGAGAACCGGCCGCTGTCGCTACTTTGGTGGCAGCAAGGAGGGCCCCATTGCCGCCGCCCGTGTATGTGTTGCTGAGGTGCTGAGGTTTGGCGGGTGGCCTGGCGAAGGCCGACGCGGCTCCAATCAGGGCGGCGTCGCGGACATTGTACTGCGTATCGCCGGTCGAGTGCGGAGCGACGCTGCGGCTACGGGCGGAGCTGCTCATTTGGCGCCCATTGAGCTCAGCGCTGTGAAGTTTGCGTGGTGGTGTGGAGGGCCTCGTCCGCGGCGGTGGGAGCGTTTGTAGACAAAAGGAGCAGAAATAGCAAGGCTGAACGAGCGACTGAGCAGAGAACAAGTGCAGGTGGAACATTACGACAACATGCCCATGTCCGCTTGCAGGGTCCACCCAGAATAGAACGGCGCTAGGCCCGGCGTAGTCTTAGTGCACACGTGACAGCGCGACAGTAAGCGCGTCTGCCTGCCGTTGCCTGTTCAACTGCAATATCATAAACAGCCCTCGTCGCCTCAGACCAATGCTTCAACCATGGGCGAAGATACTGTCATGCGCGACGCCGAGGCGGTGCGCGAGAGCACCCTCATGTACGGCCATGAGGAGGAAAAGCTCAATGACAAGTACCCAACACGGCCGTTGAACGAGCACAAGACGCCGCCCTTTCACACACTGTTTACAGATCTCTTCGACCCGTTGATGGACACGCAGAAGAGGAAGCACCCAGTAGGCGCGCGTAGGAAAGCCGGCCCTCAAGGCCACTCCAACCTCTCGCCGCACGAGGCAAAGAGGAACATTATTGAACGCTACATCAAAGACTGGCGCAAAAACGTCGGCAACGACTTTTACCCAGCAATGCGGCTGATAATACCCGAAAAGGATCGTGACCGCGCAATGTACGGCCTGAAGGAGAAGGCTATCGCCAAAGTCCTGATCAAACTCACCAAGATCAGTAAGGACTCAGACGACGCAAAGCAGATGCTCAACTGGAAGCTGCCCGGTCAGCTATACAAAGCCTCGTCATCGACAGCTGGTGATTTTGCCGGTCGCTGCTATGAGGTCCTTTCCAGTCGCCAAATGCGCACTCAGTATAGTGACATGAGTGTTGCTGAGGTCAACAGTGCCCTAGACAAGCTGTCGCAAGTCGGCTCAGAAGAGGAACAAGTCAAGATCTTTAATAGATTCTATCGGAGGATGAACGCGGAGGAGATGACCTGGCTGATCCGCATGATCCTCCGTCAGATGAAGATTGGAGCCACTGAGAAGACGATCCTCGACATGTGGCACCCTGATGCCGAGCAGCTCTTCAACATTTCCTCAAGTCTAAGACGGGTTTGCTGGGAGCTGTATGACACGAAGAATCGACTTGAAGGTGACGACACAGGTCTCAGCGTGATGCAATGCTTCCAGCCCCAGCTTGCGCAGTTTCAAGATAAGGGGGGCTCGTTCGAGAAGATCGTGTCCAGATTTCAACAAAACCCCGACGATGACAATTTCTGGATCGAAGAAAAGCTTGACGGCGAGCGCATGCAATTGCACATGATGGAGGATCCAGAGGCACCAGGCGGCAGAGTCTTTGGCTTCTGGTCGCGCAAAGCCAAAGACTATGCCTACCTCTACGGCAAACACCTCGAAGGCGAGGAAGCCGGTGCTTTGACACGTTTCATTACGGACGCGTTTGGTAAGAACATTCGCAACATCATACTTGACGGCGAGATGATCACCTGGGACATGGACACAGACCACATTGTTGGGTTCGGTACGCTGAAGACTGCGGCGATATCAGAAAAGGAGAACAAGACCGACAAGAAGACTGGCCAACGCCCGCTCTTCCGCGTATTCGATTGCGTCTATCTCAACGACACGCTCTTGACGCCGTACATGTTGCGAGACCGCCGTCGGGCACTCGAGGGGGCAGTGACGAGTGTCCACCGGCGTCTGGAGATCCATCCATATATCGACGCGAGTTCCCACACCGAGGTTGAGCCCGCGTTACGAAAGGTCGTAGCTGAGTCTTCAGAAGGCCTGGTGCTGAAAAACCCCCGATCCATGTACCGTCTCAACGAGCGTAATAATGACTGGATGAAAGTCAAGCCCGAGTACATGTCCGAGTACGGCGAGTCGCTGGACTGCGTCGTTGTCGGCGGCTACTTCGGTTCAGGCCACCGAGGCGGCGCTCACTCTTCCTTCCTGTGTGGCTTACGCGTGAAGCAACATGCCAAACCGGATGACCCCGACTACGAGAAATGCTTTTCATTCTTCAAAGTCGGCGGAGGTTTCAGTCGCGAGGACTACGCCGCCATACGAGGTCGCACAGAGGGCAAATGGAGAGACTGGGATTCGCGACGTCCACCATCCACCATCGAGCTCGGGGGCCATGCAGAAAACCGCCAGTACGAACGACCCGATCAGTGGATCCTCCCGAGTGAGTCCGTTGTTATCGAATGCAAAGCAGCAAGCGTCGAGGGCAGTGACAAGTTCCGCATGGGCCGCACACTCCGCTTCCCACGCTTCAAGCGCCTGCGCGTCGACAAGCGCTGGGACCAAGCGCTGAGCATCCAGGAATGGCTCGCACTGCAAGAAAACGTCGAGCAGACGCTCGAAGAGAAACAGCAGGAATTCAAAATTGAACAGAACCGCCGCAAGAAACCACGCATCACCAAGAAACCCCTCGTCATCGCCGGCAACGAGACTCTCACCACCCCTTACGCTGGACCAGAGTCTAAGCTCTTCGAGGGTCTGTCCTTCTACATCATGACGGACCAACTCCTCCCCACCAAGTCCCCCAAACCCGCCCTCGAAGCCCTCGTCAAAGCGCACGGCGCCACGCTTGTCCAGCGCGCATCCCCGGACAAGAACCTCGTTGTCATCGCCGACAAGCGGCTTATCAAAGTCGCCGCGCTCGAGAAACGAAATACCAATAACATCCTCAAGCCCTTGTGGGTCGCTGATTGCATCGCGCAGAGCGCCGCCGACGCGAACACACTCCCGTACTTATTGCCGTTCGAGCCGAATCGGCACATGTTCTTCCTGCGCAACGAGGACTTGGATGTTGTTGAGGGGCATGTGGATAGGAACGGGGACTCGTATGCGCGAGACGTCGGCGATGTGGCGGAGATGCGGAGACTGCTGGATGGTATGCAGAAGCCGGCTGCGAAGAAGTTTGATAGGCACGCATTTGTGAGTCAGCTGCAGGGGCATGGGGGCGAGGTGGCGCGGCTGAAGAGCTATATGTTTGTGGGTACTAGGGTTGCGGTGCAGGATAGTGTTGATTTGGTTTGGAGTCTGAAGGCGAAGATCGCGGCGAACTATATCCGGTTTGGTGGGGGTGCAGTGGTGGATTGTGGCGCGGAGAGCGTTACACATGTCATCGTTCAAGACGGTAATCAGAGAAGTAGTACAGGGGTTTCGAGCATGGCGCGGATGGTTGGCGTTGGGTGGGTGGAAACGTGCTGGGTGGAAGGCACCATGGTCGATGAGGAGAGGTTTCAGTGGGGGTGACCTTGGGGAGACACCACACACAATCCTACGCAATCCTAGCCACTCCCCCCTTCCTCCCCAAGAACACCCACCGCCCTCACAAACCCCGCCGTGCTCCAAAATCCGCCCGCGAAATCAATATCATACCAGTAGTTCACTGCGCAACACAGCCCCTCGTCGTCACAACTCTGCCGCACCTGATGATACCACAGCGCCGGCAGATACATCACATCGCCCTCCTCGAGCGTCACCCTGATCGGCCGCGCCAAGCTGGAGTACTTCGTCGCATTCACCTCCGGTGTCTCCGGATCCCACAGCGCACACGGCACATACGCCTCCGGCTCATCGACCTTAAGCACCAGCTCCCCCGCCCCCTCCCGCTCGGGGTCGCGCGGCGCATAAGTACCCGCCAGCACCCCCCGCTCACCCACACACGCGGCGTCCGACGGCGGCAAGAGGACAAAGTGCTTGCGCCCCAGGATCTGCGCGTACAGGTTCTCATACGCGTCTTTGTGCAGCGCGGTGCGCGACGCCGCGCTGCCGAGCCACAGGTTTATCGCGTCGGGCGCGCGGTCGAGGGCGACGTGCGCGAAGGGGATGCTGGGCGGCACGTCTGCGAGGAGTGGCGCGTACTCGTCGCGCAGATTGTCGTTCTGGGTCTGCGCGTAGCGGATGTGGCGGGGCGCGGGAGTCTCGGTGGTGGACTGCAGGCCCTGGGCGCTGATGGCATCAATCACAGCCGCGAAGTCTTCGGTGGCTTCGTGCGGCTTCGCGAACACGTGGCCGCCGCCCGGGAGCGACACGACGGAGTCGGCGTTCCCGTGGGGCGTGAGCGAGACGTTTACGGAGTGGCCGGCCATGGCGCGCTTCAGGTACGCGGCGGTCCAGTGTTGGCGGGCTTTCCAGTCTGCGGCGCTGTTTTTGATGACGAAGGGGCGGTTGCGGGCGACGTAGCGCATGAATTCCAGGGGCGAGGGGTCGGAGTATAGGGTGTCGATGGTGGAGGGGTTGAGGTCGTGGTAGGTTGTTATGAGATCTGGAGGGCTTAGAAGGGGAGGTTATGTTACAATTGGGAAATGCATGAATGGCAAGTGGTTTATCGAGAGAGTAATATGAGAATTGGATGCACCTCTTACAGCATCGTCCAAGGTTGCGCCCGCAGCGAGACCCGTTGGTGCAGGCCTTTCACGCGGTCAGCCTGTGCTCAGAACAAGTCTCACGAAGCACACTATACCTTGTAGCAGCCTGCTCTGCGTCTCTGAGGCCAACGACCTCATCTGAGACCAACATCTTTTTGAACGCAGAGTCGTGATCAAGACTTGACGTCGCCCCATGTGGTGCTAGACCGGAGGTAAGCTCGCTAGCGCCGGACTTGTCTCGAGCTTCAATCCATCGTCGCTCCACCTCCATCACCAACACCGCCAACAAGCTGCGCAGTATTTTACCGCAGCGCGCCCGCCCAGCCATGCGTACCCGGTGAACTACCTCTACGCGAAACAACTCCACGCGAGCTACCTCCACGCGAATCCTCGCAATGTCGTTCCTCGGCCCCAAAGCGCGCGACCTCTGGTGTCCGTCCCCTTCCCCCAATACCCCTTCCACTCTCTAACCCACCCAGGGGCCAGCAAGACAGTACTAAAAGGCAGCCTAATCTACCACATCGTCACAACGCACCTGATCTTCCTCGGCCCCACAAGCGGCATAAGCATGGTCCCCACGATCCCAGACTCCTACACCACGCGCCCCTGGATCCTGTACTCCTCGCTCCACCGCCGCGGGCGCGGGATCCGCGTCGGCGACATCGTGACGTACACGCACCCACTCTTCCCTCATCAGCGGGGCTGCAAGCGCGTGCTCGGCATGCCGGGCGACGTGGTCGCGGTGGTGAGCGCGGCGCGGCGCGACGGGGATATCGAAAAGGACGGGGATGAGGGGGATTGGGCGAATGTGAAAGAAGGGTTTGTCAGGGTGCCCGAGGGGCATTGTTGGCTCGCGGGGGATAATCTGGAGTGGAGTCGCGATTCGAGGCTTTTTGGGCCGCTGCCGTTGGGGCTCGTCAAGGCGAAGGTGTTGGCGGTTGTGAGGCCGTGGGAGAGTGCGAGGTGGGTGGGGAGTGAGCAGGATGTTGTTGATGTGGGGGTGTGAGAGGAGTATCTGTAACGGGAGTATGCTGCCTGGAGGCTGAATTCGCGGCATGGAAATTGCGCAGTGGCGCTTACCAGGTCAGGCAGATCGAAGGTCATGCGCAGTGACGATTCTATCACGATTACGCACAAAAGTTTGGATACGTCCTTTGGTTCTGGCAGTAATGGGAATGTGGATTGCAAAAGGAAGTCACGTGGGGCGTGCATCGCTCTTTCCTTCAGCAACACGCTCCGTCTGCACAGCCTCAATCACCAAGATGCTCGCGATAAGCATCACCGCCACCACACGCCCAGTCGGCAGAAGCAGCAAAAAGAATAATCCTACATACAACAGCTGGGATTCCCCAGTGGTCACCCACCTGAGTACTAATCAGCCGGTACGTTGCTTAAATAGGGCTGAGCGAACGGGAAGCCTTGTTTTCAACGTCCTGTGGTCGTATGTGAAGGTTTTACTCAATTAACTTATTATGATGTCAAATTGTTATAGATCATTCTTGTCAGACGGTTGGAGGGTCTTCTCCTTGGTTCAAGTTTCACACGCCGTTTTAGACATTACGGACTTCTCAGACCTTCCGCCCATGGGAAAGGCACCAGGACAATTCCGGCGGTCTGGAGGTAGTCATTCTTCTTGAATGCTCGACAATGTCAGGATGCTATGAGCACAATGAGGCGGGATGATTTGGCTCATAGCGTTAGTGGCGTGGCGAGCAGCTTGCATCGCGGTTTAAGGACGACTACGAGAGGGGGGTGCGTGAGCGCGAGTGAGTGCGTTAAGTTGGGTTGTATATCCTGGTCGGTGTTGATAGCGTCGTCGAGTGCTTTGTCAATATATATGTGATCATGCTTTACATGATTGAATTCGAGCTCTATGCACAAGGCTACAACGAGTATAGGCGAAAGAGCCTCCGCGGCCTTGTCAGCTTTGGGAAGGAAGCCGGCTTACACCCCACCTGCCTACTACGCAATTCGGCAGCTGCATCAGCACATCAATCCGACACGCCGTCACCAGCGGACGCTGCGCATACTTCCTACACCCTCGAGCCAGGCCCAATAACCGCCAACTGTCATTCTTTCGCATTTGACGACCCTTTCGACAATGAAAGAGCGGCCAACGGTTCGACGAACATTCAGTCCGCATGTCCTAAGTAATTGTCGAGATCTGCAATCACGCGTCTTCGCTCAAAGATGTCGTGCAAGTCTACTGGAACGCTGGCAATCCTATCTCAAAGACGACCATGATGGTAGCACCATGGATGAAGGCACTGACGATGACGAAGATTATGAGTATCACGGGCGCTCCAAATACATAGACAGTAACAACTTCACTTGTCCCTCAGCCCCAGAGTCACAATGGGACGAATTCTCCAGTGCAGCCCCTGAAACTACACACGAGATGCCGATACAAGGTCTCGGACGCCGATCGGAGCATGGCAGCACAGACAACAATCAATGTACAATGGATGCTAAGTGTGACGGAGTGCAACACGAATGCGACAAGAGCGAGGCTGCTGAGAGCAGTTTTTGCGGAAGCTCATCTGCTTCGGAACCCCAATCTTACCCCTTCGCTAATCCCCTTCACCATATTGGAAATGCTCAATACTCTGACACTAAGGACGAAACGATCCCAGTCAATCGGTCTCGTCGTTCAAGGGGAATACCTGTCGATGCGCACCGATTTTCTGCTTTTCACGAATCGCAATGCCGAGTCTGCAAGCTGACCTCGGATTACTCCGGTAGTGCATCCATCGTCGAGCTCGAAGAAGGAGCAAACGTTGGGCGACAATGTTGCTCTACGATTCTCGACGCTATTCAGACCTGGCAGCAAAGTCCTGGGCAAAGAAGATTGCTCGGAGCTTCAATCGTGCCCAGACATGTAATGGTCATAATCCAACATCGTTCTACATATTCACAATACGCAAATTCCACACTACAGCTATTAGGTTATAGTGGTGGGCGAATTGAGTTGGACATCTTTCAGCCAAGAGGTGCGTTTCTCATGCATGCGTACCCCTTACATCATTTTCTAACGGATGACACAGGATGGCATGCCTCTTACGCAGACATTGTAAGGAAACATCTCTTTCCCACCGATCATGTATTCGGTGGTGACACATCATCTCTCCACTCCACCCGATGCCTAGTTCAGTGGCTCGACGATTGTACACAAAATCATCCGGACTGCCGCAGAGACGCCTATAGGAAGCCCACAGCTCACAAAGGCGCTTCTGTCGAATACAATCTTCCAAAACGCATACTTGAGATATATGGCTCTCGCGTGGTTCTGAGAGAACGTCTAGCATCGAAAGATTCATACATATGCTTGAGCCATTGCTGGGGATCCAAAGGCGTGACCTTCAGATTGGAATCCTCGACAATTCAGATGCTAAAGGCAAGTGTCTCGATATCCGCGTTGCCTAAGACTTTCCGGGACGCAGTTTTGGTATGTCTTCGACTTGGATTCAGGTTCCTGTGGATCGATGCCTTGTGTAAGTCGTGGTAGATCCCGTGCGATCAAAGCAGACCATTAATGTTGTTCAGGCATTGTTCAGGATAGCGTTGAAGATTGGGAAGAGGCCGTCGCTACCATGGCTGGAATCTACGAGGACGCCTTCCTAACAATTGCGGCAACGGCGTCCAAAGACAGCTGCGGGGGACTCTTCTCCGATCAGGGCAGTCCATATCTGCCCCGAAGATTGAAGACGTCTATTCTGCACGTTGTTCAGCGCCAGAATTACGGGCCGAGGAAGGAATCTACCCAAAATGCGGGCATATTCGGTGATTGTCCGCTGTTAGAACGAGCCTGGGTCTTCCAAGAGCGTCACTTGTCTTCTCGAGTGGTGCACTTTGCTGAACACCAACTCATATGGGAATGTCGCTCAATGCGGAAGTCGGAGTGCCAACGTTTAGACTTGGACTGGACCAACAGAGACCCTTTGCATACTGACATTCCATCAAGAATCCCTTTCAAGATGCCCATAAAAGATACCGCGCGAAGCTGGCAAGCGACTGTGCAGGCATACTCGGAACTCGAACTGACATACGCCAAAGACCGACTGCCGGCATTGTCAGCGATCGTTGCGCGGAGAATGCGATCTCGCCCAAACGATGAATATGTCGCAGGAATGTGGAAGGACACATTGATGCAAGACCTAAATTGGCACTCATTAAATGAAGGGTTCTTCCCAGGTCTTAGGTCCGGTCTTCCGGTGCCAACATGGTCTTGGGTCCACGTACGAGGCGCCATAACCTTTGAACCTCTGACCTTTATTTCAGCGACATGTTTAGGCATTACGTACCGCCGTGTGAGCCACCCGCAGATAGGCAACGTGGCTAATGCCAGCATCAGGGTTCGGGGTCGCAGCGTCAATGCATATTTGAGGAGATCTGCCAGACAATCACGCCATGTGTTCAAAATTGACATCGACTCACGAGCTTGCGGATACTCAAATTTATGTGATTTCTGGTTCCAATCGGACTACGTCACGTCCGACGGCCCTCGCAGCTGGAGTAGCATAGAAGCAGGGACAACCCAATGTTCCATCTTGTTCCTTGGCCACACCCGCAACTACCACGGCAGTCATTGGCAAGGGCTCGTCTTCTGTGAACGCTCTCCTGGAGAGTACGAACGGATCGGAATGGTTCGCGCGTACTGTTACGCTCAAGGATGGGTTGACACCGACACAGGACCTCCTATCAACATATCTTCTTGCCAGCGCACCGCAAGAACACTTCGCCGGGCGCAACTGAAAAAGGTTCTTGGCCTTCGTTTTGTGCATCAATTTGTTTTCTCGCTGCCCTTACGGACGTTCGCGGTTTTTTGAGGTTCTATCGTTGCGCTCTCTTACATTGAGAGGGGCTTGCTACGATGTGAATTCGTCTCGATGGATATGAGTACCAGGCAACTATACACATGTAATGAGCTTCAACAGGCACACTGCGATCCGTTCGCGGAGAAAAATTTCCTTCTTCTGTGTTTCCCTGGACTTTCATGCACTGTAATCATCAAGATGGCATTTTCCAGAACATTACAATTGTGTAGATCTCGAACATCAACATCATATTTGTCCCTTCCGTACCCATACGTTTTTCTTGGACAACTCGGACAATTCAATATTGGAGTCGATATGCTGGAGCGATTCCCATGATACTCAATTGCAACGTAGCACGCCAAGAGAAGGCCTAAGGATTGAGGCTAATTTTGTGTCCTTTGCGACAAAATATCCACCATTCAAGCACTACTTCCCAGTTTGGCCACTGAAAGTGGTGAAGGCTGAGCCATACGAGTCCGTCCGTAGGGTGAACGGAAAACGTGTTGGATGCCAATTGTGCACTTCGATTCTTGGCTTAGTCAGTGTACGATGTGGGGGTAACTTGTGCAATTATTATATTGCGACAGAGCTCCAGAGCCGGAACAGATAGCAGGCAAGAGTAAACTTACGATGTTCGGACGAGTTGCGGACAAGGTTGAAGATGAACATAAAAGCGCGATGTGCATTTTTACAACGGTCTCTACAACCAAGCTCCCCTGTTCCGCCCCCTTCAACCTATAGCTAACACCCTCCCCCGACTACCAACAATGCCTACGACAATCGCAATTGCTGGTATCGGCAGTACCCTGGCACTTCTCGTCGCTAAATCACTGCTGCAACGTCCCGATGTTTACATCCGTGGCACCTCGCGCGACATCACCAAGCTCCCAGACGACCTCAAGTCCTCTTCTCGCGTCACCCTTGTGCAGAGCGGACCATACGACACCGACACATTACGGAAAGTAGTGCACGGCTCCGATGCAGTCGTGTGCTGCTATTTCGCGAGCAATGAAGTCATGATCGACGGCCAAAAGCTGTTAATCGACCTGTGCGAAGAAGAAGGCATCACGCGCTACATCGCCAGCGACTACACCATCGACTTCCGCAAGCTCGATCCGACTGATATGGACATCAAGAACTTCACACTCGAAGTCAGGGACTACTTGACTACGAAGTCCAGGGTCAAGGGCGTGCACATACTGAATGGTTTCTTTATCGAGACATTTCTCGACTACATAGGTCTCTGGAACCCGCAGGCGAAGGAAGTCCGGTACTGGGGCTCCGGAAACGAGAAGTGGGATTTTATCTCGTACAAGACAGGCGCAGACTACGTCGCTGCTGTGACTCTTGATCCAAATGCGTTTGGTTTCTTCAAATGTAGGCCGTCTGATCGACTCGTGCACTCAGTCCACAGTATTAACAATGCATCCTCTAGTCCGAGCCGACCACAAGAGCGCCATGGATATCGCCGAAGACGTCGAGTCTGTGTTCGGCTTCAGGCCTGCGCTTGTGTGCAATGGGTCGCTCGCTGATCTAGCCACACAGTTGGATGGCGCCGGCAACATTAATAACGTTATCTCGTAAGTCGTAATGCTGAGATGTAGCTAGATCTCAAGCTAACACTGTGACTTCTGCACAGCGCTTCGATCTATTTCGTGCTGACTGGGAAGCTTGTTCTTGGTGAAGATCTAGACAACGCAAAGTACCCCTCTGTGCAGCCGGAGTCGTTTTCTGAGGTGCTTCGACGACATTCAAAATAGGAGGTATCCAATTACAATATGTGCATATTAGTTGGACGAGGCGGGGCAAATCGCAAGCGTTTTTTTTACGTCTTGTAGTTGTAAGTGAAAAAATGAGACTTGGTTTTGAGTGTGTATTGCCGAGATAGAGAAGCCGAGATAGAGAAGCCGAGATAGAGATTACCGTCCTCGATCGAATGAAATTCTTACTCTAATCGCTCAGCCTTAAGAAAAAGTGTTCTCTACCAGCCTACCAGTCATACAAGCCACGAATATGACGCTCTACAATCACTAAGAGCGCGGCGTTTGATGCATGTCGGTGAAACACATCGTTCTCACACAGCGCGAGCTAAGGAATCAGAGATCCAGAGCTGTCTCGGCCTGGATACCTCCCTCAGATGTGCTTGTGAAGAGTATGATAGGGGTGTTTTGGAAGCCATCTTGACTGCGGCTAGTGTAGTCGGCTTGTAAGTGTGTTACGCAAGTTCGACATTGTGGAAGCACTCGCTGCGTATGATGGGTCAAAATGAACGCTGACAACGGATATATAACGCTCGTATCCAAAGTCATGCCTAGAATCTGAATAGGAACACGGGGACATATCTTCTGTATGAGATTAGGGGCCGGAACACAGACTCGCGCGGCCGCTCTAATGAATTGTTCTGCATCCTTTGTCTAACCGGTACTCCCCATTCTTTGTGTCACGCGGCCTATTCCTGCTCTTCGATGTTGATACTGGCTATTGCCCTCTGCCGATTATGACAATTGAGCAGGCTTTGTAGGAGGGTCTGTCAGGAATATATGTCTGGTACGTGAAACTCAAGAACGTAGCATTCTCTTAGCGCATACAAAAGGAGGCACTGGTTTGTCCTTTTTTCCCAACAACCATCGCCACTCAAGTCATAGTGTCGCCGGCGTGACTATACGTTCCTTTATCAGTCTTGTACCCAGCTGGACGGTACCTCCCCTCTTGGCTGTTTCTTCGGCGACCACGTTCTTGAGCTCATACATGATCTCCTCTGATTCCTTAGCAAGCTCCTGTAAGTCAGGATCAGAGGTAGGCTCGAAGTCCCACAATATCTGTATGTGTTCGGGTATTTTTGAGATGAGCCACCGAGCTATATGTCCGAGGGAATGGTACCAGCCTGTCCAGTACTCGAGATTATTCTCACCTATTTCGAAAGATATAGTGGCGCTTTCAAGATTAGGGAACGCTTCAAGTGTCTCTGTATAGTACCCATCGCACTCCCATACATCTGTCTTGTTTGCTTCCCAGTACGGCCCCTTTCGGTCAGTGTTAGCCTCGTCTGTATCGAGAACTCGAATTTCGAGTTTCTTGAAACAGGATCGTGTTTCCTCCCTCATATTCTGAGCAATGAGCCGGTCTCGTGGACTGTTCCCCTTGAAGACCCACCAATCGTTACGCGGATCATACGCATTCATAACCAACACCTGGTCTTTGTAAAAGTGATCAACCAGCTCACGATGAACTTGCTGGCAAGTTCGCAGAGCGTCAAGATCGTAACGAGGTAGTGCATGTCGGCGGGGCTCAATATTGCGCAGGATGAGATACGGCTGGCGCGGGAGTATGTAATCATAGGCATGCAACCGAAGCTCAGTCGGCAGATCAAGGAATCGAAAAGGCGGCACTTGAGGTAGTCAGCCTAAGCTCACATGAGTTGGCACTATTAGCTACATACCCAAGCTCACGATGGCATTGATTTTGGCGTGCAAAGATATCTCTAGAAGTCGATCAAGCCTTGGGAGTAGCTGTAGGACTTCTGAGCAAGTGGGGTCGCGGGATTCTTCATTGCCGGTATGGAGGTACGTGTTCTGATAAGTTCTGCCTCGCCACGATGTCTTGCAGATGTCGACAAGAGTTGCTGGAATGCGATCGAATCGGGGCACTGTATCCGCGACTTTGTACAACTCAATCACATCCCACAAGGGCGCTGTATTGGAAGGTTCAATGTCTTTCCAAACCACGGCTTCGGAGTTGACATCTTCTGAGGTGATGGTGTCCAGATCAATATCCTGTTGTTGATGCGAAGGGGTGGGACCGAGAAGTTGGTCAAGAGCGAGCAGTCGAAGAGCCAGCTCCTGCACATCCTGCAAATGATCTGAGACAATTGGATCCATCTCGAATCTTCGAAGGCCGTTTAGTGCTGAACCGCACCTTTTGATGACCGACAGTCAGGCATTGGGGAGGCTGGTGTATTTATACCCGGAGACTTTATCAGATGTGGACTAGCGCTTTACAAGGTGTCGCACAGCGGCACAGCCCTTTGGCGGTTACGGGAGTACCACTGCAGCCTAAACGCCGTCTGACACCTTCTTGGCGCAAGGCTGTTTTACCTATGTCCTGTATGACTTTATCAGATATGGACTAGCGCTTTGCAAGGTGTCGCACAGCCCTTCGGCAGTCACAGGAGTATCCACCGCAGCCTGAACGCCGCCTAACACCTCCTTGGCGCAAGGCTGTTTGACGTCCTGCATAGGTCTACAATTGCTCGTATCAGCGGCTTCCGGTAGCACATCGTATCTATAGAGGAGAGAGTAAGTAGAGACTTGAGGTCCGCCCAAGGGCTTACGAACCAGGTGTTTGGCGTTCAGACCTCCAAGCACGCGGCCAAGACGTTCGGACTGGGAACAACCGAGAATAGATTTGCACCATGAAGGCTCCTACCTATAATCATCTCACGTTACTGTCCACCTACCCCACGCAAGCGATAACTCTTCAGGGAAGCACATTCGTTGTATGTTTTCGTATCGGTATAATCGTACGGGGCTCATTGGGGCGTTGTGGATATTTTGAGAGCGATAAAAAGAGTATCCACTCCTCGGACTGCTTAAAAGGAATCCCGATACAGTGTTTCATGATGCAAAGTGACCTGTCTCTATCTGTATAACATCAGAGAAAATGAGCCGGAGAATGCTGGGGCGGTGTCAAGCCAAGATATATGGAGATCCGATGCATGGCTGGCTCAGATGGTAGTTAGTAGAGCATTAGAACATAAATACATGCTGAGGTCTTCAATTACTAGAAGAGCAAAACAGACACTCCTTTCTGCACATCTTTTCAGTATCCCTTTTCTTATACAGTCATTTCTGAGTTATCGACATAAAGCACTCATTGAACCTATTTATATCGATCATTCCTCCATCATGCGTACAGCTGGTCTGTCGCTTCTTACAGCGCTTACAGCGCTGCACGCCATTACTATCGATGGACTTGTCACTTGCAACCCTGAATCTCCTCTACCGGCAACCTCAATGACTTCACTCTCGGGACTACACGCTCGTCTGGTGTCTGCTCTTTGTCACACTCCATTGGGAGAAGTCGGCACTATTAGCGAGAAATCAGAAGGGGTTGTTTTTGAATTGCGTCGCGGTGGAGCGATGCAGGATGTCGAAGAATGCCAGGTCGCATTTTCTGCTATTATCTCGCAATGTATCAGAACAGACAAGGCCTCTAGTGGTGAGTCTCACGCAGAGGCGGGCATCACTTATCTTGTGTATTCAAGCAGTCCGGACGAGCACCATTGGAACCATGCGCGCACTCCAGGCCCAGTAAAGCCTGCTCCCGTGAAGCCCGGTCCAGTAAAGCCTGCTCCAGTAAAGCCTGCTCCAGTAAAGCCTGCTCCAGTAAAGCCTGCTCCCGTGAAGCCTGCTCCAGTAAAGCCTGCCCCCGTGAAGCCTGCTCCAGTAAAGCCGCCACCAACCCCAGTCAAACCATCACCGGCTCCAGCACCAGCAAAGACGATTAAGATTGGCCCAACAAAGGACTGCAAACAACTAGCTCTGCTTATGCAGACGTCGACTAAAAAAGGAAAGCTCTCTCGCGATATCGAAGAAGATCGGGGTGGATTTGTCGGCAGCAGAGTGGATGTCAATACCAAGAAAGAGTTCGGAAAGAGGGCTCCTGGTGATGATGATGACGACTGGAACGGGCCTGGTGCAGATGATACGACACTCAATCACGAAGGACGTCCCAAAAAGGGAACCGCGTGCGGAATCACGTTTAATGCGTTGAGTTATCCGAAAGCAGAGTCGATGGTACGTATCATTCCTCGGAAGATAACAGCGGTCGTATATCGTCTCGCTTACCGACTAATGCTGATCTTGTTGGACCAATTCAGCCTGCTGCAGCGCCATTCTTTTCGATCGACAGCCCAGACAATTTCTGCGAGACAATTAAATACCAAGAGACTAAAACAGCAGTCTTAGGCGCGAAGAAGTATCATATTGAACACATACTAGAATGGCAGACCGTTGCTAAGTTTTTTGAATGGGTGGATCGTACATCAGAAGCGGCCTCAAAGACATTCAAGAATCCAGACACAACTAACAAACTTCCAGCACAGTTGACCTTTTGCCAGTATTTCAAGGAACAGTGGAAAGGCAGTTATCCTCAAGACCTTACCATTAATGGCAAAACTTTGAAGCCGCTTGACCACATGGCACAAGCGTTTCCCGGTGTAAAGAACCGCGAAGAAGAATTTGTGTGGCTGCAAGCAACCATGAACACTCCAGCAAAGAGCAACGTAAGTATGATCGTAATGTCAAGGTAGACGACACAAATCTAACTCTCCTTTAGATGTGGGCTTATAAAGGAGGAAAGGATGGAGCGGGAACCCTCTACAACGCCGAAAAAATGCGCGAATACATAACTGGAGAAAAATCCGTCGTGAAGGGAAAAAATCTCGAGAAAGTATCCGCCGATCTCGTCGACAAGGCCAAAATCGCCCTACTGAAACTAAAAGCCCTAATGGGCGCCCGCATGTACATGCGATCAAAGACGGTCAGCACCATCTTCAAAAAGCAAAAGGAGGAGATTGGCAAGATGCTAGACGCCATTGATGAGGAGATGCCTAAGAAACCACGCACGCCTCCCAATGGCCACAAGACAATCGATCCGTGGGTCAAGCAAGACCTGGGAGCATTGTGGAACCAGTACATGAACGAGCGGTTCGCCATTGCACACAAGCGCACGCACAACGACATGGACACGTATCTGAAGTTGCTCGACGATAGGTGGTGCGAGGGCAGACCCAAGTCAAGACCTGGATCTCCAGCTGGGTCTCGTCCCAGCTCGCCAATTGATACGCTGGAGGAGTTGTTTGGGGCCATGGATTTGAACGATGTCAAGATGAAGGATCTCTGTCGCTTTTTAGATAAGGTACAGAAGGAGTGGACGGCGGAGAAGGCAAAGCCGTGGGCAAAGCCATGGTAAAGAACCCGGAGAAGAAGCGTAGGAGAAGTTTGCTTCGTAGAACAGCGATAATGCCAGGGCAGGAGCTCTCTACATAGACTAGGTATATGGGTTACATACCGCGCCTTATCAACCAGCTAGCTTCATGGGAATGTATTCTAACTCTTTCAAATGCTAGGTATAGAACAGGATCCTCATTATTATGCATGACTACGTTCGTGAAAATGAGTTCCTTAGGTGTTTTCAATATTGCCTAGTCACTTGATTTCCGACTGGCTTTTTGCAGGTGTGGACACTGTTACCAGAATGAAGTGCTTCGCAGCTCCTCCGACCCGAGCCCGGTTTCCACCCCGGAGTAGCCCCATTTCTACCTAGGTAGCTCCAAGGCACGATTAAAGAAGCAACAAGAAGAGTAAAATACATACAACAGCTAGGGTTCTGTCATAGTCAGCCGGTGCGTTGCTTGAATAAGGCTGAGCCAATAGGAAGCCTTGTTTTTGAAGTCCTATGGTTGTATGTGAGCAAACCGTACGCATATACACACTATATCTTGACACTGTTTCTTTGAGTACTGCTGCGTTCTATATTACATCACGAGCGCAGCATCCTCCACAGCATCGTCAGTCTCTTGGCCGAAATGCTTCAGAACCCGGATCATCCTCACATACGAGACTCCGCCTTCAGACAAACACCCAAAACTATCAGAATTCGAGTGCGTGATATACGTTGGAAACGAGCGGAATCCTTTTGACAAGACCTCTATTGTAGCTCATGGCGAGTCTTCTCACTGATGTCTCGGCTATAGAAACACCAGTTGAATCTTAAAGACTTAACTCATTTAGTACACGGACCCGCATACGCGGAGTCTGAGGGAGGGTAAGATATCGTTCGAAGTGATTGAGTAATGTCAGTTGGTTGGCCACAAATTCAATTGGTAGTTTGCAGACTGTTCGCTACCAAGTACGAACAGGGCGGAGTCTTTCAGGAATATCTGCTAGGCCCCGCTCACCATACCCATCCCAAAAAGACACCCATGGGACTAACAGTTGGCAGTCTAGTTTAAGTTGCATCCTAGTGCTTTCGGTCTCTTTTTGTGTTTCCAAGCCAGGCCAAGCCATGCCTCGGCCGAGGACCTTTCCAATGCACCATACAGGCCACCACCAGATTTCGGTAATTTCACGGTGTCGCTTGGAGCTGGTATGCAGTGGATATATATGTTTCGAGGCTTAGATAGATATGTTTCTTTGATTGGGTGTAGGATTGTTACCTCGTCGGCTGAAGGGAAACCCGCGATCCGTTGGAAGATTTAGTTTTGCTAAGCCTCTCAGGACATGACGACGACAAGCAACGACCAAACCTCCGTACATGTCCGACCCTCCGAGTCGCCTCATTCGTAGCGATACCAAGATGCAAAAGATCCGCTTAGTCCAAGCTGTGGCGTGTAGAGCTTGCAACAGCTCCGCAGTATATAATCTGATCATGTCCTTTTGCAACTGCTAAACAACTCCTCCATCGCAACCATCCATCTCTCAACGTCACGAAAGCTGCGAATTATGATTGGTTATCTTCTTCAGTTGGCCTTACTCCTGCCCGTACTTACTTTGTCCACTGTACGTTGTGAAATGAGCCAAAACGTGATATCAAGGCTGACACAAAAAGCGAACGTCGAACATTTCAAGTATTGGAGCATGGGATAGTCCAATAAAGCCCTTCAATCCCTCTGCCGCGCCAGCATTTGAAGGGCGTGCAACCAAGGCCAATCCTCTGAGGCCGAAGACTCGGTACAGTCCGGGTACTATGACATTCCACCGTGACTCCGGAAACACTCGAACCGACGACTATCTTGGACCACTGGGTCAAAACATCCAAGTCGCATCCACCAAGATTATCAAACCCTCGCCCCTTTTCTGGGATGACGAAGGGCGACTGACTGCTGGAGGAGTATGTAATGAGACCACAGACTGCATAGTTGCTCTGGATCCAGACACATTTGAGATCAAGGCAACATGGATGGGCACAACAGCAAACGGCTCGCAGATTTTTTTCCCCTACCTGGCCTACTCAAGTTTCTACCAAGGTCGCCTCGTAACTCCAGCCATTGGTCCTCGTGTTTTGGAGATCCAGCGCACAGATTCCGGGAACCACACGGAATTCCAGGTAGTCCGTGAGACTGATTTGTCCAGTATCGTTGGCAACAACAGTCAGGTTTTCAACTCCGCGTTCGACGCCGAAGGAAATCTATGGTTCACTACAGGAGGATTCCCAGGGTTTGAGCTCGGCGAGATTGTCACGAGTGTCATCATCGGGTATCTCACTCCTGCTGGAGTTGCTCATTATATCGATCTTCCGAACACTTCCGTGGAAAATGCCTTTGCCTTGAGCGGCTCTATCGTATACGTCCTTACTGGGCCCGCAGGCAGTAACGACCATGCGAATGCGACAGGGCATTTATACGCTCTCCAGGCAACTTCCGAAGGCGACGGGGTCAAAATTATCTACAAAGAAGAATACGATGCCGGCGACAGCGTCAAACCAGGTGGTGTTGCTCGCGGATCAGGATCCTCGCCAGGCCTCCTGGGAGACGAATACGTTGCATTCACTGACAATGCCAATGGACGCATCAACACGCTCTTCTTCAAACAGGTAAAAGAAACCTCCAGTGGGAGCAATCTTGTGTGCAAGGCCCCCATGTTCGCTGTCAACGCCAGTTCGACCGACAATGCGATTGGTGGCTACTTTAATGGCGAAACATACAGCGTCTTCGTCACGAACATGTATGGAGCCCCAACAGTCATCTCGCCCTACAATTCTTCAGCATCGGTTGACTCCCCATCGCAAAACGTCTCCATGCCCGCTTCAGGTCTCGCCCGAGTGGATTTTGATCCTGTGACTGGGTTGTGCAAAACTACATGGGAAGTCGATCTACGCGCAACTGGTATTCCAACTCTCTCTACTGCTTCTGGACTTGTGTACCAGTATAGTCAGGATCCTGAACAAGCTCTCAACGGTTCTTACGCGTGGTACTTTACAGCTATTGATTATCGTACCGGCGAGATAGTCTGGCGCGTATGTACGCGCTGGCACTGGCGGTTTGTTCAATAACAACTATCAAGGTATCGCCCTAGGACCGGATGGTGCTGTGTACTCTTGGGTGTCAGGTGGTGTTGTAAAGATCTACGACGGAGACTTTTAAGTAGGCTCTAGACTGTATCGGAATATGTGCAATCCATAGTCACCAGATGTGAGTAAAACAACCGATTCTAGAGTAGATCTTGAAACAGATACAGTGGTTCTATAGAATAACATTAAGCTACTAAGCTACCTAGTTAATACAAGGCTTGAGTATAGTTGTTGGCAATTTGTGCAGACCCCTACAACCATGGAACAGATTACACGATATAGGTACGTACCATGGTAGCAAGCAGCAAATCATCCTCTTATTGGTCAATTCCCACGTTGTCGCCCTGCAGGACGGTTTACCAGACTCCTATAGCCAATCAGAGGCCTTTACTACCTATAGATGCATCTCTGCTCCATGGTTGAGGGGGTCTGCACATTCTTTCAAGCACCGATATAGTCTGCAGCCCACAGTATGGTTTTTGACAATGAGCCACAGCTAGTACGGTTTCTTCTAGCGCATCTCGTGTGGAGTTTTACGTGACAATCATAGATGACTTCAACCGGATAACTCTCAACGAGCGCGCATTGGCTCGTGAAGCAGGTGAGAGATATGCCGTCTCGACCAGGGTCTAATCTCGACGAGGCTTACGAAGTACTGTAACATAGCCTAAGGAATAGCAACAGCGTTGCTCCTGGCACTAGCAGTATCTCTGTAATTATCCCACTTGATTTGCTCGTCTCTCCTCAGTGTTCCCGGAAAGAAGGTTTCGAGCATACTACTCCCAATACCTGGAATTTCCTCCTCGATCGCAAACAGCGCAGGCATGACTTTCGATTTCGAGATAACCTTCTCAAACTTCAATGGTAACCCGTATGCAGATGGATCACGCCGCCAACCCGCGATCACAATATTCTGCACTATCCCGATACCGCCCACGGCGAGCAGAAACCAGGTGTTTGTCTTGATTCCCGAGGCGCAAATAAGCAGAACAACCCAAAGCACAGCGAGCAAGACGATAATGGTGCGTGTAGTCAGAGAAGCGGTGAAGTCGACGCTCGTCTGGCCCGCCGCAAGGCTCTCGAGGTCTAAACCATGTCCTGGATCTCGAACAATGATAGCGTGCTGAGCACCGTTACCACGGGTTATGATCACATCTTTGGGTTTTTTAAGACGGCGACACGACCATTTCTCCGTCCGCCATTGTCGTAGCGATCCAGAGAGGAAGGCGAGCACAATGCCCGCGAATGTTATAAGCAAAATGGACCAGTCTCCCCATATCCCGAATGGAATGGCAGCGACCCCAAGCTGGAAGACGACAACGGCGAAACAGCTCCAGTACAGAGCGTCCCGGGATATCTGACCCGGTTCGGCAGGTTTGGCGCGGTAGATGGCAATACACAGCCCGGCTTGCGTAGGTCGTTCTTGCAAACCCCCCGAGCCCTTGTCGTTTGCCTCAGCATTTTGCTTATCCAGCTCCCACCTCTCATTGATGATCTGGTCGACTCCCTTTCGCACATCAGAATGCGTCCAGCTCTCGTAATCGCGCACAATACGCCCTAAAATCCAACTAGTGTTACTACGGCTGTACGCCGACTTCCCATTGATCACAATACAATCGCAATCTGGTGGTGGCATGAGTTTGTTTGCGCCGACGGCGGAGACAACGGCGGTTACAGCGTATGCGACCCAACCTGGAGAATTGTCAGCTTCCAGGTCAAAAAGTTGCAAGAAAACTGTGCAGGCGCACCGAAAGAGAAGGTCACGGGAGTCAGCCCTGTGCCTGCAAGTTGCGCGAGCGCGCGTCCCACCACGTCGCCGCCGAGGATGAGAAGCACAGAAAATACATCGCCGGGATTTGTGAGCTGGTCTTTGAACTCGCTGGATGGTAGATGGAGGTTGAAAGCGGCGCGCTGCGCGAGCGCGCGGATGCTGGCAATCGGAGCCATTACGTGCAGGGTGGTCGCACCTTGATGCTACGGAGGGTAGCAAGAGCTCAAGACCAGAGGTACGTGTGAGTTTTAACCTTATTTCCTGATGTTGCTGCTGACTGCAGGGCGATCGAGCTCGCTAACGCAAGCTGCGCCTTTGGCGTCAGCTGAAAGACCCGTCCCACCTCAGCTGAATACCTGACGAACAGCGAACAGCGAATCGCGAAAGACGTGAGACATCAAGACCTCTGGCATGCTATGTGCCCTGATTCCCGCACAAACGTACTCATTCTGTGTACACACTCTGAGAGATGGGATGCTACGTGGAAGTCGACAAGGAAACTGTTTGCCGGTGTTGGTGCCGCTGGTGGCTTTGTCTACCTACCTAGGTAGGCACCACGTCCTGCGGTCAACAATTTGCCAGCGACATCTTCAGCCATCTCTCTAGCCAATCCTTAGCCGCATTCACGTTGGGTACAAGGTATGATGTACAGGGACGCTGTTCCTTGCAAGGTTAACCTACAGAAGCGAGTCTTCGAAGAAGCTTGACATGGAGGCGGAACAGCTCCGGAGCCGCAGCCACCAACATTCCGAGGTCGTGCCGTGTGCAAGACGCCTCTTCGCAGTTCCGCGAGCACAGCCGATGCATCGCACTATCGATCCGACTATAGTCTGCGGCTGAACAGCGAACAAGAAAGTCTAGCAGACTATGACGCTGTCACAGACACGGAGCAGGGTCGGGCTGCATCTGTGCTCCCATCCTGCCGCCTGCCTGGCATACTACAAAAGCAGACAGTGTGTCCGTATGTCTGTCTTGGAATCAAACTCTCACTGAACTCAGACAAAAGCAATTTAACTACACCATAGCCCCGCAATGGCCTTCATACCACAACCCTATGGACCAGATGGCGAGTCAATGGTGGCGGAGATACCATGGACTCTGCCCTCTGCGATCTACTCTGGCTCGTTGGATGGATCAGACTTCGAAGTCTTCCCTGAGCAATCTAGTTGGCTGCCACGCAGTGGGGAGGAGTGGAAATCTCTAATTTCCAAAACAGATCAACATTTTGCTGCTTTCTTGCAAATATGGCTTCTGTCAGGACTTCTTAATTTTATCTTCCAGAGACCAATCAATATAGCAGACTTAATACCCGAAGAACACGAGGCTCGTGGCAAGGGAAAGATTCCTGCCGATCAAGTACTGACACCAGAAATGCTGATACCACTGGTTGAGCAGCTCAACGCCCTGCCTGGCTCCCACGAAGAGGTCCTTAGGCGTAGACGGTGCTGGTGGAAAGTGAAGCGCATCCACTCGAAACTAGACACAAACGGCGAGGGAGGCTACATCCGGTACCTAAGTGACGAAGAGCGCGCCTTCCAATACACCCTCGAAAGCTGGATTACTGAATTCGATTTCCACGATCCACGTCCAAATTTCGATCGTGTCCTCCTCGACATACTTCTGGTGTTCTTTGAGTCCGTTCTTTGGCAGAAGCGGGCGAGCGACAGCACGCCAACACCCAGCGGATCGTTCTCAGAGATCACAAAATTGAAGCCAATCGCTACCAATCAAAGATCTTTCGAGTTTTTGGTTAACATCACGGGGCAGTTTCCCTCTACGGTTTATCGCTTGTATTCGAGGTTGGAATCTCCAGCATACTTCTACTTCATCAACATGCGGGCCTGGCAGGGCAAGAACGTCGAGCATAGGACTTGTCCCATACGCCAATGCAAACTGACAAGCATCGAAGAGGGTCACTACCACCGTCGACATTTCGACTGTTGTTGCGGAGAGATCTGCGAAGATCTTGTAGCTAGCCAGTCAGACCTTCTTGCCATCCTTCATGACGGGGGACTTCCATTGATCAGGCTCTGCGACGAAAAAGAGAAAACTCAAATAGTCTACACGTCATCAACGGAGAAATAGTCTAAACTTTACGTGGCAATATCGCACGTCTGGTCGATGGACTCGGCCATGATAGTGATAACACTCTGTATCATTGCCAGTTCCAGCACATCTCGAACATGGTCCGGAGACTCACAGATTCAAACATTACGGTGGATACAATATGGATGGACACCCTTTGCATACCTCGAAAGACTGCCGTAACACCTGGTGACGAGTCGTTTCGCAAAGCCAAACAAAAGGCGATCTCTTTCATCCGCAAGTCGTTCCTTGAAGCAACAGCGGTGCTTGTACTAGACGCGTGGCTCATGACTATGCCACACAAGCGTCTGTCAGATGCCGAAGTTCTGATGCGGATCCTCAATTCACCGTGGAACACTCGACTTTGGACATTTCAGGAAGGAGCAATGGCGCAGAAACTACTCTTTCAGTTCGCAGATGGTGTCTATGACATTAATGTGGGCATGGTTCGTCTTCGAGAGCTGACAGACATCTTCATCATTCATACCCTCAAGCGCAGTATTGATCGTCTGTACACACAATTGCGTGGATTCTACAGAGAAGGTTGTTGCCTAACCCACAAGCTCAGCGATGCAGTCAAGGCGGTACGGTTGCGAGCCTCAACTCTAGCGGCAGACGAACCGCTTTGTCTAGCCGCTCTTCTGGACCTCGACCTCTCACGCTTGGCTCCGCTGGATGAAAAGGATCGTATGATCGAATTCTGGCGAATGATTGAGACGCACTCGTTCGAACTGTTTGTTCTCAAGACAAAGCGTCTGCAGACCCCTGGGTTTCGTTGGGCTCCACAATCACTGTTACTACATTACGAGAGAGCCCCTGCTTTCGCGCCAGCCCCGGAGATATACAAGCTCATGCCTCGGTCTGAACATTGCATAGGGGCAACACGTTACGGATTCTACATGAATATTGTGACAGATACACTCGGAGCTATGACAATCGCATTCGATATGGGTTCCGATCCGATGCTTCCGTTGGAACAAGTGATGTTCCATATTGAGGCAGACCTGATCTCCCACCCGAGTGCGACCTGGACACAGATATCGGAGCACGAATTTGAGAACCCAAAAATAGAGCTTATGAAGCATTACCAAACGCGCAAAGTTGTGTTCATTCTTCTCGCTGACGAGAGACACGACCAAGCCTCGTTCGGCAGCCTAGAGGCAGAGTTTGGGGGAGTGATGCGCGAAGGGTTCCTTGTTGCCCTGGGAGATGACGGGGATAGCACGATGATCAAATGTGGGCAGACGCTCCACCATGCTGAATTGCCTTGCGACAAATGCCAATCTCTGCGGGAACGACCCACTAACGAAAATGTTGCCACAGAACCGGTTACCATTGCCGAGAGCAATGTCAGGGCACTCCACGAAGATTGTGGAGAACTCCGGGACCATCAACATTGGAAAGAGACAATATACATCTGTCCAGCCAGGATGAAATTGTTGAGCACTGTAGAGGGTCCAGGCAGATCGAGGCTGCAAACTTTTCGCGACGATTTTAATGCAATTAGGCACAGTCAGATACATGAGTCCAAAAGCATCGACGTACCGCCTCACGTTTCCTTTGGTCGATGGAGGGAAGAATATTGGAGAATAATATAGCTATTATGTTGTAAAAGGGCGAGGCGGATGTGATTATGCGATTTGCTGATGGCTCTACCAGAAAGATGCTGGGCACTTTGAGAGGATAAGCCGGTGAACACGCTCTAGACTTCCACGAGCTGAGAGACGCCCCTACGAACGGTGTCCTAAGAGATGACTTTGTGTACGACGCAGAAACGTTTGCCACATACGGTCACTACCTCAGCGAATGCAAGCACTCTTGCATTGTCTCTTACAACTACCGAATCCATCCTTGTTCGAGGCATGATCAATTTCTTAACTAGCTTTCGCTGTGTAGCACCTGCAATAACAACAACGTGGCACCAGAATAAAGTCGAGCGACAGTGCACTACCGAGCTAGGTCGTAGCGCGATGGACCAGGGGCTCCTGCAGAAGCCGTTGCACATTGTTGATCACAGATGCTTCTCGCGCACTTTCTAGCTTCGCACTTCCATTCCTCTATACCGCTCTACTAACGGCTGTCCAGGAGCTGATACAGAGCACCATCACGTTCCGGAAGTCGCGGAGCGTAACAGATAATCAGTCGGTTTCTCCTTGGGCTGCGTATTTCTGGAGATAAGAGTATCGCTGGCCCCTGGTGGCAAGCTGGGGACATTGTATTATAACCCAAACTGGCAAGTTAATAGAGCTAATCGTGCACTGTAGGCAGAGGACTTGACCTCTTTTTCTTTCTTTCCTACCACATACCTATTTTATTTGTACTTTTATTCTAACAAAATCACACTTGTACTACTTGATAAATACACAACACGTAACCAGAACAACTCGTCCTTGCACATATAACCTTTTTTATCCGACCATGTGCTATGTTTGCCCTACTTGTATTGTGAACTGAACAAGCACAGTGCTAACGAGAAAGATTGCTGCCGAAAGGGTAGACGTCCACCCAATGCCAATGACCTGGATCAGCGGGAGACAAACAGCCGTAGCAAGACTCGAGATCGAATAACGCATGAGATAGTGGGTAGCTGTGATCTCCATGAGCTTGGTACTTGATCAGTCCTCAAGGCTACTTACCCGATGCTTCAGCGCACTTGTCTTGGAACGCATCGAGAATATACGTGTTCAAGCTCGGAAAAGTCATCGTTTGCGCGACGCCTTGGAAGAACATGGTGATGACCGGCAACGGTATGCCTCCAACGCGCCTGTCGAGGGTCCATCCGTACAGAACCATCAGGCCCGGCAGGACAACCCCGAGAAGCGGCAGACTGCCCCGGAGTCGATCCTCTGGTAGCCGAGAACCGCGCTTCTCGATCCATCGTTTGACGAAATAGTCGGCCCATCTGCCTCCAGCCAGGGTGCCGATGAGATAGCCCGCGCCAGGAGCGATGTAAAGAAGACCAGATTGCAAGGGAGTCGTCAGGTGTAGTCGCGGGTTCAGTATCAGGCGGAGGGGTGTCAGTAGCACATACATATTCCATCCCATTGAGGACGAGGCGAACGCCTGAAACATGCTCAGTAAAGCCATATTTGTCTGAGAGGAGACGTACCACTGAGACGAGATTCTGTTTGGTGAAGAGCTTCAAAACTCGAACCGGATTAGACGCTTTGCCAACAAATCGTATAGATTTGATAAGACCCAGGTCTTTGGAGACAAGCGAGTTGGCTGATTGAAGAGTCTCCTCAAGTACAAGTATGACCTGAATCGTCGCCAATGCTCCAAGAGCCGTCTGCATCCAGAATATGGCCCTCCAGGAAGCATACGTCACGATAATGCCGCCGATAACCGGTCCCAGCGCAGGACCGACCATGGTTCCGCTCAGAAACCACCCAAGAGAAGTGCCTCGCTCAGTCTGTCCGCCGGCGTTAAACCACCTCAGACGAACGCACTGCTTCTGACTTACCGGATGGTATATGTCGGATATACAACTGGACCCAAGTATCAGGAAGGCTGTCCCTTGCCATGCAGTTACAGCTCGGAATACAAAGAACATCGGTAGCGAAGGCGAGAGTGCAGTTCCGAGAGAAGCGAGGGTGAACATAGACGTGCTTACAAGGTAGACCTAGGTTCATTGGTATGTAGGATAAGGGAAGCTGGATCTAGACTTACCGGCCGCCTACCAAGTGCGTCAGCCCATGGACCCCATAGTAACGACGATATTCCCATGAACAGGAGATAGATTGAATTGCTGATGTTGATTACATTAGGAGTAGATTCGAATGTGTCCACAACTTCAGGGACTGCAGCCAGGATGCTGGTAGTAGAAAGATTAGCAAGCAAGCCGCAGTAGGCAAACGTCGCAGTCATCAGTCTCTTATTGCGCACACTAAACCGTTCGTACACAGCAACATACACGAGGACGTCAGCATCAGGCTGGTCTATGCTTCGGCTTGCGTCTGCGGTCCCTGCCAAAGGTATAGTAGTAGCCGCTGGAACGTCTCGCATCGTCGGTAGCCGTGCTGCTAATTAGATCTGTAGTGAGTAACGATAAAGACCTTTTCGGTGTGATGGTTTAAAGTGTATGCATGTGGGGAGGGACCGGATACATTTTCCTGACATGTCCCGTTCTTTACGTACTGCGGCGAACGTTCCGTCGCCGATGTGCGGAATCAGCGACGCCAAGCTGTCAATGTAAATTCCGAGCCCCAATGATGCCTCAACGCGCAACAAGTGTAGCTTGCATTAGCGCTGAACCCCGAATTAAGTATGTAGATCAACATGGACGATGAAGGTGTTGAATGCCGAAACCTACTAGTCACAGTATGATTTGATTACACTCGTCTTCAAGCTGAAGCTGGAAGGAAAGCCGCCTTTGTCAACCATTTATGCCGTGATGATTAGCCTCACCATCGCCGCCAAGTCCAAGAAATTGTGCTGTTGAGCGATTTGCTAAAAAGATCCTTCTAGTGTGGAGAAGAGCAACCGTCATGGCAGAGATGCATTGACCACCAGCTGAGATGCGTGTATAGTGTTCGGCCGCCTGCAGATCTCAAACAGCAGTGGGGAAGTTGGAAGCCCAACGTCTGCTGCATGTAATTATGGAACGGATCGGCCGACTGCACGGGTCTCACCTTCTGAATTGTTTGTGGAACTTACAAGATTGGAGGAACTAGGTCTGATGATCCATTACATGAACAACACATGCCAATCCATGTCACATGGGTCGGATCTCGCTGTCTGGAAGGCTTGTATTCCGGAAGAGGCTGTCCGACACGACTTCCTGATAGACGGACTCCTTGCGCTCTCCTCGCTCCACCTAGCATCCAAGGACCCTGGAGAGGAGCAAAGACATACCAAGATCGCTTTCCATTATCAGAACACAGGGCTTCGGCAATATGCAAAGGCTCTGGAAAGTATCACCGTGGATAATAATCACGCGATCTTCGCTTACGCGGACATCACTACCGTGATGGCACTTGCCGTTACTGTATCTCATCAGCAGATGACCTTTGCTGACTGTACTGCGAGCTTAGTATCAATGTTTGAACTGCTTCAGGGCGTACGTATAGTCAGTGAGGAATCGAAAGACCCTTTGAGAACCGGTAAATTCAGACTTCTCTTTCATGGAATCCCCTTGAACCTTGAGCAAACTGTGCCAGCTCCCGACGTCCTAGAGGCTATGCTCGATCTTCGCGAGCGAGCAGGCACCGTCACCAAATATGTCCAGCCAGACAGATATGGGGTATACCTCTCCGGTATCGATCGCCTGGAACTGGTCTTTGGGCGTGTTGCAACATCAGACCATCTAGGTCCTATCATTGCTTGGCCGACAATGATCGATAAGAAGCTTGTAGAACTGTTTGAGCAAGGCGAACCAATGGCTCAGTTAATCTTTCTGCACTACGGTGTACTCCTGCTCTACACACACGATCGCTGGTGGGGGAAAGGTTTTGGGCTCCAGCTTATCGATGGCCTGACCGCATTCCTTTCCGCTATCGATGCGGACTGGGTCGCTCAGACTCAGTAGGTCCGAAATCGCGCTACACTTACCATGGGAGAAGTGCGACTTCGCTCAGCGCGACAGAGTCCGGATTGCAGTCAAAATGTTGTATAAGAGCTCGTCGCTCGGACCTTCACCACGTGTATACTATGTGGTCGCTACAGACCTGTGGATGACACGTAGTGCACCTAATTTGATAGTTTATGCAGAGCAAAACATATTGGGGTTGGACTGAATCGGATTGACTCTCTGTGATGTACCTTGGTGTTCTGCAAAAACACGTTTCCAATACTCGTGCTTGGAAAACACTAACTTCACGGTGATGGACTTTAAATTACATTGCCAACCGTTTCTAGCAAATAGGCCAAAGGATAATCATCGCGCCTCCTTCTAGGGGCGGTGTACTCTTTCTAAGGTTGAGATTCTCGGAAACTGCTTCGTACGACGAACAACAGATAAGACCACATTGGAAACAGTCACATTCCCTGTTGTGGACGCTACCCACAAGACGACGCTAGCTTCATATGCCAGCTGACCGAAAGGAGAGAACTGTTGTATTGGTTTTCTGCGCCCCTGGCTCAGATTTATACCCACTGATGATTGCAAGTGCATTTTGTGCATCTCTACATGTGAGAGCGAAATTGAAATTATTCAAGAGCTACCAGCCATCGACAACTGCTAAAAGGTGGGAGTATACTCCTCTGTCATAAAGCTTTACTGTCTGATTCTTGTTACTTTTGCTCCTTGTCCCATCCATGTTCTCTGAAGCCCTGTTTAAGGTCTGCGGTATGGTAATCTGTGTAAAGTATGAGTGATAAGTTTGAGAATGGAAGTCGGAACGTGCTGAATGAAGAGAACAGCTTGTATCTCATTAACATGTAGCCGATTGATCAAGTTCTCAAATCGAACAGTGGGTGCTCTGCTTCTGGAGATGGACAGAGATGATAACAGCGTTGAGAACTGTCAAGCGCTGCTCCTTTTATTGATAACTTCTGTGATAACATTTTAGACTATAGTACAGCTATGGCCTTGCTCACATGCCATATATCTAACGACGGAATTGAGGATATTTATGCTTGTGTAAGGTTTGTGGCGCCGTTTTGCCTTCCGACTGTCTTTGTTCATGAGTCATGCTACTTTCTAGCCATGACACAAGTCATAACGTACCTAAAGCGAGTAAAGCGAAATTACATGTCGTACTGCTTTCCCTTTTCCGTTTCCGAGCAGGGCTGTTATCTCGCTCGGGTGAATAAATGCCAGCCAGACCATTGTAGCCAACATGAGTGTCGAGTCAAAGATGTAAAGGAAAACCTCGTGCGAAATCAGGTACCCATCGTTGCCCTGTGCATATTCTATAAGCCGAAACAGAGAGCGAATCAGGATCAGCATGCTGGCACCATACAGTGCGTACAGATGCCTCTCCCACGGTATACTCTGCGCAAGAATCTTGGTTGTAGGGACTTTGCGCATGCGGATGTGAAAGATTGCGCTTGTGACCACAAAGCAACCAAAGAAGAGGAGCTGCACTACCAGACCGCCGATGATGATGTTCTCCCCTGTTTTTAAGGCACTGACTGTACCGCTCGCCATTATGCCTCCGCCTGTTTGGTAGTATCAGTGCAAGTCACATAACTACAGAAGAAAAAGTGACAGACTTACCAGCACCTTGCATGATGAAAGAGACTACGTCTCCAGTCACAAAGATCTTTGTGAGCCATCTCTTCGGAATGACAGAATGAGACTCTCCGTCAGTGACCAGGATTATCCGTCCAAGCATCATGTAAATACTCGCTGCGTATAGGGCCGGAGCGACGAGCAAGAGGATCGTTTGGATCGAGTAAGTGGGTACCGTCCAGTTCGGTGATTCGGCCGACGATTTCGCCCTCTGGAGAGGATTTTAGTACGAATGCCATCCGTTTCTTAGGTTGTCTTACGCCTATGTATCCAATGCATTGAACTGGATGACCAGCAGCGTTAGCTCATCAAAAACGCGATAGAATAGTCGATTGTTGCAAGCTTACAAAGTCCGCCTATGACGAAAGGGATAAAGATCCAGGCTTTTGTGCGTATCATTTGATAGAAATGGATTGCTGTTACAAGCAGGAAGAGGATGATAAAGATGACGGCCGCTGCCATGGACGGATCATAGCGATAAAGCTTAAAATCAACATAGTCGTCGGCCATCTCGGTACGAATCGAGCGTTGTGATTGAGCTGTAGCAAACGAGTGAATAAGTGTAGAAAATGACAGAGATCGTTAGGAAAGATGTACTACAAGCAAGGCCAGGATCGATTTTAGCTTTTGGGGAAAATCTGATGCGTATACAATCCGCCGCCATGGGGTCACCTACGTCAATCGTTGTGGATGGCGCGAGCGTGTGAAACAAGATGTTACACTCCCTCCAATCTAATTCGCCGTTGACCGCATCAAGATTTACTCGCGTATGTTTTTATTGTATTGAAAGCGACAGATTGTTATTTGGGACACCTCGGCATCTTCTAAGACGTATGCGTATGCGTATATCGTACCTAGGTATGCGTATGTAGGTGATCACCAACAGCTTAGTTAGTTTTTGGTAAAGCTGATTTCTTACCCCAATAGTAACGTTTTTAGCTAGCTAGCGCCATGTTAGCGTTACTACGCTTAGGCACGCTAGTGGCTTAGTACATGCTAGCATTGCAACATTAGTATTACTAATATATACGTGCTATATTGCTAGAGGTTCCTAGACCTAGATATAGCTATAGCGTTAGAGTTAGTAGTTCTAGTTCTGCCTTAGAATATTACTGTTTTTATAACATTTATTAGTAGATTTATAGATTTCCTAGAAACAGCTAACTATTAATATATATAATAACGTACTAACTAACCTTTAATAATTTTATTAAAGATAATAATAAAATACTACTATTTTCTATTATGTCTATAGGTGCCTAGAGAGTAGTTAAATTTAAATAGACATATTAGTAGTACTAACTAATATAATCTAAAAACTTGTTTATCTTCTACTATACCTCTTACTACTAGAGTAGTAAAGCACTAAGTAACCTTAAGCATAAGGGTCTCTTAAAGTAACCTAGTAAAAAACTTAAGAGATAGAAGAGATATAATATAGTTCTATCTATATATTAAAATAACTAATAAATAGATTCTAAATTACTAGTAGAATCTAAAGATGCACCTAAAGAGACGTAAGGTAGTACTAATAAAATATTAGAATAACTAATAAATAGAATCTAAATTATAGGTTAAGTTTATAACTTATTTAGACTAAGGTAGTAGTTCTTTTAACTAATAAGGAAGAGATTAGGGAGAAATAGTAGGAAATGCAGTAGGTTAGTAGAATAAGGTAGGTAGTAGAGATAAATATAGCTTTAAACATTAGTAATACTAGTGTCTTAGCATCTCTTTATTAAATAATTTCTATAATATATCCTTGCTATAAATTTCTTAATACTTTATAATACTATTATGTCCTTTATAACTATACTTATTAATTTTAAGGAAATTATTAAGTTTATAGCTTAATTTATATAGTAAGATTAGTATTAGTAATATTATAACCTAATAATCCTACTAAGAAAGATACGCCCTATTAGGCCTATGCTAATTATAACTAGCGTTAATCCTAAGGCATCCTATTATAGATATATTAAGGTTTCCTTAAACATTTATTAACTATTTTAATATTTAAAAAGGTATAGCTTATAATATTTAGCTACTAACTATAGCTAAAACCTTTATACCTATATAGAGCCTTATTTATAAGTTCTAACTTTATATAAAGAGACTTATATTTATAATATATATCTTATAGAATATTAGAAAGGCTAATATAGAGGGTAGAAAATATATTAGTACTTATAAGACTTTAGTAATAGGACACTAAAGTTTAAAGTTATAGCAGAATTAGTTAAAGAATATTAATAATTCTAATATTCTATAATATAGACTATAATTTAGAAAGTAGTATTAGGAACTTAAGTAGGGATTATATAGGTTTGTTAATACTAAGAGAGGATATAATTAGAATAGATAAGGTTATATACCTAAATATTTAGTATTACTAAGTCTAATATATTATATATAGAAGGTAGAAGTTATAGGTAGAGACTAGAGGGTAGGTATAATATATAGGTGTAAATATTAGTAATACTAATATATATATAACTTAGTATTAGACTTAAAGCTATAGATATATAATATATAGAAGATTAGGGTTTTTAGTATATATAGAGATAAATACTAGTTAACTAATATATACTTATATATTATATAAGATACCTATAGATAAGTAGAGTAGTAGTAATTATATAGTATAAGGCTTAGCTATACTAAGCTTTATATCTATATTAATTAATTCCTACTATACTACTACTATTATTAGTCCCTTAACTTAGGCTTATAACCTATATTGCTATAGCATGCTGCTAGGTACCCTAAGACTAAGCTCTAATGTTAACTTACCTACTAGTATTAGCTAAAAAGAATAGTAGAAATAACATACTAGTTATACTTTATTAGCATAGTAATTACTAGAAGTATAACATGCTATAGCAATATATATAACTAAGAAAGCTTATAATATTAGTTAGAAATCCTAATATTTATATCTAGAAATCTAGTAAGGTTAAGATTTAGTATAGGTTAATAAGATAATATAGAATAGTAGCTAATAGCTAGGTCTTTAGATCTTAACAACTATAAATATTAGAGGGACTAAGGTTAGCATTTAGAAGGCTAGTTAGCTTAGTGCCTAGTATAAGAGGGAGGCAATAATATAGAATAGTAGTTAATAGCCTAGGCCCTTAAGCTTAGTAATTTAAAATATTAAAAGGACTAAGGTTAGTATTTAGAAAGCTAGTTAGCTTAGTGCCTAGTATAAGAGGGTAGTAATAATATAGAATAGTAGCTAATAGCCTAGGCCCTTAAGCTTAGTAATCTAGAATATTAGAAGGACTAAGGTCTTTATGCTAAAAGCTAGTTAGTAGAGAGTTTAACCCTAGGCAGGGAGTAGGGGTATAGGATAATAGTAGGTAGGCTAGGCCCTTAAGACTAACAGTCTAAAATATTAAAGGAACTAAGGTTTTTATATAGAAAGCTAGTAAATTTAGTATTTAACCCTTAGTAGGGGTTATAAGGTATAACAGCCTCTAGCTATCTAGGGCTTTAAGCTTTATACTAGGAAATATTAATATTACTAAGGGCTAGTAATACTAAATACTAGTAATATTAATATTATATATAGAAGAAGAGGATGCTAGCTAGTGCCTTAGGCTAGAGTTTTAAGCTTTATGCTAGAAAATATTAACATTACTAAAGGCTAGTAATACTAAATACTAGTAATATTAATATTATATATAGAAGAAGGGGATACTAGCTAGCACCTCTTAATATAATAGCTAGCTATACTAGTAGTAGTAGATCTTTAAGACAATAGGTATTAGAGATTCTAATAATTAGTAATAAATAAATATTTTATATAATTATTAAGGTTATTACTAAATAATCTAGCAAAATAATTAAGGTTTATTAGAATCTCTAGCTATAACTAAAAATTACTAATCTAATTAGTTTACTTAGAACCTTACCTATAAAAAATTTAGTAACTTCCTATTTCTACTAAGCTATATAGCTATAAATATCTAAAACTACTTATAATCTAAAAGGTAAAGTTCTATAGTATAGAGAATCTAGATTCCTATATAAATATCTTCTCTACTAATATTTATATATATTCTAATAAATATACTTATAAATATACTATAATTATCTAAAATCCTATTATATATTAGAGATATAGATATCTTTAGCCTATTTTCTAAATTTTAATAAGAAATACTATATAGTAGTAGTAGTATAATTTTTTAAAAGCATATAGCTTAGTTATTAATTTAATAAAATGCTACTATATCTTCTACCTCTCTAATTCTAAATAGAAGTATTAGTTTTACTAATATTTAATATTACTTAAAATAGTATAGATAGTATATTAGCTTACTTTCTATAATTGTCTAGCTTATAGATATACTAGTCCTAATTAATTAGGATTATAGTATATCTTAATTACTTTCTATATTATCTACCTATAGATTAAGCACGCCTATTAACTAGTAGTATTAAGCTATAATTTTAGTAGGCTCTTTATATACTCTCCTTATACCTCCCTATCTATATAAAAATTACTTATTAAAATTATTAATATATTATTACCTTGCCCTTGCTATATATGCCCTATCCTTTGCTACCTACTTCTATTATACTAGTATTACTATACCTAACTAGGGCCTTCTTTTTATTACTATTAACTAATTAGCTAGCTATTTCTACTCTAAAAAGTTAGTTTAAAAGGCCTCTTTAGTTATATATAACTAGTAGTAGTAGTATACTAGCTTTTAAGAACGTTAGCTTAGTTAAACCTTATCTTTACTAGGGTATCTACCTTTATCTTACTAAAGTACTTTGCTATATAGCTCTAGTACTCTAGATATATAGTAGAGAATAACCTTAGCTAAAATAATATTAGGATAGGCTTTCTACTATAATTTATAAGGTTACTACTGCTCTACTCCTAATTATAAGCTAGCTTAGTAATATTAGATCTATATATCTTTCTTCTTTACTCTTATAGAGGCTAAATTTCCCCTAGAATATATATAATTGCCTTATAGCTAATAATAATTATATGCTTAGATTATAGTAAGTTTAGGCAATAATAGGGTATCTTAGGTAGTCTAGTAGAGTATTATTTATTATTACTAACAAGGTATAGGGCTAAGGCCCTTATTATTACTAAAGGCATACTTATATAGTAGCTACTAGTAATAATATATAAAGATAGGCAACATATATAATCTATAAGGCTAGCATTTCTCACTATTTATTATAATTAAAGTAGTATAACTTTATAGTAGGTAGGAATAATATTAATACTATTTAATATTAGTGTTATAGATAAAAATTATAGTAGGGTAAGTATAGGGGCGTTAGATGCTATATTATAGAATTATAGTTAGTATAGGGTATATAGGTAGAGGTGTTATAGCTATTCTTGCTTAGTCTTCTTAAAAATATTAAGGTTCTTAGCAGCTTTTACTTATTAAAGGTAGACCTATAGTAGGCTCTTCTATAGTAACTTATTACTACTTAGCATAGGGATTAGTAGGCCTTTAGCTTATCTTTCTATATTTATTAGAGTAAAGCTTAGAATTATAGATATATTATATATAATTACCTATAAATCTTAAAGTCTTACTTAGTAAGCTAGCCTTACTAGATATATGCCTCTACTAGCTAATAAGTTTATATAATATTAGTAGAAACGTCTATAATAGTAGTATTATACTCTATATTCCTTGCTTTTCTTTTTCTCTTAATAATTTATAGAGGCTCCTTTTAAACTAGTAATTACTTTTTCTAATATTAGGCTAGCATTATATATTACTATCTATTAAATAGACTAAACTAGATAAAATCCCTAATAATAATAATAAGTTGCATATAATCTCTTAGTAGAAAGCTAGAAGTAGATAACCTCCTATATAAGAAAATATAGAATAACTAATATCTAGAGTAGTAAAGCTTAATATTCTTAGTAATAAGCTATGCCTTAGCTAGATCCTTCTAGTAAGTCCTATACTAATTATTCTAGGAGCTAGGTAGCTAGACCCTAGTCTTCTCTATCTCTAACCTCCTTATTTATAATTTAATATAATTAATTTATTAGTACCTCTAATATCCTACCTTATACTATCTATCTAATTTATCCTAATATAGATTTATGTCTAATTCCTACCCTTAACACTATTCTATTCTAACTAATATTAGAATTTCTAACTTTATACTACTATGCTTTAACTATTCTAATTATTATATAATTCTCTCTTGTTATATATTAGAGAGGAGGATATACTAGCTAATAATAAGCTAAACCTTAGTATTAATAATAAACTTGCTAAGCAAGATTAGCTACTAGATAACTTTACTAGGCAGCCTATAGTAAATAAGGCTATTAAATAGGAGTAATAGAATGCACTTTATAGTAGTATTTAAAAGGATGCTAAAGGTACTTATATAAGTTTAACTTAAAATAACTATAAATTATAATGTCTATTTTAAGCTATCTAAACCCTTAGAACTAATAATATCTCTTAAGGTAAATCTTAAAGCTATAAGTATTTATTAACTAACTTGCCTTAGATCTCTTCTATTATAACCTTACTAATATTAGTAAATATACTCTACTCTTAATCTACGCGTAGATAAAATACTACTATAGGAAACTATAATCTAAGTAGAGTAACCCTAATAATCCTAATAAATATAATATAGAAAGTATAAATTCTTAGTCTTCTACTTCTACTATATAAGTAGCTACTAGCTATAAGTTTATCTATATTTAAGATAGATTAAGCTTAGAATTTTTAAGGAATACTACTAGTAAATAGGTTAGTAACCTATACTATACTAATATAGTTATATACTTTATAAAGTACCTAAAGTAATAGAAGGTATATTATTTATTATTATTACTAATATTATAAGTAGCTTACTATCCCTAAAAATAAGGCATATAAGGGCCTTTATACTAAGAGTGTTATAGCTATAATAGATGATAAAATATATTAATTATTTAAAAATAATGCTTAATATAGCCCTAAACTAGCCTACTAACAAGCTTACTAGCCTAGCTAGAATTGCTCTTAGGCTAGTTAGAGGAAGAGAGTTATAATATGCCTTGCATATATAATTATGTTCCTATACCTTCTATAGTTAGATAAGGTTCTTAATATAAAGGTTAAAAACTTTAAGGTTATTAATAAAAAGACTAGAAAAATAAAGCTTATTCTTAACTTTTAGAAAACTAAGTAAGGTAGAGGTATATTACTAACTATAGTTCTATAGCTTTACTTTATATTAATTAGTATCTTAGGTGTTTAGCTATTCTATCTCTACTTTAATATAAGGCAGCCTTAGCTAGACATGCTGCGTTTATTTATAGATTAGTTAATTATCTTAGGTATTTAGAAAGGTTACCTCTTTATTCTCTTCTTTAGCAGAGATTAGCTTTAGGTTATAGCTAGTTAACTATAGAAACTAGTTTATATAGTAAAGTTAGCCTTATAGCTTAGTGCTAATAAGCCTTCTAGAGTAACTCTATATTTATATAGAACTTTTACTATAATCTCTAGGAAATTAGTTTAGATTATTTAATATATAGTAGCTACTTATTTTGCTATAGTAGCGCATAGTACTTTATTACTAAGTATTAGTAGAACATTATAAAGCTCTATAAATATAGTAGTTAGAGTAAAGAGTTTAACCTAGTAATAATTATTTAGTACCTAATTGCTATTTTTAATAAATAGAGAATATCCTATAAAGTATACTTAGATCCTTTATATAAGAGTAAAAGGTATAGTAAGTATAGTAATATCTCTTAAAAATATCTATAATATTAGTAGTATTAAGGTTTAGCATCTTATATAGCTATTTTACCTATTATTACTATATAGTATGCATAGATAATAATTAAATTTAGCTAGCTAATAATATAAGTATAGTGCTGTTCTCTACCCCCTTTACTTAACCTTCTCTCCTCTATAACTCTTTTCTATATAGATCTTACTACTATCTAACCTCTTATTTACTATTAATACTAATTATTATTTTACTAAGTTACCTTACTTTCTAATATTTCTTACTCTCCTAGTAAGCTATAGTAGTAAGCTCTTTATATATATTATTAGTAAAAACTAGAAATTTAAAGAAACTAGTTACTAAAAAGGCTACTAAAGTCTATAGGTAGAATAGTTAATTTAGGAAGGCTGCTAAAGACCTTATTACTACTAATCCTATAGGCTTCTAACCTTATTAGTAGTAATATAATCTATATAATTTCCTATTAGATAATAGCTTACTACCTACTTTATATATTAGTAGCTTAGACTAGTAAAGTGTTAGTAATACTAAGGTTACCCCTCTTACTAACTAGAGTAAGCTACCTATACCTCCCTAACTATAGGGCCTACCTATACTAATAAGAGATCTAAGTAATAATTCTAGGGATAATAATATTATAGTAAATAGAGTAAGTAATCTCTAGTACTTCTATTTATAGTAGCTTACTTAAAATAGTTAAAACTCTAAAGCTAGCCTACTAAAAATTAAAAAATATTAGCATTTCTAAGGAGAACTAACCTTCTACCTAATATTATTAGTAAATGCTATATAAAGTAGGCATAATAGTAGGGTAATAAGCTAACTCATCCTATAATAAGAGAAGAGATACTTTAGTAAGGATCTCTAGCGTTTATATACTTAGATATTATGTTTAATACTCTTTAGGTTATTATTTTAGGGGTATAGTAATATAAAGCCTTACTACTATAGCTATTAAAAGGTTTCTTTTATAAGAAATATTAATAATACTAATAAAACTATAGCTAAAATATAATTTAGGTTCTTTTAAGTTATAGGCTAGATAGTATAGAGGAGCAAGATCTCCTTCTATATAGTTACCTTTATAAGGTATAATAGTTTATTTATTAGTATTTATAATAGATACTAACTATATATAGGCTTTATTACTTAAGATATAGTATATTAAAAAGGGTATATTTAAGGTAGAATCTAATAGATTGCTTATATAAGCTAAGGCTTAGTACTAATTATATCTATAGGACCTTAAGACTAAGCATAAGAAGCTTAAAGATAAAGGTCTTTCTACTAAATACCTAGAGCCTAAGACCTAGGGGAAGTATAAAGTACTCTTACTCTACTTCTAGGAGATAATATTTAGCCCCTTTAATTATAATATAGTATGTCTAAAGAGTTAGTAATATAGGCTATAATGCTTAGTATTAATAGCTATAGTTAGTTAACTTAGATAGCTAATAGGCATAAATATTAAAGAAGTTTAATAATATTAAGGTAAATATAATATACTACCTTAGTAAGTATCTATATAGAGCTATATATATATTACTAACTCTAATCTTTATAGCTCCTAACCTAGGCTATATCTAATTAAAGTATATATTAGGGAGAAAGTAGAAGGCTTTATATATAACTTAGTACTATCTTCTTATTATATTTAATATATATAATACCCCTAAATACTATTATAAATATTAGAGATACTAAGACTTTACTATAATATACTATATTTATATATAAGGTTTATAGATTTTATAGTACTAGGAAAATTCTTATAGACTATTAGCTTTACTAATAAATATATTACTAAAAGTCTAACTACTATAAAAAAACTATATCTCCCTATAACTCTAGGTATTATATAACTTTAGCTACTACTTTAGCTTATTTAGCTCTATACTATGCATTAGAAATAGAAAAAAAGAAAATATAACTAAAAAGGTTAAAAATATTAATAAGAATTAAAAAAAAACTCCTATAAAAAATAAAATAAAAAACTAGAGAAATAAAAAAAACCTAGAAAAATATTAATAATATTAGTAAAGCTAATAAAATAGAGAGGAAAATATTATTTAGCTATTTTACTAGTCTTTTTAGCCTCCCTCTTAGTAGCCCTTAACTTCTTTTATATATTCTTTTTAGAAGGCTTTAGCTTCTTTTTACTAGTATTAGGCTTTATTAGGGTAATATTAGTAGTAAGCATAGTAGGTTAGTTAATTATAGTAGTTAACTAAGTTAATCTTAGTTTTTTTAGCTTTTAGGGCATTATATTATTATTAATATCTTTAGTTTAGGTATACTTCTTCTTTAGAGCCTTACTAAACTTATCTATATAGAACTTCTTAAATTTAGGTATATAGTTAATTATCTTACTATTAGTATTAATAATATATAGATTACCTATTATAAAGTTAGCTTTATTAGTATAAAAAGATTAGAAGTATCAATATAACTTACTAAATAGAGAACTAGTATTTATGTGTTTAGCTTAGATATTAGTAAAGCCTTAGGCTAGAGTAGTAGAGTTTATTATCTATAAAATATAAATAAGTTAGCTAGAGTTCTTAGAATTATTAGAGATATAAGGTAGGAAGGTCTTTATACTTTCTCCTATAACTAGGGGCTAAAGCTCTTCTCTTATAGGGTAAAGATAGTAGGTATATACTTACTGAATAAACCTAGGCTCTATATATTATTATAATTATAGTATAAGGTATTAATTATATAGATCTATAATACTAAGTTAGTAAAACCTTAGAAAAATTAGTAATTATAAATATATACTAATAATAGGCTATATAGCTTAGTTATAATTTTAAGGATAGCTACCTAGAGAATAAAAGTATTAGCAATTTAATCTAAAGATATTAGTAATTTAGAGGAATACTTATACTAAGTAAGTAACTATATAGAGTAAGGGGAAGCTCTTCTATACTATCTAGCTTAATAGTATAGATATACTATATTTTATTAGGATAAGATTAAAATTATAGAGGTTTATAATTAGAAAGAGTAGTACTTATAGCACCTATACTCTAATAACTATAGCACTATAGATAGAATACCTTACTAGTATTCTTCTCCTTATTACTCTAGAACTAGCCTCTAAATAGATCTATATTAGTTATATTCTATATAAAATATTAGTAATACTATTTAGTATACCTTAGCTAAGTATCTTAAAGGTAGTAGATATAGAGAAAGGTATATATTAGATATTCTAAGGGTTAAATAATAAAGAAAGGTTAGGTATATATAATATAAAGTATTAGGGAGGGATAGTAGTAGTAATCTAGAAAATATTAGTATAGGCTTATAAATACTAACCTTCTAGAGTAGATTAATAGCTACTTACCTTCTTTAAGCTTTTATATAGGAGGTATAGTAGGACCTTGCCCTAGAACTTAGAGTATACCTACTTTATAGTATAAGTATTATTAGCACTACTAACCTCTACGTCTAAATACCTTAGTAAAAAGGCTAGTTACTTACTAGACTTAAAGTACTTATTATTATTACTACCCTTATTATTACTAAGGTTACTTAATTTATTATTATTCTTAAGGCCTTAAGACTATAAGCCTAAAGGATATAGCAACTAAGGCTTAGGCGTAGTAGGTAGAGGCAGGGGAGGGACTAGAGTAGGTAGGGGAGGGACTAGAGCTAGCAGGGGAGGGACTAGAGCTAGTAGAGGAGTAGGTGTAGGGGTAGGTATATAGAAGAGAGCACTAAGTAGATTAATATATTAGTAAAGTAAATAATAGGTAAAGGTTAGTAGAACTAAGGCCTATATATAGAAAGCTAGTAAGATAGGTAAATAGTATAAAAAGGTAGTAATAATATAGAATAGTAGCTAATAGCTAGAGCCTTAGAACTTAATAGTTAGAAATATTAAAGAGACTAAGGCCTATAAGTAGAAAGCTAGTAGACTTAGTGCCTAGTATAAGAATATAGTAATAATATTGAATAGTAGCTAATAGCTAAGGCCTTAGAACTTAATAGTTAGAAATATTAGAGGGACTAAGGCCTATAAGTAAAAAGCTAGTAGACTTAGTACCTAGTATAAGAAGGTAGTAATAATATAGAATAGTAGCTAATAGCTAGGGCCTTAGGACTTAATAGTTAGAAATATTAGAAGGACTAAGGCCTGTAAGTAGAAAGCTAGTAGACTTAGTACCTAGTATAAGAAGGTAGTAATAATATAGAATAGTAGCTAATAGCTAGGGCCTCTAAGCTTAATAGTCTAAAATATTAAAGAGACTAAGGTCTTAATAAGGAAAGCTAGCAAGTAGAGTGTTTAACTCTAGGTATAGGGTAATAGTATAGGATAATAGCTAGTAGGCTAGGCCTCTAAGCTTAATAGTCTAAAATATTAAAGAGACTAAAGTCTTTATATAGGAAGCTAGTAAGTAGAGTATTTAGCACTAGAATATAAATAACTTAGGAGCACCTAAGCTTAGTAGTAGGAAAGGTTAATAGAATTAAGGGCTAGCTATACTTTATAGTAGTAGGTATAATAGTATAAGAGAAAGTTAATAGTGCTAGATAGTACCTATTAAGGCTTATAAAGCCTAGTACTACTAATATTTATAGGTATAAATAGTAGTTTAGCTAGAATATTAGATCTCTTAAGCTTTATAAAAGAAAAATAGGTACTAGAGTAGTTACTTATAAGTTATTAGTAGTAGCTTAGTTACCTATAATAATATTCTATAGGAGCTTAAACTTAGGTTTAAGTATAGACACTATATAAATATAATTAGAGTATATAAAACTTAGTAATATTAGTAAGTAAGTAGATAAATATACTAATAATTATAATTTATTAGAAAATACTAGAGAAGGCAATAAAAACTAGACTATAATAATAAAAAAAGTAATAATAGTAGTAGAGGTAGTAAGAAGAGTAGGTAAGTAAGTTAGTAGTAATTTAGTAGTTATTAACTACTATTATTAATAGTAAGCTTATATAAAGAAAGCAAAGCTAGAATAATTAGATGCTAGCCTCTAAGCAAGCAGTGCTAGTCCTAGTATATTCTAGTCTAGAGCTGTTAGCGTTACTAGCGCGGATGGACCCTTACCTCTTATCTAGAAGCTTGGTGGAGCTGCGGCCAGACAATGTTGGCGTATTAGGTGAATGCCAGCCGAACGCTGAAATTTTACGCGGGTCCAACAAGTGGATGCTGACTTCGGCTTGCTTCTCACACCCGATTAACTTTGTTTGTAAAGAAATTTTGTGTAGTTAAAGTATGTAATTAATATTTATCTACCTGACCCGTTGTATGCTAGATACAGAAGAAAATGACTGCTAATACCCTAATGCTGAGGCTAATTGCAATGCCATATGTGCCCTGACTAGATTTTGCAGATGATGTTGCCAGTGACCCGTTAACGGCTGGCTGCGATACTAGATGGCTACACCAGGAACTAGTCTTAGTAGACATGAGGTCACTCCCGGTAGAGACGGGGCTAGCTCTGACAGACTGACTACCGCGGGTAGCGGAATCGAGAGACGTCACCTGATATGTATGTGTTGTCTTGCGTTTTGGGGCCGTATCTCCCGCGCTAGAGACAAACTCTTGAAACTTCCAGTTAGGGCTCAGGTTGAAAAGCATGCCCGCGTTGCAGTGCGAGATGGTGGAGAGCTGGGTACAGAAGATCCATTGCGGATCTGGGCTCGTAACTTCTATCTCAATGATAAATTTGTCACTGAAGTTAGTGGGATTGATTGAATCCAGTGTCAACAGTTCCATTCCTGCGATGGATCCTGCAAGGTACGCCGCGTAAGTGTGTGATTCAGGCCCAGGAAGTCGAAGGCTACGATAGACCCAATTGATGTGTTGAGCGAAGCGGGTGAAAATTTTAGCTCTCTGGCACTGCCAACGATCACTGTCGCAGTTGGATGTGCTGAAGTATGCTTTACACTTGTTGGCCTGGATTTAGTTGTTGTGTTCAGCGCCCATGGTAACGCTGGAGTTAGCGGGTGGTGCCAGGGACCTACAGTTTGCGTAGGATCCGCCCCTAATTCTAGAGAAGCAGTAGCTGTGACCATACATAGCGAGGACTGAATGAGGAGAGATAGCGGTAGTGCAAGCAAGGTAGACGACACAATTGAACGTGTTTGTAGATAAAGTCAGCGTAGCTAACGCTTATGGTCGTTCTTTTTTATTTCCTATTGTTGTTAATTAGGGATCACGAACAACGAAATTGATCGTTTGAATCAGAACAAAGTAATTACCTGTGTTTGAAGGTAGCCGTTTCAGCCCCTCTTTAGCTTTTGTTGCAACAAGTCACTGTTTGATCAGGTACCTTGATTACAGAAAAGGTGCAAGTCACATGATCTTGCTTACTGACCTGCACGATCACACCAGCAGGGGAGCAATCTCTAACTAGCTTGGTATCTTGGCCTGATCCTGTTCTAAAACAAGGTATATATTTCGGTAGTTAAAATGCCTTAGAGAAGGCAGGAAACCTGATCAATTCACTCAATTACTGTGATCCATCTCAACCGATGTATTCAGTTGTTCGTGATCTCCAATTAACAACAATTTTTCATCTGCTATTTTGTTAATCAAGTTATCCATCTCATTCGCTACCAGATTATCTCTTTTGTCCCTGTTGGTAGTTGTCTTACTTTCCTACCTATTTACAGCTCGCGTAATATCCTTCTACTACTAACACTATAGTGTAGGGGGATGATTGCCGCAAATGGGATGACGAAGTTGGCGATATTGGCGACGAAGCTCAAAATCCCGAGCAGAACACCAAGGTGAGTCGCATTGTCTGTCCAAGACAGGTTCTCGTGGGGGTTTGCAATGATAAACGTGTAGACCCCGACCGCGCTCATCGAAACGACGACGTTCCATATCCCGATCCAGGAGCTGATGCGCACCCATTGGATGTGGCAGAAGATGTGGAGGTACAACAGGAAAAAAGTGTTCTTCAAGAAGAGCAGCGTCCAGGGTGAAAGTGTTATGAGGGCGTAGTCAATCTGCCCGGAGTCAGATGATGAAGATACGGATACGCTCTGTAGCAGACCGATGGTAGTCCCGAGTCCAGTGACCGGGCTACACTTACATCCCACAGATGTCGGCCCGTGACACTATTTGTAACGCCTACATCACATCAGCAACGCACCACACCCTAGACCGAACGTACCCACCTCTCATCATGACCGCATATTGCGCAAGTGCCATAATCTATATCCATCAGCCCCTCTCCTCACTCATCTACTTCTAGACATACCACAGTAATCGCCAATGTCGCTATCAGCCGTCAGCACCAAACCTTCTCAAGTCGCAAGCCCGAGCAACGTACCGTCATCCCACCACCAAACCTTCATCAACCGGCACTTGACATACACCCGATTCCCCGCCAGCACCAGTGCGAGCCCCAAAAACCCAGATGTAATCCGTAATAGCAGTCCCGCGCGCGTCGGCGGGTCTGAGAAATTTGAGATAACGCCTGCGGGCGGCGGAGCAAGTGGCGTCGTTACGTCACTCATGTTGCTTGAGATGGCAGACATACGGGCAGCATGTGAGCGCGCTCGCGACTTGACGCCAGAGTGTGCCTCGGGTGGTCGTTGGTTTTAGGGCGCCCACGGCGCAACTTCAGAAGACCCATTTCTTCTCTGTCGCATCGATGGCGCCGTGATGGCGTTGCTTTTGCGAATACCGCAGAGGGCCTTGTAGCAGGCCATCGGGAGGGCCGTTGGGTGGGTCCGAGCGGGCCTCGTGCGGTAACAGTACATAGGTAGCTGCATCTCCCGATGGAGCCGCTTGCTGCGGATGCGGCAGAGCCGTTGAAGCGGTATTGCAGCGCCGCCAGTTGCGTGGCTAGCCGTGACGAAAGGATGACCGTTCCAGCAAAATAAACGAAGAGCACGATGTTATCTCCCAGCACGATACGATGCAGCGTGATCTGCGGGTGGCCAATCGCTGGGGCTGAGATGCGTGGGAGTTAGGGACTGTATATTCGACTCAGGACGATCCGCGAATAAGATCTCGGGTGAGAGAGAAACAGCTGATGTCGATGGAAGACAGGGAAGCGGCGATCTTCACGTGTGGAAATCCGGTGTGTAGTAATTATTTAGTAGTTTTAAGTAAGTAATAAATTCAGTCATAGTCCATGTGATAAGTAGCTTATGTTTAATACCTTGGCAGCCTTGTTGTATGCCTGCCTTGTCGTATGCCTGCCTTATCGTATGCCTGCCTTGTCGTTTGCCTGCCTTGTTATATGCTTGCCTAGTAGTTTGCCTGCTTTGTAGTTTGCCTGTTTTGTAGTTTGCCTGCTTTGTAGTTTGCCTGCTTTGTCGTTGGCCTGCCTTGTAGTATGCCAAGAGCACATGTGACATAAATTTGCCAGTAGTCTTCGATGCGTGATCGTACATGATACCAGGCTGCCGACTACCAACGGTTCAAATCGATTCAGATACCATGGCGTCTCAGCTACCCAAGCTTAACATCGAAGACGAGCCATACGAAGACGAGCACGCGAGCGAGAATAACAATACAACAGTGCTGTCAGTGAACAATATGGACTTGTCGGATGATACGCCGCTAGCTGAGCTACGCATACTGTTGCTCAGTGAGGCTATTGATCATGCTGATAGCCAGGTGGGGTCATTTTGGTCAACGCAACGACTACAGTATATAATGACAGTGGAGCGCATCACCGCACACCTGAACAAGAGAAGGATAGACGATGCACAGTCGATTGCTGCTACCATCCGAGCGAACTTGATGAGGGTGTTCGCCGCCTTGACCTTTGGGCAGATGGATTTTTACATCACATCATTCATTGAAGAAGGTCTGACTGATGAAGATCTGCCACTCATCAAAGCCGACTTTGGAAAGGGCCCCAATGGTAAGGTCAAGAACGTGAACTCCGAAATCGCGCGAAAGAAAACACCGCACTTACCTCTGGAGTGCTTTGAAAATTGGAAGCCTGTAGAGCGAGACCACTTCCTTGTTTACCAATATCGATTCCTTCCCGCTATACTCGAATTTAAGCCCGGTGAACAGCTCGGATCACGCGTGATCCAACACATGGAAATCGAGGACGCCGTTATTCTGCCGTTCACCAGTTGCGAGTCAATCAGGGATGGAGGTTATGGATCTGTGACCGAGGTGGGAATTCATCCTGATTGTCATCGTTTCCAGGATATTCTGCGATCCGTAAGCCGAACCTCGACATCTTACTGTTCATACTAAGAAACTTTCAGATCGTGATAAATGACAAGTTCGCCGACAAACAACTCCTGTACACGGACAACCACCAAGAATTTCAGAAGGAGATTGAGGCTCTGAAACGGTTCAATGGCTTTGCTCACCCCCATCTCGTTACTCTGTTGACGACTTGGACACGCCGCAAACAACATCATTTCCTCTTCCCGTTGGCCGGCTGCAATCTTGAGGACTACTGGGACAAGAACAAATCAGGGGCTATTCGAACCAGCCAGGATCTTGATATACCGACCGTACAATGGATCTCGAAACAAATCTGCGGAATGGTGCAGGCGCTTCACACCGTTCACGAGCCTTCCAAATATCTTGAACAGGATCGAAAGTATGGTCGACACGGCGACCTCAAGCCGGAAAATGTCCTCTGGTATCGATCACCTGAAGATCCCAGAGGGATCTTGGTCATCGCTGACCTGGGGCTATCTAGCGTCAATACAGAAAAGAGCCGATCTAATATACCTAACAAGGGTATACCACACACCCCAGGATATCGTCCACCCGAGTGTGACCTTGAAGGAGGGACCATCTCGCGGGCGTATGACATCTGGACGCTGGGATGCTTGCTGCTGGAACTTGTGACCTGGGCTCTTGGAGGCGAGAGCAGTCGGACGGAGTTTGAGGATAAGCGAATGACGCCGTACGTCACAGGCGTCGAGTCCAACATCTTCTTCGATGTGAAAATTCGCAGGGGAGGATTTGACCACGTCATGGTGGTCAAAGATTCGGTTTCTGAGGTAAGTGCGACCCTTGGGAAAGCCGAGTAACCAAGTCCTGACTGCACGCAGTGGATTGCTCAACTACATGGTCGATCGACCTGCACTGCCTACTTCAGTGATGTTTTAGAACTGATCCAGAAAGGCATGCTGGTCATGTTGTCCGAGGAGCACACACGGTACTCATCCATGCGGATTCTCCGACGTATCGAGGATATGCACAAGAGAGTCATGGATCCCCTTGACGGCTACTGCCGTATCCCCTCACCTCAACAACGGAAGCCTGAATACTGCGTACCTGTTGAGGCTAACCTTAACTTCATGGCTAAGAGGGAGATACGAAGGACGAACCCACGCCTCAATGTCTACGGAGGCATAGAGACGAAGAAATCAAAGACGATGGAACAACTCTCCAGGATGGAATAGAGTAGTAGTTGCACATTCACATCGTCACGCGAAAGCTTCATATCGATCACCAGGCGAGTTGAATCAAATTGTATTAGTTTTCAACGTATGAGCATCGTTCTGACCTGCGGTTTTGTCGGTCAACATTCTCATGATTCTGCATAATGCGCAAACTCGACACGATCCTTCATGAGTTCGAGCTCATCCTTCACGTGTCAGTACAATTCTCTGCCAGTGGCGAAGAAGACTGACTGTGCTCAGCGCTCGAGGTAGAGTGCATTGGAAACGCCCGCGGGTCCACTACATATGACTGTTAGATCATCGGCTTGGTTACGTGAAATTTACGCCATTGGGTGCGTACTTTGACTTGTACTTGTCCGTAGCCAAAGACGTCACACAAGAATGCTTCGAGCGCAGGTTGTGCCATGTATCTGGCAGAGACGATGGCGACTTTCATGCTTGCGCGACAGACCGTACTGGTAGAGAGTGCAAACCAAGTGCAAAATTCAAAGCTGACTAAGATGGCGCGCGATAATGAATAAGACTATCTTCTGCGCGGATTGAGTACATCATATTATAGATACAGATTGTGGCTGTGTTATGGCCTCAGTCACTTGCACCAAATTCGCAACCTTGCATCTTAGCACACTACTGTTTCTGTGCGTGCAATGTACTATAAGTGCTAGTAATAGTACTAGTAAGTAGTATAATTAATAATCTTTAGATAGCTCTAACTCTACTAACAACTTGTCTAGTATATAGTTCTATATATATTATATATGTAATATTGCTAATATTCCTTACTTATCTATTAAATAATAAATATTACTATTATTTATAATAAACACTTCTTTAAGTTATAGAGTAATTAACTTAAACTATATTAATAGTACTAAAAAAGTAATTCTTATATACCTAATAGCCTCTTTACTATAACTATACTAAGTACTAGAGATTAAAAACATAAACTAAAATATTAAGTAAGAATAAAAATAAAATACTAACCTTTATAATTTTAGAAACTATAATATATTAAATAATAGATCTTTTAAAGCAAAGACGTTTCTTATCTAAATAAAAGGTAGTTTAGCTTTAAAGCTCCTAGATTTTGCTATCTCTACTAGTAAAAAGAATGCATTGCGCCGCGCGCGAACACGCGCATTGCGCGCATAGCCACGATACGATGTGAAGAGGCTATGCTGAACTAAGCAAGGCGTTGAATTTGGAGGAATACTCGAACTTGGAGGAATACTGAGGTGTGCATCGCACATGTCAGAAAAAGCATTGACGTTGACTTGTTGATCTTCTGATGATGACGGTCACACAACCGACCGGTGAGCTGGAACCGGAATGAGCGGCTGCGTCGCTTCGAGCCACGACATCGTGTGTGTGCCAACACACGCTCAGCCTTGTGCCCCGTTCTGCACATCCGCCATTTGCCTACTTTGATTCCAGGCTGACTGAGTCCCTCGCTCGGCACAAAAAGAGGCGTTCTGCTCACGATCATTGTCGACAGTCGAGAGACGTTCTGAAGGGCCCCCGTTAACATGGATTGGGCGCACGACAATGCGCGTTTGGATCCCGCGGTCGCCACTAACGTCTTCAGATATGCTTCTCAACCATCCGTAGTTGTGAAGATGGTAAAGAGCAATAAGGTCGATTTCTATTTCTACGATAGAAGGAAGTAGATTGGCTGACTCGCGCAGTATGAAATCCAAATATGGTGCCTGCAGACCTATGACGACTGGACGGCCTGGATGCAGCAAGTGAGTCAGGCTGCAGTCTCGCTTGAAAATCAAAACTAATGATACAAAGCACGTAAGCGATGATAGCCAGGACGATGGCCTGGTCTTGATGTAAGATTCATCCGCTTGCGATCTGTCGTGATGCTAATGATCGTATCCAGCCTTGCGAGACGGGCCGGCGAGCAGCCCGCGTGCGTGCCTTCCAAATGCCCGGTAACACCTAGTGAATGGGCAGAATCACAGAAAGACTTCGCAGTACGAGTCGCTCTTCGTCGTGCAGATACAATAGCAGCCTTCGGCGAGAAAAATTCACCGGGAAGGCCTGCGCGTCAAATCGCCCCTGTAATAGTGCAACAAAGCATCCGAATCGTGCCCTTCTCTTCTGCTACCTTCCAGAAGATCTGTGAGCGATTCAGTGTCCATGAATCAATAGTCCGTGCGATTAGTCGGTCTGATATACCAGTGTTCACGTGCGAAAGTGTCGACATGGGAAAGCCCGCCTACGGTTGGTACCTAAAATGCCCCGGGCACTTCAGAAGCTGACTTACATACCATCAGTGTACAATTGCCGAACTTCGAACTCTTGGGATCTAGATCTAGCTCTATCCGCCACCTATTTCCCAACATCAGGTCTGACGTTGGCTGTGGTCTATGGGTGCGCAGTAACAACAGAGACTTCTATTCTGCGGCGCCTAGCTTCTGTCCAGGGAACAGCCCTCCATCCACTTCTTCTCCCAGGTATACTGGCTGAAGTCGAGTTAGCTAGACATGCTCGTATTGTGGAGAAGAGCATTAACGAGGTTGAAGCAAAAATATTCGAGCTTGACTCTCAAGCCAGCGTCAACGAGAGACTTGAAAGAGCTGAGATCGAATCGCGGAACGAAGCAAAGAGGTCTGCGTGGTTGGATTTGACGTACTTACGGAATTCATTAAAAACTTGGAATGCACAGCTGCGGACCATGGCAGACCATGCGGATGAGCTCGAACGTCATGTGTTCCGACCATACTCGCGATCGGCGAAGCAAGCATGCGAGGCCTGGGACCTCACGGGGTTGTCTGTAAGACGTTCGCGCTCATCTTCGAACACTACTAGTCGGTCGAGTACGCCACTAACTGTTGCGGTCCACGAAAGATTCCATGGAAGCACTGTGAGATCATCGTCAAAATGCGGCATGAAGATCAAACGGAGGCTTGACACCATCCAAATCGAGTATGATGAGAAGATCCGGGACTGCACCATGCGTATAGATGGGATGGCGATGGCCACGCAATGGGTAAGACATTTCACCAATTGCGATACAGGTGACTAACAGAGACGAGGCGCATAGCGAGACTGCGGTCGAGATGGCAACAGCAACGAACAAAGAATCGAACGTAATGAAATCAATCTCTTTGGTGACGATGATATTCCTCCCCGGAACATTTTTCGCGGTACGTATGTGTCTTGAGCCAGTTCGTCACATGCACTGATGCTTCGACAGACAGTCTTCTCAATGACATTCTTCGACTGGAAGGGCGATGGATCAGAACGTGTCTCAAGTTATCTGTGGATTTATGTTGTCGTGACTGTCGTGTTCACAATGATCACGATTGGGTTATGGTACTACTTCGTCATCTACAAGCGAAGGCCACAAAAGGTTTGCAACGAGAAATGCTAATTGATTGTTATCTTAAGTTGGAACGACACCCGTCCCGTAACAAGGTTGAAAGTGGAAGGGACCGAAAGCAAGAACTCCACGGGAATGTCCCAGTTCGACGCCAGAAGCGGTGCTTGCGGACGCGACTTCGTAGGAAGAAAAACTACCTATCGCTTCACGAAGCTCTTGCACAGGAAGTGAACATAGAAAACAGCTTGACCAGTTGATCTCGCCTTCGCGGTACCCGATGTGTGCTGGTGGAGCTGCCAGTGTCGCCATCGATACCTTTCATGTCCGCGTACAGAGGCGGGGATTTCGGCTGCTTTTGTCCCAAACCGGGGCTTGTCTGAGTGGTCTGTATTGGCTTGGGGACTTCTGGGGGCTGCGTAACGCCAGAACTCAACAGTGGGGCTTTGGGCTCAGATGAGGTTGGAGTTTCGAATCCGCTCGATCCTTGGGGCGGAAAGCCCGCCTTGACCTCTTCTTCTGTCTCCTTCGACAGCTCTACCACCACGCTATCTGAGAGGTCTGTGCGCGTTTTGCGCATAACGCGGGGTGCTCTTGCGGTGCAGTAGGCCGGGTCACGTTCGCAACGCTGGCTGATCTTGTCAAAATCCTTCACAATCTGATCGCACCCGGCTCGCTTCTTGTAGTCCATTCGCAGCAAGTCCGACTGGATCAAATCTAGAACATCAAGGACGAAGTCACTACCATCAGGATGCTCTCGGAGTCGATCGATCTCCTATTCAAAGCCTGTCAGCCGCCACGCGTGCTCAAGTCGATATGCGGTACTTACCTCGCGAACTGATGGTTTAGCCTTGCTAGTTAAACGACTGCCGCCTGCAGTCTGGTAAAAGTTGAAGAACTCGTCGGTGCGAATACGTTGATGAGACTCAGCTGTTCGAAGGTTGCCGAATCTTTCTACGCCGGCTCGACCATCGAGATACCAGATTACGAACTGCATCAGTACGCAACCGAATGACCAGATGTCATACAGCGGCGATACACGTGCTCTCATGTCGAACTCAGGTGCCTTGTAGGTAGCTGTGAAACCTCCATGCGTTGTACTGAGACCAACAGATCTCGACCCAAGGCTATGGAAATCGGCAGAACCCAAATCGGAGATTTTGAGAGTGCTATTTAAGAAGTCATCAACACCGCTCGTCTCAGACTCCTTGAACCAAAGAACATTTTCAGGCTTGATATCACCATGTCTGCCATGTGTCTGCTGCCGAGCAGTCGGAGATAGAGTTTGAACTTCATGCTCACCGATCTGTAGGTTGTGGATGTTTTTCAGAGCTTCCGCGAGGCCAAGCATCTGCTTTGCAACCCAGCGCGCCAGGCCAGCTCCCCGAGGCAATTGATGTACTTCTGGGAAGTGCTTGCACCAGAAGTCAAAGAGGTTACTGTCTGCCCAGGGGAACATGATGTAAAGGTTGTTGTCCTTGGTGTAGGTTGCAAGTAACCGTACAATATGCTGATGCTCGATTGGGTTTAGACGGCGATACGCTTCAACTTCTGGGTGTATGCTTTCATGAATGGAGGATTCCGAAGCTTCTGTGCGAAGCTGTTTGATGGCAAAGTAAGGCTAGGGGTTGGTCAGCTTGTGTATGACTTGGTGTGCATGTTGGACCTACAGAAGTGTGTTTGCAGTCGTGGTGCGCATCATGGATTTGAACTTTGCGGACCGTCGAATAGTTGCTGACCTCAACGATCTGACTCGCAGCCTCATCCTCCAAGAAGGGTAGTGCGGTCGAGGGGTGCAATTCCAATCTTGGAATGTGAGAAGTGGCGCCAGTGCTGAACCTGAAATACGGCACTAGGAAAGAACCTTGGTACATCTTGAACATGTCGCGATGCTTGAATGCCCATTGCTCGAGAAAGGTAGGAAGAACATTCTCGTCTCTTCGGCAGGCTCTGCCGGGTGTTGAAAATGCAAACGGCATATGTCCATCGAAGATATCACTGGAGACAAAGTCAACGATACGCAGCGATATGTCCATCAAACAAAGGATGGCGAAAATGCTTCTTCTGTCCGTCTGGCCTTTTGGGAAGTCTCTGCGCTCTAGGACCCTTCTTGCAAGGCCGATGCGATCGGGTATGTGGCAACTATTCGACCGTTTGTTTTCGGCACGTTTGAGTTCCCCAATGATGTTACGAAGGGTCATGATATCATCGAGCTTGCTGAAGGGTAGGAATTCTTTTGCATCTGTGCCGGCACAGGGCTCCATGGCTTCTCTGATGAAGGCCCCAAGGTCGACTTCCTCAACTTCGGCGTCCTGAAGAGCATCGCCGTCATCTTTCTGACGATCCTCCTCCAACCATTGTTGTATTCGTTCGGTTGGAGGGTATTCCTCATCGTCCAGAAGCTGGAATTGCTGTCCATGATCCTGTAGGGCGTTTTCCAGATCAGGAGCATCAGGAGGCACGCCAGATAGACTGATGACGGGTTTTTCATCGGTGTTAGATTGTGCGATATCTGAGCTGACTGATGAAGCTGTTGGTAAAGCTGAGAGATCGTACTCTGTATGAGAATTCGATGAACGATACTACAAGGTCAGCGCAGTCGTCAATTAGCCGCAGGCACCTACTGTCGTTTGATCGACGTCGCGTTTCGACTGGCGTATGCGTTTTCTAGGGTTGTACGGTGTCGACTGCGGGAGGGCAAGGTAATCCATGATGAGAATGATGCGGCGAACGAACCAGCAGCGTCTTGCGGGCGAGGTAACAAATAAGCGATTCAGCCCTCGTTCTACGACGTAGTGATATGCGAACGACAGGTTCGCACGCTCGCTCCGGGGTACATCATAGCTTCGTACATGCGTGCGCTGACTAGTAAGGCGGAGGCTGAAGATTCTGGCACTAGCCACCGGAAGAGATGGGAGTACGGTAGTCTACGCCTCAGCGATGGGGCTGGCGTGATTGCTACGCCACGTTCAATGCATTCACCGGCGGCCTGAGAGTCCTGAATGACGCCCTCTTTCTGAGCTTGAAGCCTTATGGGACAAGGCTGCTTGGGGGCGGAGCTGTGACGAGGACGCTCATTGGATATGAACCGAGGAGGACGGTTCTGCCCTACGACTTCAAAGCTGCCCCATGCTGTCGAACTGCGCACCACTTGGGGCTGCTTTCGAGATGAAGATGGTCAGATGCTGACTTCCTGACCGGTAACTCTTGAGACAGGTAGGTTCGCTTAGCAGACTTTGGGGTCACAAGGCAAATGCCTACTAAATTGGCAGACAGATCTTAGCGCCATGTGCATGCCTAGCCACGTCCTTCGATGTGTCTGGTCCAAGCAAGGCACAGCCGCGCACCCTAAAGGGAGACCTATTTGCGACACCACGCGTCGCCATAAGGCCGCTCTTGTTCAGGATGACTCGAAGACCCGGAACTAAGCCTTCGCTCTTGTAGTATCGATCGCAGTAGCGACAACGACAACTCATTGCACTGAGCTCTTCTTTTTGAATTAAGCATGTCCAACCCATCTTACGCCGAAAAGAAGAGCAAAACTTCGAAGACCCAGCAATACCTGCCGGCCAAATGCGTTCCGAGCCCAAGCAAATTACTGCAAGCTATCACCGACAGAGCCGGCGAAGGCAATTTCCACATCGAGGTCAGATTAAGATACACATACATGCTACGATACGATTCTAACAATAAGACAGATGCAAAACAACATGTATAGCATTGTACTCCACGACGACGATGCTGACGCCCAATGGAAAGATATTGGGGCTCTATTCGACCAACTGGGCCTGCGATCGAGCAACTCGCATACAGAGGAGGACGCATAGTCTCATGAGGGAGACGTCCGGCGACGGAAGGGCGCCTCGATGTGAACCTGTAGAAGCTTCATAGCAATCTTTACCTGCATTAGAAACGGCTCCATAGATAATTAGCCCCAGCCGTTCGCTTCCTGCCCGCATAGGCTTGCTTGTCGATCCGCGTGACTTCGCATCAGGGAGAGTGGAAGTGTAATCCTCGGCTGGAGAGCAGCCGCTGGGCGTTGAAGAAATGGCAAGCTGGGAGCACATTAATGCAGCGTGCCGTATCTTTCGTCAGAGTCCTCGACGCTGTCGGCTTACCTAGACGGCATGGCCGGCTGCAAGAAAAATACTCACTCCGTAATGATTTACGATGAGGTGACTCAGCGGTCTTTGAGCGCTCCTACCCTCGCGGACTCGTAGACAACGACAACCAGACTCGCTCCTTCTCTTCTATCCAACATCAGCAAAATCACCAGAAATGCACCTCGCACATATCGCAAACAAGAAAAAAAGCTGTGCATTGAACTCGCACAGCAACCTGCCCCTCCCTAAACACCCAGAAATGCAAATCTCAAATCTTAAATCTTCTCCGACACCACCATCACCACCCACCAATCCACAACCCTCTAATCCCAACTCTTCTTCTCCATCGCCGGCGTCCCCAACACGCCCATCCCATCCCCGCCCCTGCGCCCCCTCTTCCCCCAAACCTCCAGCCCGAGATCATACATCTGCCACGCCCACCCGCCCGCAACCATGACGCCCGAGATCACATTCACGAGGCGCACCACCAGGCGCCAGAAGCCGCCCCACTCCTCGACCACACTCAGCAGAATCGGCTCAATGTCGAACTTGACAAACACGCCCGGCACGCTCTGCTCGGGCACCGTGTGGGACTGCGAGGTGACGGCGTACTGATTCGTCTTGATGGCGTGCTGTGCGAAGCGGCCCGCGGTGGTGCTCTCCGGGTCATCGAGGGCGCGCAGGGCGGTCAGCGAGTCCGTGTAGATGGTCGGGACGACGGAAATATAGTACTGGAACTTGAAGAACTTGTCGGCGGGCGTCGGGGTCAGCGCGATGGTGTTGTCGAGCGGGTTGTTCATGGCCGGGTAGTACGGCCCGAAGCTCATCTCGCGCACAATGTGCGAGAAATTGAAGGAAGTGTGGTCGAGGTGCTCGCCGAACTCCATGTACCCGTGGCCGCGCGCGGTGATGTGGAAGTCGCCCTGGACTTTGTTGCCGTCGAGCGAGCCGTAGATGCGGCACGCGTCGGTGGCGCCGCGGACGCGGGGCGTGGCGCCGAATTTCTTCTTCAGCTTGATGCTCAGGTGCGTGTGCACTTCCAGGTCGTCCATGTCCCACTCCTGGCTGATGCTGTCGGAGAGCTCGTGCACGCCGCGCTCGGCGTTGGCGCCGGTCCACTGCGCCCAGCTGGTGGCGTCTTTGCGCAGGAGGTCGCCGGCGAGGGTGCGGTCGCCCGCGGCGTCCTGCATGTTGACATGTAGGTCGGCGCAGCGCATGGCTACGATGACGTCGAGGTTGATTTGCATGTCGTGTGAGACGCCCTTTTCGACGGAGAAGGTCTGCGTCGTGGTGCCGGCGAACCAGCGCGCGGTCTCGGTCCAGGCGAGCCAGATGCACGTGAGGATCAGGGTGACGGTCCATGCGGATGAGTTGCGGCCCTGCACGAGGTACGTCTTCTTGGTTTTGGCTGCGCGGGTTAGTGGGGAGCGGGCGAGCGGACGGCACACGTACGGAAAGCATCGAAGCCGGAGACGATGCCGCCCTTGGAGGGGCCAAAGGCGTCGTCGTCAAGCCTGACATCTTGTTGGTAGCCCCCCTGTTGGTAGTCCGGCTGGTAGTCCTGTTGGTACCCGTTCATGGCGGCGGCAATTGCGCTTTTAGGGCACCGCGGGCCCAGTTGCGACGCAAAGGAGAGACAGTGCGGAAACGCAGCACGGAGATAGCGGAGAGACAGCGACGCAGTGACAGCGGCACGGAGAGACAGGCGACGCGACAGCGACGGTGACGACTGCGGAAGGAGAGACAGCCACGCAAGGGACCGGTGGTGGAGCGGAGAGAGTGGCACTGACATGCGACGTCCGCGCTGCGCATCCCCGAAAGGCCACCTTCAACGTTCAGCCCTATAGTGGGGCCGTGCGACGGGCGCCGCCGCGGGAGTGCCCCACGTATATTGCCCGTATCGCACTAGTCACCGTCTCGCAATCTTCTACACGAGCACACACGACTTTACAACAACGCGTGATATTTCTGTAGACATACTCCCAGCAACTACGGATCTCACTCCTACGCAGCCTCATCCCGCTCCAACCCACTGAACTTGCTTCCCCCCTGCTCCCCCTGCACCCCCCCACTGACCCCCCTCCCCGCCTCCCTCCTCAGCGCCTCCTCCTCCGCCACCCTTGCCGGGTCCTTCTTACTTCCAATCGGCGCAAACTCACTCTTCCCCTCCAGCCCCGGATCCTCCGTCACGCCCTTCCCCTTCATCCCAAACACCCCCTGCTCCTCTAACACTGCATCCGCCGCGCCCGCATACCCCCCAACCCTCTCCTCCACATTCGCACTGGGCGCCTGCGTCGCCGTCCCGTACCCCGTCGCGCCGCCGACTTTGTTATACGTCGGCCCGACGCCGTGCTCTTTCCCGAGCCCCAGCCCCGCGCCTGCCGAGAGCTGCGCCTGCTCGCTCCAGTTCTGGGCTGCGTCGCGGGCCTGCGCGTCGACGGCGGGGTCGAGGCGGCGCGCGCCTGAGGTGTCGGTGTTGGTCGCGGTGCTGCCGGTGGAGGGCTGCGAGGAGGCCGCGGCTTTGGGGTTGTTGGCGGCGAAGGAGCCGGAGTTCTGGAGCGATTCGGCCGCGAGCGAGTCGCTGGTTATGGTGCCGGGGGCTTCGTGGATGGGGATTTGGGAGCGTGGGTCGGTTGTGACTTTTTGGCCGTGGTGTTGAGACATTTTGTGGTGGGTGGTGTGGGTGGTAAGATGCTTTGATGCTTGGGGCAGTCAACAGGTTGGTTTAAGTGTCGAGTTGTGAGGTTCTGTTAGTCGTCTTGCACAGCTACGAGGGTACTTTATGCTGCAAGCTACATGGAAGCAGCATATGGCGTATATTTACGTCATGCGGAGCTGAGCAGTTGGTGACGTCAAGTTGTAGCTCTGGTACTCTTATCAGCTAGGCGCTGCTCTAACGCGATGCTCCGCTAGGGCTTTAGAACGAGACTAACGGAGAGGGCAGTTCGCAGACTGGTCGCTTTGCTTGGTAGCGACGTCCGAGAACTTGACAGCGGGCATTGCTAGTCCTTCGTGACAGTAGCTTGTCTGCAGTGTCCTTGACTGCCTCGCGGCATGCAAATAATCCTGAATTGGATTTCTTGATTATGTCTTCTTGTCGATCGAAGTAGGTCAGAGAGCCATGTATGGACTCTATGATGCTGTAGTCAACGGGCAACCGACCGAACAAGTCGTTGAGGCAGCGAGAGCTCGTCGTGTTGGTGAAGAAGGAGCCGCCCGCATTTGTTTATCGTACAAACGGCATGTGACAGAACATTTGCGTCTTGCAGTCGAAATGTTTCGTTTTTGTCCGGTTCCTTCAGATTTGTTCATGTCTACAACTGTTAGTTCTTGTGGAACGCCTTGAAACCCATACTGTGGACATACTTGCTGTACCTGGAGGAGTGGTATTTCGAGTCAAAGCTCAGCTACTTTTAACCGAGGAACTGCTGAGCTCAATACAGTAGCCCCCACATTCCGACCAACAACAACGCAACAATGTATCACGAAACCAGGCTCATTGAGCAGAGGTGATGAGCCGATCGATGCGAGAAGAGATACTAGACCTGAGCTGCGTCCTGGACGGCACGACCAACATGTCAGGACGGTCGATCAGATTCGTCGACACAACTCAGACTTCCTTTGGCAAGCGGAAGCAGGTGTCACGTGCTTGCGATGGCTGTCACAGAAAGAAGAAGCGATGCTCCCACGTGATACAGGAAGACGGAATACCCTCTGGCCACAGCGTGAGCCTCTCGCAACGACATTTGGCCACCTCAGTACCACGTGAGGGTGAAGCACATGGCACCAACGACAGACCGGACCAGACTGATATGGACTTCGACGATGGGAATGATCAAGTTGCAGGCATTCGTTCGAGTGAGACGAACATCATAAGTCGCGACAGCGATGTTGCCTATTTACCCAGATCGCCAACCCGCGTTGCACGTTTCATCGGCGACATGAATCCAGAAGGCGTGTTCCTTACAGCCACAGAGACCGAGACCAGTGCACACCCCGATGGATCCAACAGACGAATCATAGGAACTTGGTCGACGGAGCAGCACAGCCAACAAGGCCCGTCCGGAGAGCAACGTGCAACGCTCCCAGGTCGGCTTGGCCTGTTGCATGGCTTCAAACCTGCAATCCTGGCCGCGATAGTGCCCATACTCGAACAGGAATGCATCCAGACTATACCACCACCCGTACACCGCGAGGCACTTGCCGCGTTGTATTTCGACAAGTTCAACCCACTGCTTCCGCTCATTAAAAAGTCTGCGTATGATGCTATACCAGCTCAGTCTCCATCCCGATTGCTACTCGACCAAGGCATCTGTCTAGTTGCCTCGATGGATCCATCCTCCAGCAGCCACTTGTATCTCTCCAGCGACGCGGTTGTATCAAATCGCAGAGACTTCGGGCACCGAATGCTCTCTGCCTTGCGAATGAGCATCGAGATGGGGAGAGTGGTAGACAAGATGCTTCTTGTACAACTCCTTACTCTCATGTCGCTTTTCCAGGAAGGACCCGACGGCGCCGAGAACTCGTTATCGATGTTGGGTCGTGCCGTGCAGCATCTACACTCCCTGGGGCTTCATCTTTGCATGGAGAAAGATGATTCGTACTTTGATCACGCGGATACGCTGTTCTGTTGTGTGTGGTTTCTGGATAGGTTGAGTGCCGCGTCGCAGTCAAGGAGGGTGCGCAGCCGGGCAACCCCACCAAAAATATATCCGAGAATGATGCGGGTACGTTATTTCGTCGATCGCTGTCAACGGAGAGTATTCTCGCAGTAGCACTCGAATCAGCACCTCTGCAGGTTTTGTATGTTGGTGGCTAACTTCCAGGGACCAAACCATCGACCGGGCTCAGCTGCATCGCCATCCTGTCCCGGTACAGTGACACCACTGCAGCTCTCTTATGGTTCCGACTGCTACTACTACACCAATGTTCCGGGCGCAGACCCGTTCGAAATGTTTGACCCCAACTTTGACTTGACTGCGATTGATTCCTTCTTCGAGGGCAATCTCGACCTATCATTCCCCACGCAATAGCTTTCTCGCGATTCAGTGAGGCCACAATAGCCTGAAGCTGTACCACACGATTAAACACGCATTGCCAATGCACTGCCGATTCGTACACTAACTCCAAACGGCAGTTCCGCTCCGGATCAACGTGGTAACTTTCTCGTCTTACCAGAAGTCACGTAGTCAATGCTGTAGCAAGTTTGTGTTTGATGCCGAGGTATTCGCCACAGACTCTATTTGTTTGAATGGCTGCATGATCAAAGAGATGGCATAAAAGACGACACCTATGGGTGCATCTATGGTTGTGATGAAGAGAATGACTGAACTACACCCAGTCTAGGGAGTGCGGTCAGCATGATCACTGATTTTGAGACATATTTCTCTCTGCCGTTGACAGATCAGCAGAAACGCACCACAGCAGACAAGGCATGAGGCTATGGAGAAAGCGATTTGGCCCGTCGGCTCACACAGCCCGGTTCCATCGTTCAGCACCAGAGAAAAATCCAACATGAGGAAGAAAGCCGATTGACTACAACAAACTAGGGCCCTAGAAGTACAGGATCCGATGTAGCCATATAAACCTTCATACAACGCTCGGCGCACGTGGTGATGCTTGTCGGAGATTCCGTTTTAAGCGTTGGCCGCCCTGGCGGAGCTTCCGTTTGCGGCTAGTGGGTTTGAGCACCGCGAACGGGGTCAGCGGAAAGGACTGAAGCTGTCTGGTTTGACGGCCTGGATGTGCGATTCGTTCTAAGATGACTGGCGGCGATCGAGCAGATTACCTTTTTGGTCTTGGTGTGAAGCATGCCGCGCCCCGCAAAAGTCTACAATTAACCCTCAGGCCAACATCCACCTCCCTGGGAGCACGTACGCCAAGCCAGATCACTCATATATATCACAGTGACTGGTCGTCTTTTACTCTCTCACTCTATATTCTCCACCTTCTTTTCTTATCACGCCTTTCAATCTACCTTTCGCTTAAATGGGTTCTAATCGAGAGGATCAGACGTTCCTCAAAAATCTCATCAAGCAGATGACTTTCGAAGAGAAAGTTCTACTTCTCGCAGGATCTTCGTTCTGGGAAACTACTGGCAATGAGAGATTTGGAATACCACGTATGAAGCTTACAGACGGGCCGAACGGTGCTCGTGGTGAGAACTTCAATGAGGGCGTGAAGAGCGCATGTTTCCCAGCTGGTGTCTCCCTGGCTGCCTCCTTCAATAGTAAGCTTGCAGGAGAGATTGGAAAGACACTGGCTCAAGAAACCATAACCAAAGGCGCACGAGTATTGTGAGTGCATTCTAACCTGCTCTCAGCTATCATAAGAAGCCAAACTCATCATTTTTAGACTGGGCCCAACTGTCTGTCCTCACCGCCATCCAATTGGTGGTCGAAATTTTGAATCCTACTCCGAAGATCCCCTACTTGCTGGACGCGTGGCCTCGCACTACATCGACGGTGTGCAGGGTGAGGGCATTGGGGCGTGTATCAAACACTTCGCCGCCAATGAACAAGAGACCAACCGTTCGAGCATAGACGCTCGTGTGAGCGAGCGAGCTCTTCGCGAAATTTACCTAAAGCCATTCGAAATCGTGATCAAGGCCTCTCAGCCGTGGTCCATCATGACAGCGTACAACGTCGTCAATGGTACGCACGCAGACTCGAATGCGTACATGCTCAAAACGATCCTGCGTGAGCAGTGGGGCTACGATGGTCAGGTGGTAGGAGATTGGGGTGGTTGTAACTCGCTGTCTGTTGCTCTCAATGCTGGCCTTGACCTTGAGATGCCTGGACCGGCCAGTTGGCGTACGATTGAAAACGTCCAACGAGCGCTCGACAAGAGCGAAGTCACCATGGAAACGATAGAGGCTCGTGTCATGGAGAACTTGAAGTTCCTCCAGCGCAGTGGCGGATTCGAGAATCCGACTATCCCTCCTGAGCGTGCGGAAGATCTCCCCGAGCACCAGGCACTCATCAGGAGGGCAGGTGCTGAAGGCGCCGTCTTGCTCAAGAATAAAGACAGCCTCCTCCCACTGAACACCGAAAAGACGCGCTCGATAGCCTTGATCGGTTTGGCGAAGCAGTGCTTGAGCCAGGGTGGCGGCTCGGCTGCAGTGAACCCGCACCGCGCTATCACACCTTACCAGGCTTTCAAGGAGGTAGTCAGCGATAAAATTCGACTGAGCTATGCTGAAGGAGCTTCTATATTGAGGAACCTTCCTCCATGTGGTGAAGGCGTGACGGACTCGGAAGGCAAGCCTGGCTTTACGTTTCAATCATTCAACGACAAGGGTGAGACGATGTCCACAGTCAACTATGCGAGTTCGAGCTTTCGCTCGCGCGAGGCGACTGGCATGGCGCGCATTGTTCTGACCGGTACCTACACCCCGAAGGTTTCTGGAAAGCATTACATCAGCTTGGCTACCATCGGCAACACCAAGGTTCACATCAACGATGATCTTGTATACAACATTGAAGGGAAGTCGGCGGATGTTTATGCGATCTTACTCGGAGTCGCGATCGAAGAACAGAAGCAGTTCGAGTTTGAAGCAGGTCGACCTTACCGGATCCGTCTGGAAGCTGCTACTGTCGCTGACCCCGAGAATGAAGTCTCTTTCAACGCGAAAAGTCTTGGGTTCAACTTCGGACTCTTGGAGCAGCATCTTATGGAAGCCGATCTCCTCCAAGAAGCCATCGAAACCGCCAAAGCGTCTGAAGTAGCTGTTGTATTCGTTGGCAACACCCAAGCCTGGGAGACCGAGGGCGACGACCGCGACACCATGGATCTCCCGCGTAACGGTTCATTCGATAAACTCATCGCCGCCGTCGCAGCCGTAAACCCCAACACCATCGTCGTCAACTCCAGCGGCTCCCCCATCACCATGCCCTGGATTGATTCCGTATCTGCTGTCCTGCAGGCATGGTTCCCAGGCCAGGAAGCAGGCTACACCATGGCCGATATCATCTTCGGCGCCGCCTACCCCGGCGGCAAGCTCCCAACGCCAACTTCGTCGAGTACACAGAGGGTATCTATATCGGCTACCGCCACTACGACCGCAAGCCCGACACCGTGCTGTTCCCCTTCGGCTTCGGGCTGTCGTACACAACCTTCGATGTCCACAACATCGCCCTCTCATCAACGACACTGCGCCAAGGCCAGGTTCTCCATGTTGACGTGGACATCACCAACACGGGCGCGCGCGACGGCAGCGAGACACTGCAGGTCTACGTCGGCCCGCGCAGCGCGGGCGCGATTGACAGGCCCATTAAGGAGCTCAAGGGCTTTGAGAAGGTGCATCTGGCCCCAGGCGCCAAGCAATCAGTCTCTGTTCTCCTAGAGTTGATGAGTTTTGCGTACTTCAGCGAGGCAAAGGGGAAGTGGGCTGTGGATGCAGGGACGTATGTGGTATCGGTGGGTGTGTCGAGCATGCACATTGTTGGCACCAAGGAGGTTGAGATTGCGGAGGCTTTTGAGTTTGATCCGTGATGACTTTCAATATTCGGGACAATGACGACGACGGCGCTTGGAGTTGTTCTTTTACTATACCCAATTCACGCGAAATTCGCCTACGAATCGCATACTTGGTTACTAGTGAGCGCTGGAAGGTATGGAGGAGGTTGGAGTAGGATGCACGAGACGCCAAGCTAAGGCGTCCATAACAACCACAAGGCAGACTTCGCACCTCGGCACGCTTGCGTCTCCACTTATCTGGGACAAAATGGTGGCACGATCAAACACTCTCACAGAAAGACATTGTTGGGAGTTTGACGACTTCGGACCGTGCTGCAGAGCTTCCGACTTGCCGTATGCACGCCGCGCTGGCACCATGCAAATCCCCCTCTTCTCTCCTCTCCATCGGTAGAGCACGCACTCAACAAACTCTTCGATCACCACTTCCAAAGCTCAGACGCTGTTTACCTGTTCTCTTGCTTATGTTCCAGCGGGGCGCCGCCGCTTGGCAAAGCTTGTTTGCGCGCGATTGGGGACGCAGTTGTCTGCCACGCGAGGCGCACTCGGAACCCACACAGGGCGTTGCGCTGACGCCTGGACGCTCACGTATATAAACAAACGCCCACGAGGCACAAAGCTCGCGGTTCAGAATCACCACATTCACATTCATCATGTCTTCTCGAACAGTGCTCGCTCTCAATGCGTCGGCGTTCGTCTGCTCGTCGGCGCTGGTCGGCCTCGCGATCGCCGCTATAGTCCTCGCGAGCGATGCGTACGATGCCTTCACGTGGGCGTTTCCGCAGGGCTCGTATGGATGGCAGCCGTCCCATTGGTTTGGGGACGGCAGGACGGGGTTCAACATCTGGATTGGGTACGACCGGTCGTCAGAGATCAAGACGTACTTTGCCGCGACGTTTGCGCTGATCGTGGGATTGCTCGGGACGCTCGTGTTTGGGCTGTCGTTCAAGGTACGCATCCTGACATCATTTACGTAGTGAGGTCTAACAGTTGCACAAGCCCCCAACCGCACCGTTGCTAATCAAGTCGCTAACCGCGGGCGCGGCGCTGGCGTTTATCGTCGCGACTACCTGCGCGGTATGGTCCGCGGTAGCCGAAGTCGAGATCAAGGAGTCTACGTGCTGGTTCGAGCCTGCGATTGCGGATCATCAGTACTCGTGCTCGATTGAGAACGCAGCATGCAACGCAATGCGCTTCACCGATGAGGTGAATTCGTGGCAGAAGCCGCACTCGGCAGAGCAGAATTATGAGGTCTTGGATAAGGCCTGCTTGCAGTTCCGCCATGCGCGTTTCATGGTGATTCCGCTTGCGGTTTTCTCGCTGCTGCTCGCGGGGTTGTATGCAGCTCTTGTTTGGCTCGGGCCAAGGAAGAGCGCCGAGAATGGGGCGGACGCGAGAGTGAGGGCTTTGCAGCAGGACGACTAGGCTCTGGGGCAGATGGTTATTTGTGCGCACTGCTGTGCAAGTCAAGTTGTGCAGTGTTCTTGTGCGATTGGATCGTAGGAATGGTTGGGATGCTTTGTCGTTGCGTACGCATAGAGTAGTTTGCAGAATAATGAACATAATGTGACCACTTAGAATGACTTCCTCTGCAGTTACATCGGCTCCCCAACAGTTGCAGGAAGTTTGTCAGCAGAACGCAAACTACTAGACGCAGGAAGATTTGACTCAACATAGAGCTGTGAAGGTGGCCTCATATGCAATCGGACAGTGAGCCCGTGCACATCGATCAGCGCGATACTGTAGCAGTACTCTTGTTGTGTTTCCGAACAGGTTCAAGGGAGTGCATCAAAAAAGTCTAGCGGGCCTTCTGCTCATGAGGTTCGAGCACTAGGACACAGGCACGTTGTAGCCATGTATGTGTAGACTTCTTGATTCGAGTTCAAAGGGAGCTGTCAGGGGCCATTAAGATCCGTCGAGCTTTACCGTCGAGCTTTACCGTCGACCTCGATGGCTTCTTCGAACGGTCGGCAGCTTCTGGCAAGTGGAATCGCAATGAAGAGAGGCGATCTTGTCAATGGATGTATCCTAAGTTCGCTGTGGATGTGATGAGACATTGTTGGTAGGGTGCAGTCTTATTAAGCAGATCTCGCTCGACTCGACATCCAGCGTGATGTTGAAAGTCTGGGCATAACTAACTCAGTCGTCCGAATTACCTTGAAGCTACACGCTGTCGTTGAAGTGACGTATTTGTTGTCGGAGTTCACACCGATTGATGAACACGACATTCGATTTACTCAGTTCTATCCCAGGCTCATTGTGTGAAATCGGCCCTGTTTGCTTGCCCATAGCGATACTGATGGTGATGCTAGTATTCTGTTGGTTCTCGAAGTGACATGGTAATAACATGTAGCAAGTACCCGACTCCAAGAGGAGGCGGCTGCCTGTTAGCTGCCTGACGCTAGGCTCAAAACGGTTTAGGTTCAGCTTCGACCTCATCTCAACGTGCCAGTGACCATGGCCTCAGAAACGCACAGTCTTCTATGTTCATTGCGCGACACATATATAAACAGCGAGCAGATTCCTGTTTCTCAACGTACTCACCATCAGGTTGGCTACATTCCTGCAAGCATTAGACAATCCTTCACACCCGACATCCAGGCCCATCTTTCAAGCCTGTAGAACGCTGGCTCAACATGACGAGCACGACACCCGTCTACCCGGGATTTGGCCTCCCCTTGCGAGATACTGATATAAGGCCTACCTTTCCCATCGGTGCCCATGGGAGCTGCGATGCAGCCACCTGTGAGCCATTGCCGGTAAGTCCAGTAGTCCTTATTGGAGACAGACGAACTTACTAGTGTCGCCACGATAGGTCCACGAAGTTGCCATGATGAGCGTGATGGAAATTTTGACGGACAAAGTCGATTGGCATGTGAAGGTCTTCGACGAGGCAATAGTCGCAAGATGGCAGACTGAAGCTCTTGCAGTTCCAAACGAGCACTGGTGGGGCCTCGCAACTAGTACGAAATCACAGCACTGGGACAACGATGGCCGTGTGGAACTCAGTAACGACCTAAATGACTGGATTCAAGTCCCCGATGACATCATGTCCTCTGAGGCTTTCGAATGCGTAAGTGAAGGACTCAGTATCACAACTCTGGGACATCTGGCTAAAATATTGCAGTGCATCTCAGAACTTCGTAGTAAGGCAAAGTACTTCGAAAAGACTGGCATGATACCGACCCTCGATGCTCGTGCAAGTGTGGTCAAATCAGACAAGCTAGTGTCCGAGAGTCTCCACGAGTCGCTGGTCTCCGCATTTGAGACTCTGAAAGCTGACCAGGCTAATTCACCGGACTGGCATCCTAATTCAGGGGATAAAGTTCAGGATCTGGTACACCCCTCGATGTACCCTCTAGTTTATGGCCGAACTAGAGCCTTCCAGGACGAAGTAGTTGGGATCGAGGATGCCATCGTGAAGTGGTCTGGACGAGGCGCTGTCATTCCAAGAGCAGACGAGTGGGTACTGACTGAAGGCGAACGGCGGTCGTACGGTGTAGGAGGAAGCATTCCTCCAGATTTCTGGTCAGACAAGTATCAGTGGCTCCCTTCGAACCTTGCTTTCCAGGACGATGGCACGGTGCGGTTCACAAACTATATCAATAATCTTCACCCAGCTAGATACCCAGACATTTACCGGGCTTTGGAAAAGCTCGTTGATACCTCTTTGCCGATGTGGGATCAGTGTCTCAAGGCAGCCATAAGGTATGATGAAGTGGACGGTCCTGGGCGAACAGAGGGAAGATTTGGTCCTCCAGACGATCCTGAGTAAGGCTTTTCCGAAGTTCCTGGCGAAACGTTCTCTAATTATCTTCGCAGTGACGAGAACCATGATAACTGGGATCCCAGTGATCCCGGAGACTGTGCCGATGCTAAAGTGGATAAGAAGACTCTCTATGGGCACGGATTCGACGAAGAAGAGGCGGCAGATGAACCGGACGGTGGTATAGAAATGCTTAACCATGCCAAGTGGAAAGCTACTCGCAAGCCCGTTCTACCGACACCATTCTTTTATGATGTCAACTACGAACCGGAGGCGGGAAAACGTCTCTTTGACAGGTTTCGTGAATCCGGACTCCAGATCATCGTGAAGGTGGCGTCAATTGAGTTGACCCCTGAGAAGCCGTACTTTCCTCAAGGCGGCTGGCATGTTGAAGGTCACTTGGCCATCCCCCAGCAGCTTAGACGAATCTGTCCCACTGACTAGAAAGATAGGTCAATTGAATGAGCACATATGCGCTACTGCGCTTTATTATCTCGACAGCGAAAACATTACCACAAGCAGTCTCTCATTCAGGATGCAGACATCTGCATACCTGACGGACAACAACGATGCGTACAACGTGTCACAAGACAACTATCATTGGATGGAGTCGATCTACGGCACAGGCCTCGGCAGCGGTAGCGGAGGACCTTGCCTGCAGAATTATGGAAGTGTGGAAACAAAAGAGAAGCGCTTACTGGCTTTCCCAAACGTCTTGTGAGTTATCCAAGATAAGGATTAACTTACCCACTGACTGAAAGATTCACAGTCAGCATCGTGTTTCGCCCTTTGAGCTGGCAGATCCCACAAAACCGGGCCACCGCCGTTTCATCGCCCTGTGGCTCGTGGATCCGCATCAGCGCATCGTTTCTACCGCCAATGTTCCGCCTCAGCAGCTGTCGTGGTGGACTGAATCTTTGGTAGGCACCACAACGGACGGTAAAGAATCTTCTACAGAGCTCCCGCTGGAAATCGTAAAGCTACTCCAAGAAAAAGGCGCACAAGTGCCACCTTCAAACGGCGCAGGGAGCCTTCCGGAAGAGCTCTTAGCCATGGTTCGAGAACACGTCTCGAGCGACGATCTGCCGATGAGCTTGGAAGAAGCAAAGGAGCACCGTCTGAACTTGATGAAAGAGCGGAGTGCACATGCTGAGGATGCAGAGGAATCGTGGCAACAGCACACGTACAGTTTCTGTGAACATTGAGGACATTCGAAGAAATAATCGAGCTCGATGAGTGCAAATTCCAATTCGAATGAATGTCGTATTTATTGAACTCGAATGGATTCGGTTTATTGCAATTGACTACGTGCGTGGGCCATCGCTTCTCCTGTTCATCCCGCCCGCCATCGCACTCGCCTGCAACCTGAACGCCCTAAGATTACCCGTCGTACTTCGCGACCTTCCATGCACACCATCAATAGCGCTTGCACTCGGTGAATTCATACCGCTAGTCACCGATCCTGGCGCAGCAGGTTTCTGGAAGCTGAACGAATGCAATGATCGCACCCGGTCGCGCTCAGCAAGATCAGGCGCTCTATCCATGGGTGAAGCGGCGGACTTGGTCCGAGAGTTCATTTTCGTCATCAAAGCTGACATGGCCGCAGCTGGGGACACGTGGGTTGGGTTGCTTGCAGACGAACGAGCCGAGTCGGATGTAGCAGTGTTACGACGCGAGAGCAACTGAGGTCCGTCGATTGTCCGGCTGCGGCTGCGGCTCAACGATAGTCTTGTAGACGACGACGTTGACGGAGATCTACTGGAAGTGCGGCTCAGGGGGGGAGTTGGTGGCGTCTGTCGGTGCTCGGGTAGCGATCCGTAGGCTTGCATCAACTGCTGCAGATCCATAGTGGTGGGCATCTTGCTGAGACGGCGGATGGCTTTCTTGTTGCTGGTCATGAATGCCGACATCGCCTTGAGTGCGTTGGTTTGTGTATGTTGTTCGTATGCAGGCGCACCGCTCGCTGTGTCCATTGCTCGAGCAGCGTGCTGTTCGTTGAGGCTTAAGTTGCGTGGCGCTGTCAATGATGCACTACTCAAGTTCATTTCGATTTGCGAGATGACCCGGTCGAAATCCACTCCATCCATGCGATATGAGGGGACAAATTGCATGGAAGCTTCGCGAGTCAGAACGAAGAAGGAGCCGTCCCAGATCTTGCGCTTAAGGATGTTCCACCGTGCGCGCGCCGGGTTTCTCTCCGCCTCTGCTTGGAATACAGAATAACGAGCGAGCTTGGCATAGAACCCTTCCAGGCGATTTGCCATCCTCTCCAGGACCTGCATGAGGAATGTTGACAGAGCAAAAACTCGATCAGAGTCAGAAGCAGCGTCCAGCTCTATAATGCTGTCGAAAGCGTCCATGCCAATGCACGCCTCTTCTCGAATGGCTTCAAGAAACTCCATGTCACTTTGGACCGAGCGTTGAGCATAGTTGATGATGCCCTTTTCGTGATGACGAGCAGACTCGCTGTTGCAGGTGAATTGCCCTATCTGAGAGATCTCGTTAGAAGCGGACACCGCCTCGGCAGAGCTCTTGGCGCGTGCGATCACACCAAGAACGTCCGACAGCTTCGTACTTGCTGAAGTGTTGTTGGCCAATGTGAAGGATAGTTTCAGGTACAGCTCTTGCAGCTTCGCACCGAAGAGTGTAGAGAAGCCTCCCTGGAGCAAGCGAGATTGATAGTGATAGAATCTGCGAACACCACCCATGTTGAAAAGATCGCCCTGGAACCAGACCAGAGACGACTCCATTATCATGCCGACTTCGAAATGCGAAGCGACAACTTGTTCAGTTGCAATGCGCAGATACGCGTTCCAGAGGTCGTAGAGCATGCCCAGCTCCTCCGCGTGGTAGGCGGGTTTTGGTGTAAGCTCGCCGATGTAGTACTTAGTCAGTAGCGAAGAGACCTCCGGATTGTTGGTGTGCGCCAGTAGATCGAAAGATTTGGAACAGTCGACGCCGCCGTTGGACTTGATGATGTTGGTGCCTCCAGGGTGCATGGCAGTGAAGTCAGTGCTGTGTACGATGTTAGCGTCATAAAGAGTGATATCGAAGGGAGCAACTTACACGTCATATACTTTACCATGCACTCCAATCCAGACACGCGAGTCTTTGGTATGACCGGTGTGGAGAGCGAGTTGGGAAAGCGGTATGGTCGGCTGGTTGCACGGCAAGGGCTTGGGTGTCATGAACACGTCAAGCATGAACCGGCGCTCGGCAAAAGCGGTGTCTAGTATTGTCTCGGCGGTTTCCATTGTGGGTGAGCGGTGGTTGTAGAGAGCCTTCCGGATACCGGACATGACCGAGTCGAAGACTCCTACGGAGCCACAGACGTAGAGGTAGCCACCGATACCGCCTTGCTTCTACAAACGGGTTGTTAGGGAATGTCAATCTGAGCACAAGTTTAGGTACTTACCTTTGACATAACGAGGTCGCAGATAGACTGACCCTGCTCCACGATCAGACCATCGATGTAACGAGGTGCGATCTCCTTCTCAACAAGATCGTTTGATGCGGCGTCGTAGACAAGACCGTTCGAGTCCCTCGAGAATGCTGTGTGCACTTCGAGCAGACCTTCATTGACATACTGACGTAGCTCTGCCTCATAGCAAAATTTCTGTCGAGACTGCACTCCTAGATACAGTACAGTTTTGCCCCATGTCTGTCCACAACGTGCCTGCCAGAAGCTACGCATGGGAGCGATACCGCTACCTCCAGCGAACATAGCTACTGGAGAGGTATCATCGTGTGGTAGTTGAAAGGAGAAAAGTCTCGAAACGCCGATGAGAAGCTCCTCATCATCAAGTACGTCCATTTCCTCAGCGACTGGCGGATTGAGGAAGCCACTGCTTACACCATGACGAATGATCTTATTTGCACCCGCAAGCGTGGAGCAGAGTTCGTAGTCTGAGCGGGAGATGGTCAAGTCGACAGTGCTGGGCAGCAACTCGTCCGAGAAGTTTGAGATACTATAGGTTCTTGGGACCTCGACAGACACCAGGTCAGCTAGCCAGGAGAGGTTTCCGGAAAGATCAAATGCCTGATCCCATACTCGCGATGAGGTATCTTTGACAGCAGCCTGAAGGAGGTCGCCAAGCGATGCTCGAACAGGCCACTCGTCGGTGGCGAGTACCTGCAATACAGTGTGTGACGACGCGCGCAGCATAGTATGTAGCTTGGTAGCGAGTTCTTTCGTGATGGGTGCCAAATGGCCCTTGCGCAGTATGTCGATTACATTCAGCCGGGGTCGAGTAGAACGTGTGACGGATCCGATGTGATCCGCATATCGTGTCCAAGTGCGATCGAGCGTCACAGAATCCTCGAGCATGTGCTCAAGACCCAATGAAGCAGCCACTTTTGCACACTCAGTCCAGCTATTCATGGGCATGATAGCAAGCCGGTCACCAGGCTGGAACGTGATGCCAGTGTCCTGGATGTCCAAAGTGACCATGGCGATGGAGCGCTTAGGGTCTGCGTCAACGTAGTTTCTGCTTAGTATGCGCCCTCGATAGCGACATTCTTCAAAGGTACCACGCATCTCATGGGGTTCGATGTCGCGCTGACCCCGAAATGGTTCAAGTCGTTCTTTCATAGCTTCGGAGAATTCTTGGTGTGTCTGCTCCCAGGGCCGAGACGCGTCCGATGCTCCGGAGGCTCCATTGGTCTCCGTTCGACCTGACTTACCAGCACACTCGAGAAGCTTGGAGACATTAGATACTGGTATATGAATTTGAATGGCAGCACCTACCCCGAAGACCTTATATCGATGCGCACCCATAAACCCGCGCTCACCTGTATAAGCCTCGACCACTCCATCGAGGACGCCAATTAGTCTAGCATCGCCAGAGGCTTTGACGTATTCGGGTATCTGATAATGGTATTCGATCGAAGCAATGAATGCTCGTAAGTTCGAAGGTAACCACGCGCGAAGATGTACCCCTTCAGCTCCGAGGAAGCTGTCATACTTTTTGCGGCCCAGGAAGGCATCCATCACTAGGTAGCTAAAGGATTGTCAGTAGTGACAGTAGGTCATGAACAGTACACTCAACCTACGGAGGGAATTGAAGACCAGAGGTGGCCGGACAACGTTTGGACAGTGGTGCTGAGAATTTGGCCCAGCGAACCCACTCTGCTGGAGATACATAATTCTCGCCAGACCTGTCATTGGGTGAGATGGTGTTGAAGGCGGTGGGCATGCGTTCTAAGATCTCCTTGAGTCTGATGAGCTCACGTAGGAGTCCCTCATTGTTCCGGTTCATGACGTGTTCCTGGCAGGCAGCAATGGCGTCAGGACCATGTTGGAAGCTAGCCGATGTGTCTGCGCAGCCTTTGAGGAAAGCGTTCTCAGCGCTGTCGCCGAACATGCCCCATCGTAGTTTGGTATTGTCGAATCGTCCAACGTAAGGGTATTTTGATTGCGGGTCAATGTAGTCGACGTTGTACGATGACTGATCGAAGAATGTAAGATGTGGTATTGACCCTGAGCTCTTATGTTAGATCGACAATTCTGTTTGTGGTGATGTTTCAAAACTTACTGCCCATTCGGATTGAGATCTGCACGTAAGCAAGACCAATACTTTGTGGGATGTTCTGGACCTCGTCGCCGAGATCATTGCACATCGGGACGTTCCTTAGCTTGAGCGGCTTGGCTGCTACATTAATGCCCTCGTTGCCGTCATGTCGCTCTTCATATCGATATATCGAACACAGCATTCCGAGAGCCACGAGAGCAGCCCAGAGAGCTTTGTCGGGGATGACATCGGCAGTGCCTTCAACAATTGGAAGCGCTGCAACGGATTCGCGTACACGACCACGTGCAATGCATCCGGGCATCCTCTCACAGAGATCCATCCAGATCCGCCCTGGCGAATTTCGTAGGGCGCCAGTAGCTGCATTTGTGTCTGGCGGTTGGAAGCCATACTCTGTGCTGATGTATCCGTCGCGCCATCCTGTTGCAGGACCAACCTCTTCTGCGCGGAGTATGACTTGACGAGCTGGCGCACCAAGGGCAACTGCTAGTAAATCTCGATCGTCCATGTTAAGGCTATCAAGGCTCTTGACTCCCCGGGCATTTTGTATCTCTTTGATGGCGGCCATTGAAGGCACGTTTGAATAGATCAACTCGTTTATCGCCTTCCGCTCCCTGGCTTTGTTAACATTGCATCATCTCCGGGAATACAACACACAAACCTCTCCCGCAGGAACTCTTCTACGTTCTCATGCTGAGGTATCTGCTGCACTTAGCTCCAGTCTCACTGACGATGCAGATCGTCACCTACCCCGAATGCAGCATGTACATCTCCCGGTTGAGAAAACCCGGACATTGTGCATCCACGTGGCCCTGTTCGACTACCCATCCTGCTACCTATAGTCGAACCTGCTGGGCATGCACCACCAGCCATACCGGAGACGGGGCACTGTTCTGACAATCTCGAAGGCATGTTTATTAGGTAAGATATGATAGGTACCTGCCCTGTAATGGAGTTTAAAGAATAGAAGACCTCCAGGGCCAGAGATACGAACGGTGTGTTGGTAAGAGTGCGAAGTATGAAGTGAATATATTGCATCAGCAAATGAGCTGTACGGTCTAGCTACTGCATGGGCATGCCAGCAAGGAGGCACATGATGGCGCCGACTCGCAATGCTTGGCTTAAGGTACGCCATGGCTAAGCTGACGTGTGCTTCCCAGCGAGACGCTGTGAGAATGCTTGACGGGAACATGGACGGCTTGGCTGGAACGGGAAGCGGGTCTGACGGAAGGATATTAGCGATTTGGCAGGCAGCCCGTAGTCTCCCCGTCTTCTGGAAACCACACCAGAGGCGAAAATTGACGAGTTGGCCGCGCTCACTGACCCACGTTGGGTAATGGGGGTGAATTGCGCGACAGGAAGTGTTTGTAGTGTGGGGAAGACGCGTCTTTAGCGTCAAATGCGAGCCCACTTCTTTTCCGACGGAGCGTTCCGACACTCTGACAGGCATCAGACACGCGGCACCGCGATCCCATCGCAAAACGCCCTAGACCACAGGCGTTGTACGAAGCACCCAGGAGCCTCGTCATAGCTTGAGGCGGCTCAAGTTGCTCATTTTCGCTGGCTTATATACCAGGTTCGGAGACTACTAGTCAGGGGTGCTGGGGTTTGAGATTCAAATTCAAGTCTGCAATTGAAGCTCTACCCTCGTTTAACGTTCATATGAAGGCTAGAGACAAGATTAACACACGCGTAGCTCTGCTATGTTTGCTTGCAGCAAGTAGCAAAGCAGCTGCGTCGCGTCGCATATGCGCGCGGAGGGCATGACAACTGTGGAGTACCCTTGACGTTCGAACAAGCACCCCTGACTGCCAGACAGGGCTGCCAGGCAAGAACTTTCCCCGTTTCGCGCCAGGGACGTTTTAAGTGAGTAACATGTTTGTTGTTGCCTCAGGTTAGACACCTTGACCACGCAATAATACCCCAAAAGAACCTGCTTTCCGCGCGGTTTCCAGGAAATTCTCACGCAATCCTCTCAGAGTGCCTTCTCTTTTCGAAAGTTTGAGATCGACGCTGTCAGATTTTTCAACTCGGACTCGACTCTGAAGCAACGTGGCGCCACAGTTCGTACAATGGCACTGCGGCCAACAGCACCTATGTTCATCATCTGCTTTTACACGATTGAAGATACAGTCTCAACGCGTGATGACGGCACTTGTGGATTTCGCTTGGATAGCATCAGTTTGATAGCCAGAGAGCATTGCTCCGTTTCTTCTGGTGTTGCACCATTGATCGCCTGCGGTCGCGCGTTCGTCAAAGGCTACAATCAGGTGTGTTCGGTCGGCGTTACTATTGCGGTTCGATGGTAAGCACCGATGGAGGACATATTAGTATTGTTGATTCTAGCGACAACTTGCTGCACGTGATCAGATTCATCGACTCATGATAGGGTGTTTGTGAAGAACAGAAGGTTCGCGAGCAGCTGAAAATGCCCCACCTTGGCGATTCCGGATACAGTCTAGCTGATTACTCACCTGACAGGTCCCTTATTTTGATGCTTTGCAACGTGACCACGCGTACCTTGACACTTACACACCCCGGGCAGACAACAAAACAAAGCGAATTGAGACCTACGACACACTAGATTGCAAAAATTGCCATAGAAAACTTTCTTTCTGTACTTGAAGAGCGAACATCAAGCACGCCGCACAAGGAACAGCCTCGTCTTACACAACTGCCAACAAGGCCATCCACTCCACACCCGCACAGCAGAAGTGCTAGAGACTTCACTCAGGTCTCAATCAAAGTGTAGCATCATGGCGACCCTCATGGCAAACTCCCCTCCGGAACAGGGTTCCACAACGGCCAAAGACGCCAAGACCACAAAACCGTTCCCAGCCATTACAGGTGGCTGCTACTGCGGCGCCGTCCGCTACCGAATCCTCACAGCCCCGCTGTTCTGCTACGCTTGCCACTGCATCGACTGCCAAAAAGCAACAGGCAGCGCCTTTGCGCTGCACGCCACCATCGAAGCCTACAACATCAGCATCATCTCCAAAACCAAGCCGTCGCTGATCACATCGAGACGGGAGCCCTCGAAACCACAGAATATTGCCCGACGCGCGCTTTGCTCCACATGTGGAACCATCCTGTGGGGCAACGACAGCGGGTGGGGCTACGCTGTCAACGATGTGATGATCGGCACGCTGGATTTCCCTGGCATCATGGAGCCCGACGCTCACTCGTTTGTGGGGAGCAAGCTCGGCTGGATCAGTCTGCCCAGTGGCGCCCGGGCCACGAAGGGTCAGTTTGATTACAAGAAGGAGTGGCCGAAGAGCAGCTTGAAGAGGCTGGAGGTGTGTCTGGAGCGGTTCGAGGCGGCGAAGAAGGCGCTGGCGGCGCAGGGGCAGAAGCCTGAAGCGAAGAGCGAGAGCGCGCTGGATGCAGTGGTTGATGCGGGGGTTGACGTTGATGGCGACAAGACACCGACTGCCACAGCTGATACAGACGAGGGGGAAGATGACGCAGCATTCGAGGAGCGGTTCAGGGAAACTGAGAGGGCGCTGCAGGAGCGGCTGGCGAAGCTCACCTTGAAGTTGGAGGGTGAGGACGGGCACAGCGCGGCCGGGAGTACAGCCACGGGTGAGGCTACAGGATGAATTGCTGTGAATGCATCTACTCGGCCTTTGGCTTCACATCGGACTCGCTCTCGTCATGATCGAGCGCCTCACTCACTGGATCAGAGGTTAGTTGTACAGCATCTATGTGGCGCGATAACGCTTTTCGATAGCGGCCTAGACTGCGCGTCTTGAAGAAAATAGTACGAACGCCTAGGCAGAAGACAGCCATAGTAAGAAGAAGTCGAACGAGACCACCAACCGATGACACTTTTCAACATATATGGGTTTGCCAATGAAAAATCATATTATCTTTCGAAACTGCAGTCCGACTCTTCGTTGTGACTTCCCCTTTCAATTCAATCCGCAAACTTTCTCAGTCTAGGCTAGATCGCAGACGCACTCTAGGAACAAGGTGACTGGCTAGATTTTGATTGCTGACGTGGTATTGGGGGCCAAAAGAACAAATACATCAGGCGTACCACCGGACCTGGCTTGTGCATGCAGCTGTGTTTATCTCAAGTCAGATAGGCAACGAAAGCTACGGAAAATAAAAGCAGCGCGGCTCCTGCGTTCAATTGAGTTCCCAAGTCGCATCACCGCCGTACGTACAAACCCTCACCCACAGCAGCGATGTCTTGCCAGCTTTCGCCGTCTGCCGCGGCTTTCAGCACCATGCTCAGCGCCTTTGTCGGCTCGGTAATCACGGGCCTCACAAGTGGAGCAGCGATCGCGTTCATCACCGGGTGGATCTCCTGGTTCTCCGTCCTCCGCATCCTAGCCGCCGGCCTGTACGAAGCGTACCTGGCGATCAGCGCGGGCACGAACTACACCACCGCGCCGCAGTACCACAGCGTCGCACTCGGCGGGATACACTCCGCCAGCGAGCCCCCGCCAGACGCCAATAACCCTCCGCCCTACGACCTGGAGCAGCGCTACGACCTGGAGCAGCGCAACGCCCTGCTGGACCCCGCGCAGCACCCCGCAGCCAAAGCGGCGCGCTTCAACCTCATCGGCCCCCTGGACCGCGGTATCGATGTCTGGGGCTGGCTGGGCTGGCTGTGGAGCGCCATCTACACGCCCATCTCGCAGTCGATCTGGGTAGGCGTGCACCTAACGGGCCCATCAACGGGGATCCAGAAGTTCGTGCGCGCGCTCGCGATCGGCGTGTCCGCGCTCAGTCTGACGTTCGACTACAAGCACCGCTACGCGGCGGCGCTGGGGCGGCGCTGGGGCGCGTGGGCGTTCGTGGCGTTCAATGCGTGGAACGCGGCCGCGTGCGTGCTGCTGGGTGTCGAGGCGCTGGTGCTGCTGGTGTTCAGTGCGGTCAAGATGGAGAACGTGCCGCTCCCGCTGGTCATCGTGTATCCGATCTTCAGCGTCATCTGGGCGGTGGGGAGTTGGAAGATTTTGCCGCCGGTGGATGGGGGGAGGGGGGGCAATAAGATTGCGGGCGTGCTGATGGGGGCGTTTGCGGGGCTGTTTGTTGCTGCGCCGGCGTTTGCGCTGTGGCGGGATGCGAAGTGGGATGAACGCACGGGGAATGGTGGGTATGGTGCTGGGTTGCAGGAGTATCTGGCGTGTGAGGGCGTGAGCGTGCTGGAGAAGTTTGCTGCCGTTATGCCATGAGGCATCAGTAGTGGATCGTCATCGATATTCGCTGCTCATTCAGTACTACCCGTGGACACCATCGGAATTCAACACTCCGAGAAACTGCATATAAGACCGATTGCCAATGTGCGCTGCACGCAACCAGCATCGAATACAGCCCCGATTCGGGCCAGCCTGGAAGCGCACTCCACCCCAACGCGCCATACCCCAGACGAGCGCCCAACAAAAATAGCACCCGGTGTTGAGCGACTCAAGACCCGGAGGTGGCGCCGACGCATCAGCTCCCGGCGCAAGCGGCTCTGCGGCGGTGCTGAGCCTCCAAGCCTCGAAGACCATCGCCTCTTGCTTCACATCTACATACACAGCGTCTCGTTCTCATTATCCATACCGCATCAACCGTGCTGTACAAACCGCAGAGCCAATCTCCCCGCATTCACACTCGCACCTTCCTCCCTACACAGTACGGTCCCGCCCGGCTGCGGACTTCCTGCACATCCGGGGTACAACCCGCGCCTCGCCTCGCCTCGCCTCGCCGCCTCTCATCCCGACGCTAACCCCCAATCCGCCCATCCCGGACCTCTTGCGGGTCCCTGCGCTAGCAAATTTGTTCCTCGCGGCTTCCGTCGTGTTCTTTTCTCCTTTTGCGCCACGAACCCCGTATTTATTGACACAGACTTCCCCACACTCGCTGTTTGCTCCTTCACCGCATTTATTTACAATCTACTTCACACTCGCTTCTTTGTCATTCCATTGCATCGAGTATAAAACGCAAAGCACCCTGCGTCAACACACGTTCAGTCCACAAAAACCGACTCAACTCGACTAGAACTTTATCACGCCACACGACACCAATACCAATACCAAAACAACACATACAGTAAACATGTTTTCCCGCATCGCCACACGCGCGCCCCGCGCTTTCGTCCGCTTCAACTCCTCGACGTCTTCGAGCCGCGCACCGCGCATCGCCGAGATGGCCGGGCAGGTGCAGAAACTGGGTACGCATCCCCACAAAACACCTGCGCTGTGTTCTCTCACTAACACACCTTCAGACGCGCTCGAAGCCTCGGTGCCCGTGATGTGGGCTGTCTGCGGCGCGCTGACGTACACGGCGTGGAACAGGATGGAGGGGCGGCAGGGGGATGAGGTGGAGAAGTTGATTGTTGTTTAGGCGGTGTCGGGGTTGTTTGGGCTTTGGTATGTGTTTGGGTGTGGAGTGTGGTATGGCATCTGCATTGCATGGCTTTGCGTATCTGCGTATTCGCTTGCTTGCGTATATGCGTATAGACTTGTTTTTATCTTCGTTTGGGTTGGAATAGGGATCGGGCACTGGCATGTGCATATGGGTATAATGAGCGATGACGGGATGGGACATGGAAATGGGAACTGGATCAATGCTATTGATGCTGCGGATTTGCAGATACAAGCACTTTGTCTATCCTTTTGCTTGCTGTGGTGGGTCGTGTGTTTACTAACAGGTGCGTGGTCTCTGCAATGGCGATTTGAAATACGACTCTCGTCCCACACCGACACTGATAACGGCTTGATGTTACTGGCTAACTCGATTACCATTGGTGCTGCAGTGCGCAGTGGTGACAGTATTGGTGTCGCCAGACTGATGTCTAGACGCAACACAGCAATCTGATCGCGCCATACGTCAGCTCGGGAATTACGGACCGCCTCGGAACCCGTCTCGCTGAAGCCATTCCTGCAGCGCGATACTCTGCATCGTGAGCGAGACGCAGTCAGAGGCTGACCTAAGGCCCCCTTTCGCACACCTCGGCGATCGTCGGGGGCGCTTGGCACCCGATTCGCAAATTGCAGCGGAGGAGCAGATCCACCCAGCTGGCTGGCTCACCGCAGGTCGCAACTTTCAGCCGCGCATACTTGAGCTGCCCCTCGCCGAACTGCGACTGTGGCATTTGCTTGCCTACATTTGCTTGGCCATAATCTCTCTGCCCGCAGGTGTAGCACCTCGTACATAGCTCGTACCGCCCACCGCACGAATACGCATTTTACACGCGATGACGGAGCCGTTTCCCCCTCTCCACGGCACGGCGCCTGCCAGCGTCGGCGGAGGAGTCGCCCGCAGACGGAGAAAGAGCAGCGGGCTGGGCGCGGATCTGCCCGGCGACGTGGACGTGCCGTCGTTTGCGACGAGCCGGCGACTCGATGCCGCCAGCATGAGGAGCCCAGTAGACTCGGTACGTCAACCTCTACTCACGGCTGCTCTGCGCCGCTGAGTATACCAGCGCTGACACGCGCAGAAATCAGACAAGCCACGCCGCTCCAAGCGCCGCACCGTCCGCCGCGGGCTCTCCAAGTTCAAGCGCGCGTGCATACGGCACACATGGCTGCTCCCGCTGCTGCTCATGCTGACCATCGGCGCCCTGTACCTCGTGCACCCGCACCCGTCGAACCCGATTGCCGCGTGCCTGTTCCTCTCGTACCCGCTCGCGCGCGACGACCCCTTCATCCCCGCGTCGGTGCGCGCCGACCCCGCGGCACCCACCCACTACGGCAAGGGCGCGCGCGACTTCGCCTTCGTCGCCTTCTACATCGTCGTGCTGTCCTTCACGCGCGAGTTCTGCATGCAGCGCCTGATCCGGCCGATTGCCATTGCGTGCGGCATCAAGGGCCGGGCCAAGCAGAGCCGGTTCATGGAGCAGGCGTACACGGCGCTGTACTTTGGGCTGTACGGGCCGTTTGGGCTGTGGGTCATGAGCCGCAGCCCCGTGTGGTACTTCAACACGGCGGGCATGTACGAGGGCTTCCCGCACCGCACGCACGAGGGCGTGTTCAAGGCGTACTACCTGCTGCAGGCGAGCTACTGGGCGCAGCAGGCCATTGTGCTGCTGCTGATGCTGGAGAAGCCGCGCAAGGACTTCAAGGAGCTGGTTGCGCACCATATTATCACGTTGTCGCTCATCTGGCTGAGCTACCGCTTCCACTTCACTTACATGGGCATCGCCGTGTACATCACGCACGACGTGTCGGATTTCTTCCTCGCCGTAAGCACCCCCCCCCCCCCCCCCCCCATTACTCTAAGTCTGACGACTAACACCCCGCAGACAAGCAAGATCCTGAACTACATCGACTCCCCCATCGTCGGCCCCTACTTCTTCCTCTTCATGTGCGTGTGGGGCTACCTGCGGCACTTCATCAACCTGAAGATCCTCTACTCCATCCTGACCGAATTCCGCACCATCGGGCCCTTCGACCTGAACTGGGAAACCCAGCAATACAAATGCTGGATCTCGCAAGCCATCACGTTCGCCCTGCTCGCGGCCCTACAGGCCGTGAACTTGTTCTGGTGGTTCTTCATCTGCAGGATTGCGTACCGCTTCATCGTGTACAAGGACGCGGATGATGATCGCAGTGAGTATGAGCCCAGTGAGACGGAGGATGCGGAGCGCAGGGAGGAGGTGAAGCGCGGGGGCGAGGGCGAGGGCGAGAAGATCGCCAATGGCGTTAAGCGCAGTATTTCGAATGTCGAGCCGAGTACGCCCGTGCAGACCGCCGCGGCGGCGCCGCAGGAGTCGATCGGGAGCCGCGTTAAGCAGCGCAAGAAGGGCGGCGAGTGAGCGCTGTTGCGGCGAGCATCTGGCTGCCTGTCGGTTCGCAGCGCGGATAGCTCTGCGGCGAGCGAGGCGATGGCATGGGGACTCGAGGGACGGGCGGCTGGTCGTGGAATTGGATAGCATAGCGAGACCACGCGCCGTCGGGAGACTAGCACGCGCGTTGTGCTGCGTTTGTATGATAACGATGCTGGATACGTGGGACACGGTACATGGTGCATGGGTACACGGTACATGGTACATAAACTCATCGCGGTTGCCTGGGTAAACCGCAGAGTGTTGAGGTGTTGGAATACGAGTGTGGGAATAGGAGTGTTGGAATACGCGATGCAGAGGGAGTGTAGAATCACCTCCAGCGTGATAGGGGAGTGTGTATATGCGCTTGTGTGTATGGTTGAATCAAGACTCACAAGTACACTGAAGTGTATTTTGCGCGTGTGCATTTTGCGTGTGTGTGTAAATGCATACAAGCCCGTTGAATGTGTGTCTGGACGTATAGTGTCGGTGCTGGAGTCTATGCTGATGCTGACCTGTGCACTTGCTCACTGACTGCTGTGTACTCACTGCCCCTGGCTCCCAAGAACGCACAACCACCCCCGCCGGTGCACAACACTCCCGGATGAGCGCGGTGATGGTCTGGACTGGCACTTCGGTGGGTTGCTTTCATGCCTGGTTTTGTAGTGGGTTGATGGGCTGTTGGGTAGGTGGTTTTGCTGCTTGTTGGTTTCGTTGGGAGGGTGTTGGAGGGGAGTAGGTCAGGGAGGGGGGGCTTAAGGGGGGGCTTAAGGGGAGGTGAGGTGAAATGGGGTGAGGTGAAATGCGTCGAGTCTGTTTGTTTGTAGGACTGAAGTTTTGTCTATTGGTGTGGTGTCAGTATTCTGTGATTTGGCATTCTGGCTGTATGTTGCTACTGGTTTGTTTGGACGTCTTTTTGCGTTTCTACCTAGAAAGAAATGTTGTGGTTGTGGCATTTTGCGGGCCTGAATAGAATATGCCTTGCTTATTTGTTCTGCAGCCTTCGTGAGCCTGGATGCGTGATTACTTCAAAGTACATTGGAAGTCACGTGAAATCAGTCGTTGGCGACTTACGAAGAAGAGTTGTTGCCCGAAAAGATTTAAGCTCATGGCTGACTAAGTCTGTGAGAATCGTGTGTGATACGCTCAACAGTCACAGATACTGCTTTGGTAAGATATGTTACTGATCCGCTGCGTCATACTTGTTCGGCGTAACTCTGGTCCAACCTACACATTAACGCTAGTGATGCGGATCATTGAACGACTCACTCTCGTCATGCACCGAAAAATCGTCTCTTAATTTTAACGTCTCGAGGGCGCACCAGTTCAGTCGTTAGTTGCCCCGCACTTGTGGCGTTCATGAGTCTGCAGCTGACCTGGCCGTGGGGGCGGAATTGATCCCACTCACACGGCTGAAGGATCAGGCTGAACTGAACAGTACCACCACCCCTCCATGCCATGACCTTTGCACTTTATATTACAGAGATGAGAGCTCGATAGACTCATCTACGACCGCCTACCGGATTCGTCCAAATGCCGCGCCGGCTCCACCGCGATGAATATACCGTGGGATGGATCTGCGCCCTCGACATTGAGCTGGTCGCCGCCCAGGAGATGCTCGATGAAGAGTACGATCCCCCCTTGATAAGCGCACACGAGTCAAATATCTACACATGTGGACGCATTGGCGAGCACCTTGTTGTGATTGCCTGTCTGCCTGAAGGGCGCATGGGCACGACGTCAGCTGCAACTGTCGCGAATCAAATAAGAATGACATTCACTTCGGTTCGGTTCGGCTTGATGGTTGGAATAGGTGGAGGCGTCCCTAGCGATACAGACGTTCGACTTGGAGATGTGGTCGTCAGCAAGCCACATAACACCCACGGTGGAGTAGTGCAATACGACTTTGGGAAGGCCACCTCAAGCGGATTTAAAAGAACAGGATCGTTAGACGGGCCTCCAACTGTGCTCCTTAACGCAGTTGTGAACCTGAAAGCCAAGCTTATGAGACGAAGGGGCAAGCTGTTCCAATGTCTGGACAAGTTCGCTGACCTGCCGGACTTCACGCGCGAGGCTGCCGGCGAAGATATCCTGTTCCAACCCGGATATGCACACATCGGAGGAGCGACTTGTAACAACTGCGACCGGGAGCAAGCAATCATTCGGGGGACACGGACTCGTGATCTGGTGGTACATTATGGCACGATTGCTTCTGGCAATGAGGTCATGAAGAACGCCGCGATCCGAGACCAACTCAGTGCTGAACTTGGGGGCGTGTTGTGTTTTGAGATGGAGGCTGCGGGCTTGATGAACAATTTCCCATGTTTGGTTATACGTGGTATATCAGACTATGCCGACTCGCACAAGAACGATAGATGGCAGCCGTATGCAGCAGCAACAGCAGCAGCCTACGCGAAAGAGCTGTCGAGCGTTGTGCCTGCAATCGAGGTGAAGAACTCGCGGACAGCGAAAGAGGTCACTGAAAAACCTGACGGTCAGTACCGACAGCTTTGCATGAAACGACAACCGCTGACTACTAAGGCAACACTCGTCTTGGCTCAAGCACAGACGAGTCTCTCGCAGGAGAAGAGATTCGTCTGGGCAAGTAAGCTCGAACGCACTCTTTGGAGCTCGGGGTCATTCTGCTGACTGAGGTAGCCAAAACACAATCACTGCTGCTGCCAGAGGTATTTTTCGAGATGCTGATGGAATAGTGACATGCTGACTTCACCTAGAGTGTCTCCAATCGCTTGCGTTTCCTGAACAGGAGCAAAGATTTTTGAACGTACACACCGCGCAAAACACATGCCAATGGCTTCTGGACGACAAGCAGTATCAGAACTGGGTTCAGAGCCCTCGAGGATTTTTCTGGATCAAAGGACACCCAGGTACCGGGAAGTCAGTGCTGACTAAATTTGCGGTTACCTCGTACCGGAAATCGAACCCTAACCAGATCGTTGCAACGTTCTTCATCCATGGCCAGGGCATAAGTCTGCAACATACTGTGCACGGTCTTCTCCGGGCTCTCTTGAACTCTCTATTGCTGGACTTTCCTCAACATCTCTTGGAGCTTACGAAAGTTTTCAAAAGTCGAAACGAACAGCGTGGCAATTACGACCAGGGCAAATGGGAGTGGGCTACTAGTGAGTTGCAGGAAGCCTTGACCCGGGTCCTGAGAGACGGGACAACATCACAACCCGCCACCCTCTTCATCGATGCTCTTGACGAATGTGGTGAAGAAGCTGCAAGAAGCTTGCTAGTTTACTTTGAGACCCAAACAAAGTGTAAAACAGCACAAGTCAAAGTTTGTGTATCATCCAGGCACTACCCAATTCTTGGCCTTGACGACAATCCGACAGTCCATGTTGAAGAGCGGAACGCCAACGACATCGAACAGTACGTCAGTGAACGGTTAGAAAGTGTCCAATCATTGACACAACGCGAATCATTCAAGGAAGGAATCCTGGAAAAAGCTGATGGTGGCTTCCAATGGGTCCTTTTGGTTACAGATATGATGCTGGGGGGGCACTTGAACGGAGTCAAACTGGAAAGACTACGCGACCAGCTGGCCTCATGTCCCGGTGATCTCAGTCAGCTCTACGGAGCCATGCTTGACGGTGTCGATGCCGCCGAGCGAAGCCAGATGCTGAAGCTCTTTGATTGGGTGCTGTTTGCTGAACAGCCCTTATCTGTGCAGGAACTCCGAGATGCACTTGCGACAGACGCAGATATGATGCATGAAACTGTCTCTCAGATGAGGCAACACGACAGTTGGTCTGATACATTGGACGCTTTCGAAAGGCATGTCAAACGACTCTCTAGAGGTCTCGTCGAGTTTCAAGTTCGAAATAACCAGACAGTGTACACTGGATGGCGGATAGTGTACGATCAATGCGACACTACGACCCGGGAAGCTCATCTGATACATCAATCCGTTGCTGACTTTCTACTCGCAACGCATCGCAACCATGAATCTTCACTAGGACTGCGCACCTTCCCGTCCACAGCAGCTAGAGGTCATTTCAGAATCTCGAGATCCTGTCTGAAGTACCTAAACTTGAACGAAGTTCTGGACACTGAACGACTGACTAAAGAACAAATTGCCTCTAGGTTCCTCTTAGCCGTGTACGCTGTCCGCTTTAGCCTACTACACATTCGCAAGGTGGAGCTAGAAGGGATGGATCAAGACGATCTACCTTCTGCGATCCAATGGCACTATGGCGATCATAAGGTCATGCGAAGAAAAGAAATCCTTTGGAAGACCCTTGACCAGAATAACTTTTGGACACCGAGAGGATGGCCTTTCGTAAGGGCTTCAATCTTTCACGTTCTTGTGGCCTGTGGTTCTCGAACCGCGTGTCTGCATATTCTTGACACGAATGTCGAGGAGGCCAATTCTGTCGATGCGGATGGTAACACACCACTCATGTTTGCTATCTGGCAAGGCTACGAGGATGTAGTCCTGATATTCGTAGACTTGCTTCTCCGGCAATCGTTACTATCCAATGGCCCCGAAGCCCAAGCCATGATTGAGAAGGTATTTCTCAAGGCTAGTATATCAGGGATGAATGAAGTGCTCCGCATGGTTTTAGAATTTGCTGGGTTTGGTACAGAAACGGCAAAGTCTTCCATCGGCTCCGAGAAGCCTGATATAGAATCTGAAAGCTTGGTTTTGCATCCGAACAATGCTAAACTCGTTTCTAAAAGGCCTATATCAGGTAAGGAGCTGTCAACTGACTGTCTTACTAAAGCGCTACTGCTTGCTACAAAATATGGGCACAATGTCGCAGTGGAAATGCTGCGTCGCATTGATAAGATCGACATCAAAACATTGTTCCTAGATGGAGACAGGCAGACACCGTTACACATCGCCGCTCAAGCTGGTCATGTGGACGTTGTGGCCAGTTTGCTCACAGCTGGGGCAAAGTCTTCGGTCGTTACTAAGGAAGGTTTAACACCACTCATCGTAGCGACATTCCGGGGTCATCGTGAGGTGGTCAAACTATTGCTTGAAAGTGGCGTGCCTATTGACGAGGAGTGTGGCGACTTCGCCACCGCCCTTGGAGCGGCTGCTTATACAGGCGAGAATGAGATTATCCAGTTACTCCTTGCTCATGGTGCCGACATAAACAAACAAGTACCAAGATATGGTTCTATACTAGAAATCGCAGTTTGGGAAGATTTGGATGCAACCGTTGATTTGCTGCTTAGGAAAGGGGCAGACGTGCACATAGAAGAGGGAAATTTCATGAATCTACTTGGAGTTGCCGCATTCAGAGGAAATAAGCAGATGGTGGACCGGATACTAAATGCAGACGCCAATAGGTATGCAAAGGGCATTTCTTTTGCCAACTCGCTTGGGGTCTTTGAAGACGTTTTTGACCTTCCTATGGAAAGAGCTGTTTACACACACCAACGAAGAGGAGAGTATGCACTTGCGCTTGGCGTTGCAGCAGAACATGGAAAGTACGAGATCGTTGAGTTATTGCTAGACATGGGTGCAGATATTTCTGTTGCCAGCGACAATGGACGCTTTGCCTTGCATCTAGCCGCACACGAAGGCCACGTTCAAGTAGTCCAACTGCTGCTTGAACGAAACGCCGACCCAAACGCAAAGACTCACACCGGAAAAACCCCGCTCATGGAAGCATCATGTTCTGGTCATGTCGCGACTGTGGAGTTGCTTCTGGACAAAGGAGCCACTTTGGACGACATGGATGAGGACGGCCGGACCTCACTGTCATTTGCAGCGAGATGTGGGCATACGGAAACAGTCAGCGTTCTGCTTGAAAGAAATGCAGAGATGAATCCTTGCCATGCGGGCTGGACACCACTTCATTTTGCAGCCTATGGTGGTCATTGTGCAGTAGTCGAGCTGCTACTCGAGAAAGGCGCCGATCTCACTGCAAGTACCAAAGAGATTGGTTCAAACGTAGTAGCAGGCACCGCTTCGGGGTTTCTTCCTAGCGGCTCTAAGTTCACACCGCTCAGTGCTGCTGCTTGGAGTAGGCATGGTGCGATGGTCAAATTGTTGCTTGCCAGAAGTGCAGATCCTTCCTTTGCTGTAGATGGCTGGACAGCTCTTTATTTCGCAGCGCAGATTGGTGATACTTCTATAGTTGTCTTACTATTAGAAGCCGGGGCGAGTATGGACGTTGTTGCTGGAGATGGATACACGCCGCTAGGTGTAGCAGCTTGTGCTGGTCATCTAGCGGTCGTCGAACTGCTACTTCAAAAGGGTGCAGATTTGATATCATGTGGCAGGAATAACATGTATGCCTCCCCTGCGAGCATAATCGCCTTCGTAGGTCACACGGACATTCTACGTCTTCTTGTAAAGTACAAAGTTGTGGATCTGCATCAAACACATCCGGGGAAGATGACACCACTCCAGTGTGCTGCGCATGGTGGACATCTCGAGACACTGCAGTACATTTCCAACCAGTATTGCAACCCAAATTCATTCGACAGCGAAAATGAAAGCTCTCTTTCTGAGATTCCAAACGAAATCTTCGAACAGGGACTCCGAAAACCTATTTTGCCCTCGCCGTGGAGTGCTCTCCACTGGGCTTGCAGGATAGGATCAGTCGAAATTGTAGAGACCCTTCTGGCGCGATCATGGCAAAGCGAGACTGTCAGTGTTCCCGAGATGCACGGTAACTGGACCCCAGTCGCGATCGCGGTTTTTCACGGCCAGAAGAAGATGCTCCAGAAACTATCTCCAAGCAATCAAGCAGCGCTAGGCTTTAATTCCGACAATATATACGATGAGGGTAATGAGCATAGTACCTTCTTCTGTGATGGATGTCTCCACGTAAGTACACGGTATCGCAAGAACAAATAAAACTAAAACTTTTCAGGACATCTACGGGCCGCGCTTTCGTTGCTGCGTGTGCCTTGATTTTGATTACTGTTTCATGTGTAAATTCGGGTCCGAGCATTTCCACACGAACCATGGGTGGAAACGTTTTCAACACTTCAACCCAGATGACGCTCCACAAAGCAATACTGAATAGACTTAATGAGATGTGCTCATCACACATCTAGCTTCACATGAAATACACCGAAATGACCTGTGAGCGTCTCACTTGTCACTCACAATCGGTCTCGTCTCTGTCTTCTTTGTCCTCTTTCTTGCAAGTCACCCAAGTTTTGCAGTCCTCCAAAGATCAAAAGTTCGAATCGACAAACTGAAGGGCAAGAAGCCATGCTCCCTTACGTTTCTGTTGCCCCTTCTTAAAAATTTTCCAACTTGATTGCTGGCCGTGACCTTTCACTTTGAAGACTCAATGCTTCTGAAAGTATCTTAAGAAGTGTTCATACTACTGCGTGGTCCTGCCTACCTCTGTCCCTCAATCTCTGTCCCCTCTCCTATTTTTTGTCTCTCAAGCCCGAGATGTCAATTGTAAAACCAAAAGGCGGAGGAAATCAGCCCGAATATTCGAAAAGAACGCGATAGATGACTTCCTGCGCTATACTTCTGTCCCTCTCCCTGTGTCTTGCGAGTCCTAAAAGAGTACAAGATCAGGATAAAGTCACTGGTGCTGTGATGCTCTTGTGCTCCCGCTCTTAAGCAAAGCCATCGACTACGTCCGAAATCTCCTCTAGGCTGGTTGGATGGGGTTCTGCAGGCTCGCAAGTATCCAATGGTCAACATTAACCAAGTCAAAAATCCTACTGCTGGCATGCACTCCTAGCTAATTGTCCTTCCCGAAGTCAGTCAAACATCCCTAGTCACTCGTTTACATTACCGTCATCTGCACATCAGAAACCGAAACAGGATCTGGCTGGACACTGTTGTCGCACTGCCGGCCGGGATGGCAGGTTTGGCCGATGATCAAACTACCATGTCTCTTAGCTTCTGTCACAATCTTTTGGAAACCTCGAACCAATCTCCAGAGAAACTATTGATCTGAGGAATAACAACGCAAACCCCAGTGGGAACCTAATCAGCTCTGTGGCCTAGATGATATTACAATTTCACTTGCAGTCATTTAAGCTGCTAGTTGATTATACCGGGTCGACTCACGATATTTCCTGTCAAACTGACTCTGTAGCTTCCCACGCCCCACTTGCGGTACATCTTTGCCATACGGTCTAACTGTATTCCACGTGCCGGTAAATCCTTTGTGTCCCAGGACGACAGCTGTTCGGTCATAGCAGCCTTCAGGAACAAATTTTGGGCAGTCTTGCCTGATAATTTGAACTTCAGTGGCTCTCCAAGCGGTTTCGCATCTGTTGTAGCAGACCTATGGCGTTCCGGTAGTCTGTTCATCTTTTGTTGGAATATGGTCATCTGATTGGTGTAGCCACCTGACATTTGCATTGGATCTCACAGTTAGAGAACGCAATCCCTTTGTTTATAAATAGGACTGTGCAATTTTGATTTAGAATGTTTGTAATTGCTTCTTTGCGTATAAGAAACAAGCTATGGTCTTGATTACTCTTCTATGTAGAAGCTCGAGGGTCTAGCCTTCTTTGAAATACAGATTTCTACGACTAGCAAGGAATATCGACTACCTAACTTAGGATGCTTAGATATATATCCGCATTGCGTGCGTTGTAGAGATACATAGGTTGCTATAGGCGTTGCGCATCCATCAACGGCATGTGCAAGCGCTTAGTTAGTAAGCGGAGTCCACGGGCGCCGAAGCGTCAGTGAACGATAATGCCTGAAGAGCGAAGACTTCATGTTTGATTCGAGCCGAAGCAAGGAACAGCGTGTTCTAGTTCTCGAAATCCAGCATATTGTATTGACGAGTCCAGATGCACCACTGCCTAGACTAGAGCCATTCCTCGCACCGCTATAGAGAATCGCCGCGGAGGTAATTGATTCACTCCTGAATAAGGTCTTGCAATCAGCCAAGCTTGTGAATCAAAACGAGAAGCTATTCTATTACATGCGAGAACTTTTACTTTCGATATCTACACTACTTATCAACAAGATACACAAGATACTATAATAGATCATCTCTATTTTAGGAGCTAAAGATTCTTTGCACCCATGCTGCTTTGGCGTTTGCAGCATTGCGCGCCAACTGTGTATATGACGATAAGATGTCAAACCCGTGGAAGCCGCCAGGCCAAACATGAAGTTCGCATTGGACGCCGGACTTCCATAATTGTGAAGCAAATGCCACTGACTCATCACGGAAAATTTCACTGTCGCCAACATCTATGAAAGTCTGTGGCATACCTCGCAAATCCGTCGCTCGTGCTGGTGCTACTAGCTCGCTGACCTCAGACCCACCACGCTTATCCCCCAGCACCATGTCCCAGGCCATACGATTTATCGTACCACACCAAGGTCCATCATGGGCAAACTGCTTGGATGAAGTCGTGCAGTCGCGGTCGTCCAGCATGGGAGAAAACAGCACCAGCGCCAGTGGGTTTACTTTCTTGTCGTCGCGGCACATCATAGCCATACCGCAGGCTATGGGTGCTCCACCAGAGTTACCGTGGATAATAATACGAGACGGATCAAGACCTAGTTCATCGGCGTGCTCAACTGCCCATAGGAGTCCTGCATATGAGTCGTGTAGCGCGGCCGGCGCTGGGTGCTCTGGCGACAGGCGGTACTCGGGAGCAATGAAGACGGTGTCGATGCCAATGAACAAGCCCATCAGAAAATCCAAGGCTGTACCCCGTGTGCATGCAATCTGCGCGCCTCCATGGATGCTATAAACACCAGCACGCTTAGTATTAGAGGAGCTTTTGCTCCTAAACACTGAGAGTGTCACAGGTGGGTCGTTCTTGTTTAGGCCAGGCACGCTGTGTTCGACATGTTCAATGTCTGGCATGGCCTGGAGAATCGGCTTTGGGGAAAACGGACCAGCAGAGCTACGTAATTGCTCGAGATCAAATCTTTCGGGAGAGATCTGGAAAGCCTCGACAGCAGTCAGAAGTGATGGGGCGTAGGGTGGTCGGATCAGTGGCTCTGCTTCAGCAGTTGACTCAACTGGAGCAACAGCTGCCATTGTGTAACAGGATTTTGCAGAGATTTCGTTGTAATTGCAGTCTTGGCTCGTACGCAGTAGCGATTAAGAAGAGGATGTTTCAAGGTATGAAGTGTTTTGTAATGCTGATAGTAGTTTATTTGAAAATAACCTAAAAAGTTGTTACATCTACTTATTATATAGCTAATTATCTCGGAACATTATAGATTACTATACCTATATCCTAGGTATAACTTGTTCACTCTGAGAACAACCCAACCTTAGGCTGCTGGTATATGCATAAATACGCTAGAATGGTATAGCTAGTCTGTAGCCTATTCTATGTAGTAATAGAGAGATTTGAAATATAGATAGTAGTATATTAGGACTTTCAAAGATCTGGAACATCTAAACATGTAGAAGAATTGAATGTTCGGAACATTCAAGTATTCGGAACATTTAAACATGCGAAGTTTTTCAACCGAAACATCCCTATCTTAACTACTCGCTAACTATAGACGTTCGGATCATTAACAGAGTACGACCGTACGTTTTGCAGGTTTGTGCTCTGCTCTGTCCTGTTTAGAGATCTGGCTAAGTACAAATCTACTAGCACAATAATAGGACTAGTTACAAATTGTAGTCTCTAACAAGACGCTGATTAACAGCGGTCCCGATCAGTAATGTGCAAGAAGAATGGAAGTGACAAGGGAGGTCAGAAATTACAGAATTTTGTCTATCTTGGAGAACCCTGTGTAGCCCGCAGCCCTCCCGCAGCCCTACCCTACCCCTTGCCGTAAATGTGAATGCTTCATTGGTTAATGCAGGCGCACTCATTCGGCATCTCCCGCGATCTATAGAGGTGTGCGGGGAAATATGCGGTGTTTAGTATAAAAGGAACGATAGGGAAGACCTTGAAGGCACAGTATCAGAACGAGTGAGTTTGCGACGAGATGTTGCATGCCGCTCAAATAGCCTATGGCCTTATGTGCCTGGTGCGAAACGTATCATTTTCGCAGACTGGCGTCTTTTTTCTTGCTCTTGTAAGTACAGCAGTTCCATTTTAACAGGTTTCTCGAGGTCATGCAGTTCCACTAGGTATAGCACGCACTGCCCTGATGCACTACTGACGAGCCAGATCCTCGCCGCATGGGCACTCCGCGGCATATACCGCGTCTACTTTCACCCGCTCGCTGGCTTCCCCGGCCCAAGGCTCGGAGCATTCACTCGGTTGCCTCGCAATATCGCAGTTTGGAGGGGTTGTCTACACAAATATGTCCAGGCGCTGCACGTACAATATGGCGACGTGGTACGCGTAGGCCCTAACGAGCTAAGTTTTCTTCACCCAGATTCCTGGCGTGACATCTACGGCCATGGCCATGGCCAAGGTAAGGGCAGTAGTGGCTCGGTGCCTCCAAAAGACTGGCTCTGGGGTGGCCTTATCGCCCCCAACGGCGTTGCATCTATACTAGAGGAGCAGAACCCCGAGGATCACTTGCGCGTGCGACGAATCTTTGAGCCCGCCTTCTCTGATCGCGCACTAAAGGAACAGGAGCCGCTGTTTATGAAGTATGTGGACCAGTTAGTACAAAACCTGAGGGGCGAACTACGCGAGCAACCAGAGAAGCGTTTTGATATGGTGAGGAACTACAACTGTACGTACTCGACGATGTATTCGAATGTGTTGACTAACTGAGCAAGTTGCCTCATTTGATATCATGGGCGACTTGACGTTTGGAGAGCCATTGCACATGCTGGACGAGTCTAAGTACAACCCTTGGGTGTCTCTCATTTTCGACTCTATCAGAGTCACGTGCAGGTTCAATCTTATAAAACAATACCCATGGCTTTCTCGCATCGTCACAGCCAATCTTCCTGAGAGTGTGCGCAGGACGAGGCAGAAGCACTTTCAGTACAGCGTTGATCGAGTCTCGAAGCGTATCGAACGCGGCAGGACAACTGAGGGCCGTGATTTGTGGGATCATGCACTGAAGCAGAACAAGGATAAGCAGTTGTCCCGCTCGCAAATGGACTCAAACGCGACTGCTTTCATGGTTGCGGGGACCGAAACTACAGCCACGCTACTCTCGGGTGTAACATATCTTCTTCTGAAGAACCCAGCTACATTTGAGAAGCTTAACATTGAGATTCGCGGCGCCTTTGCAGACTCAAGCGATATGTCCATGGAGGCTTTGGCTACACTGCCGTACCTTACTGCCTGCTTAAAGGAAGCGCTGCGTCTCTATCCCCCAATACCAGTTGGTTTGCCACACTTCACGCCTGCAAACGGCTCCACAATCTGCGGGCAATTCGTCCCGCCAAATGTACGTCGGGACATCAAATTCCAGAAAAGGAGACAGGCCGCTTACTCAGCTAGACCATTGTCGGTACCCCACAGTACTCTATGAACAGAGACCCGCAGAATTTTCGAGAGCCGAACGCCTTCGTGCCTGAGCGTTGGCTAGGCGACGACAAGTTCGCAAATGATCGGAGACATGCGATGCAACCATTCTCCGTAGGAACCAGAAACTGCCTGGGCAAGAAGTAGGTGCTGCTTGATTCTTCCAAATCACCCTACAGCCAACACTCGCCTGTCTATGACCATGGCCATGTTCAGGCCCATACTAGTAGCATTTGTTGACTTTACGCAGCATGGCCTACCACGAGATGCGACTCATCCTCTCAAAGGTGGTTTACAATTTCGACATGCTGCTCTGTGCGGAGAGCGAGCAGTGGACAGATCAGAGGGTGTTCACGCTGTGGGAGAAGAGGCCGCTGATGGTGAAGTTGAGGGACACGAGGGCTTGAGTGGACCGATGCTGGAGAAAGGTGATATAGCGGGTATCAGGCTCGCAGGATTGGAGAGGATTGGATGGCGCCGTGGTGGGTCAATGAGATTTTGTGGTGTAGTTGAGTGTCCGCTGTTGCGGTGGAAATGTACTGCTTTGTGCTGGACCGAACGTGGCCTATTCAGGATAGCAACACGGTTCAATTCCCTTCCTAAACCTGAACCCTCTCTCGGAATAGCGATTCGTGCTTAATTAAGGTAACCCCCCCTAAAGGCTAAACTCATTGAATCTCTTGTTCTAATGCAAATCTACGCTATTTCGTATCTCTAGCCAGCTCTACATTATACCTACTACCTACTATACTATATTACCTTCTAATTAGTAATTAAATACAATTTACTAACGTTAGTAAAGTTAGTCTATAACTTGTTGTAGTTGCTATATAAAGACTATATTAATTAGACAATTAATATTTTGATGTGACAGTGCTCAGCTTGATCCCACTAAGCCGCACGGCCTAAAAAGGTACAGTATCCCTATAGATAGGGGTACTGGGAACTGAACAGTATATACCAGTGACATTAGAATACCCTTTAAACCCTTTAGCAAGAAAATAAGTAGAAAATCGAAGACAACTAGCATACTAGCTTATACTACCTCTTTATGTATCTTATAAGAGGCTAAGCTTTTTTCACTGGTATTAAGTTTTAGGTATACTAATTTAGAGTACTAAAATATCTAATTTTGCAAAATTAGCCGAAGTTTCTGCCAAAAATCTGCCGGCCGACTGCAAAGTATATAGGCCCTTGATGTCGAATACCCTACATGTATTTGTTTTGAGTTTCAACAGACGGATAATCAGTCCGTGACTCCCTACCTACCTATGGAGGACGATGATGTATATCCGGTCCACTCTTTAGACGACACTAAGATATTTCGTAGCATTTTGATGACATGGACGATTTTTTTCAACGATTTTTTGGACGCAGACAAGCTTCGGGTCTCGCTATCAAGACTGCTGGATATCGGAGACTGGCGAAAAATTGGCGGTCGTTTGAGGCTGAACGTAAGGGTACCTTAGATGAAACGACCCGTTGAAATTTGTAACTGACGGCTCGATCAAGGCCAAAGGAGCTTTGGAGATTCACGTTCCACGTTCCTTCACGACTGAACGACCTGCGTTCTCCTACAGCTTCAAGAAAGTAGACACAGCTGTCGAAGATCACGCCGTAGCCAAGCAATTTCCTAAGCCCCAAGGACACGTATCAATATGGCCTGGACCTCAGGAGTTCTGCGAGTTGGCTACCTCATCCGATGCGCCAGTAACTCTGGAAGACCTGCTCGTTGAAGATACTCCACAGATGTCGGTCCACATTACAGCATTTACCAACGCTACCTTCGTTGCACTGTCCTGGCCTCATACATTGATGGATGTCATGGGTCAACGAGCTCTGCTCAAAGCCTGGTCCATGGTTTTGGCTGGCCGTGAATCAGAAGTGCCGCCTGTGCTTGGTGCGCGGGACGACATTCTATGTGCACTTATGAATGCTCCTGCTCAGAAGTCAGAAGAACACGTCTTTAAATCAAAACAGCTGGACGGCTTTGCATTGGAAAAGTTCGGGACATCCTTTGAAATGCTTACTGGACCTTCGCCAGAAACACGAACAGTCTGTCTGTCCAAAAGGGCAATGGCCTATCTACGCTCACAGGCACTGGAAGATCTCACCTTTTCGGATGGCGATGGGGAAAAGCCTTTCATGAGCGATGGCGATATTCTGACAGCATGGATAGTACGTGCAGTTGCAACAACTTTGACGCGTCCATGTCCTATGACTGCATTACACACAATGAATGCGCGATTTAGACTACCTTTACTCAAGAACGCAAAAGGAGTTTACCTGCAAAACATGTTGGTATCAGGCTTCACTCTTTTTCCCTCGGATGTTACAAGCGGTCCGATGGGTCCCATCGCCCTACGCAATCGACAGCATCTGATGCAGCAAGCGACCGAACTACAGGTGCTGGGGAGCTTGCGAGAGCAGCGATTGGCAGGAGACAACTCAACACTGATCTACAGTGATGCAGATGCATTGCTATTGCCATTCACCGATTGGACAAAGGCCAAGCTCTTCAGCGTAGCCAATTTCAGTCCTGCTGTTGTCTGCCCTGGAGAGAGCTCTCGGACGAGATGTAACCCATCTGGCACTCCAGTGTCCCATCACGCCTCGGCAAGGCGGCCGAATCCATCAGCAAGACTCTTCGTCTCTATAATGGGCATGGACTATGGGGATAACTATTGGCTCACGTTAACTTTGTCTCCTCTTATTTGGAAGAATATCGAGAAAAGCCTACAAAGTTTGAACCAGTGAGAGTAAGATGCAGGGTCCCTGCACCTACCTGCACGCTGTCTACTACTAAGCAAGGCTTCATAATTTGACTATCGACTTTTGTAGTACGACAGTAGACTTGTTCAACAAGAAGAGATAGTGCGCTCATTTATATAGACCTCTGTGTGCATCCTCCTAAATGCATGAGATGCGAAATTATAGTTGATCAAAGAGATATTTTGCCCAGCTGGCCTGTCGGCCTCTGTCACTCTCTGTACTCTCTGCTCACTATTCACTTCAACATCCAAACTCCCAAACCAAGTATCGCGACGCGTGCTTCCTCAAAGAACGTCCTGTAGAATATGAAACCTGTTCGCTGGCACCTCGCACTATATGCCTCTACTTCTATCAGGTTTGAGATGTGAGTATAATCGGAATATTATACGACGATAGCACAGCGCGAATGAACACTCGGCCTGACGCACGAGTATGCTGCTGGACTGTAGAAACAGTACCAATTATCCAAGATCCCAGTCGCACAGGCAGTTTCGCGTCATACAGCACAACAGTACGGCGACCTCCAGGAACATATGCTGGCGAGGCCAGCAGCAGCATCAGCGGAGGCGCTTTCGAGACTGAAGCGACGCAGTCGAAGCAGCGGCGCGAGTCATGGGCGGCGACAGGTGGGAGTAGTACACGCATTGTTGGGCAGGAGACTCAGAGGGCCCCTAACTATAAGAACTGTGCAGTGTAAATGAGTGTCGCGGCGGCGCGCCCTCCTCCCTCGCGGGTGAGCTTGTCGCGCTGTGTCGTGGAAGGTCAATGTGTGGTACCATGAATATGTATATATTGTTCTCTCTACGCTCACTATCGATATGGTGTTCGACCAAGTACCTAACCTGTCCCGTGAGCACAAGCCATCATGCACGTGACAAGCTGGTTGGGCGGAGGGTTGACAAGATAGGGACGTCCGTGACATGACCGGGTAGATTCAGGCATCCAAGTTGTGCGGGCCGTGGGAGTGCTATAGCGACGCGTCCTCGATCCTCTTGGGGGGCGGAGGGACGAGTGTGGGGCAGGGTGTGGCCATGGCTGAGTCATCTCATGCTCGAAAGTATTCTCGCGAACAATTCGGCAAATTAAGTAGGTAGGTGTGTATCCCGGTGAACCCGGAACAGGTCAAGTCGGAGCTTTGAGACCACACACTAACATAAGCCCGCAACACTTTAGGCTAGATTCTGATTGATCGGTAGGATTAAAGTCAATGTGATTCGGCCATTTTGAACTAAGTGCCGGCAGCTGAACAAGGCACTCATGGTCTAAAGCCCCCTCCCTCAAACATCGTCATTTGGTCTGAGCTTATTTATTTGCTAGAATTCAAACCCCCTACTTACGCCAGTCCTGCGGCATCACCGCTTATGAACATTGCTTAGTTCTAAACATTATGGGTGAAATGATTGCACACAATGACCAAGCAGCTAAAGGTCGATCCTTGATCCAGCGCATCTTCAAGAGCTACGATGCTCAATACGGACAGAGCTCGGCCAGTATCCAAGTTTATGATACTGCATGGGTCGCCATGGTGACGAAGACTGTGGACGGGAAGAAGAAATGGGCATTCCCCGAGTCCTTCGATTACCTTTTGAGAGCCCAACTACCAGACGGGAACTGGTCCTCTCATTCAACATCTCAGACAGTCGGGATCTTGGATACATCAGCTGCACTGTTGGCTCTTCTCCGCCATCTTACAGACCCACTACAGATCGACGATGTGTCTTCAGAAGCAATTCGAAAAGGAGCAGATAGCGCAATCAACTCGTTGCGCTCTCAGCTGGAGCAATGGAACGACGTATTCGATACAAACCACATCGGCGTCGAATTGATTGTTCCGGCACTTCTCGAGTATCTCGAAGCAGAAGGCCTGTTCTTCGAGTTCCAGAGCAAGAAGATGCTTCTACAAATGCATGCAGCCAAGCTGGCTAGGTTCAAGCTCGAATCTGTTTACGGACCTACACCCTCTACAGCCCTGCATTCTTTAGAAGCCTTCATTGGGAAGATTGATTTTGACAAGGTTGCTCATCACATCTTCCGGGGTTCTATGCTTGCTTCTCCGTCTTCAACTGCTGCTTATCTTACGCATGCGTCGTCCTGGGACGATGGAGCAGAGAGATACCTTCGGCACATTATCAAGGAGGGTATGGGACATGGCGATGGCAGTGTTGCTGGAACCTATCCTATCACATACTTTGAGTATAGTTGGGTATGTTCTCTCTCACAACGTCTGAGTTTCGGTATAGCTAACGTCTGGGATCAATCAGACTATTTCCACGTTGTTGAGAAGTGGCTTCACAGTTTCCGACTTGGAATGCCCAGCATTACATGGTATGGCACAGGTGCTCCTTGATGGTTTTAAGGAAGATCGCGGGATCATCGGATTCGGTATGTTTATTGTCCCAATATATTGTGTCTAACTATGTTCTTTTGGCTATTGCTAACCAGCGCAGCACCGCGCGCGGTGGATGTAGATGATACGGCAAAGGGGCTTCTTGCACTAAGACTGCTGGAAAAAACTGAAGGTGTGAGTCCCAAGGTGATGATCAAAGTGTTTGAACGAGCCGACCATTTCACAACTTTCGGCTCTGAGAGAGACCCTAGCTTCACATCTCATTGCCACGTGCTGCTTGCGCTCCTTGCCCAGGAGAATGTAGCAGAATATGCGCCTCAGATTGAGAAGGCAGTGAAGTTTATGTGCAATGCCTGGTGGACCAGCGATTACAGAATCAAGGACAAATGGGTGAGTCTTTTGCCAGATCTTGTTACGTTGCAATTAGTGCTAACAATGCGTCAGCATTTGAGCCATTTGTACCCAACAATGCTGTTAGTTCAGGCCTTTACCGACGTACTTGCTCTGGTAGACCGAGGGGAGCTATTGTTTCTCAACGAGAACCTGAGGTGGCAGATTTCCATCTCTCTATTCCAAGCTTGTCATAGGACCTTACTAGAGCAACGTCAGGACGGCTCTTGGAGCGAGATGCCAGAGCAAACGGCATATGCGATCTTGGCACTGGCTGAAGCCCGCCGCGTCTGCTTCTTCTCGAGTATTCTGCCCGCCTTGCAAGCTTCCATCGACCGTGCGATTACTTTCTTGAAAGACTCGCCTGATCACTGGGCGGTGGACCACAACTGGACCTCCAAGACAGCCTACAATGTCCGTTTCGTAGCCGAGGCGTATATATTGGCAGCTACAAACATGTCTTCGACAGTCGGAGAAGTTGCGTCCATCGGCACTAGCCTGGGGCTTGGGATATCCACTGGCGAACTCGATGCATACCAGAAACTTGTTTCCAAAACACCGCTATTTGCTAGTCTTCCAGATTGGGAAGTCCGGACCTCGCTTATTGAGTCAGCTCTTTTCGTACCGTTGCTAAAAGCACGACGGCTTGATGTCTTTCCAAGGGACAAGGTACCAATAACAAAGGACACGTACTTCACCATAATCCCATTCACTTGGGTCGGCTGCAACAACCGTTCGCGCACATTTGCATCGGCCTTGTACTTGTACGAGATGATGCATATCTCCCTGTTGGGTTTCCAAACCGATGAGTTTGTCGAAGTCGTTCTTGCTCCAGCCTTTGAGGACGACATATCCGGCTTGCATGACCTTATCGATCGGGTCATTGATAATATCGCGGAGACCAGCCAGCATAAGAACGGCGTTACGAAAACAAACGGCCGTGTGGGTGAGAATGGAATTCATGAAACCGATGGTTCAACAACGGAAAAAGAAGATATCGTCATTTTGCTATCTCGCTTTGCGGAGCATGTTCTTCACCACCCTTCTGTACTAGAAGCGAGTCGCTGGGACCGTGAAAACTTACGCAGCGAGTTGAAGACCTTTCTTCACGCGCACACCACTCAAGTGGGTGATAATAAGCGATTCGCAGCCCAGCTTTCCGGTAATGCGGACGAGGATGACACGTACAACTCGCCAGGCCGGAGTTTCTTTCAGTGGCTACACTCTACTGCAGCCGACCATGTCGCTTGTGCGTACTCTCTCGCATTTTCAACTTGCCTAATTTCAGCGTCCCTGGGTAAAGGCGATCAAGTGTTTGACACAGTGATGCAGAAACACCTAGCTGCTGTTGTGTCTCGCCATGCATCGGTATTAAACCGGTTGTACAACGACTACGGCTCCTTGGGGCGCGATACAACCGAGCGGAATGTTAACTCCATGCATTTCCCAGAATTTGCTACCTACAAGGGAGAAGCTGCCAAGAAACAAGCCCTGGTCGCGCTGGCTGAGCTCGAGTCCAGAGGGCTGGAAGAGGCCCTGAGACGATTGGAGTACGAGGTAGGCTGGACCGAACCCGACAACCTCCCCAGAGCGTTTGACCAGCGCAAGGTGGATATTCTCAAGTTCTTTTGTAATGTTGCTGGCTTTTATGACCAGCTGTATATGGTTCGTGACCTCTCGAGCGCCAAGGTGCGGGCTACCTAAGTAGTGAGTAATGGGCCCTAGAAAGGGAATAGTCGGAATCAAGCGACCAATATATCTTTCTCTCGTAGTCTAGTCTAATATAACACATCGTATCTACAACAGGATTTGTATTCGCCTCACCGGTTACGATGTGTCACCTGTGGTCGTGTTGTTCTTGCATCACAAACCTCACAATCTCCGCCCTTTCCGTCCGAAGAACACTTGTATCGGGGATGTGAATGCAATTCGTTGCCGAGGTATGAAAAAAATCGGAACAACTAAAAGAGGCTGTTTGCAAGCATATATTCTTGAGATCACGGTTTCATTTTGAGGCGGCTTGATGAATCGGTCAACTAACGTGAATCGGAAGCTATCGTGAATGGTACTCTCGACACATTTTCCACACCTACAGACAATGGAAGGAGCTCGAGCACCTCCTAGCTTGTTGAGGCGTCCTTAGGGTGTTTTGCAGCATCTTCGGGGCAAGGGAAACCACCCGAGATAAGTGGGCTGTGCAACTTCTATATTCGCCGAATTCATTATAGGTATGCGTACAGGGGAAAGCCGAACATAATAGACTTTCAGTTTCTAGTATCGATTAGAGGCATTGATCCGACAAAGGTGAGCTCATGTTAAACGGAACGGTACGCAGTTAGTATATGAATGCTAAGTCAAGGTCTCCGTTCCATACAACGAGAAGTAACACCTCCATTCTCACCCTATTCTATTTAAATCTGGTCCTAGTTCCATCGAAACCTCGAAATATTGGCTGTCCCAGGACTGATACATCCACCACATTTCATCTACAATCACGGCTTCAAGAAAACATGCCCAACTACACAATAACACTGCCTATTCCCGACCAGGAAATGCCACTGGCGTTGACCACCATGTGGATGGTCTTCAAGGTCGAGGATACAGATGAAGCTGCTAGTGCTCTAAAAGCAGGACTAAAGAAGACTGCTACTCAGATGCCTTTTCTGTCTGGTGTCCTATGGGAGGATGCCGATGATGATTACAGGACTAAAATTTCCTGGTCCGACAATGATCCATCTATTCCCTGTGATAAGCTTCAAGGCGATGATCTACCTGGCTACGATGAGCTTGATACCATGGGAATGCCGCTCCACGAGTTTAAACAGCACGACTTCTACGGCCCAAAGCTGATGTCTACCATGATGAGAGCATCCAAAAAGCCGGCCTTGTATGTGTCCTACACAGAGATCAAGAGCGGTCTAATCGTCATGCTGGCAGCGCATCATGGCCTCGTAGATGGGGTCGGGCGTGAAAATATCCTCAAAATCCTTGCACTGAATGTTCGGGGTCTGTCCACAACGGAATGTGGAATCAACCCTACGGAACCTCTTGACGGAGGGTCATTGCTCGATGCGATCAAGGCAATGGCTTTGCCTGACACCGAAAAGGAAATCTCTATTTCATCAGTAGCAGATGCAGCTCGTGTCGAAGTCAATGACAGTGTACATGGGTTGAGCGCGAATATCAGGAGTGTTCTCATGAGATGGTCTGTCCGGAAGCTTGAAGAGCTGCGCAGCGAACTGCGCCAACATACAGACTTCCCGTTCACGCTGAGTACAATGGTGACGGCCTTGTTATGGGTATTGACTCTCACTGCACGTCTTCATACTACCCAAACTGGCGGGCCATCGGCGCATTGTCTAAAAGACGAGTGTTCTGACCTTTACATGGCCTGTAACATGCGTGGTTTTCTTAAGAAGGCTGGTTATCTGGACAAGACGAATCAGATCCGTAATCTTATATCATTTCTGGAGCCACACCCGAGAATTGCCTACGATTCCGTCTTATCCAACCAGAAGATTAGCTTAAAGCTATCAGGACATGCCGTTGAGTGTCCTGCTATACTACCTTGTGTCGTCGATGACATCACCCGGGCCCTTTCAAACATGAATGCAGATGCTGCAATCGTTCGGTGGACAAAACACTACCCTGAGTCTGGCTTTGACTATCGCCAGCTTCGCGACCTTAGCTTTCTTTTCAAAGGGACGAACTTTGATGTGGCAAATTGGAGTTCACTCGATCTGCTTCCTAACTTTGGTCCAGTCATGGGGCATCGTCCTGCTTATATCCGTCTTATGCCAGCAAGAGTAGATGGGCTCGCGTTTATTCTTCCCAGACATCGAGATGCCATATGCGGTCCTGAGCACATGGATCGTTTTGATGTCATGATGAACTTGAAGGATGTAGACAGTAGGTCATTGCCCTTTACTCCTTCTCGCCCCATCCTTGAACTTTGCAGGACGCATTGGATTGTATGATTTACATGCGCTTCAAAAGCTTCACTTCTATCCTCTAAACCTTTCTGCAACATTTCACTGACTTATAATAGTGGATGAGATCGTACAAAACTCGATAGTGAAGGCAGTGACTGCGTAGTTAGCAATTTTGATTAGAGTATTGTTATCATCAAGCGAGTCAGCCTACAATTAGGTAATATATCATGTGGACCACTAGTTCTATATACTTTAAGACGGTATGTGCATTAGATGTATAGAAACTTCTATACATCCTGCAACCCTGTCAGTCTATTAAGCTTTTACTGCTCTAAGGCAGCTGCATGCTGGTTGCTCGGCCTCTAGAGCTCCGATAGGAAATTGTCGCGGAACGCTATACCGAAATAGTCGGCGAACCTGCGCCGCATTAATGATCTCGGCACCATAGGGTTATCCAAGGCGCTAGCAGTAGGTAGAAGAATATCACTTCTAAGCTAACTATCCGCTATAGATAAAAGATTAGTGATACTTCGAGGTATTTACCAATGATTTCCAAGCGTCAGTTGGTGACAACGACTTTCCGCCGAATTGGAACCAGTAGAGATTGCAAAGTTTGCGGCCCTACTACCTTGCTCTTTCAAACCTACTATAGCCGATTTCATAGCCCACTAGAAACGTGGCCATGCCCAATAGGTAAGTGGCATGTTTCGACGATACATAAAACGAAACAGCGAGCTGGCCACGGTGAAGATCTTGTAGTGTTATCCGTGTGGAGGCTGTCTTGGCGAATGCAATGCTTTCTGTATGAGTCGTGCAAGCTGCAGTTCTATAGACCAGAATTTCTCGGATATCATCTAATCGTCAACACATCATAATACCCAAATAGTGGAAGTTCAGGTATCTGACTCAGAGACGCCAAGTCCACTTGCTACTCACCGCATGTTGCAAGTTCCGTCAGGAAGTCCATGGGAGTACCCCTGTTTTTCGCTTTTAGTATTACTAAGGTGCAAAATTGTGTCAAAAACACCACAACGTGGTGTTACCAACCTATCTAAAACACAGTTTTGTTGATATTTCAGTCTATATTTGATCTCAGCGATTTCGATACATCTACTTTATATTCTTCTAGACCTTTAGTCGTATTCGACTCCCCACTGCAGCCCTTCAATTATCAGTATGAGCATCTCATCATCAGCATCAGAGAAGCGCCTAAGGTCTGCATGTGACCGCTGCCGCTCCCAAAAACTGAGATGCCCACATTCGGTCAGATTCGATGACGACGAGAGGCTGTGTAGCAGACCGTGTGCTCGGTGCGTTAGAGCTGGTGCTTTGTGCATTTTCAGCGAACGGTGTAAGAGCGGTCGTCCAACCAAAGCATCCGTCAATGCGGCAAGACAACGAGCATCCCAGACAGTCGATGGATCCATTCTTGGCGATGGTCCGCCTACAGAAAACCTCGAGCCACAGTTCACTGAGGAAGACCTGGCACAATTTGAGCTCGACATCACGATGTTGGATGCTATGTCGCAGACCAATACAGACAGTCGTGCCTCATCCACTAATACAGACTACTCATCGCTTGTAAGCACTACCAGGACGACCCCTCTGGAATATAGCGCCATGAATACAGAGCCTCTGTTATTTCATCACGACCAAGAAAATGAGATGGGAATGGCTATGTGGCCATCGCTTCCAGAAGTAAGTAGACTGTTCCACCTGACGTGCGAATTTGCAATAGAAACTTGATAACAAAGATCATTACTTAAGGTTGATCCTGGCTAAGAGCTGACGTAAGCCGCGCGCTTTTCCTTGACAAAAGGAGAAAGATAACTGCTGTCATCACGAATTAGTGGCAATCACGTCACATATTACATCAGGGCTGACCCGGTTTTAGACACCCAAATCTGGAACAGTTCCACAGCGATTGGAGAACCTCAACATCTTGTCGCTAGGGTCCTCAAGGGTGCTAGCAGATGGTTCTAGTTTCTCTGATAAAAGAGAAATTGTGTCATCTCAATCTTTCCACTCGACTTACTTCCCAAAACTCTCCGAACTTGGACTGAAGATTTTTTTCTCTTCAAGGAGATACCAGTCGACTGTTGCCGCCAATCAAGACCAGACTACATACACAAGCCAGGTCGTGGAGGATCTAGTCAATCTTTCAGGAGAACTGATAAACCTGCTACGTCAGTGTCTGCCTTCTCTAGTACTATTCAGTGGGTGTTTAGGCGAGATCTCCTCGTCCATTCGTTCTCGTAGAGATTCGAACGAACAACAGAAGGATACAGGTAACTCGGCAGCATTCTCTAAAGATTGACCGTACATTGACTGACCTTCTCTTATAGTAACACAATCCAGCTCAAGCATCCAATCATCTGGTGTATTGTTCCTCTTACTCGGATGCTACACACAAATACTGGACTTCTTCGATGCAGTCTTGAGGGATCTAGCCCGGAAACCACCTGCTGATCAAAATGAGATGTTGACACGAACCAAACAGTCATTAAATGCCTCTTTGATCAAGCACACGATTGATTATTTCTTTTCTCAAATCTGTAAAGATCTCTCTGCTTGCGATCAGGCCCAATCTGGCGCAATACAACTTGAGCTTGTGCAAGACAAGAGTGACTGTACGAAGCCTTTTGGGTTAGGTAGTTGGAGGAACATCTTCCTCTCCGAAAAGCCCGTCGACAAAAGTCTCTTAGGTCATGCATTTGACGAGATCCAACAGCGGGAAAGGGCTCTCCATGAAAGAACAAGAAAGCTTCAACGTTTGATTGACAATCATCAGTAGACTTAGAAGGCGTCTTTAGCCCTTAGCCTTATCCTGTAATAGAACAGCCTGTAAATTAACACGACTATAAAAACCACTGTTGTTATAAAGCAACAATATTAGCATTTAGAAGTGAACATTTTGATTATAAGACGGTATGACCTGATTCGTGATTCTGTGAACCCGAACCTCTAGGGCTGAGCACAGACTGGTGACAACAGTGAAACTATCCGAATGTTCCGAAGCACCTGGTGCCACTGATATTTTGAACCGAAAGAGCACATTAATCGTTGGTATTCGGAAAATTGTAGAGACCTATGCATTGCTTGGGATCCTAACCGCATCAAAACAAGCAAAAGGATATGACACAGATAAGTGGCCGAAACTGATGATGTGGATAATGTGCGGATATTAACTTATATGCGGGCTTGGTCCTAGCATGGCTAAAGACGAGTTCCTGTGTGTTCATGGTACATTGCACAGCTTCGCGAGCCTTTTGATTACCCACTCCAGCTCTCTTACAGTCTGTACCAATCATGGATAACATATCTGTGGTTGTCCCTCAATGGGTACCGATCGAGCAACATTATTTCAGCTTTGACAAGCGGTCGTTGATAGCTGCTGCTTTTGCTGGATTATTGGGCTTCGTGTACTTAGTAAGCTTCTTGAACGAGGTCATCTTCGGATTCAGGGCTCCTATTGCTGGACAAAGAAGCAAGTTTGAGCCAGCATGGCTGTTGCGAATGAGGTTCATCCGAGGAAGCCGCACAATTCTTAGCGACGGATACAACAAGGTAAGCTAGCACTCTTCAATTGCTCGCAAGCAACATCTTGGACGTTTAAGACTCACGCAGGTTATAGTTTAGGAACACTGTATTCAAAATTCGCCGTATTGGGGCCGATGTGGTCATCATCCCCAGCAAGTATGTCGATGAGATTCGGACTTTGACTGGAGATAAGACGAGAGGTGTCGAGCCATTCATCAAGGATTTTTGCGGCGAAATCACCAACGGCATGTGCTTTCTCAACAGTGACTTACAGAATCGCGTCGTCCAGCAGAGGCTGACCCCCATTTTGGGTACACTGGCCCCAGTCATGAAAAACGAATTGGACTTTGCCCTGCTCAAAGAGATGCCAGGCTGCAGTGGTGAGTCTTACCCTATATTCACATGCGATTTTGTCGTGAGTCAATTCTCTGATAAGATATGAATCGAACAGAGACATGGACCGAAACCAACATAAATGCAATCTTAGCTGCAATTCTCTCCCGCATTTCGGCCCGCGTGTTTCTCGGTCCCGAAGAATGCAGGAATGAGGAGTGGCTGACAGCCACTGCGGAGTATACAGACCGGGTGTTTAAGACCGGAATGATATTGCGAATATTTCCGAAGCCAATTCGACCTCTCGTCGCGCCCTTCATCCCAATGTACTGGGGCTTGCTCAAAAATGTCGTCACCGCTCGCCGTGTTATCACCAAGATCGTGGAGTCTAGGCGGTCTGCTGAGAAAGAGAGCAATGGAAACTATGAAAAGCCAAAAGACATCTTGCAGGGCATGCTTGATGGGGCTGAGGGAGAAGAAATGTCATTGGCGAATCTTTCACAACGCATGCTTATCCTGAGCCTGGCATCAATTCACACCACCGCACTGACCATGACTCAAACACTCTACGATCTCTGTAAGCATCCGGAGTATTTCGAGCCCATCAGAAAGGAGCTAGTGACGGTTCTCCGTGAAGATGGTGGATGGGGAAAGACAACTTTGAACAAGCTCTGGAAACTGGACAGTCTGATCAAGGAGTCACAGCGTTTCAGCCCCGTATTCATGCGTAAGACTTCCGCTGCTTCCCACACCACCCATAATAACATTCTGGCTCACTCTGACATTTCACTAGTGACATTTCAACGCATCTTCCATCAATCAATTACCCTCTCCGACGGAACTCATTTCCCATCCGGAACACGCATTGCCGTCCCCACTCATTGGATGCTAAATGACTCTACCTATGTGCCTGGAGACGCCGATCCTGCCACCTTTGACCCTTTCCGCTACTCACGCATTCGCGAAGATCCAGCACATCCAGAGAACGCCCAGCGCCATATGCTTGCAATGACGGAGCCTAGCAACATGGCTTTTGGTTATGGTCGGTATGCCTGCCCTGGTCGATTTTACGCTGTGAACGAGATGAAAATGATCTTGGGCCATCTTCTTTTGCGCTACGATTTCAAGTTCATGGAGGGTTGCAGTAGACCTAAGAACTTTACATTCGACAGCGACTTGTATCCGGACCGGTCTGCTCGACTCTTGGTCCGAGAGCGACCCAAGATTGAGGATGGGATAAAAGAGTTGTTGGGAAGAACCACGGTCAAAGACTGAGACCTCGATGGTAAACTATTCTCGCACATTGTGTTGTTGTACATTGTGCAACCCCGTCTTTCAGTCAATTCAATGTCAAGAGAGGCCTCAGTTAGTGCCGTTCAAGTGTAGTGATGAACAGGGAATTACCAAACCTCTTCATCACCCAACTACGTCACAAAAGGTGTAGCACAAGGATATATGGCTGGTGCAGAAGCAGTCACACTGTAGACTGACACAAGTACGCCTAGATTTGTAGAACACCTAGTTTTCAGAAACAATACAATCGCTCCAACCCCAAGAGTAGACCCAAAGCCCCGAGTGATTAACACAGGACTCCTACACAGACTTCAGAAGATTTAGCCAATAATCGTCATAGCTCTCCGAAAGCTTCTCTGCTGATTGGTCACGATTAGAGCTCTTGGTAATTGGGATCAGAGAAGTTTATACTTTACCTTTTTACAAACAATAGAACCTAACTTCGCTATTTATCGCCAAGTCAATAAGCGCGCAAATGCACTTTTAGCTACTACTCCGATTGTTTCTGCAAGGAACAAATAAAACTCATGGCTTAGGCATTGTACTAGAATTTCTAACCTGTTATCACAGCGTAACTAAGCCTAGTATCGTTTCGAGATGTAGTCTTTACACTTGTGTTCAGAATTAAAACAATGGGCATATAAGGAGCAGTAATTAGACTACACTTTCTTAAAGCAGTCACAAGTAGGGGATCATATGACTTGTGAATTAGATCTCAAAATTTCCGTATCAAGGCTTACCTCCTCTTTAATGATCCTACAATATTCCGCTTCTTCTAGCAAGTTGAGAGAAAGGGGCATCTTTCAAGTAACTTGGAGACACACCTGAGGTATAGGCTTTATCACCGGTTGCTAACCCGGTGATCATCTGAGGCGGATACTTGTACCAATCTTCTGAAAGCTGGCATTGGATAACAAATTCAATGATTAGATGCAGGTTATCTTCCGGAATCCCGTATACATCCATCCAAGCACGGACAGGTTTTGGCACAGGATTTTCAGCCAGGACGCCGACGTCTGCAATCATTCCCAGGTCCAGACTAGTTGCCTTTCGGCCTGCTCTGTGCCGAGCCCAAGCAACTTCATCCTGGTAAGCGCAAGCCGATGCGTAGTTTGCCTGGCCTCGGACGCCAAATATGCCAAAACAGGAGCTGAGTATGATGAAGAAATCGAGGGCTTTTGGTAGTAATTCATCAAGATTCCTTGTGCCTGAAACCTTGGGGTTCAGGGATTCTCTCCATTGTTGGAATGTCATTTTCTTCCAGAGAACATCTCTCAGAACCATGCCAGCATGTATCACTCCTGCCAATGGTGGCATTCTTTCATGACACAGCTCCAACGCACTCTTGCAAGATTGCAGGTCTCCAATATCTGCAGGGATGACTTGAATTGAGACCCCCTGACTCTCCAACTCAGTGACAAGAGCGGTGGCACCTGGAGAGCATACACCCGACCGGGATAAGAAGCAAAGATTTCGAGCGCCACGAGCCACCAGAAGCCTCGAGAGACTCCGTCCAACACCTCCGAGGCCACCGGCTAGAAGGTAGGTTCGATCATGGCTAAGTTCGACATGTCGACTCGTGTTAGTCATGGCCTCGTTAAGAGCCGTATCCTCGTAAATGCGTGGAACTCTGATAGCACCATCTTGAATAGTAAACTCTGCATCGCTTGTTTTCGAATTGACTAGGCTGGCTATGGTCCGCGCTGTTTCGATGTACGTTGCTGGAAGAGGGCTTTCTGTCGCGACAGTCACGAATCGCAGTCCGGGAACTTCGTTACGAATCACGCGAGAGAATCCCCGAATAAGGCCAGTCTCTGCATGGTTGGAAGGACAGGCCCAAACAATCTCGGATGCTGTTAGGACCACTTGCTTCAGGAGATGGAACCCGTGCTCGTCGAGGTCTGCCAGCAAGGGCGCTGAATAATCAAGCAAGAACACACATTGCTTGCCCTCGATATCCATCATATCGAAGTCTGAGTCCCACTCAATCTTTTTTGTTTTAAAGGATCGATCTTGAAGCTGACAGGCCAATGCATCGGCGAACTGGGCCAACTGTGCTGTCTTTCTTGGGCTCTCAAAGATGAAGACATCCAAATTATGGCCATCCTGGTTGATCTTACCGGCGCTAGATAGGGCTTCTGATGTTTCGTGAGCAGTAAGTCCTTGATGAACAATGCGACTTTGTCTGTCTTCGCTGTCCGTAAGAGACAGACATGGTTCCCATATGGTTTTGAAGAATGTTTTTTCCGAGTGTTCGTCGACCAGTGATTTGTTCCCGTTCATTGCGATTTGTATAAAGGGGTCTGGGCTTGGTCGAGTTGTCATTGTCCTGTGCAAGCTTCGTGGGACTCACAATGAAGTCGGTGCCTAAATCTTATTGTATGTCTGTTGCATCAGTAAAAATAGCCGAAAGAAGCCGCAATAAAATGACCCGACTGCCTGCAGATTCGGGCTTGGTCCTGGATTAATGAACCGAATTAAAACCGACACAGAAGAGCAATAGAAAATTGAGAGGTTCGCATTCATCATCGTTGTGCCCGTTCAGCATACTGGGCGTCATCTATCAATTCACGTCCCTGTAGATCATGGAGCGCTTCCTCGGCTATCCTACCCCTTTACGAGCCTATGGATACTTTGCTGCCGTACAAGTCCTCAGCACGGCTACTCTAGGCTTCACAAGAGCTGATTCTGCTCGATCACGGATATTCCTCTCTATCATCATTCTTTTACTGAATTTTTTAGGAGACAGGACAATTCAGGCCGCGTCTGATGATCTTTCCGTAAGATTGTTCTTCTCGGGCAGTTGCTGGATACACGCACTTCACATCACATCATTGCTTGTTCAGTCAAGACTGGAGTACACAATAGACGGTGACAAAGTAATCAAGAACAAGTCTGGTGCACCAGAATCAATCTTTGTCTCTCGAGAGCCGTCTGGCGACGGTAAATTCTTGAGTCGTCTGAAATGGTCTCTTGCTATGCAATGGAACTTTCGGCGCATCAAGACCTCCAAGCCCAGCAAGAACATTCCACCATTTTCCTATACGAATCCACAATATGTGCCTTCAAGAATGAGATTTTGCATCTCTCGGATGTTTTCCATCATTTTATCGGTGGGATACCTGGCCTTGGTTGATCCACACCTACAACCAAAGTTCGAAGATCTGGCTCCAAGCAGGGTCATACTCTTCTCTCGCCTCAAGGAAATAACACTTTTGGAGGTTGTCAGGCGGGTCATGGCAACGATATCATGGCTTGGGTGTGTCTTTGCCTCCAACGAAATATCGTATGGCGCTTTGGCTATAATTTTTAACATCTTAGGACTGAGCGAGCCAGTCATGTGGCCATCCTCGTTTGGTCCTCTGAGGCAGTCGTATAGTCTCCGGAACTGGTGGGGGTAAGTGGGCGAGTCCTTTCGAGCTGAAGGGAATCAAGTTTAACTTTTATGCAGGGTTACGTGGCATCAAACATGGCGGTCTTTCTTATCTGATCATGCCGACCTGGTCCTGTTTCGGATCATGCGTCTTCGCAAGTCCACCTTCTCGTTTTACGCCAAGCTATTTCTCGCGTATTTTATCTCGGGGCTTCTTCACCTGCCTCCGGACATGGCCGCCGGAGTACCCTTATACGAGAGCGGCGCGATGGGTTTCCTTCTCGTTCAAGTTGCTGGATTGATATTCGAAGAAACCATGCAGAAATTAAACAAGAAGATGGGCCTGATTACGAACTCACTCATGGTAAAGACGATTGGATATATTTGGGTGGCCTTCTGGCTGACATGGACGTTGCCATGGCTTGCTTTTCCTCGTACAAGGTATAGGCCACTTAACTTCATGCTTGAGCCCCCTGATGGCCATCTATGATACTTCTATAGGGTAGATTGCGAGAGAAGTTGATGCTGAAACAAAATGTAATGAAGGATCTTGTACTTAGAGGCAATCGCAAGGACACAGCTAGTCACATCAGCAAGTATATTTTAGTTTCGTACAAGCGATTATCGGGCTATTTGATTCCCACTCGATCATTGATGATCCAATTTCCCCATGGATTTTACTATAATCTCAGTCTCTACGCCTGGGAGAATCACCGCGAGACTCCGCTCCCGCAATATGTGCCGAAATTTTACGCTCTATACAAGACTTAGAACGGACAACATAAACGGAGCGTTGATATGACCATTGAAGCACCTGTAAGCACAGTTCAACTCTCACAGACTTCAACGTTCCCTTCGAAATTTACAGATGGAGTTGACCACATTTACTATCTGCCGAACGGCGAACTCTCTCCCAATAAAGCTGTAAGGGAGTATCCAAAGTAGTATAACATTAACCAAGCTTTATGGCACACTGCACGATATACCGCGTTGTTCAGATACGCGGGGAAGCCTTTTAGCTACAAATCGTTGGAAGCTAACTCTTAGACTTGTGCCATTCTCTCCACAGTCATGTTCTTGTTCTGATGACCCCCGATTTGTAATGATACACCCGATTTATCAGTCAGATCGGTTTCATTAGATGCTACAGCGTCTGCCTTCCAATCTATTTGTACAAACGTCAGTAACGCCGTGATGGCTCGTTTTGCATTGCTAAATAGTGAACTTACCTTTCATCTTCCGTGCCGGTACTCGGGCATCCCACATTACCTCCGCTACCTCCAGGGATCTTTGATGCAGCTCAGGCATAAATAAATAAGCCCATATCGCAGCGATGGATGCTATAGAGCCAAAGATCAGGCCGATCTTTGATTGTAGATTTGCATACGGAGCATTCATGAGGTACGGCAAACTGAAGGCGACGATGAAGTCAAAGACAATACGCGTGGTTGTTGACAAAGTGTTGCTTTTGTCGCGCAGCCTCAAGTGTGGCACCTCGGCAGCGATCACTGCACCCCTTGAACAATTAGTTTTTCGAAATTTGAGGTGAAGCCTATGATGTTGGGGGGGCCTGGGGAGCGAAAATGAATAATGCATGACTTACAAGGCTCCAAAGGCACCAGAATAACACGGCCCCCAGAGAACAGTTGCCGCAATGATGCCCTTCTTTTTCGATGTGGTTATGTGACCTATTCCCAAGCCACCAATGGCAAACATCAAGGCGGATGCTATCGAAGAACCGGCAAGATAGACCGGCCTACGACCAAATGCGTCAATTGTAGCAAATGCCACAATTGGACCAATCATCATAGCAACTCTCAGAAGGACTGTCCAGGAGAACGGGTTGAATGTTCCCAAGCTCATGACAAAAAGTGTCCCATACTGTGTGACAAAGGCACCACCCGTGAATTGACTAAAGACAGAAATGGCAAGGGCGATGCCAGTTCTTCGCTAATTGTTGTAAGCCGTCAGCATATGGACAGATCTCAGAGCTGCAGTGATTTCTTCTTACCAGGTTGGTTCCCTTGAATAGGTCAAACCACGATCCAGTGGTGACACTATCGGCCTCAATTGAAGCTGCTAATCTTGCAGTTTCCTCATCTGCATCGAATCCTTTTACTGAGCCGTGGATATGCAACAGGCTTTTGGTCGCTTCCTTGTTGCGATTCTGCCGGACCAGCCAGCGAGGGCTCTCTGGGATGAAAAAGGACAATGTCAAGCAGAGACCAGGAAAGAGCCACATAACGCCAACCGGAATCTGCCATGAGCGATTATCGTGAAGCTTGGATGTTCCGAGAGTGATGAAAGAGCAGATCAGAGACCCGAGAGTGTGACTAATTACGTAAAGAATAACCGAGGCGCCGCGGATAGGTGCTGGAGACAACTCAGCCAAGAGCATAGGAATCAACCAGTTCTCGACGCCTGCGTACAACTGCACAATGATGCGTCCAGCAAGGGCTTGGCCAAATGTAGTGGCAGAGTATGTCACTGCAACACCTGCTACGACAATAAATTGCATACCGATAAAGCATGGCTTGCGGCCGAGATTCTCGCCAACGAAGTAGCCCAGAAGAGTACCGATAACCTTGGCCGGATGCCCTAGCGAGTTGAGAAATGACAGTTGTCTGGCGGTAAAGCCCCATTGTTGGGTTTCCTTGTCATATCTCCCAAACATCTTTGCATATGCTGTCAAATCGGAGGGGTATGATTAGTTCAACTGAACCACATCAAACCATTGGATTATGTGAATGGGATTGGGAACTTACGAGGCATGGCCTGAATGGTTGAGTAAACAGTGTCATCGAAACCGAAGCTGAATACAGAAAGATTCAGAACCAGGTAGATTAGAAGCAATTTTGGCGTGAAGTTTCCCCTCAGGGCCCCAAGGTCTTTGAGGCTTGGCATCGTGACACAGATCCTGCTCAATCAATGGTCTTTTGCTTTGCACGAAATACCGGCGACTGGTTCAGGCCAGGACTTTTATAAGAAAACAAAATGATTCGAGGTAATCATCATTAGGGAAGCTGCAGTGCACATTTCACCATTCCTTGCGATCTTCGTGTTATGACTGAGCGGGTCTTAGGGGACACTGTCGGGGTGATTCAGTCTTTTGCACCGAATTGATTCGCTTTCTCCCGACATGTGGGCCAAAACTCTGCGATGAAGTGAGAGATGATCATGAGTTCGGTCTTATACTTCTCGGCCTCATGTACGTTTCAGCCACGTTCCCTTTTCCAGCCGCACATACTTCTCCAGCCACACAGTAAAGAGTCGCAATCCTGGTCAACAACAGCGAACATATTTGCCACTGGGTATACACAGCATTTGAGAGTAAGTCTTATAATTCCACATCCACCGCTCGGTTAAAAGTAGCCTTAATATTCTCAACATTGCTAAGGCGCTCACAAAAGAAATTGAAACCCCATTTCCTACGCGTGTAGCTACAATGTTCCATGTTTACAATCAGACTTAATGACTCTCAGCCTTAAGCTGAGCTTCGCTCGTATAGACTCCTGGAATAGCCTTGTCTGCCTTACTTAGCAAAGTTCTGGTGCTTCTCGGAGGAGATCCTGATCACTACTGCTGTGGATAGGCTTCAAACATCCATTTCAGTCATCTTCAAGGGTACGTATCTACAGGCGACGTACTTCCGAGCATAAAATACACCTGGATGACTCTATACAACGTCAGAGAGTGCGTGGATATTTAACTTGATTGCATAAATATATTCACGATAATTGGCTTCCACATGCCAATTGATTTGATATAGATCAGTAAGATCAACAAACCCCACCTTATATACCTTGCATATTGCACATTTCACCTTCTCCAGCCACTAGACATCTTCGTACTTAAAAGCAGGTACTGTAACGAGATTCAGTCTTTCTCCACTGTTGATGACGTAGCACCATCAGGAAGGACACATCAGCACTCTGCTGTGTCACAGATCAAAGCAGGAGGAGAAGACACGTTGAATCCAGTACTACGGGCTGACTTGAGGGCTTTTAGTCATTACCAATACAAAACTAACCCTGTACTGTCATAGCCATGAGTAGATAGCTGGCCAATTACTCTCTTACAAACCATTCGAGCCCCAGCTACCTGAAAACAATATATAATACACCTCACAGTCCACAGTCGTTGTATAAGGCTTAAACGACGGCTAAGACGGTCTCAGTAATTGATACCCACGTCTCGAGATTTGACATAAGCCATCTTTTTGGAAGAGGTAGCAACTACCTTCAATTTGGAACATACCCTTACTGCAATTTGAGTTTCATTTACATGCCATTTATCTTCTAACTCTACGGCTAGATCTATTCGAGTACGTTCAAACAGCTTGGAAGATGGTCGGATAGTCTCATGACTAGCCGCCGTAGTCTGTGTGCTTTCGATTCTTGAGTCGACTATAGATGCGACTCGTGAATTGCAGGCGATAGTATGAGGTATCTATAGTTGCTTGAAAGGCTCACGGTCACCGTTACTGCAGAGGAGCCAGGTGGGTATATGTCGTAGGTGTGGACAGGAGGAATATTGTGCGCGCAAGTCCTCATCAGGTATCTGGTCCATTACAAAGGTCTCTTATCCTGTATCTGATCCCTGATACTGTTGATTCCCTATCGTATGTGGTGAGTGGCATTTCGTACGCTCTTAGAGCGATGGCCGGGGGAGTCCATACGCTTGTGCAGCCTGTTGCTGGCTGTCGGGAACAATGGTCTAATTGTACCCTAGTTGAATGACTCGTGCAGAAATATTTGCGTACTTGGTTGTCGTGGGCGGAAATAGGCATTCATCCGCGGGTCTCAGCTGCAAGTAACGTGTCACATCCAGATGCATCCAGGACGAGATTTGCCCAAGCTTATGTAGGCCTTTAGCCAATCATCTAACGTCTTTGGCAATCCTAAAGAGCTTTTTACTTTGTTCATTCAAGCACTATATGGCTATCTTACAACTCTTGTCATGGTTTAAACCTGTCGTTGGATGGGCGTGATTTGTATCATCAGTGGCCCTTTTGCCCACGCCAGCATTGCCCGTTGACGATGCATCCATCTGCGGCTTTCGGGCATTAGCTCGAGATCGAATTCGAATATTAGCCGTGCAAGAATCGTTCTAATCTCCATATTGGCAAGACTTCAAATTCAGTTAACAACCATTGTGCCTTCAAGGATCAAGGCTATAGCCCTTTGGTGACAGTCACTTACTTTTGCCCAATGCAATCTCGAGGGCCATAATTGAACGGCTTAAAACAGCCAGGTTGGTCTGCCTCATTAGTAGTTCCTTCTAACCACCTCTCTGGCTTGAAGTCGTCGGGGTCTGTGAAGTTATCCCGTGATCGGTACGTTGCATAGTGATGAATTGCAACAGCGGACTAAGCACATGTTCTATCAGTCATGTGGCACCAGCTTTTGAGTGTGGAAAGTACTCACTCGCTGGGGTACGAAGTGCCCCGCAATTGTACAGCCTCCGTCAGGCACTTCCCTGGGTAGACCGAGGGAAACGGCCGGGTACATCCGCATTGCCTCACTGATGACCGCGATCATATACTTGAGGCGATATACTGAAGAAAAGTTGATGTCCTCTGCCTTCTTGAACGTTGATCTTATCTCCTCCTTCAGTCGCTTATGCACCTGAGGATGCGTAAGAACGAGGAATATCGTTCCGGAAAGTGTCGTTGATGTCGTCTCCGTACCAGCTGTAAGAAGACCACTCGTCATGCTCACCAATCTATCCATATTTCCTCCCTGATATTGTCAACTCAGTCAGTCCAGTCGGTTGTGTGCAAGCGTCAGGGTAGACACGTCTAAGACATCTGAAGACTCACCCATTCGTCCATTCTCTTGCCCAATCTCTCCACGAAGTCAAGTCTTTCACTGCCCATCGCCAGTCGTCTCTCCAACTTCACTCTTGTCCTCTGCATATGTAGTTCCCTTGCTCTTAACAGCTTCTCTCGAAATAAGGGAATGATGAAACCAAGCCCTAGATACTTGATCGCCAGAAAGTACATGACATTAAAGATTGTCTGCACATTCAGTGCAACCCATGAGTCGTATTTTCCTTTTTCGAGACAGCCGAAAGGCTCACCAAAGGCTAAGTCGCCAATGACATCAAAGAAAAGGAAGTTGAGCCACTGGTTGAGCTCTATACTTTGGGGGTTGCCTGCTGAGTCTGCGCTGACCTCTGTCAGACGATGTATGAACTTATTGAAGTATGGTAGAATTATCGACTCCTGGGCACTCAGCGCTGCATCCGAGAAACCATATGATAACTGTTTTCTGAGCGGGCGATGCTCTTCATGGCTTGCATTTATGAGTGTGGTGACGTCAGTGACACCCCTGTAGAAAAGTCGGTATTTTTCCATATCTGACTTAATCCCCGAGGCTCTCTTGCGAGAGCCCATGATGTCTTTCCAGGCTTGAGGGTCAGTGAAGGAGAGTTCATCTGGCCTGACACGAACTACCTTTCCATACTTTTGGTGAAGCTCATGGATACTGTAGGGCGTAATGCCTCGGATCAAGTCCAAAATGAATGGGACATTGCTTGCCCTATATAGGAACGGTCCAGGGAAATTGCTGAGTGGGTGAAAGTATAGGTTGTATATTACCAGCATAGCCCGGTACCCTAAAAGCTAGCAGCGTTTTAGTTAGAATCAACCAATCACTAAAATCAGAGGTTCTTCTTATTACCATAGTGAATCCTCCAACCACGAGCCTTCCCAAACTCAGCGAAGTTGCTACAGCATTCTGCAATGATTGTTGTTCAATATAGCCTACGGTGCTTCCAGCGGGCTGAACCATTGTAGCAATTATAATGGAGTATTATTTGCAGAAATGGGTATATAGCGATATCTTTAGATGATGTCAAAGATTTAAAAAGGGAGACATACAAGGATATGCAGGTTGTAAACAAGGGACCACGATTGAATATATCGGACTCTTTAGCGATTCGAGAAATCTAACAAAACTCTCCGACAGTTATTAGTAATTCGCATCTTTATCTGTAAACCCCCGGGCGGTGTAGCCAAGGTACCTTCTATTGCAGGCTCGGGCTTTGCCTGCGCCTTAATGAGGAGAAATAGCCAAAAGGTGGCACATACCCTATATCCAAATAAAGGAGTGAGATGCTGAAGCTCTTTAGTCCTCTTAAGATTCAGACTTTTTACTATAGGCTAATTTAGGTGGAAACCAAATGTTCTCCTTTTCTAACAGTATGAACTAGTAGGGATTTCTTCAACAATCCACTAGGTGCTTTCAAATTATGTAGAGAGAAGTAAGATAATCATATCGCTAGTTTCTTAACTAGTGGATTATTAAGGATCTCCTTCACTGGAAAGACTGGGTTAGCTTCGAACTACGAGCAGGTGAACTACTAAGCAGCAAGGCTTAAGAGCAAAACATAAGCTTAAACCCTGTTTCGAGTATAAACGGGATGATAACGAAAGTCAAGGCTTACTATGGGGAGATTTCAAGCTGAGCATAAAATCGAATCGGTCTAGTTGTTCCGAACTACACTCTTGATGCCTGTATCTAGGCAGAAAAATGACAATTCCGTCAAGGGTAACTGGCATCACCCGGACATAGCTTGGATAATGCCCAAGGGCAGGTCCAAAGTCAATCTGTGTGTTATATGAGCTCCAGTTGGCTACGCAGAAGTTAGTGCCCTTGAAATGGAAGCTCAAGTCGCGCATCTGAGAATAGTCAAACTCAGGAGGAATAGGCTGTTTTGACGCCCAACGGTGCAAGGGATAGTCTGCGTTTCGTTGATTCAAGCTCTCGGTCAGATTATCAAGGATGCTGGGTAGGATAGCTGGGCATTCAGCACTCTTGCCTTCCAACTCCATGGCAATGATCTTTTTCTCCATCGATCTGATCGTGTCGAAACTGAGCCTAGGGCGAGGTTTTAGGAAAGAATTGAAATTCCCGACCCGTGAGTTCTTTTTCATATGGCCTGCTTTCTCGAGGAACTGTCGGAGGTCGTAGGCCATATACAGGTCGGAGTATCGGCCCTGCAAAGAATCATCCGATGTATGAGTCCGTGCTGTCAAGATTAGAACCCAGAGCAGCGCAATAACCATCGTGCTGAGAGTAAATGGCTGACTTGTTTGCTGCAGTAGCTCATCTCGCATGGATGAGAGCTTCCGAACAGACCAGCGAAATAGTACACTCTCCACTGTTGAATTGGATCCATGGATATTATCGCTAAGTAATGAGGGGCTATGAGATACAGCGGTCAAATTTGGAGCCTTCATCAAGTTGCTGGTAGCTGAAAGAGTCTTTCTTGTCATGTCACTCAGTTTTTTCTGCCAGTTGATCGGTTCCAAAGGATCGACAGGATAGTTCTCTGTAGAGATACCCTTGATGTGGCAAGCGATTAAATTAATGATGACATCTCGCCCCGCCCCATCTGCGTAACCGTGATGTACTGCAGTGAGGAATATAAGACCTCCTTGAATCTTTGTGTAGGCTGTGTATAATGCGGGCTTCCTCGTCTCTTGCATGAGCGATTTCAAGTGAGGGCCGTAGAAATCATGACCCTTGATCTCATGAAGTAACATGCCGTGTGCGTCGAGCTCATCATGACTAGGCAAGTCAGGGCCAGGGATTTCATCGAATGGGACAGTCAAAGGACCGTCGTCGGACCAAGATATCTTAGTTTTGTTGCCGTCGGATGAATCTTCCCATACATGGCCGGATAGAAACGGTACTTGGCTGACCGTTTTATTAAGACCATTACGCAAACTTTTGACTGCGGCGTCTGTGTCATCAACCTTGAAGGTCAACCACATAAGAGTGTACGCCAAGGGCTGTTCCTGGTCCGACAGAGACAAAACTGCGGTGTAATCGGGCATCCTGTGAGTCGACGTTTGCGGCTACAGGAGTAAGATTTCTGTAGATGGTATTGTATATGATATATGGTAACAAGACGTGTGATGGAGGTAGTTCGATGTCGATTCCACGCCTATCAATAGTACTGAATGAGTTATCGCACACAAAAAAGGCTGCCTATTAATAATGTTGTTTCTGGCTTTCGCAGAGTTCGGAGAGAACAGGAATCGATTTCTAGCTAATCTCTCTCGGAGAATTTCGGACACAGTCTATCTTCGGACTAGTATCGTTCAATAAAGTTTTCGGGATCACCCACTCACTGGACGGAGTGCTTTTCACACGTAGCGTTTATAAAGCATGAAGTGTCTTGACGAAAGATAAACGTTCTAAAGTTTCTATCTTTGCAAACTTTGCGCTGAACCATTTCCTCATCTTTCAGAACAAAATAATATGGAGTATATTAGCCATTTCCCTGTCGAGTCCTCCACGTCCTCAGGCGAATCCTCAGAGTGCTCGACTTTTTCAGATCTGACTCAGGAAAGACTGTCATCTGATTCCTCTCAATCGAATAGATCGCAAACCGAAGAGATGTATAAGGATTCAAAATACAACTCGCTTGCAAGCCAGATTGTTCAGGCACCGTACGATTATGTCTGTTCGTTACCGTCCAAGGGCGTGCGCGATCGGCTGATCGATACATTGAACAATTGGTTGCTGGTGCCAGAGGATTCTGCTATCTCAGTGAAACAGATCATTGGCCTGTTACATAACTCTTCTCTGATGTAATTTACCCTTCTATCCTGATCTGACTACATTTTAACACCGCGTTTAGATTAGATGACTTTCAAGATCGTTCGCCCTTGCGACGCGGTAGACCATCCACCCACACAGTTTTTGGGCCTGCTCAAGCTATAAATACATCAAGCTACGCCATTGTGGAAGCTATTTCCAAGATCCAGAACATGTCAGATATGAATTGTGCGAAGTCGGCGACCAAAAAGATTATAACAATCTTTGAGGGTCAGGCAATGGAGTTGCATTGGACCCACAATGCTGAATGTCCGTCCGTGGAGCAGTATATGCAGATGATTGGTGATAGTGAGAAACGACCCAACTTACCCTTATGCTTCCGAATACGCAAGCTGACGCAAGTTAACAAATAGAAACTGGTGCACTTTTTGGATTGGCGTTTCAGCTCCTGGTGGCACAGGCACCATCCCATATAAGCGAACGCATGATTGTCTGGGCCGACCGGCTTATGGATCTTCTGGGCCGCTACTTTCAAATACGTGACGATTACCAAAATCTCATGTCACCTGATGTAAGTCAAACAATGTCAACTCATCTCACCATGCATGACATGACACTTTGCTAACAATGCCCGAATACTTAGTATGCCGATCAAAAAGGCTTTTGTGAGGATCTTGATGAGGGCAAATACTCGCTTCCCCTGATCCATTGTTTGCATTCGAACCGGGATAACCTGTTGGTGCAGTATATTCTCTCCACCCGAAGAGAGCATGGAGAGTTGACACAACCTCAAAAGATCCTTATTCTGGAACAATTGAAGGAGTGTGGCAGCTTGGAATGGACGCGTTCAATCCTAAACGATCTTTATATCCAGCTAATCGGAGCTTTCGAAACACTAGAGGCAGAATTCGGTGTGGCTAACCCCCAGTTAAGGGGGCTCATTGAGCTACTACAAGTTTAATAGTTGTAGGTAGTTGAAATGCATTCAATGGGAGCGAAATAGGTTGTAATCCAGTTTGTCGTAGTAATTCGTGTAATGCGGAGAAGCTAAAAAAAAGGCATTGAATGAGTTTAGTGAGAATCTGTAGGCTGATGGAAAAGAGACATACCATTGGGTTTCTAGGGAATTAGCATCTATACTACACAAGCAATTACGAAATATCCTTATAATATCAAATGCTAGTATATAGATTTTATGCGTAGCTTATGGTCTGTTGCTAAAAGCCTACATCAGATAACAACAGCTTAGGCGAGTTAGGGTTTAGGTAGTATTGGTCTAACGGCAGAGATTAACTGTCGCAATCTCCCTAGCCCTCAGTGAACAGAAAGAAGAAACCTGATACATAGACGAGTCACCAGGAAGATGCCGTGATCGAGTGTAAAAAGGTAGCAGGTTGTTGGTTTCGGCACAATAACAAAGTTCGGTGATTTTGTTTCCGACAAGATGACAGATTCGGGTCAATCAAGGTGCACGGCCATGCATTAACCAAGGTTCACGCCTTCAGGAACAACATAATGGATGCAATTCTCGCAAGGCGGTACGTTTCGCACAGTTTCTGTTTTGTCTTACCGGACTCGGCCGGCAGTATCAAGTGACTTCTTGCAACTTATCCTTATTTTGCTAAGTTTCGCCATTGCAATAGATCTAATCTTTCAATCGCTTTGAATGATAAGGTTCTGTCTGATCCCTGCATACAGAGATAGTACTTAAGACTCTTTGTGTCGTTTCTGTGTTGCAACTGGATGCTGCCATCAAGGTCCTTTTAAGGTTTTACATCACGATGGCGCTTGCCAACATGGTCGAGCTGATCATGTTTAAGCACGTGATATTGTCTCTCTTTGGCGCGGTCAGTCGCTTCTACTCCCGTATCTGTTGCTGATAGTCATCCAAGCTAACTGAATAAAGGGTCTATTGCACCTGGTCGCAAAATGTGTATACCGTTTGTACTTTCACCCGCTCGCCAAGTACCCAGGGCCGAAAATGGCTGCTCTGACAGACGTATGTATGTTTGTCTATTATTCATGATACGTCAAAGCTTACTATTCTTCCAAAGTTATACTTTTATTGGTCCCTATCTACTGGCAATCATGTCTTCAATATGCAGGCGAACCACCGCAAGTACGGTAAGGAACCAATGCAGATATAAATTGCGTCTTCGTTTACTTGGCTCTATTGGCTCACATCTCAATCAGGTGATATTTTCCGCTTGAAGCCTAACGCACTCTCGTTCAACTCGGTGCAAGCACACATCGACGTTCACAGCCACCCTAAATCAGGATCTAACAAGTTTCTAAAGACTGAGTTCTATGACAACGGCGATGTCCCGCGCCTGAGTAGCGAGAGAGATCCGGTCAAACACGGAGAAATGCGGAGAAGCATGGCACATGGCTTTAGCATGCAAGCCCTTCGTGGCCAGGAAGACGTCGTCCACCACTTTCTTGATATGCTGATAAAGCAGATTGCGAGACTTGGTGAGAATGGAGCCAAAGCTCTTGATGCTTCCATGTTGCATAATTGGGTTACTTTTGATATTTTAGGTAAGCTCAGTGAATATCTACCTGATACTTTCGATTCTGATATATGCTTCAGGGGACTTGGCATTCGGAGAGACGTTTGGTTCCGTAAAAAGCGGCAAGACGCATTGGTGGGTGTCTTTGCTCCTTGACTCGGTCTATCTCGGCTTTCTCACGAGTCTGCGAAGAGATCAGCCGTGGGTGACCATTCTGCTCCCATTTTTCCTACCCAAAGGTATTGTCGAGAACAAAAAGAAGCACTTCGAGATGACTCGCGCCAAGGCCCGCCGACGTCTGGAGCTGGGAGATATGGGTCGAGATGACTTCTTCTCACACATCATACGCAGAGGCACCATGTCGGAGGCAACGATATTGGCCAATGCTCATTCCCTAATTGTGGCCGGTTCCGAGACTACAGCTACCGCTCTGACAGCCACGACCTATTTCCTGCTCTCTAAGCCCGAGACTTACAAGCGCCTTGAAGCTGAGATTCTTGGCTCATTCAAATCGGCTGAAGACATCAATTCGACGGCGACATCGAAATTGACCTATCTCAACGCGGTGTTGAACGAGGGATTACGTGTTTTCCCACCTACAGCACCAGGTCTCCCTCGGTACTCCCCAGGAGCCTATGTCAATGGAAAGTACATACCGAAAGGTGTCGAGGTGCAGGTTGATGCCTATGCGCTTCAGCATGATCCGCGTTACTGGAAGAACCCGGAATCTTTTATTCCCGAGCGCTTTGTTGGTGAGGGTCTCGGCGATAATATGAGAGCTTTTGTGCCCTTTTCCGTCGGCCCGAGGGCTTGCATTGGTAGCAATCTGGCCTTGATTGAGTTGAGAGTGGTGCTGGCAAAGCTCATGTGGCACTTCCGCTGGGAACTGATCTCCAAGGATCTTGGAGATTGGAATCACAAGTGCCAGAATTACATGTTATGGACGAAGCCGCCCCTCATGGTTAAGTTCCACCCTCGCCAGCCTGTGGAAGGTTGAGACTTATAGATCTTCCAGTCTGCAAGAATTCTACTGTGGGAGGAAGTCGTATCTGATGAAGTATCAGGCCTATCAAATATGAAGCCGAGGAGGATGGATTCTATAGTTCAGCAACACAATACTGTGGTAGGTTTCGCAAAGTAGGAAGAAAACACTCGGCATTTGATTGATGCTTATGTAAAGCCCTTGTATCTATCTCTAGTTGCATTCCCGTTGTCACTGTCCGAGCCCTTAACGTTTCGGGAGATTGTGACAATTTCGAGCATCACGATGTTAGGTGTGCGGTTCGCAGCAGCGCATGACCAATCTTAACTTCATACGACAGTTCTCAAAACACGCGAATGAATTCAAACAATCTGTAAATTTATCTTGGCTTCAGTATATATGTAATACGGGCCAACTGAGTAGTATCCAGAATGATTCATTGTAAAAACAGACCCTAACCTCTTTGACAAAGCAGTACTGTCAGATTGAGTCCAGGTCGATCTCGACGTGTTTCGCATTGCGTACCATCAAGGTGGTAGTTGGATTAACGAAACAGCTGAACCCGCTCAACATTGTCTTCGACTGCGGCAATGAAGATAGTTTCCAATCATACTTCATCACCAGATGGCACACGGCAACCTTGAGTTCATGCGCGGCGAAGAAGCGACCAGGGCAAGCATGCTCGCCATGGCCAAAGGCTAGGTAATCAGGCCCAGTGGCTACCAGCTGGGCATGCTCACCTTTGACTGGATCGGAGCGCAAGTTGAAGAACCGGTAGGGGTCCCACTTGTCGGGGTCATTGTAGATGTCGGGATCCCTCATTCGTGAGGTTTCTACTATAGTGCGCATGCCTGGCTTTAGCTTGAGTCCAGTGGAAAGCACCACGTTCCCTTCGACGCGGCGACGCATCGTAGCTATTGTTAATTTTGATATCAGCACAAGGGTCTCATGATGGCTTTCTTGTGATTTTCGACTTACCGAGAAGAAGGGGCGTCACCCTTTGCGTCTCCTTTATGACACTATCGAGAAGCTTCATGTTGTAAAGAGAACCCTTCTTCCAACCCTGGCCCCGAAGAGAGTCGGAAATCTCGCGACGAAGCGGTTCGATAATTTCTGGATGAGTCGCTATGTCTAGCATTACCTTGGCCAGTAAATCAGATGTACTGTGAATCGCTGCAAAGGACAGTGTGAGCTGGTATACCGCGGGATCATACTTTGTTCCTCTGGTCAAAGCTTCATGCTCTGCCCAGCTGATAGCGTCGTCCCACTCCGGTACCGGCTTTCCGGCTTGGAGTGCGGCTTTTGTCGCAGCTTCTCGTTCGTCAATGACGGCCATAACAACTCTCCTACATTCGTCAATGAGGCTGCGGGCTTTGTTGCACTCGGGAACAAATCGGTAGATAAACTTCCTCAAGAACTTGGGATACATCCGGAGCTTGGTAGCAGCGACGATCACCGTCATGGCGTAATCCTGGGTGACTCTAAGCCAATGCTCGTCTCGACATAGTTCTTCACCAACAAACACTCGCGAAGTGACTCTGGTGACGATATCAAAGGCTGCCGGTCTCAGCTTGATTTCTTTCCATTCTAACCACTGTGAGCTTTGCCTAATCAAGTACGAGATTCTCTTGACCTACCAGGAGAGTACCCCAAGTTGGTTGCTACGGCTCTTGCGGCCTCTTCCGACATTGGTTCAGAAGTCTTGACTGGATAGAGGGTGATTTCTTAGCTTCGCTATACCAAACTAGGAACGGAATGGTCATCTTACCCAACGACTTGGTCAACTGCTTCTTGATGACTGCCTGGAGGATCGCATCGCCGTGGCTACCAATCTTTGCTATGTCAAATCCAGGAAGGTCTCCGTTCAGGTCATTGTATGTAGCCGTGGCTAGACTCAATTTTGGGTTGTTGCGAATCTCATCGGCTAATTCAGGCGGCAGGACGAGGACTTCTCCCAGATCGCTAGTCACCCGGTAGGGCTGTGCAGGGTAAAGTGTCCGGGCTTTGTCCAAGATGTCTTTGCTTGAGGTAAGGAAAGCTCTCTTTAGTATACTTCGTGAGTCGGAGTCTGTCTTGTACAGTTGGGTCATATATAAGAACTAACCTTAGTTCTACCAAGCGAAAATAACGAGCTGGCCTGATTAACAAGCGGTGGCTGTTTCGAGGCCGAGTCTGAGAGAAAGATGTATGTGAAAATGGCGACAAGTAAGACTGTCAGAGTATAGCCCAAGGGGTGAGCATTGAACTCGATTACCAAGTGCTCCAAGCTTAAAAGAGGGAGGGCCAATGTTGAAGACATGACGGCTTCTTGTGTCGAAACAGTCTCATCAACACATTCAAGTGTCAATTAATATAGCGAGTAAGCCAGCTTCTAATACAAGTCTTTTCAGTTAGCAAGAAAATGACTTGCTTATAGGTTTTCAAGTGGCAGTGGTAAATGCCGATTGTATACGTTGGTTCGGATAGTTAAAGCGTTGTCCGGCAACCAACCCCCGCCTATTTATATACTTTCGGCACATTCTAGCTTAACAACACTGTGTCCCTGTGCACGTCTTGCACGTAGAAGGCCTTTGCACGCGCTCAGAATCCAAAATAAGTACAATTTTCTTGACATAAGAGATCAATAAATTGAACCAGTCTCTCATATGGATAGGACTGAAAAGCAAGCCATGTGAGTAGCCATGCCGCAGTGCTCTCTCTCTTTCGGAAAGCTCCAAAGGTCGAATACTAGAATCTTGACGAAAAAAATGGCAACAAGAGGCGTGTCCGAAGTAAGAACTTTGCGCTAACATGTTGCTGTGGGATTGCGCCTGCATCTCTCACATGTCTTCGTCTGGGGTCCCTCCCTTCCTCGCTCCCTCAATAATGATCCCAACATACCCAAAGATGTCAGCCAACCCCCATATTCTTCATGGAAACATTGCAGCCATCAACCCTGAATCCAAACTGTGTAACCCAAAAACAAGATGTGAACAACCCATGAAGCCTAGAGACGAAATCGAACACAAGACTCACACACAAACCAGACATGAGATCGAGCTTCACGCTAAACATTGCCTCAATCGCCCAATTGAACCACTAAAAATAAAGGATTGTTGCACAGCTCACCCATGATACCGAAACCACGGGATTTAGATACGACGTCTGGAGATGTGGCCCCAGCCATGACAGTCTAATACACAATGCAATCGAATTATGAGTCAGAATCATACGGTCGTACCGTAACATGCCACTGAAACCTTGGAATCAAAAGCGACATGTGGAGAAATTGGAATACGGAACTTTAACACGGGATGCACACATGAAAATGCGCAGCCACAACACATGGAGCGAAACTCAACATTGCTTGTAGCCCTGAAGTGCCATCGCAAAATTCTAACACACGGAATACACACAAGAAAAGCGATCATGATCTTCCGCATGGAGCCTGAGCGTGGGTTCCAGCAACAACATGTGAAGCCCGAATTCGAAGATACACGCACCCTAAACACGAAATCCTAACCCAAAACAAATGACGAGCTCAAACGTGGAGTCCAGAAACAACATGCGTAGAGATGTTCGAATACTGGGTTCTTGGCGTAAAACCTACGCATGGAATTTGAAGTTGAACTCCAAATACAACGCAAAGATGGTGTCTGAGCTTGAACACTCACAGGAAGTCTGAAAGTCATCCGTCGGCATTTGATGTGTGGTGTGACCCTCAACGGAAAATGAACTAGGAACCCGGATACGAAGTCTGAAAATAAGTACAGAGCCAAAGCCTCGATCAGATGTCCTGGGCGGTGGGTCCTTGAATAGAAAGTCAACACGAAATTTCTACATCAAATCTGGACATCAACACTGAGCGCAGAGTGCAAAGTTAGAATCACAAGGTTGCATACAATGGCATGATGTGCGGTGCGACCCCAAACCAGAAGTTAGCAAGATGTCAGAACATGAAATCTGACATCACCTCCCGAACGAGATTCGAAAGAAAGATATGAACAAGCAATGTGCCGTGGATGCCCAAAGATAAAATCGATGAGAAGTACGGCCACGGAAATCGAAGTCCCGCCACTTCAAAGCCATGTGCAGCCAGATCTCACAGAAAGTCAAGAAGATGTGGAAACATGCTATCAGACACGAACTCCCGAAACAACATGTGAAATCCACCAACAAAAGTTTTATGTGCAGTGAGGACCTCGACAGAAAGGTAACACAAAAATCGAAAATAGATTCGATATGACGTCTGGCATTGGAATCTGCCCATGATGTTTGAAAGCTAGCAATCAAGACTACATGTGCGGCGGAATATCAAAGCGAACGGCAACATGAAATCTGGAACGAATTTAATGCAAACTCTAAACATAGAGTCTGGCCGTAACGTCTAACAATATTGATAGAGAGCAAACGTGTGGCGGGATCTCAAACCGAATACTGAAGAGGAAGCCACGGAGTGTGATGGCATACATTATAACGAAAACAAGTGCGGAACCTGGCCATGGCATGCAGAGCTGAGATTGAAGACGATTTCAATCATGAAAATCAAAGTTAAAAGACTCAAATGTCCTGGGCGGAGCAAAATCTAAGGTCTGCCGTCCAGAAAACGAGACTGATATGAAGACTCGAAAACGACAATCCTGATATAAGATCCGGAAACTAAATGTGATGACTTGGAGCCTCAATATGAACGAATAACGACATCCTGACAAGCCTTTGGAATGGATATACGACGAATGAATGTGGAGAAGCACCTGATCGTAAGATGTAAACATGGAGTCCAAAACCTTAATACAGGCGATGCCTGTGCAGTGCATGACCGAAGAGAAGGTGTAGGGGCATGATGGTCACCCACCCATGGCACCGAAAAGAAACGAGGAATTCGGCGATGGAATGTCGAGCTGAAGTGGAAGATGAGTCGAATCATGAATTCTGAGCATGGAACCTAAAAGCACAGCGGAGTGAAAGCATGCGTGGGAGCGAGACGAAAGGCAAAGCCATAGCTAATGATGTCTCGTCGCGCCGTGCATTCTTCCCTCTTCTACTACTCTCTTGCAGTACACATCTACCGGTCTCAGTAGACGGCTAACCGAATACAAGAAAACGAGAGGTCAAAACAGGGATTCGAAATGTTTGTCTAGGCAACCCATGTGCGGTGCGACACCAAAGAGATGCATTGAGGATTTGCATGTCTCGCTCTGATCTCTACTTTTGATCACTACTCTCTTGACTGCCCTCACACCGTACGATCTATTCCTCCAAGACGCCTGCGCACTATAATGAAATGGGAAATGAAATCAAAACAACCTTGAACATGAAGCGCGAAAACTAAATGAAAGTCGAAGACACGCATGGGCGGAGAGGATCTCAGAGACCTTATCGCTACCATAATGTCTCGTTCTGCTGTGCGCTGTGCGCTCTTCTACTACTCTCCCACTACTCTTACCACACACGTCTATTGCCTTTTAAATGACAGCTGTTGCAAGAGAACGAGAATCTAGATCATCTCCTCGATACAATGGAAGAAGAAACACAGGCAGTCTATGTGCGGCTGAGACCCAAAAGCCAACTTTGGAGACTGGAATGTCTCCCCTCCCCCTGCCCCCCCGACGGCCCCCTTACTGCTCTCAATCTACCTACACCTACTACTGTCAAGACACCACGCCGTCGATACATGAAAGTGGGGAGATGAGAAACCAAATACGACTACGCGTATGGACTTCAATGAAAGCCGAGCATGAGGCTCATGTCCGGCGGAAATCCGAAACTGTAAACTAAAAAGGTGATGTCTTGCTGTGCGCTCTCTCCCTTTCTACTACTCTCTCACTGCACACATTCGTCGCCCCAAATAACACCTTGCTGCGAGAAATCAGGAATCTAAATCAACCCTTCAACGAAATTTAAAGAAACGCAGAGGCAGTATATGAGCGGTGGGAGTCTAAAAATCAAGCAGAGATGATGTAATGTCTTGTTGTGCGCTCTCCCGCCTTACTGTACACATCACATACATCACTCGAAAAACCCCGCCGTAGAGGGTTGGGAGCGAGATGCCGCGAAACCAGAAATCGGCCTGAACACAGAATTCAAAAGCTGGACAGGAGCTCCCGATGCGTGGCGGAGGTCCAAAGAAATTAACAGAATTGTGATGTCTTGCTGTGCGCTCTTCTGTCGCCTGCCTTCCGCCTTCTCCCTCCCGCCTTCTCCATCCAACTGCCCTCTTACTATATGTATCCATCTGCCCCCCCTGAAAAGTCGCGCTGTGGAAACGTGAGAGAAAGAAATTAAGAAACCAAACCAGCCTCTGCACAAGAAATTCAAAGACTACTACATGGAGTCTACATGCGGTGGGGATCTCAGTGGTCAACAATGACGATATGATGTCTTGTCAAGCGCTCCTTTCCCTCTCCTGCCTCTCCTGCCACCCTCTTACTGCTCTCTTGTTAATATGCACTGCTCAAAAATAACTACTTACAGCGAAAACTCGAAGGAACAAGGAGATGAGCAAACAAGAAAATATATCCGCCACTGCAAGGTCTAAAAACTAGAACTGCTTTGGGAATGTGGGGCGGAGATCTGAGAGAACAGATCGAAGCCGTAATGTCTCGCCGTGCTGTGCACTCTCCCCGCTTGCCTCTCCTACTACTCCCTTACTGCCCTCTTACCATACACATTCACTGCCCGGAAATAACAGCTTACTGCTAAGACTCGAAAGAATGAGGAAATGAGCACAGCAGGAACTATGCCCGCCTCTGCAAGATCCGAAAACTAGAACTGCATTGGAAATGTGCGGCGGAGATCTGAAAGAGAGGATTGAAGCCGGCATGTCTCGCTGCGCTGTGCGCTCTCCCCACTAGCCTCCCGTCTACTGCTACTCTTCACAGTCTGTATCCATCCGCCGGAAGCATCCTGAAAACCTGCGCCGTGAAAGTGAGAAGATGAGGATTACGGTAGCGTCGAACATATTGGGGTTCAAACCGCAAACGAACAGTGCCCATGGGCGGCGGAGATCTTAAAAGTGAACACTGACACCTTGATGTGCCGCCGTGCGCTCTCGCCTCCCACGAGAAAACGCGAAACCGAGGAGCAAAACTCGGCGCTGAGCAGGAAGCTCAAAATGCTGATGTGGCCATTCAATGTGCGGTGTGGTGGAGCTCCGAAAGAGCATATTGAAGCGGTCATGTCTTGTTGTGCCGTGTGCTCTGCTCTCTGCGCCTCTACTGCTCTACGACTGATCTACTACTACTCTCCGACTACTCTCTTTGCTCTTATTCTACTCGCACTACTCTCTTTGCACTCTCTGCACTCTCTGCTCTCTCCATCCTCTCCCTCTGTCTCAAAACACCCATTCACTCCCTCGAACCCGCTGCTCGAAACCGCTCACCCGCTCACCCGCTCAACCGCGCCCCAAATTCGGACTCCGAGCACACGACCTTAAGGCACGTATAGACAGCGTATGTCCGGCGGAAATTCGAGGTCAAACCTCGAAGATGTCACGTCTCGCCGTGTCCTCTCTGCCCACCACTCTCTGCTCACCTCCGTCTCCCCATGTACACGCATTGCCGTCCAAGGACCGCTCTGCATGGAGACGAGGAACCGCGAGATCAGGTACGCGAGTATCCGGAAACAGCCTCCGAGCACGACATGCACAACCTGTCCACGGAGAATATGCGCGCGATGCGGTACGTGACGCACGAAAAACCCGATTAATATCCATGTATGTGGTGTGCCACGGGTGGTGGGTGATCGGTCGCTGGAGAGGGAAGTGCCCAGTGAGTGTGATGTCTCGCTGTACTCTGCTCTCCCCCTTGTACGGCTTTCTGACTGCTCGCCTACTGTCTTCTCTGCTCTGACTGCTCTAGATCTTCTTCTCTTCTTTTATCATGCATAACCATCCGCTGCTTGAGATTACGAAACTGCGGAACCGCGAGACCAAGAAACTACGAAACCCCAAGCCACAAGCCTACAAACCCCAACCCACGAGTCAACGAATCGCAACCCGGCTCCTGCACACGAGACCTCTAGAAAGCGCACAGAAAAGAACGTATGTGCGGCGCGGTGCGCAACCCCCAAGACGCCACGTTCACCACGCTCACCACGCCATCAACCCCGGAACCCAAAATTCGAAGACTAGATCCCAACCCCAAAGCCAAAATACCAGGATCGACGCTTCCATGCGCGGCGCGAAGCTGAAGAATAATGCGATGGACGGCTCGCCGTGCGCCGTGTCCTGCTTCCCCCACTGTCTCTGCGCTCTCTGCACTTATACTGTACCCGAAGGCCTGGGAATCCAAAGACGTGGAGATGTGTACATTTAAACACCTAGAAATAGGAAGACCTGGAAATCCAAAGACCTGGAGAGCGGGAAATACAAAGACATGAAAGTCCGAAGACCTGGAGACATGAAGACATGAAACTATTGAACACATGAGAACCTGGACCCGACACAACCAGAAACCGAGTGGACAAGGTGTGATGTGCGTTGCATTGAACTGCATTCATTGCATTGCCTTGCGCTGTGCTGCGCTGTGCTGTACATGGATTGCCTGGTTCCGCGCGGGATATGCTCAATATACAAATACAGGTGCGAGGTTATGTTGTGCGCGTGCGGGTTTTGCACGGCAGAGTGACGGGATATGATATTGGCGGATTGGATTAGATTGGAGACATCAGGGACTGAATCATCAGAGGACTGAAGCATCGCAGTACGCAAGACGCGACGCATTGCAGGACCGGAGAAACGAAGGAGCGAGAGGACAAGGACCCAGACATCTAGATACATGGGGGGCTGGATAACGCGAGAACCGAAGAACTGATGGTATTGTACACGAGCCCGCGCCCGCGCCCTTTCGCCCGGGCGCGCGGCGGTGTGATATACTACAACCCCCTGCCATACTATACAAGTTAACACGCTCTGCTCGACCCACAAAGCCTCCCACGCACATCAACAAAATCCCGGGCTTAAGCTTAAGCCCTCGCGCTCTTAAACGGATTAACCCTCCCCAACATCCCCAACACGCCCGTCTTCTCCTCCTCTCTCCCCATCCCCTCGGCCACATGCTGCACCTCCTCAAGCCCCTCTCCCTCCTCCACACTCCCCGGCCTCAACACCCCCACAATCCGCCCAACCTCGGCCTGCTTCTCGACCTCAAACTCCTCCGCACTAAGATACGCCGTCGCGAACCTATTCTTATTCACGCCCAGCTCCTCGTGCGCAATGGCGTCGGGCCACGACCCCGCCGCGAACAGGGCGTCCTGCATATCGGCCCAGCGCACGCTTACGCCGTCGAGGGAGTACGGGGTGGGCAGGGGCGTTTTGAGGGCGGGCGGTAGGACGGAGCGGGCGATGGGGTGGGAGCGGGTGGATAGCTGGTCGCGGGCGGCGAAGGCGGCTTCGAGGGACTCGAGCGCGGCGGTTGCGGTTGCGAGGTCGGCGGTGGTCGCTTCGAGGGCGGTGCGCGAGCGCGTGGGGTCTGGGGTTGCGAGGCGGGCGCGCAGGGCGGCTGTTTCGTCGCGGAGCGCGGTGAGGCGGTCCTCGGCGCCGGGCTCGTTGGCGGGGGCCGCGAGAGCGGTGAGGTCCTGCTCGGCCTTTTTCAGCTGCGCGGTTTTGCGCAGGGCGTGCTGGACGCGCTTCAGTCGCGCTTCGTGTGAGGCGCGGGTGGCGGCCAGCGACTTCTGGTCGGCGTCCTTCTGCATGTGCTTCATCTTGACTTTTTGGTCCAGGCGGCGGATCTCGTGCTCGAGCCAGTTGGCGTTGCTGGTGGCGGTGGCGTGGGAGTAGGTGGTGTTGGCGGCGGCGATGGCGGCGATGTCGGCCCACTTCTTGTCGATGCAGGCGGCGGCGTGCTTCTCCTGCTCAGCGAGCGCGGCGGCCATGACGGCGCCGTGGGCCTCCTGCAGGCGCAGGACCTCGGCGATGTCGGCAGTGGTGTTGGCGCGCTGGTCCATGATCTTGCGGATGCGCAGCGACACCTTCAGCTGGGTCCAGCCGGGGTTCGTCTTGTCCCACGACGTCTCGTGCAGCTTGCGGAACTCGCGCAGCTTGCGGAAGGCATTGTGGCCCTGGGCGGCGGTCGGGAAGGTCAGGACGCAGTGCGGCTGCCACTCGTCGGGGCGCAGGGCGGCGGGGACCGAGTGCTTGCCGATGAAGGGCAGCTGGGCGAGGTGGTGGTCCTGATTGCATTAGCTAAGCTATTGACAGACAGCGGGCTCGTACATCCAGCAGCTCCTGCAGCGAGTACAGCACCTGGTTGGTGCGCACGCTGCGGAAGACGTAGATGATCTGGCCGTGGGCGGCGGCGCCGTCCGGGTCGACGACATCGCGCAGGGTGTAGGGCTTGATGGGCCGCACGCCGTACTGGCCTGTCGGCAGCGGCTTCGCCTTGACGTTGACGACCGTCTGCAGCTTCACGTGGCGCGGGTTCGACTGGCGCACGACGTACTGGGCGGCGCGGCGCTCGAGCAGCTCCGGGCGGCCATTGGCGGCGCCCACGAACGACACGGGCTTGGGCGGCAGGCGGTACCGCAGGCGGGCGAGGTTGCGGGGCATGGCGGCGGTGGGTGGGAGAGAGGGCGTGGTGCTGAAAGTTCGACGACACCCGCACGGGCCGCTTCTTGAGCTCCGACCCCCGACCCCGACGGCTCACGAAGCACGGCAGCCTGACGACGCACGACGACGACCGCCGCAGCTTCAGGACGCATCAATGGCCACTCCGGAGGCGCCGGCGCGCGAGCGGCCGTGGCTGCTGCCCTATGTGCGTACTGCCGCCGCCTGGCCGCGTCCTGTCTGACGCCTGTCTGACGCCTGTCTGACCGCTTAGAACCGCCGGCTGCGACACCTGCAAGGCCTCGCCATCCGCAACCTGACGCTGGCCCTCGCCCCGGGCCGCCCGCGCGGGAAGACGACCGACGACGACGCCCTGCCGAGCGCCCTCACGTCGCCGGCCAAGGCCCTGGCCCGCGAGGCCGCCGTCGCCCACTCGCGCTCGTCGACCGACCTCCGTTCCATCCCCGACGAGGACCGCTTCGATGGCCCGCCCCCGTCGCCGCGCCCGGTGCGCCCCAGGCGCATGCGCCGCCGCTCGACGCTCGAGTGGGCGAATGCGAGCCCGCTGACGCGCCAGAAGCGCCTCGAGGACATCACCGCCGGCCGCATGGCCGACACCTTCTTCTCCCTGCACGTCGACGGCGTCCCCGCGCCCGTGTACATCTCCGAGGTCGCCGAGAAGGCCATGAACCCCAACTTCAAGTTCTTCGACCTGGGTCCGTGTGGGCCGCCCGTCACGCGCCTCGACCGCCTGACCGTGCGCGTGTGGGCGAAGAGCGACCACATGCAGCACTGGCAGTTCCTGCTCGACTACACCGTGCACCTCGCGTCGCTGCACTTCATCGGCAAGACCCTGGGCGCCTTCCGCCACCCGCTGCCGCAGAACTGCCTGCTCTTCCACATGACCGACGGCATCTACACCAGCTTCGTCGACCTGCCCGTCGACGCGCATGGTGAGCTGTTCGCCCCGCCCAAGACGAACCCCGACGGCCGCATCGCCACCTCGTCGTCCTACGACGCCCTGATGCGCCTGTCGACCCTCGACGACTGCATCCAAGACGCCCTGATAACACGCGACCGCATCGCCGACGAGATCGAGGGCATCCTCGAAGCCAACCGCGCCGCCATGTCGACCCTCACCCGCGTCCCCGAAGCCGAAGAGAGTCTCCACACCGTCCAAGCCGCCGCCACCGCCGAGCACCGCCGCGTCCTCGCCCTGCGCCGCCGCCGCACCGACCTCGCCGCCAGCCTGCAAGCCCGCCGCGACAAAATAACCGCCGGCCGCGCCCTCACCGCCCTCATCGCCTCGGAGCTGCCCACGCGCCGCGCCCTAACCGCCGAAACCACCTCCGCCATCCACACCACCCGCGCCGCCATCCTCGCCCAGCGCCGCCGCCTGTGCGCCGACCTCGCCGCCATCTACCCCCTGACTCCGCTCCCCTCCCCCCTCGCCTTCACAATCCGCGACCTCCCCCTGCCCCCCGCGCCCCTCGACTCGACAGACCCCCCCGCCACCGCCGCCGCCCTCGGCTACGCAGCGCACCTCCTCGCCGCCCTCGCCCTCTACGCCGCCGTCCTGCTGCCCTACCCGCTCACCCTCTGCGGCTCCACGAGCTCCATCGCTGACCCGCTCGCCCTCATGTCCGGCGCCGGCCCCAACATGCGAGAGTTCCCGCTCTACAGCACCGGCGCGGTGCGGTTTAGGTTCGAGTATGCGGTGTTCTTGCTCGGCAAGAATGTGCAGATCCTGACTCAAGCGCTGGGGGTCCGCGGCGTGGGCGCGGGGGAGGTGCTCGGCGGGTTGAAACTGGCGCTTCTTGTTGCGGGGGGCGAGGGGGCGGTGCCGGTAAGGAGGGCGGGCGGGATTAGGGGGTTGTTGGGGTGGGGAAGGAAGGGGAGTATTGATAGTGTGGTGTCGCGGAGCAGTGCGGGAGGGGGTGGGGGTGGAGGTGGGGGTTGGGGAGGGGAGGCCGAGGCGGAGACGGATGCGGATCAGGATGGTGCGTCGGGGGCGCTAAATGGGAAGACCGCTGCTGCGCTGCCGGGGAGTCGGCTAAGGCCCGTCGAGTAAACGAAAGTACTCATGCATAACCACGGACAGTTAGGTCCCGTGAACACCCACACACCGCCCGCGTCCACGAACTCTTGTGCATACTCCTCGTGTCCCGTGATGCTGTGCGATATCCGACAGATGCCCATGTGAGTCACAAGCAGTCCTGCGAGTTCGCAGTAGCAGCAGCATTACTGAGCGTTTGCATGAGGGCATACACACACATACCCATGCCCTTCTCGAACTGTCCTTTCCAGATTTACCCCCTTGGACATCACAGCAGAGCAGAGCGTCATGCAAAAGAGCAGACAAGAGCGACGCAAAAATCGAACAGGAGCCACGAACCCGCGCCGCCCAGATACTCTTCTTCTTGCGCCGCGTCCGCACATGGCATTTTGAGTGTTGAATCTGGTATGATGCCCTACAAGGCCGGACAGAGCACGGGCGGCATAGCGGGGTAAGTTGATCTTTTGCAACACCGCATACCACGGCCGTTTCGCGTGTAGTCAGTAAGGGAGGGGGTGCCCATGGAGGGAGAGAGGAGTTATTGGTGGCATGCGTCGGATTATCGATTTCTGCGGCCGAGGCATGTCACATCGAGGCTCGCCTTTTGGGGCGCGGCAGGGAGTGTTGGTGGGGTGGGTGAACGTGTTCGGCTCTGCAAGCATCGTAAGCCCACCAGTCTCTTTTTCTGGAGGGTTTTGGGGTTTTGAAGGTGGTGGTGTTGGGGGCGAGCAAGAGGGCGCCGGCGGCATAGATGCAGCCCCTGAGATCTGCGACCGATATGTGGCTCTTTGAGGCGCGTCTCTTATGGGGCGAAAGAGAGCATCGGTGAAGGTGTGCAGATGATGGGCTTTGGTAATATATCACGTAGGCGCATCTCTTTCTGGGTTTCGGAGGAGACAGAATGGCAAGGCATGCGTGTGGATGTTGCGCTTTGCAGGTTTCACTTTCGAAATCTGTTTTTGGAAGATGGAGAGTTCTGCTACTAAGTTCCGCGTCATCTTCTCTAGATGTAGTATAGCCATTTCATCCCTCTTGCGCGTGCCAAAACGTGCCAAACATGGCCAGTGTAGTTGAAACTTGAGCGCTCGTGATCTCCATATAGAAGGCTCGTTTTAAGGTAACCTTAGCGAAGTCACTTTCTCATATCGTTTCTGACATGCAAAGGAAGATCGCCGCGTAAAGTGTCTAGCTGCCCGCTTCCAGTCAGGTGATTCCATTGCCTGTACAATACGTACAAGTTCTACATCTTCTGCAGGTGACCATTCGTTCGCAACTCTAGAAGCCGATGACTTTTTCTTCTTGCCTTTAGGCTTTTGAGGTACCGGCGTGCAAGCGTTTGTTGTGAGACCAAGTCCTAATGCTTGCAGGCTTCTGACTGAGGACTCAAGTCCCTCTGATGGGCCAGACACTCCGGGCATGTATTGGGCGCCTGGGCTTTTCTGATCTGTATCGAAGCCAGGTTAGACACTTCAAGGTCGCAAGATCCAAAATTGGTTGAGACTTACTCGAGACTGAGCAGCCGTGATGCTGATTGATCTGCGTCATTTCTCGGATAACTTCGCACACCGTCTCAAAGTCCTCTTCTGAGGTCTTTCCGAATTTGTTCATGTCAAAATGCGTACGTGAAAGCGAATACTTGCTCACGCCTTCAGATAACTCAAGGCAGCCTGAGCTCGCATTGACCACAAATCTCTGTTGCAAGTCAGCAAGCATGGAAATATGCCGTCTGCTCAAGAATTTACCATCCGGTTCTGCTGCCCAACTATGCTCCCAACATTACTTAACTTGAGCTCGTAGAAACACGCAACCTGTGCCTTGTTTGCCTGTTTCCGCGTTTTACCAAATTGATCAACTATCTCCTGGAGGAATTCATTCCCTGGCTCCAATATTCTGAGCACATCCGGCTGCACTTCATCCTCTTGATATTCCTGCCGTGCTGCCGCGAGCATCTCTATCTGACTCATCCCTTCAGCGCCCCTAAATGGTGTACCGAAGAAGACCAGCCCAATGGTCGACTTGAATATGTTAACCCACTTGCTCTCATCATGCCGTGCGTCTACAAGTGCCTATCAAAATTTAGTAATGGCTATACCTCGAAGTGGCCGGCTTACTTTCAATACGACTAGGCCGCCGAAGCAATGTGCTATAAAGAGGATTGGGCGAGAAGGATAGTCCTGATCAAGTCAACAATAATAGCGGTCTCGGATTGACTGGTTTTACCTTTCGCTTCCGCCGCAAGGCCAGGAGCAGTCGGTCTGCCACCGTCGACACGTTCTGCCGCATCGCTCCCTCTCCAAACCACTGCGACTGGTACCCGTATCGCATGATCCGCGCGTGTGGGACTACAGCTGGTAACATGCTCTCCTCAACTAGCCAGTTAACCCACTTCGGGCTCTCCCTCGTGCCCACATTCTTGCTCCAGCTATCGTCTGGATGTGCGCCGATGCCGTGGATTGCGATAACATCGATGGCCTCAGCGACGTCTGCTGGCACTTCGCGGAGCACTAGCAGCCCGATGTCATCGTCAGTCACTTGCCGGACCTGGACCCGCGTCAGCCTGGCACACCGTTCAATGCACGTGCCCTTCGGTCCGTGCAGCAACCCACCATTGCTGTTCTTTCACTCGCACTGTGGGACAAGAAATAAACACCGTCAGTAACAAACAAGTAAAGAGGTGAAAAGCTGGAAGTCTGCTGGTTCAAAGGTAGCCAGGCTGAGACACGAGGCTGAAGATGGCTAAATGACCATGGCTAACAGCCTGGCGCTTAAGTGCGTGTGCTGGCCTGTCGCGAGGCTGAGCTGGCTGGGCAGCCGCTGCAACGAATGTATCAGCGCTTCTCTGGCCAGTCGCGCAATCAGACGTCTTTGCCACGACATTCTCTCCGTTCTCAGCCATGCCACCGTTTTCGAGAGCGACAGAGCTGGTTCGCGATCTTACACCCTCATCTGGTTCCCCAGACGGTGTTCTGCCTGGCCAGCCTTCAATTGCCCTGAACGATGGACCGCAATTGAGAGTATTTCTCGAAGATGACTTGTGCTCTCAAGACCTTGAGACCATGGCACCCCGCTTGTGGATCCTGACCACCCCGTCCAGCGACAACATCAACGCCCTGCATCGACAATGGGTCAAGGGTCGCGAGATCATAGTCACAGAAGAGCCTCGGCTGCATCTGGTGTGGATACACCACCGCATCTTTATCAAGCCCATCCCACGATACCTTCTGTCGTATGAATTCTGGGAGAGCTACTTGGACGAGGGTTCGAACAAGCTAGACAAGAATCGGAGCGACATTCGCAAGGCCGCGGCTGGCTTCCTCCGTACATACAGATACTTGATTCGACGCGAGACCGACTTCAACATTGCTCAGCAGGAACATCTCCGTCTGATCCCTAAAGACGTCGATTGGGCGGCCTTCTGTCGCTTCACGGCAGAGCTCAGTAGCATAGACGACTCTGCTGTGTCGGGCCGACACTGCTACGGCGAGCTGAGGCTGACACGACTTAACCTCTATGCACCGCTGCTGCTTCGCAAGTTTCACTTTGAGCAGATGCACAACCAGTATAGCGACTTTTTCGCGCGACTGTACGGGCCTATTCTTTTCGTATTTGCTCTAGTCTCCACAGCTTTGAGCTCTATGCAAGTCGCGCTTGCGGCTGAGCAGCTGGTGACGGTGCAGTGGGTTTCTGTGTGGTATGTGTCTCGCTGGTTCAGCATGTTGAGTCTTGTTGGAAGCGCCATTGTTACTGGGTGGTTCGTGCTTCTCTGGCTGTGGATGTTTTTGGATGAGTGGGTTTACACTTCGAAGCGGAAGTTGCAGAAGCGGGCGAAGGGTGTAGTCGATCCAAGGTGCTGACAGCTGGAGGCTTACGTCATAAGCACTCTAAGCAGAATGTTGCGGATTCGAAGTGTGCAGCGAAGCGCGGGCGTAGATTTGTAGACGGCTGATTGCAAAGACGTTTTGGTTGAGCAGACCTCGGTTCTCGATATTGTTGCTAAATCTGTAGCGGACGGAGGTAGAAATAGAACACTGATGATCGTTGTGATTATCGGTTTTGGGAAGCACATGTCACAACGTCCTTCATGTTTGCATGCGAGCGTGCAGATGGCGAGGAAGAAACAGAGAGCACCAACAATATGCTTACTGATCTCGGCTCTAGGAGACACATGTGCGGAAAGACATGTGACTGTTGATTATGATATGTTGCCTACACAGAGATAGAAGCAGAGCGTACAGACGGCATGATGTTTTCGTCGAGTATCGAGAGACATGTATTCTGAGGTATCCAAGTTTCCAACTCTGTGGTCAATTCTTTGAGGAGGCCTGTTTGATAGAATAGGTGGAAGTGCAGAAGCAGAGCAGACCAGCATACAACGGGCGGACCAGAAAACATAGGCAACGAAAGGAGTATCAAAGTAGACTGGGACATGTGATCCTTGGTTCTGGACTTCAGGAACCCTAGTCCATGAAGTAGATCGAGATGCAGAGCACAAAAGACCGAGGAATCAGCATGTAATGACTAGAATATTTCCAAGCGGATTAAACAAGCTACAAACAATCCAATGAACGCAACTTGACCGTCACCAGGTGCGAGGATTGTACGCGGAACAAGTCAAGGCAATTCGCGTCTGCGAGCAGTACGTGATATCTAAGATCCAGTTGTTTCGTGTCTGCCTGTGGGTTATCTGCATGATTGTTGCGGCACGGTACGAAGTACGAAGTACGAGCACCGACCCACTATTTTACCTGGGTGCCTAGGTACCTCTTCCCACGGGCCCCCCTCGCTGACGCTTCGCCGCACTTTCCACTGACACAACGTTAAGACAGAAGTGAGTGATGCAGCCACAGGAACTCAGTATTACAATGCTGATAAATTTGCTTCGCGCATAGTGGCACGCATAATCCACTGTGTCAGACATGCACAAGGAGTCCACAATCTTTCATACGCCAACCATGATATTCCAGACCCCTCGCTCACGCCGCTCGGCGAGTGTCAATGTCACGACCTCGCGAAAATGTTTCTGTACCACGATAATGTTGAACTTGTGGTAGCTTCGCCCCTTCGCCGTACCCTCCACACTGGCTTGTTAGCGTTCGCGCCAGAGGTCGCGCGAGGTGTTCAAGTACTAGCCTTACCGTTGTTGCAAGAAGCAAGTAGTCTTCCATGCGACACTGGCAGCGATGTTGCGACGATCGAAAAGGAGTTCAAAGATACCGTAGTAGACTTCAGCGAGGTTCTAGAAGGCTGGCAGGTGAAGGTAGGAGTCGACCATGCACCCCAGACCGGATGATACAGTACAAGCTTAACTAAATTTACAGGAAAACTCATCACTTACAACTGCTGCACTACTTGATAGGGCCGAGAAAGCCCGGCAATGGCTTCTTGCGAGACAGGAAAACAACATCGTTGTGGTCTCGCATGGCTGCTTTCTTCACTTCCTCACTGACGATTGGTATGACTCGGTGAACACGCAAGGTGCGCATTTGACTCTCATAAAGTCCCTTTGTGGATTTTCGCTAACACTTTTTACTTAGCCACTGGATGGGGGAATACAGAGTTCCGTTCTTACGAACTCTCGGGTGGCCCAGAAAGCACTTCATTAAGAGAAACTGCCGAATCGAGGTCGAGAAGGGGATTGAAGGAATTTGAGCAGAATTTTGAGCAGCAAAATCTGGCTGAGAAGAAGATCACCCTCGAGACGTGGCGAAAGTGGGGCATTGTTACGGGTTGAACTTTGTCAAGGGTGAGTTGCACCTATCTTTTACACTTGCCAGCGTTGCACTTTGTACACAATGAATTCATGATTTCATCTGTGCGTGCAAATCCAACCAGAGAAGAATACATTTCACGAGGAAGCCTCATCATTCGAGATGAGCAAAAGGTCGACTGCAGCTCTTCCTGCGCCAGACGGGTCACGGTTTGTGAGCAACAGGATGCGAATACTCTTTGAGCGTTTGACAAACAATATTTCCATAGATATATATCTTAGAGCTCTCAGAGCAGGACGAGAAGGATTGTTTGACATTGAGCCATATCTTAGAATGAGATGTGTAGATGTCGGTCGGCACGCGCTCGATTAACATGCTGCGTTTCTGTTTAGATTGCGCACGCCACACTATTCTTACAGCAATTAGTATGTCTACGAAAAATAGAAGGAAGGTGAAGCGGCCATGTGAAGTTGATGTATATTTTTCAGCGAGCCCTGATGTCGATTGAAGCTCACATGACGAGAGGTAAAGGTTCGATGCAAGAGCTAATTCCTTCTGTAAAACTCATGTTCAGAGCAGAAAAAAAAACCGGACATTATGATGCCGACGAGCACCTTTTGAACACTTTCTAACGGTCAAGCATGGTAATTGAGGCTGGCTTGATACATGTGCCTTGGAGCAAGCTTCGAAATGAGACCAAAATCATTCGAAAATATCAGACAGATAGGGAGATAATAGAATCTTTTCTTAGACTTTGGTGTAGCCATACGGTCGCAAGACATACCTTTAGATGAGCAGATACCACCACGGCAGGCATCCAGAAGCAAAGAATCTGTCAGCACCAGCGGTGTAGTCGCTGAGGAGAGAAGTGTGCTTAAGATCCCGAATACATGTGTACCCTCATGTCCAAACATCAGCCTGCCGGGTAGGAACATAGATGTGCAGCTCGCCAGACACGACATGTGGTTCTTCCAAGTTCATTTCGAGACCTTCTAGATATAAGAGATTTTTCTTCCGGAATTGCACACACTGCAAATTTTTCGGCCTTCCATTCGCGGAGAAACATGTGCTTTAGTACCATCTGAGTAAAAGCAAAGATTCCAGTAATACAGCGAGGGAGCAGCAGACATGATGTGGAGCCTCCTGACTTTGAACTGACACAAGAGCGAATTTCAATGCCATGCAGGAGATCTGTTTCGAGTATGAGATCCGTTGTGAGGATAGGGTCCGTTTCGAGGATAAGAGCAGCAAGCAACAGACACATCAGAGACTTCGTATCCTTTATGAAAGAATCATGACAAGGAAGCTTCAAACAAACAGCACACATAATGTTCACCGTCTTCAACTTTTCGTTCGTTGGCATTGCAATATGCAAAACTTCCATGGCGTGTAGCTTTCATTGTGAGATAACGACCTCCAAGAGACAGAAAGAGCAGACATGCAGTCTCTTGACCATGACTGCAATCAAAACTTATAGGCCAGAAATTGCGTGTAGACGTAGTCTCCAAGAACACCGTTTTCGATTCAAGACGGGGACCCAAGGCGAGGAAGTTCATTTGTCCAGCGAACATAACTGTTTGAGATCAAAGATAGAGGTAGAGCGTTCTCAAAGAGAAGACATTCATCAACGTTTTGTTGATTTGAAGATTCGATGCGGCTTTGGTGCAGTAGGAGGTCGATTGCAGAATTGATAGCGCAGATTTATAGACGTCCGCTCCGGCGCTACCTTATGTGGACGTGACGTTCAAAAGAGTAACATGACTAGGATTTTTGAGTTCCGGCGTCACATTTGGAGATTGTGTGGCTCACAAGTAGATCATGAGAGACGCGCGGCATGAACACGCCAGATTGACCAAAAGTCGGGGAGGAAGCTGGTAAATACATCCTTGGTTTCTGGAACGGGAGAGGGGGAAAGAGGCCATTGAATTTGCAGTTGTAGATCGAGGGATGATAACAGCAAACCACAGCTCGAGAGCACGTCATGTGCCAGCTTCTACTCAATTTCAATAGTGGTATTTCTCACGCTCTCGCTCATGTTTAGAAGAACCAGAGACTGAAGCATGGACCTTTAGTCTTTGTCATTTTCAGACGGCCTCCACAGCAGAATCGGGACAGAACATGTGTCAGCCAGTGCGAACTTTCATTGAGTGGACATGCCACGATCCCCCGGATAATACATGCAGCCGGCAACAGAAGACGGGCATGATATATTGCCGAGTGGTTTTAGACAGAAAAGGCGCTATGTCCCTGCTTACCGCAGCGCAGCAAGGCCAACGCAGGAGCAGGACGACCACATACAGTTGTCTTGAAGGTTTTAAGAAATGTAACGTGCAGAGAAGGTACCTACGGGGCAAACATGAACGCAACACCTGGTAGAGGCACACCAACATGATGATGTTTGAATTGTCTTTGAGATGCGATGCATAAGTGCGACAGACCGAAAGCATGTAGTCGAAGTTTTGGCATTCGAGATGTAATGATGGTGGAGCGGGTAACAAGAAGAAGGGTGGAGCTCAAGAGTTTAAGAGCTTGAATACCGGTTCCCATTTTCAAAGGTCGGAGCGGAGCTGCAACAGGTGCATGTCTAATCCCAACTCATCAAAATCTCGAATGAGGAAACTTTGCACAAGCGCAGAGAGAACGAGGACATTCAATCGGGATTTCGTCATTTGAAGTGCGACGAAGGCTGAGTTGGTGGTGGGAAAGATGGCGGAACTCAAGAGCTGGAGAGCTTAAATACTGGACCCCATTTAGAGGATTTGGTGCGGCAGTGGGGTTGATGTAGACGGAACATGTCTGGTTCAAACTTAGCTTTCGGGTCCAGGAGAGCTGAACCATGGGTCGGGCGGGATCCGAACCAGTGCAGGGTTCGACGCTAATTCTAAAACTACTACATGTAGAAATATTTCAACGAACTATGTTGATTGTAATACTTCGAACAGAGTTCTGAGCCGTGCAGTATCTGCGACAAAAATCTCCAGCTTCACCCGCGATGGCGCTGCGTCCCAGACACTTCACTGAGGAGGAAGTCGCGTCTTGTAACGGCAAAACAGATAGAAAAGCCGGAATCAATGATCGTGTAGAAGAGCTCTCTGTCCATGCCTCCGATCATAATCAAGACAGCAAAGTGCAAAGCGAAGATGCCAGCGACATCGACGACACTGAAAGAGACAACGACGAGAACTCAGACACCGACTCCGAGGATGCCTACAACTCCAAGCACCACTCCCCCCCTTCCCCCTACCAACCACATTCGCTACCACCCCGCCCATCCGCAGCCGACCTCTCCACCCTCCGCACCCACCTCAACGGCCTCCACACCATCCCACCCCGCCCCCCATTCCGCCCCCAACCCACCCACCCCCCTCCAACAACCCCCTTCACCGTCATCGGCCGCGGCACCGCTGGCACCGTATTCGCGATCCCGGGGACCGAGTTCGCGCTGAAAAAGGGGTCTGTGAGGGCTTCGATCTGGGCAGATAGCCAGATGACCAACATCGCCTGCAACGCTGTCATGGAGTGTAAGAGTACGCTTGAATACCATTTCCCGGGGCTTTCGGTGCCGCGGGTGCCGCGGGTGCATGACTGGGTGGTGGAAGGGGATTTGGAGGAGTGGTGGGACGCGAACGGTGCTCGCTTCGTCAACACGCGTACCGCGCCCGGTATCGACGACGCGAGGCGCGCATACGTCTTCCGCACGCTGCGCATCCCGTCGCTCCCCCCGCCTGCCATCGCCGCCCTGATACGCGCGTACTTCCACCCCGACGCCATCCCTGCGGCGCTGCGCGCGCCAGCTAACACGCCGTGCCTCGTGCGCCCGTACCTAGGCCGTCGCCGCTCAGCGAGAGAGATCAACGAGTTCCACACCTCGCTGGAGAATTTCCCACTGTACCTCGACCAACTCCTCGACATCGACACCAACCTCGCGCAGTGCGCTGCGGAAATGGCGTTCTTGAAGAAGCAAAGTACTGTTTATGGGGCCAGACAGCGTAGGCATAGAGAAACAGGATGGGTTGAATCCACTCATCATGGCACTAGAAGAAGACTGCTCAACAGTTCGACAACCGCATTAGAATAGTTGAAGAGAAGAAACCCCTTCTTCTTACAATAATCTACTGAAGTATTCCAGCAATTCACAGGTGGTTCATCCAAGTGCGTTGAAACAAACAGTATACATCCAGATAGAAAGCGGGGGCGGGTGCGGGGCACACACATACACTGGAGGACAGGGGCGGAGAATGGACGCGGGTGAGATGGGCAGTGACAGTGGTATGTTAGAGATAGCGTGGCATACATACAAACATACATACACATACAGGACAGTATAGCTACGCCGCCCGCTTTTCCTCGACGCGTACCGTAGACCAGAAAAAGCGTACATAAATCCTCCACACATACATATGATACAGCAGATCTCACACACCAACCCCAAACCCCACACCCAAAAGCCCGGGTCAGTGATGCGCCACTGCACTACCGCACGACCCCAACCCTCCCCCCCGTACTCCGCGGATGCACGCTCCACCTCCCCAATCCACTGCCACTGCCACTGCTACTCCCACTCCCAGCCCTCCTCCCCCTCCCAGCGGCACCAGCGCCCCCAGCGCTACTAGGCTCAAACACCTCCCCCGCACCCGTCCCGGCGCGCTCTTTATGTTGTAGAAGGAGGAGGTGGTGCCAGATATCTTTCTCTTGCTCTGTGTCTTTCGCGGGGTCGTGGACGGCGTGCCAGGAAGCGTATGATTCCTTGGATTTGGACGCGGACGGTTTGGATTTGGACGTGCTGTGCTGCTTCGCCTTCGTCTGGACCGTCGCCTCCGTCTCCGCCTTGGTCTCCGCCTTTGGCTTCGACTTGGGTTTCGCCCTCGGCTTCGGCTTCGCCGCGACCTGCGCCGCCTCCGCCGGATACCTTAGCCCCCTCAGCGCATCCCGCAACTCCGCGTCCGACTCCGAGATCTGCGCGCGCACATACGCCAGTGCCTTCGCGCTCTCCGGATCCGCGCCCAAGCCCGCCATGACCGGGATCCGGGGTGTATACGCATAGTCCTGGGGCCGTGGCGGATCAGTAGGCACAACAGCGGGGTCGAGGCGCGCAGCGGCGCCTTTGGCGAGCAGGGCCTCCATGTCGAGGCTCTCGCCGTGAGGCAGCGGCGTGGCGTGCGAGGGCGTCACGCAGTCCATATCCACTTCCTTGCGCAGGACGGCGTCGATGTCGACAGCCGAAAAAAACGCGCACGACTGCGGGAGCTCGTTGATGCCGACCTGCTGTGCGAACATGGCGCGGGTCCAGAGGTTAGCTGTCTGGAGAGCGAGCGCGGCGCGGTATTTATCCTCTTCCTTCACCAGATACCGTAGTTCGTCGTGCACGGTGAGCGCGAGGCGGGCGTCGATGTTGTAGCGCCGGGTGAGGTACGACATGGCGACGATCAGCAGGTGCAGGTAGTCGACGCCCGAGGACTGGATGGCCCAGTTGATGCGCGAGGTCATGAAGCCGCCCTTGGACAGGTAGCGGCGCTGCAGGGCCTCGGTGATGGCGGCGCCCAGGACGGGCGTGCGCGGGCGGTCCTGCTCGGCGAAGGACTCGAGGGTGTTGAAGACGAGGGACTCTGTGCCGCCGCGCCAGAAGGGGCGCTCGTGCAGCTGCTTCCGCGTGGTTTTCTTGCCTTTGGTGTTTTGATAGAGCGCGTTGGCGGTATCGGTGGTCTGGCTGTCGGTGAGGCCGGGGTTGAACTGGCGGAGGAGGGTTGCTGCGAATTTCAAGCCGGCGCCGTAGATGCGGCCGTAGTTGAATACCTTGGCGTCGTTGCGAGATATCCCCAGAATACCAGCAGTGCGCGAGTGCAGATCAGTCCCCGCGGCCTTGGTGCCCTCCAGCGTCATGAAGCCGACCGCGTTGCCGCCGTGGAGCTGGAAGGTGGCGTCGCCAACAAGACTGGCGATCCACAACTCCTCCGAGTCGACGTCGGCGCCGACAAAGCAGTAGCCCTGTGGTGCTCTGACCATCGACTTGAGCTCCGAGCCGACGCGGTTCTTCTTGGCATTGCTGGCTGTCAGCCATGTGTTCTCAACGGCCCGTCGTGTAATGGTGCCCATGGGGATGATCTGCGGCAGGATAAAGCCGACCTTATTCCCGCGCCCCTTGCCCGACGCGGACGTCAGCTTGGGCGTGTCGGGCACTTCACTGCTGTAGACGGCCATCTGTGACATGATGCGGTCCCTCGCACTGATCCAGTATGAGCACGACGCGTTCATCTCGAGCGCTTCCTTCGCATACGTGTACTCGGACGTCAGCTTGCCCTTTTCGAAGAACTGGAGGTAGCTCTTCGCCAGCGGGTTGGTGCAGCGCGCCTGAGGCCCGTCCTTGTGGGGGATCTTGTAGTAGACGTGCTGCTGATCATCGCGCAGCTTCAAGTTCTCCTCCTCCATCATGTCCAGCTCCTTCATCCCTTTCTCATTATAGGCAAAGACTTCGTCGGCAGGCACCTGGTACGTCCAGCCATACACGTCCGACCACGTCAGCGGATTCCCGTCCCATGCAAGCCGCAGCAAAATTGGAGCGACTCGTGTTCGTATTGTAAGATTGATCGGCGCGTCGCTCTTCGGAAACAGATCTTTGTACCATTTGGGCATGCCCGGCATCTTCTGCCGTGCTGCCGGTCTCGGGGGATCGTCCTTCTTCTTGCCCTTGACCATGCGGATCTCCTGGCCAGACCAGTCGAGCTGGCTCAGCCAGGGGTCGCTGTTGTACACGTCCGGCTGGTCCTTAACCTCCAGCGCCTTCTCGGCCAGGGCGACGAGCCGCTCTCGGACGGCAGTGTTGAGCTTCTGGTAGGTGGCCTCGGCGTTATGGATGTAGGCATCCCAGGTCTCGTTGACGGGCAGGATCTCGGCGGCCATGAAGCGCAGGGCGGCAAAGCTGACGGGGTGCGGACACGTTTCGATGAACAGCGGGAAGACTTTTTGGTAGACGCGGTGGGTGACCTCGACATCGGCGGCGCAGTAGTCGAGCAGCTCTTCCAGCTTCTCGAGGATACCGGGGCGGTCGAGCTCGCCAAAGTACTCGCGCTGGGCCTTGTCGAGGGTGATGTTGCAGTGGAACTTGGCGACGTCGCGCAGCGAGTTGACGGCGCTGCGGCCGATCCACAGCTCCTCCTCCTCGTCGGGGAGGGCGCCGGCGTCGAGCAGGGTCGACAGCTCGGCGTTGTCCTCGGAGGTGGCGATCTTGTCGCGCAAGTCGCTGTTCTTCTTGTGCTTCATCCACGAGGGGCGCTGGCGCGAGCACATGCCGTTGGAGGCGACGTGCAGCGACATGGTGTCGATGAAGCAGTTGCTCGACTGGCGGATGTCGTACTCCTCGGCGATGCGGGCGCGGTCGTAGCCGACGTTGTGGCCGACGACGATGCGCGGGACGGTGGGGTCGCCGAGGGGGATCAAGTGGCGGTCGGACTTGGACTCGCCCAGCAGCCACGGCGAGACCCAGGCGTACCAGGCGGAGGGGCTGACGGCGCAGGCCATGCAGGCAAACGACGTCTCCTTGTACATGACCTCGGTGTCGAAGGTCAGCATCTCCTCGTTGGGGGCGTCGACGGGCTCGGTGCTGCCGTCGGGGTTGTAGCGCGTCCACCCGCTGCGGCGCACCCACTGGCGCGGCTTCGGCGGGGGATTCGCCCAGGCCAGCTTCTTCGCCATGCTCAGGAACGGCTCGGCGGCGTCCATGCCCAGCTTGTGGAAGTGCTCGTCCATGGAGGCGCCCTGCAGCGCGGGCAGGTCGAGGGCGATGGGCGGCGTCGAGTCCTGGTTCTTGCCGAGCAGGTCGTGGCGCGTCAGGTGGTCGCGCGAGAGAGCGACGAGGGCGGGGGGTGGTTGTGTGGCTCGGCCGGGGAAGACCTGGGCGTGGACATGGCTGGAGAGGTGCTGCACGCCGATTTCGCTGAAGCGGGCCTCGGAGGGGACTGCGGTGTCATGTCAGGCGGGTGGAGGTAACGCACAGAAGGGCGCATACCGCTGAGGGTTTTCCTGCTACTCGGGGTGTCTTTCTTGCTCGGGGCGTCCTTGCTCGGGGTGTCTTTCTGGCTGCTCCCGGCCTCTGTGGATGCCTGCGTGGCGGCGCATCGTCGCGGGTTGGCGGCGGCAAGCGGGCGGTCGACTCGAACGGCTCTCGGGCGCGCGGCGGTGGTGAGGGTTCGACAGGAACGGCAGCGCATTGCGTCTCGTTACTGCATGGCGGCGTCTCAGCGGCGTGCTCGGCGTGCTCGTGGTGGAGGTCGCGGCGCGCTGTCGTCATCCGGTCGCGTTGACACTGCTAGCCCGCCCTCCGCGCAGAAAAGCCGGCGAATCAGCGTTGGTGGGGCATGCAGCCCTACCCGCCGTCCCTGGCGCTCACCAGCGAGGCGGAAGCGTCCAAGCTCCATCAGCACGGCGGCCGCTCGGAACGATCCGTGAGCGCTGTCACGCACCGTCAGCGCTGTCGCCATACACCCGTGAGCTTCTCATCCCGCGCCGTGACCGCCTTGACACCGCGTTGTCATGCACCCGTAGACCCTGCCTCGCCACCATGTCGGCCTCGGGCGCGCCATTCGGCAACTCTTACACGCCCACCCCCGACTGGCCCTTCCCTCGCGCGCCCGACCCGCCCGGCTTCTTCGACAACCTGCTCAACCCCGCCGCCCGCGACCCCTTCGCCTACCCCGTCACCTCGCCCTACGACATGTCGCGCCCGCAGCCCGGTCGCCTGTCCAACGGCTACGTCGACCTGACCTCGCCGCACGTCGACCTGACCGCCCCCGACACCCCGCCGCGCCGCAAGCGCTCGACCGCCTCGCCCGGGCCCTCGGCGAAGCGCCAGAAGCGCCCCGACGCCACCCCGCCCGCCGCCATCGAGCAAATCGACCTCTCGCAGGACGACGACGTCCTCGCCGTCCTGCAGAAGCAGCGCGAGCACGCCGTCGCCGCCCAGGCCAAGCCCGAGGAGATCGTCGCCGCCTTCAACACCTTCAACTGCGTCATCTGCATGGACCGCCCCACCGACATCTCCGCGACTGCCTGTGGTGCGTAATTACCCAGGTCGTGCTGTGCTTTGCTGACGCCGCAGGCCACCTGTTCTGCCACACCTGTCTCATGGAGGCCCTCATCGCGGGCGAGAACCGCGCGGGGCCCGGTGAGCCGCGCCGCTCGCAGTGCCCCGTGTGCAGAAAAACCATCAGCCGCAACAAGGCCACGGATGTCATTCCGCTGCTGCTCAAGAAGGGGCTGGCCTCGCAGCCGAGGCGGAAGGCGGGCGCGAGCGCCGCGAAGACGAAGGTACAGTGAGACATGGATTTGTGCTGCGTTTGCGCGGGATAACATTGTTTCGTGGTTGCATTGGTCCACTGCATGCGCTGCATAGCGCACTGGAATCTCCTCCGGGACCATACTAAGGCTCACAGGCTGCGGCAAAGCAGTTACCTGTTTCTAGGAGACGGGGTCCCCCGCGCAGGCACACCGCGGTCGAGGTGATACACATCTGAGCAGACCACCACAACACTGCAATGTGGAGCACACTTCACTACACGGACGGGCGATGGACCACAGGCCACAACAGGTGTGCATCCCAAGTGTGCTATTACGGAGGAGGAGGAGTCTAGACTACTGTGGAGGCCGCTATCATGACGTACACGACCATGACGTATCTGTGTACAACAACAATAAAATAATTCACTTAACAGCCAGGCCTTCTGCATAGCCACTCCCTCGTCAATCCACCACCATGCCCGACTCTAAGCTCACCTCCTCAATCGCCATCATCGGCGCCGGCGACGTCGGCGCCACAATCGCCTACTCCCTCATCCTCAGCTCCACCACCTCCGAAATCCTGCTCGTCGACCCGCAAGAAGACCTCCGCGACGCCCAAATCCAAGACCTCGCCGACGCCGCCGCGCACACCAACACCCCAACCGCCATCCGCGCCGGCACCCCCGCCGAAGCCGGCCAATGCGACATCATCGTCTTCGCCGCAGGCGCGAAGCAGAAAGAAGGTACTCCCCTCACCCCATTCCACGTATCCGCACCCCCGCTAACAGCCCAGGCGAATCCCGCACCGACCTACTCAGCCGAAATAAGAGTATTCTAGAGTCCTCGCTGCACGACATGCGCCCCTTCGGCGCCCACACCGTGCTCCTCCTCGTCGCCAACCCCGTCGACACCCTCACCCAGCTGGCCCAGCGCGCCTCCGGCCTCCCCACCCCCCGCGTCTTCGGCACCGGCACCACGCTCGACTCCGCGCGCCTGCGCTCCACCCTCGCATCCCGCGCCCGCGTCGCCACCAGCGCGGTCCACGGCTGGGTGCTCGGCGAGCACGGATCCAGCCAGGTGGTTGCGTGGAGCGGGGTGCGGATCGGCGGTGCGGCGCTCGAGGCCGCGCTGCCGTCCGGAGTGTCCGTGGACAAAGAGGCTGTGGCCGCGGATGTGAGGGATACGGCGGCGCGCGTGATTGCCGGCAAGGGGTCGACGAATTTCGGGATCGGGGCTGTGGCGGCGGGGTTGTGTGGGAGTGTGCTCCGGGATGAAGGGGTGGTGCGGGTGGTGAGTTGGTGGCACGCGGAGTTGGGGGTTTGTCTGAGTTCGCCGGCGGTGGTGGGGCGGGGGGGTGTGGTGAGGGGGGTGGATGGGGGGTTTAGTGAGGAGGAGAGGGAGGGGTTGGAAGAGAGTGCTAAGGCGCTGAGGGGGGTGCTGGAGGAGCTTGAGAAGGAGGAGGGGGAGGGGAAGGGGGAGAACGAGAAGAACGAGGAGAAGGAAAAGAACGAGAAGGGGGAGGAGAAGTCATAGTCGGTGTTTTTGTGGTCGACCACGTGACTGAGACTTACAAACGCGGACAGCCGTGTTCATGTCCATCCTTGTCTGCAGCTATGTGTCAGCATGCACGAATCCACGTACCACCAATGCACGCACACCTCCCGTGCACCGCCCACCGCCCACCGCACACCTATAAAGCCCCCCACCTATCGCCATCACTCCCTCCCCACGACCCTCCCCTCTGCTCTCTTCCTCCAAAAGTATCCGAATACCTTTGCATATGTGTGTTCTCTCTGCTTCTCCCCAATTACGCCTTCAGAGCATGTTATGTGTGCTTGCTTCTGCTTCGCTTTCAAAATACCCAATTACCCGGAGTTATGTCTGGGCGTGTGTCTGCTTGTGATGTTTGCGGTGTACGGTTTTTGCTTCTCCAAAACGACAAGACGCATTTTCATGGCTGAGTGCGTCGCGTCTCACGAACCTCACCTCTTACTGCTCTGTTCTGCGCCTGAAAATTATTCTTGGCGATCGTATGGGTGGTTGCCTTGAGTGTCTGCCTTGAATTACCAAGCTACCTTGACTATGTGTCTACCTCACGGCTCACGTGCACTACTGCGCAGCCTTGCAAACGCAGGCGTATATCGTCTCACCGCGCTGCTGTTGTTCTTGCGCTACAACCCACCTCGCTTTTCTCTTCGTCTTCTAAAGCATGTCTAAGGGTTTTATATGTCTGTCTGCTCTCTGTCTCTCCCTAAAATGACATACTCGACAAGTGATGTGTCTCCCTCGGGCCTGACGGCTCATGTGCACTAGCGCGCGGCCTCGCTCAACGCACACCCATAAAGTCTCCCACCCGCCACCCACTCTCTTGCTACAATCTACCTCTCTTTCCTCTTCTTCTTCTAAAGCATACTCGAGTTCTACCTATGTCTGCCTGCTCTCTGTCTCTTCCTGAAATCACGAACAACGACCAGGCATGTCTCTCCCTCATGAGTTATGTTTACACTGCACAACCTTGCGCAATGCAGGCGTATGAATGCTACGTCCTGCTGCTGCTGCTCTTGCGCTGCAATGTGCTTCTCTGCTCTGTTTTGTATTCAAAGACGGTCTACGCCAACATATGGGTGCCTGCTTTCTGCTTCTCCCTACGATAAAATTGCAACCCCGACAGACTGATGTCTCTCGCTCGGGCCATGGACACTACCACATAGCCTCACCGGGCAGGCGTGTAAATCTCTTACCCTGAAGCTGTTGCTCTCTTCTCGATTCAAAGGTTCCATGACCCAATCCATGGCTGCCTGCCTCCTGCTTCTCCCTTGAATCACAAATCCCATCGTGCAACCCGGGATGTCGCTGCCTCACGACTCACGCGTTACACCGCGCACTCTCGCGCGTATAAAGTTTTACCTCCTTCTGCGGTTGCTTTCTCGCTACACCCCTCTTCTCATTCCGAATCCAAAACCCATTCGTCTTCTGACCATGTCTGCCTTCTGCGTCTCCCTCAAATCACAGTCACGTCATATTCAATATATGTCTCTCCCTCACGACTCACATGTCACACCGCGCACTCTCTTGGGTACAAAGTGTTACATCCTGCTGCTGTTGCTTTCTCGCCACAACTGCTTCTCTGCTCTCTTCTACATCTAAATCCTGTTCAGTGAGTATGGATGGTTGCTTTCTGCCTCTTCCTCAAAGCTCAGATGCATAGAGCGATGTCTCTCGCTTGGGCCTTAGAAAGCTCAAACTGAATCTGTGAACGTCTGTTGCTATTCATAAATCCAGCAATCGCAGCTTGATGTTGCTGACACGTGGGGGTGGGTAAAGCTTGCGCTGCTGCTGTTGCTGTCTTGTTCTGATCTACTGCTCTGCGCTCTTCTGAATCGAAAGCTGAAAGGTATCGTCCCATGGGTGCTTGCGGGCTGTCTCGCTTCACGGCGTAGGTGTACTACTGCGCGCTCTCGAGCGGATAAAAGCTCGCGCTGGGGTTGTTGTGGTTGTGGTGCAACCTGCGACTGCTGCTGCTCTCTTGCAAGTTAAAATGCCATGAACGATTCTGACATGAGAGTTTGCTGCTGGTTTTCTTCCAAAACGCACACTTGCCTGGTTCATGTCTGGGTGCGCCTTCCCTTATAATTATGACATTTGCGCTGTGCATTCCTTCTGCTTCTCATCCAAATAAATGTACAATCTCCATATGGCTGGTTGTGTGCCTTCTCTGTCGACACGTACTCCTCTGCTCTCTCCTAAACACAAATCCTGTTGGATCACTCTGTATGGATACTTGGGTTCTGCCTGTCCTCTGAAATGTCCAGATGATGGACGCATGGCTGAGTGCCTTCTCTCTCGCCACTTACTTCTCTGTCCCTTCTAAATTTAAACCGCGTCAGACTGATCCTATGGGTGCTTGGGTTCTGCTCCTCCTTGAAATCATAAACATGATTCTCTATGCTTGGGTGGGCGTGGCTTCTTTCTTGATATCTGCTCTTTCCCGCTTCTTCTTGCGCACGAAATCCGACATTCACCCCCAAATGTTTTGCTAGGTCCTGCTCCTCCTCCGAATCTTCAACAAGGCAGATGAATGCCTGGGTGTGCCTTCTCTCTTAACACTTACTCCCCGGTTCTCTTCTGAATAATCTCAGCGGTGAGTATTGGGTGGGTGCTTAAGCGTTTCTGCTTCCCGTCCAACAAATCGAGGTGCATGATCAATGTCTGGGTGTGTGACTTCTCTGTCGATACTTGCTCCCCTTCTCTCCTCTGAACCTAAAACATAGCGACTACTATGTTATGTGTGCTTGCTTTCTGCGCCTCTTCCAAATAATCGAGGTCCACAATCAATGTCTGGGCGTGTCCCTTTGTACGGCATTTGATCCTCTCCGCGCTCTTCTGCGCACAAAAAATATAATCTGCCTTATCATGCGCGCTTGAGACCTGCTGCTTGTCTGATTATGGCGCATTTCTGGGTGTCTGTTCTTACAAAGTTTACTACGGTCGCTGCTCTCTTCTACCTCTAAAAATGGCCTTCGATCTTCTCATAGGTTCTTGCGCTCTGATCATCCTCCACATCATGGATACCATCCACTATGTCTGGGTGTGTTCTCTCACGAAATCTATTTTCTTACTGCGTTGTTCTGCCCACGAAAACTATCTTGAGGGTCCTTTATGTGTGCTTGCCTTTGCTCCTTGTCTATATCTTACAGGAGTTCAATGCATGGCTGAGTGTTCTCACGAGACTTACTGCTTGCTGCTCTTTTCTGCGCACGAAATCCGTTTCCCAGCTTCGCATGTGTGCTTGTGTTCTGCTCCTCCTCTGAATCACTCAGAAAGCAGGGGAATGTCTGGGTGTCTCTTCTCACAAAATGTACTTCTTGCTCCGTCCTTCTGCGCCCGAAAACGACCAATTGCCTTCTTATGTGTGGTTGGGTTCTGCTTCTCGTCCAACAAATCCGGGTGCATGATCGACGTGTTGGTGTGTTCTCTCGAATCTTACTCCTCTCTGCTCTCTTTTGCACTTGAAATCGTCACGGGATCGTGTTATGGGTCAGCATGGTCGAGCTAGGTCTGGGTGGGTGTTTCCACGAAACTTACTTCTCGCTGCGTTCTTCTGCGCACAAAAACCGCCTTTGAGATGCCTATGTGGTTTCGCGCATGTGCTTGTGTTCTCCTTCTCCCCCTAATTAAGGAAATCTCGGTTGGATGGCTGTGTATTCTCTCATGAAATCTACCCCTCGCTGCTCTCTTCTGCGCCCGAAAGGTGTCATGGAAGTTCCGATGTGCGCTGTCGTTCTGCCCCTCTTCCTCACTTCTCTTGACTTGCGGCAGAGTAGGTATATGTTCTCTCATGGCGCTTTCTCTGTATGCTTTCTGCATCTCCATCGAAACAAACAGTCTTTGTGGCCATGTCTCTCCTCTCCTGGTACTCGCGCTGTGTATACTTTCTGCTTCTCTTTCAAGTAACGCACAAGTCGTGACATGTCTGAGTGTGTGGTCTCTCACAAACTTACTATATGCATACTTCCTGCTTCTCCCTCAAACCAACAACACGATCAACTGATTGTTGAAATTGCAAAAAGTGATCACGTATTGATGCAGCGCGTTGATCGGTAATCACGATGATTGGGCATACATGTCTCTCCCTTCACTACACTTGCTATGGATATGCTTTCTGCTCCTACTTCAACCCATCCAAATACTCAACAATGTTGGGTGTCTTCTCTCTGTCCTTCAAATTTACCTGCAAGCATTTCATGAGTAGTCTGTCTACAAAGCCCCACCGCTGATCCTGCAATCAAGATAGTTGAGCGCCATGACCTGAAATCCTGAATGAGATGACTTATGTTTGCGCTTGCGTCCTCTCTCCGTCTCTTAAAACAAAACCACTTACACCATAAGCATCTTCCCGAAATCTGTCTGCTGTCGATTCTTGGTATTGAAAATTGTATGGACAAGAGCGCATGGCTCGAAACCTGGGAGAAAGCTTGGGATGTTTGCATGTCTTCTCTCTGTCCACCATAGGGACTGTTTCCGCGATCTGCCTACTTCTGAACCCGGTGTTGAAATCTGAAGAAGATGTGATTCATGGACTGAAGACATCGAGGGCACATGGGATGTTTGCGTGTGTGTCCTCTCCCCGTCCCTTAAAGAAGAAACAAGCTGGATTATGAGCAGTTCGTTCCCGACATCTGCCTGCTTCTACTTAATGGTGTCGAAGTCTACACACATCAAAATCTTCAAATTCAAAGCTTACAGACTCCTGGAAATGACTGGGTGCGTGTCCTCGCTCCGTGCCTCAAAGCTGAATCCAGACTGCCTGATGACCAGTTTACTTGAAATCTTCGGTTTCTGATACTGCGTGTTGTAATCCCTGTTCACACAAATCATGGTCTACAGATTAAAAATGAAAGATCAAGTGGGAATGTGTGGGTGTTCGCCTGCTTGCCTATGAAATTACCAAGAAGGCTGCGTATGAGCGGTCGGTCTCTGGAATTTGGCCGGGCCTGATTCGCGATGTTGCGAGTCACATACATCAAAATCTTTGATTCAAGAATTCACCTCATAGGATTATGTCTGGGTGTGTGTCTGCCTCTCCTTTTCACCTCTCAGAGCCGAAGAAAAGAAATGATGGGTGTTGTGTTCTCAGGACTGAGCTACTTCTGATTTGCTGGTCTGAAAACTTACCGCTGAAAGCTGATGAATCGAAAGCACGAGTAGCATTGGCGATGTTTGGGTGTGTCCGTTCCTCTGTCTCGTAAATCAGAATGAGTTTGACGAGTGAGCACTCTGTTTCTGGGGTCTTGCCACTTCTGAATCGCGGTATCAGGATCCATACACACTGAACTCTATGGATCAAAAGCTTGAGCCACCTTACCATGTCTGGGTATGCGTCTGCCTGTCTTTCTGTTCCTGGAAGATGGACTAGGCAAAATCATGGGTAATCTGGTCCCGAAATCTCAACACTCTAAACCGAGATCCAGCAATCCATACGGCTCACAATCCATGGATTGAAAGATCAGAGGCTTTTGCCTATGTCAGGGTGTCTACTTTCCTGTTTCTTAATCGGTATGAATTGGAACTTATGATTGCTCTGTTTGTGGAGTCTCATTACCTTCGACCCTTCGATCCATAAATACACCAGAACTATGGATTGAGAATAGAGAGATGACCTGGGCATGTCAGTGTGTGACCACCCTCCTGTTTCTGAATAGATATGAACTGTAACTCATGGTTGCTTTTTTTGCGGAGTCTCATCACTCTAACCCAGGATTCCGAAATGTATGAAAGCTACAGATCATAGATTAAGATCGAGAAGATACCTGACTATGTATGAGTGTGTTCGCCTATCTGTACCCAACAACCAAAGACGCCATGTCTTAGGCGCTCGGGTTCTGAAACTTTCCATTTCCATCCTTTGGATCTGCAAGTAAATCCGAATGCTGGATCGAAAATGGAACGCCACCTATCCATGTCTGGGTGTGTGTCAGCCTATCAGTCCGCCTCTCTGTCACCAAAAGTGGAACGTTGCATGCTCATGGGTGCTCTGTTCCCAAAGTCTAATCACTTCTGACCCTTGGATTTGCAAGTCAATGATTCTAAGCTGTGAATCGAAAATGTCACGTCGCTCACTTATGTGTGGAGGTGCGTCTGCCTCTCTACCCCTGGAAAGCCCCTGGAAACAGAACGAGACGAAATCGATGGGCGCTCTGCTCCTTGAACTTTATTACTTCTGACCCTTGGCTCCGCAGGTCATAGATCTTCAAGCTATAGATTGAAATGCAAAGTCTAGCAATGCATGTTCGGGTGTGTCGCTTCTCAAAGCACCTGCGCATGTTTCCTGGCTTTCTGCTCCACCTCTGAATACGCAACCAGTTCGATCTATGCTTGGGTACGTCTCTGCTCTCACAGCACTTATGCATGTTTCTTTACTGCCCTCTCCATCTCTAAAGCACGGTATCTCAAATACACGTCTGAGTTTTTGCCCTCTCTACTCTGTCTCTGGAAAACAGGACTTCCTTCCAACATAGGCGCTCTGTGGAATATCATTACATCTGGCCCTTGATTTTGAAAACGTGACAATCGCTCGACATGGGGTTGACTTGTCGGGCCGCCCTTTGATATCTGGGGTGAATATCCCCTGTTAAAGCTTTCTCACGAGTCTGCTTCTTAATTTTCCTCCAAATCAACAAACTCCATGAAGAATGCCTTGATATTCGTTCGACTCTCTCTGCTTTTAAGAATCAAGGAATCTTTAATCATATGCGCCTTCTTCCTGAAATTGCATTACTGCACCTTCTGTGCATTGAAATCGACAGCATCCAAGGGCATGAATCGAAAACGGGATCCTCCTCGCAATTTCTCGGGCTTTGCTGCTTCTCCCATATTCTGCTTGTGGATATTTGCTTTCTGCTTCCCCTCCGAATTGGGTATACTATTGGCCTATGACTGAGCGCGTCTGCTGCTCTCTGCCCTCAAACATTGAACAAATAACTTCTTGAGCGACCTGATCCGTCAAAGCCTTTACTCCTGGTTTGCGACTTCGTAATTCAAAGAACTCTAATACGATGAAATGTGTGCGTCTGCCTCTCTTCTCTCCGTTTCTTGAAATTAGGATCAGAAAGACTTGATCCACGGGCCTTCTGTATCTTACCACTTCCAGAGTCTGGCTTTACAATTAAATTAAGTAGAGAGACACTGCATGTGCGTCTGCCCCTCCTCTCTGCCACTCAAAGTAACGAGGGTAGTGTGAATGACCAGAAATCCTCCTACTTCCAATCCTCGGGTTGATGATGTTAGTGTCTGCCTCTCGTCTCTCCCTGATCGGAGTAAAGAATATTGACCCAGCGGTGCTCTGTCGCTCGAATTGCTTCTGACCTTCGATCAGATCCGCAATTAAAGTTGACCATGTGCAGATATATGTGTGTCCCTGCCTCTCCTCTGTCTCTCAAGAAGCAAATGAATGAACTAGATATTCGAGCGCTGTGTTGCCGGAACTGCTTCTCACCTTCGAATTTGCAATTGTAACGTAATTCGTACGACAAGATGTGTCCGCCTACCTTTCTTCCCGACCACTCAAGAACAAAGAAGGTATGGTGTACGGTCACTCGTTCCCCGAAATCCTTTTACTTCTGATCTTTGGTTTCGCATCTAGAGCAATATCTCTCAGGTGCCCTATCCGCGTCCGCCTTTTTCCTCCGCTCCTTGAAACGAGGGAATTGGAATCGATGTGGGTGTTCTGTTCCTACCGATCTGTTACCTTTTTCCCTTGGTCTTGCCTCAAAAAGATGGCAAAACTGGCGAATGTGTGCGTCTGCCTATACTCCCAGCCCCTTGAGAGTAAGAAGACTCTCTTCCTGAATCCTGTCAATTTTAACTTCCTGTCAATTTTGACTTTTGCTCCATAACTCGTAAACATCATACATCGTGAATCAGAACGACGAAGAACCTTGTCCATGTTTGGTGGTTGTCTGCTCTTCTCTATTCATTGGAACCAAGAAAGTTCGATGAGTGGCCATGGGCGCTCTGTCTTCGAAATCTCGATACTTCTCACTCTGGGTCTCGCAATTAAAACAATTCCGCATACGTGCGATGGTGGAAGATGTGCGTGCGCTGCTCCTCTTTACCCTCCAAAAACCAGCAATGAAAGTCGAAATGGGCGGTTAGTTCCCCAGTCCTGTCACTTTTAACTCAGCTCTGCCTCAGATAATGAAACCATGATGCGGTGTGTGCGTCCACATCTACCCTCTGAGCACCAAAAGCACTGAGACCCCGTTACATGGGCGCTCTGTTCCTTAAATTTTCTTCTTTCTGACCCTTACTTCCATGGTTAAGATAACTTCGTGTCGATATATTGTGTGCTTCTGGCACTTCTTTGTACACACTGAGCCTGCTGATGTTAGAGCACATGAGCGCACCGGCTACGAAAGCCAAAACCTTATTATCTCGCCACATGAAATCTTGAGAAGGGAATGGCATGTGTGTGCGCGCCTCTGTGGCAGAAAATTAACGTTTCTCAGCTCAATAGTGTCCTGGTGCTGAGAATACACGTCCTTTCTGTTTCCGAACCTCGAGTATGACCATTACATGTGCGCCTCTTCTCTTCTGTGTGTCCAAAACCTGGACAGAACTCTATTTGTGTGTTTGTGCCTGCTTTCTCTCCACGACAATAGGTCCGTTTCTGGGTGATAACTTGCACTCTGATGTAGAGCTTGCATGTACCTTGTGTGTCCGTTTCCGCTTCACTTCTCCACCAAAACGACTATTATGAACAGTGTGACTCTTCAGACTGGCATCTTATTCTTCTTGCTCAAAGCCGACGAAGATTCAGACATGTGTGTTTGTGTCTGCTATCCCTCTCTACCACCATGATATGATCAAATGCGCTCCATGACAGGCTGTCTGATAAAACCTACCACGCTTTTCTCACATGCTCTTTGGTGTCAAAACATATGCTTCGAGACATCATATCTGCGCTGCCTCTCCGCTCAAGTATGGATGAGTCCCAGTCGTGAGAAGCTGGCTTCGGAGAGTTATTACTATTTGCGTACATCTCCGAAAGCTGCATGCAACAAATCTATGCATATTTGCGCCTTCCCCTTTGCTTAAATGTCGACACGGTGTGCAGCCAGCCTTGGAAACTTATCATAATTCCCCCACTTCTCCGAAATGGACACAATGGACCCGGATGTGTGTGTCCGCCTCTCTCCCTTTCCATCAGTCTGTTCGAAGCTCACATCTGATTTATGGACGAAAAGCATCGGAAATCAAAGAAATATGATGTCCTTGGAACGCCTGCACAGTGAATGAGGGCTATCGATGTCTGTGTTTGGCCTCCCTCTCTGATGTCGAGAAGATCTTGAACAGACAGATGGCTGGTTGTGTGCGCTATCGCCTTTCCTTCACGTCCCCATCGGCTGGCACTGATGCATATGTATGTCGGTGCCTCTCTGTTCAGCAAAATTCCTTACGACTTCTCGTCATGATCTCCTGTTCTTGAAAATACTCATAACGCAGTCGACGAGCAACACTTCCGCTCTTAAAAGGTTATAACTTCCTCCTCTATCTTCAAGTACGGAGGATCTCAAGCCATATTTGTGTCTGCCTCTGCGCGTTCTACTAGAGTCTATCACAATCCCTTTCTTGACCAGTCTACTTCTGAACGCTCTTTCACCCTCCGAAAAAGCAATGCCCTTGACGAATGTCTGCCCGCTCTGCAGCTCTGCCGAAAGCGGCCCAGAACTCACACATGAGCAGTCCTTCCGATTTTAGCAGCTTGTTACTTCTCCATATATCTCAAAACGCACGCACGTCTGAGTTTGCCTTCTTCGTGTACTGAAGAGCCATGGCAATTATAGTATGAGCTTTTATTCTGCTTCTGACGGCTAAGCACCCCCTCCATTTTCCCTTGAAACAAGATGCAGTCCGTAACATGAGCGTTTGCTTTCTTCCTACAAGAAAACGTCGGCACTGCGTAGTCGACACACTATCCGTCCATGATTTCCTCCCCTGTTTTCTAAAGGTCAGTATTCCAGACGCATGTCTGAGGTGACCTTCTTTGTTCACTGGACCCATTCATCGTAACAGCTTATGACCAGTTCATTCTGCAACACTTTCTTATAACTACTGCTTCATCTGCCGCAATTCGCGAGAACACTAGCACATGTCTGTCTCCGACCTCGATCTCCCTCATCAAAGCCATTCAGTTCTCAATCTTAAAATCTAATGTTTTTCTTCTGCTCTTGTTGCTTTACCTCAAAAGATATCCCACTCAAACAACGCCGACGATGTCGCATGTCTTCATCTGCCTTAACACCAAAGGCAGTTGATATATGAGCAGTTCCTACGCCTCAAAAACTCCGCAAGATTCCCTGGCCCCTCTTTGCCGAGCAGACAGCTTCAGCCTCTTGTTTCTGGAGGTTGTGTCTCTCTCACTCTAAATCTGGTCCAATCCAACGGCTGCTCAGCTTATGAGCGGCATGCTTCAAAGATTGCCGTCCTTTCCATCTATTTTTTTCGAAATGGATCGCCTTAAACTTTCTTCCCCGTCCCTCTTTATCTGGCTATCAAACACTGAAAATTAGTCGACTTGCTTCTAAGAAGTTCATACGTCCTTCTCAGTCTTCTCGAAAGTCAAATCATCTTCTCCTATGTCAGGGTCTGTGCCTGCCCCTCCCTAGCGAGTCACGATACGAACATAGCTGGACGATGATCAGTCCATTCTCAAGCCCTGTTGTACAACTGCCTTTCAAATCTTCGCAACGCAGGCGGCATGTGCGCGTCTATCTCTCTCTTCTGTGTCAAGTAAATCACTAGACGCATTTCTCGAATATTTGGATCTGCGTCTGCCATTTGCTCCGTTTGTCCAAACACTGGAGTTGCATTTAAAATGAGCAGCCTCCTATTGAGACTCCTCACCTTCGCCTTTCTTCTCCGAAATTTCGCCGATCTATCTCCCATGTGCGTGTCTACCACTCTTTCTCATTTCCCAAATTGCTCTACAGATCAGAGTATGAGCGCTTCTCTTTAAAAGATCGTCACCTTTTTCTTCGTCACTAAAAGCAAATACTCGCATGCATAGGTATGCGTGTGTTTGGCTCTCCCTGCTATCCTCGAGAAACTGAGATCTCCTATGACATGAGTATACTGGGCTGGCAGTGCTCCACTTCCCTCTTGCATCTCGAAATTTGCATCATGATGTTTGAATGTGTCCTACTGCCTCTCTTGGTCTATTGTTTCATGCGTGAATGAATCCAGATGTTTCCTCAAATCCAGACGCCCTCAAATCCATGTCGTTTGCCTCATGATCCTTGTTCTGGAATGCTGGTTGCGAATGGATCAACAGTAACTGCCGATTCTGTTACCTTTGTGTATTGCATCGCAGGCGACAAGTACATTTCGACTAGCTCCTCTGCTCCTGGCAGCTCACGCGATGTCTGTATTTCTTCGAGCAAAGGTCACAACAATAGATCCGCGGCCGCTCCTGTCCGCATTTCCGTAGAGTCCTCACGAACCTGTACCACTTTTGTTCATACGAGTTTCCCGAACAGCTCTGCACTGGGGTCTTTAGCATACTACAAGCTAACATTGTGACTTTCGGCGCCCTCCTCTTGCATTGTGAAATCAGAACCGAACATGCACAGGTTGCAGTCTAATTATGAACAATATCATCTCGCCACATATGTCCAGGACTCCCATTGATTGTCAAAGTCAGTTTGATAATGGCTATAACATTATATTTATTCCGTTTGATTTATCATGCAAAGCTATACTGAGACTTGATGGCAATGGAGAGGGTCTTTTGCTCTGCTGGCTGCTTGCAGGGTGGTCTTGATTTCAAGGGATTTCTTCTTCTGGAACTGCAGGTTGATGAACTCATGTATGCAGTAGTCAACAATTTGTGCGAGAATTACAGCGCATTCTCACCAGATCTAGGCCTAAGGTACTTGCACCACGGACTATCATTCGTTCATCAAATCTAACCACTACAGTATTTCTGACATTTATAGTACTACAGTTCAAGATGTTGTATCCTCCAGCCCCATAACTATGAGGACGTGCGTGTCTCCCGGAGCCTACCGTAGCTTTCTGATTGATCGATCACTCCCCTCACCAGATGTGCACCTGCAGCTGCCGTTGTCAAAACATGTAATTGCTGTGTTGATTTATGGATGTCCTTGTAACCAAGAAACTACAAGTTATTAGCACGCCCCCAAGCCTTGCCATGTCATAATTAAGGGTCATAGTCATGTATGCTATGTCTAGGCACTGTGCAGCGCGATCCGATAGCCGTTGTGAAGAAGAGGAACTACTGAATTTGAGGATGGTTCACAAGAAACAACTCACTGATCGTCATCGGGGTGTCTTGCTTAAGCCCCACTGTCGTTGTAGAGTTGGCGTCCTCAATAATTGGTTGTGTTGGGCCAGGAGATCCTCACCGGCCGGTCAATGCATCCTCATCGACGCATCTTGACAGGATTGTGGAGAAGGCGAGAATTCTACACTGACTACTGGGCCGCTCTTCTTGATTTTAGTCTTGAGTCTAAGTAGTTTGTATCGGCTTGGTGGAAATCGGACGTCTGGGACCTCGTAGTCCGCACAGCGGAGTATGGAAAGCCGTTCTGCAGCCATCAGTTAGTACCGGCAAGATATGACTAGTTTCCCAGATAACCATGAGTCTCCAAAGTACTAAGACAGATAGGACTGCTTCACTGTATGATAGCAAATTCGTGGTGATGTTCCGGTAGTACAGCCAATGGCAGACGGCCTACGTCCCGTGTATAAAGGGTTTGCATGAACCGTGAATTGCATAAACGGGGTCCAAGGATTTTTTCGTTTTAACAGAACCCTCGCTTGATTAGCCGCTCCAGCTGTACCCGCAGATACGGATGTAACCCTGACTTCTCTGTAGTGGAACACGTCTTGCTTGTACAATTTAGGTTGTTAATCAAAAGCTATATCAAGGCGGATTAAGAAGCATTCGTGAAATGTACTCATCTTGAATGCAAATCTGCGCCCAAGGTGTGGTGTTTTCTGGTTGCGTGGCAGCGTGCGATTCAGACCGTAAAATTCGATTTGGTTCGCATTGTTGGGAACCAAGATTCACACAAGATGCGCGAAAAGGATATAATGCCCTCTCCCCGTCTTGCATTGTTTAGTATCAACTGTCTCGGCTTTTCTCGGATCGAAAAGAAGTCTGGGCTCTCGCTTCACTCCAATTACATCTGCTCCCCGACCACCATAAAACCCACCACATCCCAATGCCTCCTTCAAATCAACATCCCACAATGTTTTCAACCACAGCTGAAGAGATGGCAACTACATCCATTACTAGCGCAACACAGCCTCTCTTGGAGTGCGCAGAATTCCAAGGCTTCGAAGAAGACTTCAACGATCACGGCGACAATTGGGCGAATAATGAGGATCCACTACCTGTTCAGCCAATAACGGAAATCGAGGAGATTCACACAAGCTTTACAGTAGTGGACAGTATGGATCAAAAGTCCGGATATACGCACTACTTACTGGAGAGTAATCAGGGCATGTTGTTCCATGGTCATGAGCCCACCCACGAGTGGGCTCTCATTCTAGCCAAGGGGATCCAAGACGGCGGAAAAGCTTTCGTTGAGCTCTCCGAGCGCAGCTTCGTATATGTTGACCGGTTATACCCTATGTATGACCAGTCCATGACCAGGTTCTCTGGTGATACCCAAGCCCTAACGGTATTCACGAAGGAGCAGCCGATCTTGTCGCAAAAAACATACAATACTCCGCACTATGCTCGTTGCACCTTCCAGGAAGTCAAGCGATGTGAGCGAATTCTGAGGAGCCCTCACCGGAATCTAGCAAAATACCTCGGAGCTGTCACCAAGCGAATCGAGGGGGAGGACCGAGTGGTGCGTATTGCGTACCGTCGTTACACCATGGACCTCCACGAGTTCGTGATAATGAAGCGGCTACTGAGATCACGTCATGTCCCCTTTATTCTGCGAAGCCTTAAGCGGGCGATCCACCATCTTCATCGGCTGGGGCTTGTGCACTGCGATGTCCGACCACCCAACATCTTTGTCAGCTTCGACAAGCACAAGAAAGGGTCACTTTATCTGACAGAGGTCGTGCTTGGAGACTTTGATGCAAGCCTTGAGATCGGCGAGAAAGTGGCACTGAAGCGGGCGAACGGAGACTGGTGGCCACAAGACGTGGGATGGGGAGATAAGGCGAATGCCTCGATTGATGAGCACAGCCTTCGCAAGTTGAAGACCTGGCTGAACGTGGACGGGTTGGGAAAATCACCCTGGGCAGAGGAATGGTAGGGAATGCTGACTGACATACATCTCAGATTCATTGAAGAGCTTAGAGTCGGTCTCTAGACAGCGTGTTTTCGGAAAAGTTGTGCAGTGTTGATCTTGGTCTGTTTTCCCAACGCCTGTTCGCTACAAGTCAATCCAATATATCTTCCCAAGAATGCAATGTTCTTCAACTATTTCGACGTGTCTTTTGTTGCTCGCACAACCCACAGGGGATCGAGGTGACCTATATGCCCCGTAGCGGCGGAAGAAGAGGTTGGGGTTCCGTGGTCGTCAGTGATCCTTACGCCTTCCTCGGTTCTGGCGCAAAGATCCACGATCTCGACTTTGTCCCATCCAGAGAAGTGCAGGTAGTCTTCGAGTGAGGTCAGCGCATGGAAAGGCAGAGCTTAGTAGCAGCTTACCTCCAACAAACTCCAGTCGCGACTGTTCATTCAACATCATCCATCTCCTTACGACTTTATTGGGGAAGCATCGATTGCTGATTGCGAGATGGATCGTTCCACCCTCATTAGTCGCGTCCAGCAGGTTCCTGCATACCTCTAACGGATGATTTAAGTAGTCAATGCTTACAACACACGTGACTAAATCGAATTTCAATTTCTCCCCAGCCCATCCAGCTCTTGGGTCGTGCGGCTGTTTGTTAAGATCGATTACTCTCCATCTCTTTTCTCCTTGGAATAGCCCGTTCAGAGACATCTCCTCTGCGTTCAGCCCGACGCCAAACACTTCCACATCGCCCCTCTGCACTGCACTCTTCGCGGACGTGGGAAAGAAACTTTTCCAGCTTGTACAAACGTCTAGTATCTTGCCTTTGGACGGCAACACAGTGTCATAATATGCAGTAAGCCTCTCAAGAGCAGGGTCATCGATATGCGTCACAAGACGTGGCTGTCTGTAAAAGATTCCGTCGTCATTCTCGTCCTGGCGCTGGAAATCGCAGGCATCGTACGGCCATTTGTCGTATCGTGGCTTGTAAGGTGTTGATGGGAACGGTGTTGAAGCGGGTGTCTGAACAGAGCTCATGCTGGCTTCGGCAAAGAAGTTGCGTGGGAACTCACGGAAAATCGAGGAGTAGTTGCGGGATTGAAGTGCCCGCGTGCTTGCTGATCGCAGCATGGACAGTGTGCTGAACATTGATTTATCCCAGAAATCGTCTTCCTTTGATGTTATGAAGCTAGGCACGCCGCGTTCAGGGCCGCCTTCGGCTACATGATGATGTCATGACGAAACGCGATCTCACGTGCAGTTCGTTGTGCGTGTAACATAAGCCGCAATCTCCGTTATTTTTGGATTCTGAAATTCGTTGAGCAGAAAAGATTGACCAAAGTCTAAATGACGGCATCAGATGATGAGAGCCTCGCTTGCATAGAATAAGGGCTCGCTACGTACCCTTTTGCAGCGGAACTGCGTTCCGGGGATCGGAATCAGTCCCGCGGTATGATCGTACAAAGTAGATCGAGTGGCCTGAAAATGAATCAGTCTCAACATAATGACGGGAATACTCAAAATCACCAAAATTAGATGCACAGGCCTCAAAGCAAGAGCAAAGGTTGAGTGAACCCTACGATTTTCGATGTTCAACTTCGCTCTGACAATTTTTTTAGGTGCTCGAGGCACTTCAAACATTTGCAGAGCACGTCAATACAAATGAGCTGGCAGTCATGCAATATCTGGTCGGCGTACCAATTGAACATAGTAACGAGAGTGACATATACCTCTCTGAAGAGTGATTTGGCCCTTTGAGTCTGGCTGGTCTTTACTAACGATGACAGGTTCATGTCACAAGCTGCGTATGATGTACATGAACATGCGCAGCAAATGAAAGTTCTTGAAAGCCTGCTCAATGATAGTAGGATCGTGTCAGAGCCACCCGTAGTCTGCACTGGCTCTATCGCTATCAAAAAGACTTCCGGCCCTCCAATACCCTTGGCTTCAGACCCTGCCATATTGCTCATTGAAATGGGTTATCAGCCCGGAACCTTGTCGAACGCGGTGCTCGGTTGGAAAGACATGGCGGAGGGGGCTGTCCAGAGCGTACCCGGCGTCAACGTGTTTACAGTGATGGAGGACCCAAGGACGAGCAGCATCAGGACAGTTGAAGTATTAGATTCATGGGACAGTCTTAGCATATTGGTCAACACTGATGCTGCAAAGCAGAATATTGAGCACAACGGTAAAGATAGATCCGGAAAGAAGAGCGCTATCAGATTGAAAGCGATCGCGGGGTTTATTGGGCGCTCGTAGCATGTTATAGAAACACTGCCCAAATTTACAGCGTCTCCTTAATCATGAGCAGCTTCTGTAGTGGGGATCCACATCTCAAGTCGGACACTGAACGTACCACGGTGCCCATTGCGACAGTGGCCTATGATTGTTTTGTAATACCCCCCACGATAATTCCAGAAGTCGCCCAGATTCTCGCGAACCACGCGCTGCACACCCATCTTTGTAGGGTCGTGTCGTGACCAGTAAAACCACCCAATCTGGCGCCGATCCTACATTGCAAATTAGTGGTACGTTATAAGACTTGGAGCGAATGAGACGCACTCTGAAGAATCCTCCGTTACACGTTCATCCATGATGTTAGGGAACCGAAAGAGACTCTCAGCGTGAGGTTGGAACGTTCAACCAAGCCAGCCCCTGCTGTACGTCCCTCCCGTCCCCACTACAGCAGCTCAACCTTCGCGGACAGCTAGGTCCCGAGTACATACGCGGCCCAGCTTGTTGCATGACCTGAGTCCAATGAATTTGGTGAGCAACACGATGATGTGTTGGTAAAAGGGAGCCCACAATGAGCCAACCACGAGTTACTATCGTCTTTGCGAACTTTCAGCAACTCTGTTCATACAGCAAGACTGAAACGAAAGAGATTAAGGAATGAGAATGGCAACAGTGCTGGAAACATTACACTGGGCACGCGCGCAGCTATGGCTTACCTTGTTCCACGACAATTCGTGCCTGCTGAACACATCTCCCAATTCAGCCCCGTATGATTCCGCCGCTGCATCAACCATGTTGCCGAACAGGACGTCCCTATTATCGCTCTTGTTATAACTTTCAGCTTCAGCATGCAGAATTCGCAGCATTCCTTTCAGCCACAAGCCTCGGATATCGTCGACCCGAATATGCTGATCGCACCATTGGTGAAGCGTGGAATAATCCCAGGTATCATTTGGTGAATTCCATCTGAACACACTGCGCAAAGTATCATAAATGATAGAACGGCTGCATTTTGCCTCCGCAAGGGCGAATCGCACTGTCTCGAGCGTCGGTGGCTTACCGAGTCGACGGTTGTTGTTGAAAAGCTCTACGGCTTCAAGGTTGTTTTCAAGGAACGCCTGTCGTCTCCCTTCCATGGCAAGTCGAGATGTCTCTTGATCCCGCCAATCGATTGTCATACTGGTGATCCAAAGTAGGAATCGGAGATATTCAACCCTTTCCGGTGTCCATGGCCCGGCAAGAAGTTTCTTCGGCAGTCGGCAGTGCACAAAAGCGAGCCGTGGTAAATGACTTCGTGAGAACACCATGCACGTCGCATCTTTGAAATTTGGCGGCCATTGTGCGTCGAAACAGCCCTCATCCGATCTGAGACCGCACAGACATCCACTGCTGGCATACGTTTTCGTGATCCAACTCTTAAGGAATGACCAGGTCATCCACCTGCTGGCAAAGATAGCGGACTGTGCTGCCGAGCGTACAGCATGGTTCTCGCATCGATCTGTCAAGAAATAATCGCACGTGTTGTGGTAAACGTATTCGCTCGATAGTCGTGCACCCAATACATCGGATGCTTGGACCAGAGCGAGATTGAAATCGCAAGCCGCGAAAATGGGCTGCAATAATTCCACCGGAAGACGCTCAATAGCTGCTGTTGCTGCTGTTGTCATGTTGAGGTCGCTGAGACTGCAAGTATGGTGATGTCAACACGGCGAGGTCAGTGTCAGTACCGTGATAGCCGGCCAAACACTGGCAGGCTTTTGAGGAGTAGTTTGTGTTGAGTCGAAAAAGGTAAGTTCGATTGTGCAGTAATTCTTTGGAAGAATGAAACTCGATCAAGGCATTGCCCCTCTCGTGCGAAGTGATGCCACGCCATGCTCGTGTGAACGCCTGACACGCGGTGTGTTGTGAGCGGCTGAGCTGGTAACATGACCTCGGTCGGAGCTACCCCGCTCGTCTCCCCACACGCGGATGTGGACCGCTTCGACTAGCGTCTGGCAGCCTCGACCAGCCAGCCGACGTTTTTGTCTCGTGTCTTGATTTCTGTGTGATTTTTCGCCGATATAGATAATGATGACCCACTCACCAAGTCATTATTGTACGGAGATGTGTACCATCCGAAGAAACCCCGGAATTGCAGCAATCAATCACAGTCCCGGTTCGATCCGGGACTATATCAGCGCATTGCTGCCAGCACATCTATCAGCAGCCTTCACCGACTGAAGTGACTACATTTCATCCCGAAGAGCTCATCGACCTGCGTTGTACAGACGTCCAACTCACAGCCGCACATATGGAAATCATCGTTGTGGGTGCCGGCCTTGCAGGGCTCTCTGCGGCCCTTGCCCTGACCCACTCTTCCACCAAACACCACGTAGTGCTTCTCGAGGCTGCTCCTGCCCTTGCAGAGATCGGTGCTGGAGTTCAACTCGCTCCAAACGCCACCTGGCAGTTCAAAGCTTGGGGCCTTCACCCTCAGCTTCTTGCAGCCTCAGCACTGCCTGAAGCGTGGAACTTGCGCCGTGGCTCTGATGGAGAGATCTTGAACCGAGTGCCGATGGCCAAATTTGACGAATGGTACGGCGCGCCCTATGTCGTTGTGCACCGCGCAGATCTACATCGAATATTGCATGAAGCAGCCGTAGAAAGAGGCGTGGAAGTACGTCTGAACAGCCGCGTGGAAGAGTATGGGGTAGAAGAAGGGTGGGTGAAGCTGACGAACGGTGAGAAAGTCCAGGGAGATCTAGTTGTGGCCTGCGATGGTGTCAACAGCGTTGCTCGAACGCAGCTACTCAAAAGCACAAGAAGTACAATTCATCAAGTGAACGAGCTGGAAACAACAGGATGGTCAGCATATAGGCTGATGGCAGATGTAAAAGAGTTGGAGAAGGATGCGCTGACGAAGGAAATTGTAGGCGAACATTCTGCCAACTGTTGGTACGTGACTTGGATTCATGGGAGACTTTGACTTGTAGAACTAACAATTTTCAGGGCAGATGCCAACAGATCCGTGATGTCCTACATGATCCGTGATTCTGGAAAGCTCAACCTCGTTCTATCTCATCCCGATGACACGGACACCAGTACTTGGAGTCGTGAACAATACTCCTCTGAGATTCAGCGGTATTACCATGATCTGGACCCACGTGTACTTCGCCTTGTCGCCCTCAGCACTGGTCCTATAACTAACTGGCCTGTCCATCAAGTCGCTAAGCTTCCTACGTGGATGTCAAAAAGCGGCAGATTTGTGCTTATCGGGGATGCAGCCCATGCCATGGCCTTCTACCTTTCGATGGGTGTCTCACTTGCGATTGAGGATGCCGCGGCGCTCGCTACAGCTTTGGATTTACACACCTCAGGACAAGGCAATGTGTCTTTGAAGAAAGCGATGCAGTTGTTCCAGGGCGTCCGAAAACCGAGAGCTGAGAGGATCAGAGATGCGAGTTTGCACGCAGGCGAAATGCTGCACCTTCCTCTGGGGTCGCAAAGGGATCTGCGTGATGAATCTGCAATGAACGATACTGCAGTCTCGGAAGCGCAGACAGGCGACTTGTTGTTGGATTGGATCAGCTACGGTATAGCAGATAAGATGATCAGGCAAGACTGCTATGGATACGACGTTGTTTCAGAGCTACGTCGTCAATTTCATGAAGACGAACTCTTGCCCGCGCAGAGCTAACTCCATATTTTGTACAATTAGCGCAAAATCACTTTATCAAACCCATTAACCTTAAATCAGTCGGAAAAGTCTGAAGATGCAACGAGGGGTACGATTGCAGGAGACTTGACGAGTCTCGTGTGAGGTGCGAGCGGCGCTCGGTCAGTACCTGTGTCTTGCCAAGATCGCACCCTGGTGTACCATCCTTTCATTTGTTTCTACATTCGACCTCTCAGGCGATTCTTTACGCAGGACATTGCCGCACTAGCACAGAAGTACATTCTCCTGGCCAGTTCACTCTCGCAATCTGGCGACCTGGACAGCGTTCAGAGAGCTGATGTCAGCGCTAGCGCATATCCAAACAGCCACCTTGACAGACCGCATAAAGCACCTACCTGGGTTTAGCGTCCTTCGGTCCGACTGCTGTGTGCCATATTGCATGGTGCGAAGTGATACAAGGCTGAATACCGCAACGGCTGATGTGACGCGAGGCTGAGCAAGATGACATTCACACACATAAGAGGTTCGAGCACCGCGCCGCTACCTAATGTGAGACCTCGAGTCTGCTTCAAAAGGGACACTTTCCAACCCTGATCCAGCGATCTCGTGACAGTCCATATGTTGCTCACGCAGCTATGTCTAGAAACCAACAAGACCCCTACTGGATCGACACTGATGAGCGAGAACATCAGGAACAAGGCTTACTCTACCGAGAATTCGAAATGCAACGCGAACCATCTCCACTCAACACGCCAGTGACGGCACAGCGTACCAGGCCCGACGATGCACCAACCACATCTTCGTTGCAGGGAGAAAAGTCCTCGAGGACGATACCAGGCTGGCCGTCGTCGCCAAAGCCCATCAACACACCGATATACGTTCAAGTCCTCAACGCCATCTTCGATATAATCTTACTCGCTGGTTCAACTGCCTTTTTCGCATTTGCCATCGTCGTCGGTGTACACGACCAAGTTCCCACAGCAGATTATCCACGCCTGACTACGACACTGATCGGCGCTACAAAATATGTACTGTCACTTCGACGAAGATTCAAGACTGAAGCTGACTCCAGTTAGGGTCCAACCGTTTTCCCTATCCTGTTCGCTTCAATCGTCGGCCGCGCAGCACACGCAGTCCTTCTCTGGCGACTTGAGAAGGGCGGGCGAATCGGCACATTGGACACACTCGCTAGTAGTACTTCACTTACTAGCACTGTGACCTCACAACTCCAGCTTCGCTCATTTAGTACACTAAGTGTAGCATTACTGGCTGTGTGGATGTTCTCACCGATTGGAGGCCAAGCCTCGGTCAGAATGATGACCATCGGGTCGAAAGATACGAAAATAGATGATTCCGCGTGGTATATGGTCAACCATGGTTACCTTGGTTCATACTCCTCAGGAGAGACGGATCTCCAAGGCAATGCGATGGCGGGTGTGGTATTCGTAGCAGCCCTCATGGGTTCACCAGCGACGAAGTCCTCCCCGCTTGATGTATGGGGCAACGTCAAGGTGCCGAGAATTGAAGGCTATGAACAGGCCGTAGCGATGGACCATGATGGCTGGTATGAAACCAAAGACGGCGATAGCGACGCATACTCATCTCTTGTTGGGATACCAATCCTCGGCATGAACCAATCGAATTTCATCGACTACAGCATGCGGATCCACTCGCCATATTTCGGCCTAGATTGTTCTATCAATACTACAGTATCGGAAATGGACTCCATTCTCGTCAAAACACTTCCTGGGTTGTCCTCAAATGCAACTAGCCCCGGCTCTATGCTTTTTTGGGACATTCCAGAGTTTTCGATTCTTGCAAATATGAGTCGGGAAAGTTGGAGGGATAGAGCATCGCCAGAGACAATATCTCCGCTGAAGATCAAGTACGTCCCACTGTATCGCAGTAATTTCACTCTTACCTGCGATGTGACACAGTCATATGTCGAGACTGAGATCCGATGCCCGACTCATTCGACCTGCGCAGCAAAACGAGTACGACGATCGAGATTGAATCAATTTCCAGCCGCTTGGACGTTGCTGGATATCTCTTCGCGGACACCAAAACATCTGTTCCAGGGTATACTGAAGCCATTTGCCGGCGGAAAGCTCCGCTATCCACAACTGTTCGACCGTTACCTTGCAGATCCGAATCTAATCAACTCGAACTACGCCAACGTATCTCAAACAACAGAGGAGAAATATACTATCCGACTTGGCCAAATGCTCAATGCTTACTTCTCTTGCTTGAATGGATTCTTCGCCATCACTGCAGGTATTAACAACGACACCGCTTACTTCTGGGACAACAATCAAACCTTTGAGCTCCCACCTAACGTAAACGGCTCATGGCAGAATCTTTACCACTCAACAGTCTCAAACAACATGCTGAACGACATGTTTGAGACGAAATCATGGACAAGTGCAGTAACGAAGACCGAGCGGAAAGAGGTCATCATAGCTCATCGCATTTGGATCATTGCTCTATGTCTCGCTTCCATCATACTCATCGTTTCGAGCTTGATAGCCCCGTTCATTCGTAGCTTTCTCGCCACAGGAGTGGACGTGGCGATGAATATCTCGTCACTTGCCACTAGGAATAATCCTCACATGTCACTACCACAAACGGGAACTTTTTTGGATGCTTCCGATCGTGCTGGATTACTTTTTAACCATCAAGTACGCTTCGGTGACGCCAATAGTTCAGAGGACGTCGGCAGTCTTGTAATAGGCTCATTTGACCGCGCAGGAGATTCAGGCATTGCGAGAGTGCGCAAGAGGCGTCTGTACAATTGAAACGCTATCTAAGCGTGCGTACCATCCGCAGAGTTTTAGCCAAGCGCTATATGCAGATCGTGCTATAGCTACATGACTTTGTCACTGGCAAGATACGATTCTTGTTTGATCTAGACTCAAGTAGCAATCAAGGACTTAATTATAACCATGTCGAGAATTGGAGCGACGTCTTGCAAACTCGGGCCTTTGCCTCCAGACTGAGAATATATCTGAAGTTGTTCTACCATGGGATTGAACTGAGCCTAAATGAAACGACGAGGTAAGGCTATGGGCTGAAGTCGAAAGGCAGAGCACGAGCCGAGCTCTGATCGTGAGAGAGGCGTGGAAGTTAAAACTGCCGATTTTTCGTGCAGATGTCGATTGGTTTCGAGAAGAATAACTTGTTGCTCACGTCCGATTGGCTTAACGAGCACTCTTAGTTTTTTTACCAATAGTTTTCCATTGCTTCTTTAGCCCGTTTTGTTTATACAGACGGGTTTGCGTGCCCCAATACAATAACTGACAACTTACAAGCAAATAAGTACCAGAACAGATCACAGTGCCGCTGCTAGCGTTTCATCCTACACTCTCGTGTCGTAGCTCCAGCGCCTCGCTGGACGCAGTCAATACAAAGACCACCCCCAGCCTTTATCAAATCTAACTTATAGCCGCGCGATCCTCTATAATTTGGTTCTGAGTGCCATCGATAACTGCACGACGCCTGTTGGGTATTCTGAGGGAGGACTGGATCACGCAGGTTGTCTATTCTGCCCATGATCTGTGTCAGTGACATCTTATGCAGTTCCCGTGGCTGCAGTGCTTCCGATTGTAGTAGTTCCACATAAGCGTGACTGCGTGTTTCGGACCATGCACATGAACACTGTGTGCTATTCATGCAACTGATAATAGCTCCCTCAAAGAGCACATGTGCTACCTTAGAAATTAATAGGGCTCGCCGCTCTTCCAGTAGACCTAAGTCTAAGTGTCAGTGTCATATCACTTATAGATTCTGATATATGTGGAAACGTACAGCAGATCCTTAGCAAGACAGTGAGGTCTAGTCCAATTTCCTGTTCCGCAAGTGGAAGATACGAGCCCTGATGGCAGAAAATCATTTTTAGAGTAATTTGACCAAAGGCTCTAGAATTGTTGAGTAGGTACGAAGAAGCCATAAGCTGTGCGAGCTCAATTAGCTCTTTTGACTCTGCCTGGTTCAACCAAAGCGTGCTAGCATGATGCACCACGTTTCTGCAGTTAAACTTGTCTGCTTCGATCGCGGCGTGTAATAACAGGTCAGCATTAATATTCTCAGGAACACTACGAAAGTGTATTATGTTGCAAATGATTTCCATAGCGTCTGCGTTGTCTTCCGGCATGGGCACCTCTCTGATACAACTGCTCGAGTCACCTAGCTTTTGACCCTCGCGGAAGTGTGGGCCAAACATGCTACGGAAGACCTTAGAGGCATTTGCGAGCGACAAAGACGATACGCGGAGTCGTTTTTCTTTGGGACCAACTATCAGAATAACGTCGCTGTTATCTGCGATGTCTACGGTTGATGTTGACGACCGCTCGTTGCACATTGCTGCTGTGTAGGGTTAGAGGGCTTCGCTTCGAGGAGATGATCGAGAGGTTGATCCAAGTGATCCAACACTACAGGGCGCGTAAGGACCTGGCTGTCAGCATCCAGTGGGTACATACACGTTAGTGATTGTATGATGACGATTGCTGGTTGAAAGGAGGGGCCGCAAGCTAAGGAATATGTTCTGTCCCCATCAATCTCGCAGGGAAGTTTGTGCCAATCCAGTCGCAATGGAAGTTTGATGTTCACAGGGTACGTCAAGAAAGTAGCACAAACATTCCGTTCCAGAGATTCTTGGAACACGGCAAGCGAAGCTGACATTGTGCGCCTGATCTAAGGGAATAAGGACATTCCATCAACGTGGGATGCCATAAGCGTGATGACTATTTGTGTTTCACCATGCCACTAACATTAGGGGTTTTTCTATATACGAATGAGGTCAAGCACTTGGACGAGCTTTAGGTGTCTTATCAAACATCCTCTTACTAAGAAAGTTAGACATAGATAGACGGCTTTTAGTTTGATAAAAAGCAACACATATAAGCAATAGACTAAAAATATAGAGTGTAGTAGATAGTAACAAAGCAAACAAGTAGACTAGGTAGATTTAGGTAAGTAATTACGGGTGACTGTTATAGTCAGGGGGCTAAAACCAAAATCTAGAAACTAAAACACCCTAGCATAAAAACTAAAATATAGTAATATTATATACAACTCTAAATAACACAAATAGTATATATATAATAGATGTTTAGCAAAACCTTATAACGTACCTCACGGGCGAGCGAGCCAACGGGCGAGCGAGCCACTTTTGCCAAGCCCCCACCAAAGTACCCTTTTTATACCAATGCCTTAACAACAACCTATTATTAACGCGTTAAAGGAGGCTTAGGTACAGCTTGCGCTTCAAGCTCTTAAACAAGACGCGAATCTCTTACAGCGACGCGCTGCAGCCATCTACAAGGTGCCTCAAAGCACACTAAGCCATTAACACACTAGACAACCTTCATAAGGTGATACTATGCCTAACTCACAAGGGTTAGACAATAATAAGGAGCGGGTAATTGTTAAGCACATACTTAAGCTAGACAGGCAAGGATTTGGCCCCCAGCTGGCAGATGTGGCTGCTATAGCCAATTCTCTGCGCGCTAAGCGCAATCTGGGCCCTGTTGGCACAAACTGGCCCAGTACGTTCATCAAGCGTCAGCCAGAGCTCAAAGTAAAGTTCAATCGCAGGTATAACTACAAGCGAGCCCTCTGCGAGGATTTAGGGGTTATGCAGGGCTAGTTTAGCCTGGTAGCCAACGTCAAAGCTAAGTATGGCATCCAGGATAATGATACCTACAACTTTGATAAGACAGGCTTCATAATAGGCCAGATCTCCTAAGGAGCAGTCGTCACAGCTTCAGAGAGACAAGGAAGGCCAAAGGCAGTCCAGCAAGGCAACCAGGAGTGGACAACAGTTATACAGGGCATCAATGCGAAAGGATGGGCTATTCCACCCTTTATTATCTTCAAAGCGCGCCACCACCTTTCTAGCTGGTATAAGGAGGAAGATCTACCCTAGGACTAGGTTATTAGAGTCTCTAGTAACGGCTAGACTACTAATAAGCTTGGTCTTGAGTGGTTAAAGCACTTTAACAGGCATATAAAGGAGCATACTGTTAGTACCTACTGACTGCTGGTTATTAACAGCTATAAGAGCCACAACTCGCTCCAATTCCAGCAATACTGTAAGGATAACAAGATTATTACCCTATATATGCCTCCTCACTCATCACACCTCCTACAGCCACTTAATGTAGGCTGTTTTGCCCCTTTAAAGACAGCATACAGGCGCCAAGCCAAAATGCTTATGCGCAACCGAATCACCCACCTTATAAAGGCTAAGTTCCTGCCATGCTTCAAAGCAGCCTATAATGCAGTATTTACTCCTAGTAACATCTAAGGAGGGTTCAGAGGTGCTAGATTAGTCCCCTTTAACCTAGAACAGGTCATATCAGCCCTTAATGTAAAGCTTCGGACTCCAACACTACTACTTCCTGCCAACAACGTGCCCTGGCAGTCGCAAACCCCTAGCAATACTTTAGAGTTTAGATCGCAATTAACACTTGTAAAGTCAAGGATTCAGAGGCATATAGACAGCTCTTCTATATCTATAGTAAAGGCGTTTAAGAAGGTGTTAAAGGGGGCTGTAATTATTGCGCACAAGCTGGTTTTAGCTTAACAGGAAATCAGGAAGCTTTAAGCAGCTAATAAGGCCGCTACGCGACAAAAATCATATAAAAGAAAGCAGGTTTAGAAGGAAGGGACACTAATAGTTAAAGATAGGCAGCAACTAGCAGCTCTAAAGGAGTTTAGGGCACGTAGCAATAGAAAGAGGGCAAAGAAGCAGGTGCGCGCTTAAGAGGGTGAGCCTGCCCAAAGGCGCTGCAGAAGGTGCAATCAGACTGGTTATAACGCGCGAACGTGCAAGATTGATGTAGAAGAGGTCTCTAAATAATATTACATGCCGTAGTCTGCCACAGAGTGCCAAAGTGTGGTGTTGTAGGCTATAATGGGTCAGGTTTTGGTGAGGGCTTGGCAAAAGTAGCTCGCTCGCCCGTTGGCTCGCTCGCCCGTGAGGTACGTTATTCTATTAATTATACCTAAATTTAGGTAGATAATTATAGCTAAGCCTTCTATAAATATACTATTCTCCTTACTACTAAGATTAACTATTATAAGACTATTACTATGTCTCTAGAGGCCCTACTTAATATTATACTTAGCATCCTTATTACTCTCTTTATTAGATATCTCTTTATTACTCTTAGACATTTCTCCCTTGCTTTAAGAATTATTACTTATAGCAGACTCTCTAGTAGAAGCTACTATAGCTATAGCCCTATTAAGAGTAGCCTTAGTAGTAGCCTACTTCTTCTAATTCTTAGCTATCTTTTTAGTAGTAGCCTTTCTATAAGTAGCTAAGAATTAATTAGAGTTAATAGAAGTATAAATAGAGAATCCCCTCTTATCTATAACGTACCCCACGGGCGAGCGGATCAACGGGCGAGCGAATCACTTTTGCCAAGCCCCCACCAAAACTTGACCCATCATGGCCCAAAACACCACACTTTGGTCCTGCACGGTATAGTACAGGCTGGAATATTATTTAGAGACCTCTTCTACATTAATCTTGCACGTTTGCGCGTTGTGTCCTGTCTGATTGCACCTTCCACAGCGCCGTTGGGTTGGCTCGCCCTCTTGAGTGCGCACCTGCTTCTTTGCCCTCTTCCTATCACCACGCGCCCTAAACTCCTTTAGAGCTGCCAGCCGCTGCCCATCTTCAACTATTAGGGTCCCTTCCTTCTAAACTTGCTTTCTTTTATGTGATTTTCGTCGCATGGCGGCCTTGTTAGCCGCTTGAAGCTCCTTGATTTCCTGTTGAGCTAAAACCAGCTTGTGGGATAAGATTGCTCCCCCCTTTGCGTAGTGCTTAAGCGCGCTTAGAACAGAATTTGGTGAGCTGCCCTGCTGCCTCTTATACTTCTCTTGAATCAGAGTTAATTGCGACCCAAATTCCAGGGTGTTGCTGGGGGTTTGCGACTGCTAGGGTATGTTGTTGGTGGGGAGTGGTGGTGATGGAGTCTGAAGCTTCACATTAAGGGCTGATATGACCCGTTCTGGGTTAAAGGGGACTAATCCAGCACCTCGAAACCCTCCTTGGATATTGCTAGAGGTAAACACCGCATTATAGGCTGCTTTGAAGCATGGCAGGAACTCAGTCTTTGTAATGTGGCTGATTTGGTTGCGCATAAGCAATTCGGCTTGGCGCCCGTACGCTGTCTTTAAAGGGGCAAAACAGCCTATATCAAGTGGCTGCAGAAGGTGCGATGAGTGCGGAGGCATACATAGAGTAACAATCTTGTTATCCTTGCAGTATTTCTGGAATTGGAGCGATTTGTGGCTCTCGTGGCCGTTAATAACCAGCAGTCGGTGGGTACCAGCAGTACGCTCCTTTGTATGCGCGTCAAAGTGCTTCAACTACTCAAAACCAAGCTCATTAGTAGTCTAGCCATTACTGGAGACTGCAATAACCTAATCCTGGGGCAGGTCTTCCTCCTTGTACCAGCTGGAGAGGTGGTGGCGCGCCTTGAAGATAACAAAGGGTGGAATGGCCTATCCTTTGGCATTGATACCCTGTATGACCGTTGTCCACTCCCGGTTGCCTGGCTGGACTGCCTTTGGCCTTCCTCGTCTCTCTGAAGCTGTAACAACTGCTCCCTGGGAGATCTGGCCCATCATGAAGCCTGTCTCATCAAAGTTGTACGTGTTGTTATCTAGGATACTATACTTAGCTTTTGTGTTTCGCACCAGAGAAAACCAGCCCTGCACAACCCCAGAATCCTTGCAGAGGGCTCGCTTATAGTCATACCTGCAATTAAACTTCACTTTGAGCTCTGGTTGACGCTTTACAAACGTACTGGGCCAGTTTGTGCTAATAGGGCCTAGATTGCGCTCTGCGCGCAGAGAATTGGCCATTGCAGCCACATCTGCCAGCTGAGGGCCAAATCCTCGCTCGTCCAGCTCAAGTATGTGATTAACAATCACCTGCTCCTCTAGATCATCCAGCCCTTGTGAGTTGGGCATAGTATCGCCTTGTGAAGGTTGTCTAGTGAGTCGATGGCTTAGTGTAGCTTGAGGAACGTTGTAGATAGCTGCAGCGCGTCGCTGTGAGAGTTTCGCGTCTTGTTTAAGAGCTTGAAGCGCAAGCTGTATTTAAGCTTCCTTTAACGCGTTAAGATTAGGTTGTTGTTGAGGCATTGGTATGTAGAGGATACTTTGGTGGGGGCTTGGCAAAAGTGATTCGCTCGCCCGTTGATCCGCTCGCCCGTGGGGTACGTTATAGGTAGTTATAATTAGGTAGTATATACTAAGGATATTAATAATTCTAAATAAAAGTTTAATATCCTTAGGGATAATAGTAATATACTATAATAGTAGAAATATGCATAGTTAAAGTATAGTAGTATTATCTATCTTCCTAATAGTCTATTAGGACCTAGTTTTAAGCTATAAGTTCTTGTTATGTGCATACACCTTGTATCTAGTCTTAATAGAGCCTTATATTATACTTATTATTAATACTCTACTATATCTCTCTACCTTTATAGAGCTTAGCCCTATTAAGCTCTCTACGCTATTTAGCTATCTTAAACTCCTTTTTCTAAGCACTGTTCGCTTTAAGCCTATACCTTAACCTTCTACCTTTCTAGGTTAGACTATGTCTAATAGAACCTTAGGCCTTTATTATTGCCTTTAGCTTTAAGAAGCTAAACATAATAACTTAATAAAGACGCACTTAATCCTCTAATTAAGCTACCTAATAACCTATTTAGCGCTAGCCTATTAATTTATTCTCTTAGCTTATACCCCTAATTTATACTTTTTAACTTACTATCCTGCTATAATTATTACTAATCTAGTTACTAACTACGTAACTTCTAATAAGTACTGCTACTAACTAGCCTAGATAGCTATATTAGCCTATATATTACCTAATATTTACTACTTACTACTTAATTTTATTACTAATAGACTATTTATTACTTTATAACGCATTTACTTAGCTTAGTAATAACTTGCAAACCTACTATACTCTAATAGCTTATTAGTCTATTAAGTAAAGGTATGCTAAGGTAGCTATATTAAGCAAATACGCTAACTTTACTACTAGCTTCTAAAGCTTGCACGTAACTTCTCTTACTACTTAATATTACTAGCCTAGAGATATATATAAGCCTTACTTAGTACTACCCTTAGACTATAGTTCTAACCCTTTCTTAAGTTCTTTAATTAGCACTTCTTAGCTCTCTATATCTTAGACTAGATTTAATAACTCTCCTTGCTATAGTAGTAGTAGTAATAAGAAGCCTTCTAGAGGTTATAGTAGACTAGGAAGCACTACTATTAGTCTATCTAAGTAGCGCCTAAAGACTTCTTAGGTTCTTATTTAAGAAGCTAGTAAGTTTACTTTCCTACTACCTAATAGTTTGCTAACTTTCCTAGTACTACTATTTCTTAATTACTACCTAGACTATTACCTTGCTTATAATATTATTAATGCTCTTGCTAACCTCCTTAATACTAAAGTCCTCTAGCTACCTACCTTCCTATTAGATATTACTAATACTTATAATACTATCTACTAAGATTAGCTGCTAACTATATAAAACCTATAACTATTCTTTATCCCTCTAACTAATAATACCTAGCCTTATAACTAGACCTTCTTCTAGAACTTTTACTAGAAGGTCTATAAGGGGGAGTTAGTTAATCCCTATACTCTTACCTAGCTAGCTAATATATAGGCTTTCTACTAACGTGCTATTAAGTATAGATAAAGTAGTAGAAACTCTACTAGTCCCTATAACCTATTATTAACTAGTTTCTTACTATTATTTACTATAGGAGCTGTCTAGTATACTATCTTTAATAATAATAATTATTCTACCTCTAAGTATAACTACTATACTACTAATAGAGACCTTTATACTTAAGTTACTAACCTTAGAACCTATAAGGTCTACCTCTTAGGAGCTTATACCTTATGCTAGGCAGCATTGCATAAGAATTGTTTATTTAGTAAGTTTTAATAACCTATTAGTCCTTGTTTTTAGCTAACTATAGATAGCTCTAGCTTAACAGGCTACTAATAAATTGCCTCCTACTTCTTCTAAGGTTAATTAATTTAATAAAGGCTACTATAAGGCCTGCTAAGTTATTAGTAAAACTACTCCCTTCTATTCTAACTATTATTTTAGAGCTAGTTATTAATCTACTTAGGATAACTTAAGTAAGAAGCTAGCTAGGTTAGTTATAAATAAGGAAGAGTAGGAGCGCGTTTATAAGATTACTTCTACTTATAATATTAGCTACCTTACTTAGCCTTATAAGGGTACCTCTTTTTATAAGTATATTTAGGCTACTATAAACCTAGCTCTAAATTCTCCTTAGCTAGCCCTAATAAGCCCTATAGGTCCTATTACTATATTAACTAGTAATAAGTAGGCTATCTACCTTCTAGCTAGTTAAACTAGAAGAACTCTATTACCTAAGCTAATAGATATTAATAATTCTATTTAGCTAGGTAATTCTTCTATCTCTAGTTCTTCTAGTTCTTCTAGTTCTCTTAGTTCTAATAGTAGATTAGGTATATTTTCTTATTTTACTAGTTTCTTGCTAGCTACTTAGTAGCTCTTAAGGCTTAGTCCTAGCTCTCTTATTACTTAGGAGGATTATAATATTTTTATAGATATAATAGAATTTTTAACTAGTCCTATCTAGACTCCTTACTAATCTCTCTATTAGTTACTATGCTAGATTACTTAGTAGTCTCCTTAGACTCTTTAGCAGTCTCCTTTATAGTTAGCTTAGCATTCTCCTTAGACTTCTTAGCCTTCTCTATTGCTACTAGCTTAGAGATCTCCTTTGCTATCCTTGTCTTTATTGCCTATGCTTTATACTTAGGCCTTATTACTACTTTATTCTCCTATATAGTCTTCTCCTCTAGTTCTAATAGAGAATTAGGTGCCTTTAGCTTCGCTTAATACTATAGTATTCTAGGCTATAGCTTAGTATAACTTTTCTTAGTAGTTCTTTAGTTATAGAGGTCTATTAGGGGGTAGTGCTGCTTATAGTAGTTAGCTAGGTTCTCTAGGTTATAGTTAGTAAGGTCTGCCTACTTAGTAAGGTTATAGTTAGCAAGGTCTATTTAATAATTCTTAGAGGCTTAGTAGGTATTACTAGTATAGTCTAGGTAATACTCCTTATTATAGTAGTAAGCAAGGTAGTAGAGGAGGTTTAGCTACTTAACTATTTTAGTTTTTCTTACTTTATAATTTCTAGGTTAGTCTACTAGTTCTTTCTTATAAGTTTAGGCTCTAATGTTTTATTAGCTACTACTATAGTTTCTAGAGTTCTAGGTTAATTTACTAGTCTCTTCTTATAATTTTAGGTTCTAATAGCTTATTAGCTAGTATCTCTTATATTTTAATCTTAACTCTTAACTTTTTTAAAATAAGATTTTTTTTATTAACCTGTTCCCTCCTCTACTTAAAAGACTTAACTAACTCTTAGTTAAGATCTATCTATTTATTCTTATTAAAGCTACCCTAGTACTTATACTTCTCCTTCTCTTTCTTAGATAGTACTTATAGAATCTAAACCTTAACTATCTTGTTAGCTAGTCTTTGCCTAGTTTTCTAAGGTCTACTTAGTATTACTATATCTAATTAGCTATTAGGCGCACTATATAGTTCTCTTTATTTACTAGTACTTATTATTATAAGCGCGTCTAGTAGTATTAATTCTTACTAGTAGAATTTTATAACCTTATTACCTATATATATTATATATAAGAGAGTCTTATTAAGCTTCTTAATTAGGTATATACCTTTATTAGAGATTTACTAAATCCTAAAGGGTCCTTTCTACTATAGCTATAGTTTATAATCTCTACCTATATAGATATTATTAAGGATATTCTAAATTAGAACAAGATCTCCAGGTTTTATTAGGACTAGCCTTAGTAATGCTTTTATATTAAACTATTCCTTACCTACCTCCCTTAGCTAAGTAACTCTATTAACTACTTTATAAAGTTAATTATCCCTATATTTAAACTATTTTACCCTTATTACTAGCAATATTACTATATCTATTACTAAGTTCTAAGGGAGTATTTGCTATATAAGGACGTATAATTTAATAGGTAGTATATATTCTTTCTTATATATTAGATATGTTAGTATCTTACCTATTAATTACTTTATAGTTACCTTATTAGCCTAAAGTGCTAGGTGCAGATTTAAGACCTAATTTCTTATTATCTTTTAAAGTATAGATACTAGTTCCTTATACCCTCTCTTAATAAGTCCTTAGGCTTAGAGATAAAACGCACTTGCTACTACCCTATTAATCCTATATAAGGTAGCTAAGTCCTTAACTATACCTTTGTTTTCTAGTCCTCTATCTACTAATATCTTAAGTAGAATTCCCTACTATATAAAGATTACCTCTTCTAGGAATTTTATAGCGCTAGCTAAGTTATTATGCTGTAGTACTCTTACCTCTAGATATTCTAACAAGTAGTTCCTTATAATAATTATATACTTTTAACCCTTAATCTTATTAGGCATATAGATAATATCTATTATTATCTACTCCTATAGGCTATTAGGACTAGATATTAGATAGAGTTCTTCCTAATATTGCTTTATTAAGTGTACCTAGTACTCTATATAGCTATAAATATACTCCTGCACCTGCTAAAATATCTCTAGCTAGTAGTACTGCGTCTATACCTTGTGCTATATACCCTCCTAGCCTTAGTAACTTAAATTATTATATAGTTTAGTAATAATTTTTATCTACTATTTAGGATTGTTAATAACTTGCTATAATAGTCTATTAGGTGTTGTTTTTACCTATAGGATCTTGTCTATTATTATAAATTAAAGGGCCCTTCTCTTTAGTTTTTAAAGGTTGCCTTTTAAAAGGTGCACTAGGTTCTTTATAGTTAATAGCTATTCTATAATATCTTTAAACTTGTTAGTATAAAGATTAGGCTAGACCTCTATATTAATTTTAATAGCTATATACGCATGCTCTAGTGTCTAAGGGTCTATTAGGCTTATTAAGTATATTACCCTTAACTACTTATTAATAAATTCTTCTATATTATCCTTAGGATTTAGAGAGGGCATCTATCCTAGCTATTCTAGCTGTTATAATAGCATATCTACTATAATATTATATTTTCCTACTATATACCGCACTTTAAATTCCTATATATCTAGTAGCGCTAGCTAATAAGTTATTAATGCCTCTAGTAGATTAGTAGTACTATAGTTTAGCTAATCTACTAGCGTTCTAGCATTAGTTTTAACTATAAAATAGATACTATAGATCTAAGGGTAGAATTTCTTTAGTGCTAGTAGTATTACTTTATACTTATGCTTCCTAGAATCCTAATTTTGCTCTAAGGCTAACTATACCCCTAATTTATATTATACTAGGTGCTAACGCCCTATTAGGTCCTCTTGCTAGATTACTACCCCCTATTCTTTTTTGCTACTGTCTATAGAAATAATAATAGGGCGTAATAGTTCGCTATAGTTAATAGAGACTAATGCTAGTATAGTAGTTAGCTACTACTTAAGTATAGTTATTATGTCTATAGCCTTAATAGTCTATTAGAAATTCTTATCTTTTTAAAGCAAGTTAAATAGTAGCGCTATAATAATAGCAAAATTTAATATCTAGACTCTATATTAAATATAGAGCCTAATAAATATCTAGATATCCTTTAGGCTTATATAGGTAGGCTATTCTAGAATCTTATAAACCTTCTTCTATGCTAGGTGTCTTCTATATTTATTAATAATATACCTAATAACGCCTATGCTCTTATAGCACTACTTGCTTTTAAGCCTAGAGGTAGTTACTCTAGCTAACTTAAGGTTCTAAAGCACCTTATCTATATTAATAATGTGCTCCCTAATAAACCTTTAGACTCTAGGTAGTAGCTCTTCTCCCCTATAGTCTATTTTTAGTCCTTTTATAGCAATATTGTCTATATAGGGTATACTAGCTATAAAGATAAGGTTCTATAGAATCTTTATAACTATATATATAAATTCTACTACTAAGTTTATAGTCTCTATTAGGAGCGTATATTGCTGTATAAGCCTATAAGATAGGGTGTAAAATATTGTTAATAGTTAAGAATTCTTATATAACTTAACCTAGTTATAGCTAGAGAAGAAGTTAATTAATAAGACTACTTAATATCCTACAAACTCTTTAGAAAACTTATCTAGGTTAGGTAGTAAGTTAGTATCTTAAATAGTAACTCTATTAATCTATTAGGTATTATTAATTAGCTAGAATCTATAATTCTTCTTCTTAACTAGAAACTAAGGATTACTATATAGGCTTTTTAAGTACTCTAGCACTCCCTAGTCTATGTATTCTTAAATTATACTTGCTACTTCTACCTAAAGCTTCCTTAGGATTAGAAAATTACCTTTCTTTTATACTTTATATTTAACTATATTAATGCAAATAGGTAGATAAATATTACTATATACTTACCTAGATTTAGCGAAGTTAAAGCTTAGTGCCCCCTTATAGTAGTAGAATACTTCTACGAATATTTCTCTTTCTTATAGCTATAGCTAGCTAGCAATCTTTATTTACTAGAGATATATAGTAGTTATATATTATCCTAATAGAAATTTAGCTATTTAGAGCGTAATATATTTAGTAAATTATTACTAAGATTAATTACTATTAGGTAGTTGCTATTTGCCTGCTTGTTTCTTCTAGTCTAGTTTGCCTTCTACTTAATAAAGTATAACTAATAAGTTATATACTAGCTATACCTTATATACTTTTAATTTATAGATTATTATAACTTTATATCTAATAGTCTATTAGAACCCTTTCTAGAAGCTTGCTTCTTTTACTATTTATTAATCTTCTACCTAGTATAGCTATATAAGGTTAAGTAGTATATTATTTAAGTTCTTATCTATATACTCTACCTTATATAGCGCGTAACAATCCTTATTAACTACTTATAGAAGCGTTAAATAGTCTACTTGCCTAGGTTACCTATACCTATCTACTAGGCAAGTAGACGCAACCAATAGATTATTAAGGCGTGCTACTATTAGGTCTTACTTGCCTAGAGTCTTAAGCCTAATACTTAGACTTCTAATCCTTTTAAAATTATAGATTCTTAAGTAACTATACCTACTACATTGTTAGTAGTAGCTATAAACGTTATATATAATATGCAATTTTCTAAGTATACTATATACCTTATCTACCTATTAGCTTAGTACTAGAAAGTATACTAGGCATCTACTAGAAATAGGTTTTTAAGTATAATTAGTGTTAATAATAATTTTAGGATAAAGAAGTTTATTAGGATCTTAATATTCCTAATAGTAACTAGGGCGTACTAAATTATTCCTTTAAACTATTTAAATAACCTATTAGTAGCTTAGAGCTAAGATAAGGCTATTTCTTATAGTATTAAAGTAATAATAAGTCCTGCTACCTATACTATCTTTAGGTAAATTATATTAAGTTTAGCTCCTAAGTCTAGTAGCATAGATATCTTTGCATCTCTAATGCTTATTAGGGCTTAGGGATAGTCTCTTTAAATATGCTTAAACCTATACTCCTAATTATATTCTTATTATTAGCTAGTAGTTTATTCTCTATCTTCTAGCTCTATATATACTACCTAGTACTATTATAGTAGTATTAGTATAGTAATCTATAATCTATTAAGACTTAATTTATAAGTGCCTACCTATATAATTATACTATTATATACTTCTATATGCATATATTCTAGATAGGAAAGTATTAGGTTGCTAACTTTAAATACTAGAGCTTTATTAGGCTTAGGTATTAGTAGTTCTTCTACCTTAGCTTATATATAATATAGTTTAGTTATCCTTTTATATAGTTTTAGTGCTAACGCTAATAGGTCTTGTAATAAAACCTCTACTATTATCTATAGTACTTGTTTTATAAGCACGTTAGAGTTACTTATAAGGTAGTTAAGTAGCTAGACCTTTTATACTATATTTAGCGCCTACTACTTTATAGGAAAACTATTAACTTCTATTATATTATTAGTAGTCTTTATACTAACCTATTTATTATCTTTCTACCTTCTATTTTAGACTATAGGTATGTGCCCTAATACTACCTTAGAGATAGTAGTATTCTTATACTATATCTTAATTATATTAACTTATATTCTTAGACTAGTTTCTATTATTATAAATTCTATATGCCTCTAGTAGTTATCTTCTTCTAGAAGACCTACTACCTATATACTATTATTATCTATTATAATTATATTACTTATAATCTTAATAACTCCTTATAGCTTATTTTCTTATTTATATAGGTTTACTATTATAAGTAGATTATCTACCTAATACCTACTTACTTAAAGCTAGCTCTTAATACCTTTAATAATTAATAATATAATTACTATTCTACTTATACTCTATACTTTTTCTTTTAAGTTTTCTTATATTCCCTATACTAGATAGTTCCTTAGGTTAAAGTATATCTACTTGTTTTAAATTAGCTTTATATAATCTTTATAATTAGTAGCTATATATCCCTACTTTCTATATGCCTAATAGTCTATTAGGGCCCTAGGCACTACTAAATTATAGGTTAGTTAGTATAGTGTAGGTTAGAAATTATTTATTAGTAGTAGGGTAGGCTAAAAGTTATTTATTAGTAGGGCGTAGCTAGCTATTAATAGTTAAGTCCTAATAATACTTTAGTATATGTTTACTTAGTCTACTACTATTATAACTTCTTTTTATACCTCTAAATTAGCTAATAGCTCTACCTCTTGTAGGGCTTATATAACTAATAATAGGTTTATCCTATTAAGCTTAATATATAAGAATTTCTTAATTAAACTATCTACCTCTCCTTAAGTAGGCTTATAACCTAGTAGTATCTATACTCTATATTCCTCTTAGAGTTACTTAAGCACCTTGTTTAGATCTATCTATGCTAGTTAAAATAGTAGTAGTCCTATAGTTCCTAATAAGTTATTAGCTAATAGTCTATTAGAGCTTAATCTTGCCTATTTCTTAAAAGCTAGATTAAACGTTTTAATCTTAGCTTCTCTAGAGGCAACCTTGCTAAGAAAAGGCTTAATCTTAGTATAGCTAAATTCTTCTAGCTTTATTACAGTTAACTTAAACTTGTTTAGTACTTTATTAAGCTACTATTTACTAAGTCCTTTAGCTAGGTAGAAGCCTTTATATGCCTCTAAGACTGTGCCTACTTCTAGGCATTAATTAAATTAAGGCCTAAAGCTATTAAGGTAGCTTTATAGGGGCATATTTATTATAACTAAGTATGTTATATACTAGGCATGCAGTAACTCCTTAGTCTCTTCTTGTTAAGCTTAATTAAGATTATAAAACTACTTCCTTATTACTTCCTTTATACCTAACTAGTTATTAGTATTCTAAGTAACTATAAAGTTAGTTATACTTATTTTAATAATATCTTGCTAAGTATAGTTATAGTAACTAAGAAGTTATAAGATTTAGTCTCTAATAGTTTATTAATAGAAGCTAGACTACTACTTAAGTTCTTTAAAGAATAAGGTAATATTATTTCTATTAAATATAAGGAGAATATTAGTAAAAGGTACTTTCTTATTTATATAAGTGCGCTAGGTATTAGCTTATACTATATAGCTTACTTCTCTTATAATATCTATAAGGAAGGTCTAGAGGTTATTACTTATTACTAATAGCTTATTAGTTATAAGTTGCTAGATAAAGGGGTCTAGGGCTATTTAACCTATAGTATTCTTAGCACCTAGAGGCATAGCTATAATACCGCCTTCTATTAAGCTTGCAGGACTATATTCTTAGTTATTAGATATAGCTTAGAGCTTATCTTTAATAATAGATAGGAGAAGTAGGATTAGAGCATATATTATAATTATAATAATTAATAAGGTACTCTAGAACTACTAGATATATACTATTTAGCCTTGTTCCCTTTAAATAGTAGCCCTAATAGATAAATAGATATAATATAAGGCTATTGTTGCGCAAATTAGATTTCTCCCTACTATAGCTACTAAGGGGCTATTAGGCCTACTATTAGTTTGTTAGAGCCTCCCTTACTAGAGGGTAATCTTATACTTGCATACTTGCTATATTCTTAAGGTAGAATAGATACCTCCTCTTTATACTATTTAGTTCTTTATACTATTTATTAGTTATATCTAGATAGAAAAAAAAGAAAAGAAACTTATATCTTAAGCAAAGAGGTTTAGGGTGTAGTTTAATAGACTATTAGGCTATAGCATAATAGTAGTAGCTTAGACTTCTAATCTAAAGAGATGCTAGTTTAAGATATACTAGAGATGCTAATTTATAATAGTAGAAATATATATAGTTAAAGTATAGTAGTATTGTCTGTTTTCCTAATAGTCTATTAGGACCTAGTTTTAAGCTATAAGTCCTTATTATGTGCATATACCTTATATCTAGTCCTAATAAAGCCTTATATTATGCTTATTATTAATACTCTACTATAGCACTTCCTATAAATTATATAGAGGTTAGTAGCTATATTCTATTAGACTATTATAAACTATTATAGAGCACCTAATATACCTTAGAAGACTAAGATAAGGAAGTTCTCTATAGCTTCTTATATTATATTAAGGGAAGGGGCTAACTAGTAGAGGGACTTATTAATAAAGCTAGAGAAGCCTAAGATATCTTAAGCAACCTTATAGATAAGTTAATAGAATAGGCTAGGTAGAAGAAGAGTACTAGTAACTATCTAGTAATACTTAATCTCTTAGAGAGCCTTAGCTATAATAGTTTAGTAATAGTCTCTACTAGTTATAGGATTATATACTACTAGTACTAACCTTGCAACGCATATAACTATGTTAAACCTAGCCTAGAATTATATATATAGCACTCTTAAAGATAGGAGTATACTTAGCATTATATTAGTATAATATAGCCTTGCGCTTTAGAGCTAGCACGCCTCTAGTATTCTTATGCTTACCTTTCTTCTTGTTTAATACTAAGGTAGCTATAGTAGTTAGTAGGTATAATAAACTATTATAGACTATTACTTACTCTTATAAGGCGCCTTCCTTATAGTATTACTAGCTATTATAATAGTTATAGTTAGTTATCTATAGTATAAGTAGTTATATAGTTTATTATTCTAGTATAGGTTAGGTATTAGCATAAAATTTCTATATTATCTATCTATAAGTAAAGGTAAGAGTAAGTTAAAATTTTTTATAAGGTAAGAGAAAAAGTAAATAGAAATCTATTAAACGTGTGCCTATATTATAAGAAGTAATAGTTAGGGTAATAGTCTATTAGCTATTTCTTAACTAGTAGGTTAAGTTATACCTAATCTACCTCTCTTCTAACTAATATTAATGGTAAATAGAGATACTATTATTCTAAGCCTTATAATTATATTACTATAGCTAGGTAGTAATATATAAAACTTTTTAGTAAATATTTAAACTTATAAACCTATACTATACTACCTATATAATATACTATAAAGTATTATCTTTTCTAGTACCTAAACTATTACTAACTATTACCTATAATACTATAGATTATTATAATAGTTCTACCTATAAGAAGCATAAATAAGATAATAAGTACTTAAATAATAAGTATATAGTTAAGAATTAGGTTACCTATAAGAAAGAGGTAGGTAGTAAGGCTAGTATTTATGCTAAGAATAAGTGTAATAATAATACTCTATATTTACGCTTCTAAAACTCTAAGTTCCTAAAAGACTCTATAGTAATAAGGCTTCTCTAGGCTACTAGAAATTATAATAAGTATATAGCTCTAAAAGAGGAGCTTTTAATCTAGGTAAGAAATACTACTATTTAAGACTAGTACTCTTCTTATTATAATAGTTCTATAATAGTACTAATCTATATTCTAGGCTTAGCAAGAGTAAATATTAGATATAATTAGTACTTAAGTAGGATCTATCTATAACTAATATTCTATATTAGAATTTATTCTATAAGGCATAGCTAACTATCTTTAGCCTCCCTAATGCCTTTATACTACCTACTAGTCTTATAACTATTATATTAACTATTATAACTACTACTATAGTAAAGCTAGTATAAATTATTTATTGCACTTCTACTTTTAAAGTCCTAGAGGTAGGTACTAGTAACCTATATAAGTTTAACCTTAATATAGAAGATATTAACTTTAATATCTTTAGGCACAATAGAGAAGCACTAGTAATATATTATACTATAAAGATATAGAAGCACATATAGGACTCTTAGAATAATACTATTGCTATTATTAGTAAGAAATTCCTTCTTCTATAGCACTATAAGTATAAATCTTTTATTTAGTATATAAACCTATATATACTTAAGGTAAGTATACCTTAGTACTATTATAGTACTATTATAATACTAAACTATCTACTAGAAGCTTTTTAAGTATATACTGCTAGGATCTAGATACTTTCTTAACTAAACCTAAGGTATAATTAGTTCTAACACTTATATAAGAGTCTAGTAATAGTCTATATAGTAGATTATAGTTACTAATCTAGTATATAGTGTGCCTAGCTTTATAAAGCTAACTATTACTATCTTAGTATTAAGCCTATAGCTAAGATTATTATTAACCTAGATTTAGGGCTACTAGTTCTACTATTCTAGTAGCTCTTCTTAATAGAGAAGCATAATATTATAGCTATAGTCTACTATTATTAGTACTATAATAAGTTTAAATATTTAGATATATAGCTTGCTAAGTACTTTCTTAAGCTACTCTTGCCTAGCCTATATAAGGACCTAACTATCCTAAGTCTAGGGTAAGTATATAATAGTTATAGTAATAGTCTAGTTCTAATATAATCCTAGGCTACTATAGAGGTTTCTAATTAATAAGTAGGACTTTAAGGCTAGCAAGTATATGCTTAAGGTAGTTATAAAGAGATTAAGCACTTTGCTTATAGATATAGATCTATTCTTAGATATATATAGTATATACTTGTTAGAGTAAGGGAAGGTTAGTTATATTATATATATAGCTATAGAGAGTAGCTATTATAAGACTATTATGTACTATGTTATAGATAATATTAGCTTGCCTAGATACTAAATAAACTAGCTAAGCCTAGTATAGTTCTTAAGTATAAAGAAGCACTGCTTATATAATATATTTATCTATAGATAATATACTATATAATATCTAATTATATAACTAGTCTACTTAGCTAAATCCTCCTACTATCTCTTCTTGCTATAGCACGTAATTTTTATAACTACTATCCTCTCTACTATCTTATAATACCTAATATATACTATATATATCTATATTTAAATATATTAACGTACCCCACGGGCGAGCGGATTAACGGGCGAGCGAATCACTTTTGCCAAGCCCCCACCAAAACTTGACCTATCATGGCCCAAAACACCACACTTTGGTCCTGCATGGTATAGTACAGGCTGGAATATCATTCAGAGACCTCTTCTACATCAATCTTGCACGTTCGCGCGTTGTGTCCTGTCTGATTGCACCTTCCACAGCGCTGTTGGGTTGGCTCGCCCTCTTGAGTGCGCACCTGCTTCTTTGCCCTCTTCCTATCACTACGCGCCCTAAACTCCTTTAGAGCTGCTAGCTGCTGCCTATCTTCAACTATTAGGGTCCCTTCCTTCTAAACTTGCTTTCTTTTATGTGATTTTTGTTGCATGGCGGCCTTGTTAGCCGCTTGAAGCTCCTTGATTTCCTGTTGAGCTAAAACCAGCTTGTGGGATAAGATTGCTCCCCCCTTTGCGTAGTGCTTAAGCGCGCTTAGAACAGAATTTGGTGAGCTGCCCTGCTGCCTCTTATACTTCTCTCGAATTAGAGTTGATTGCGACCTAAATTCCAGGGTGTTGCTAGGGGTTTGCGACTGCCAGGGTACGTTGTTGGTGGGGAGTGGTGGTGATGGAGTCCGAAGCTTCACATTAAGGGCTGATATGACCCGTTCTGGGTCAAAGGGGACCAATCTAGCACCTTGAAACCCTCCTTGGATATTGCTAGAGGTAAACACCGCATTATAGGCTGCTTTGAAGCATGGCAGGAACTCAGTCTTTGTGATGTGGCTGATTTGGTTGCGCATAAGCAATTTGGCTTGGCGCCTGTACGCTGTCTTTAAAGGGGCAAAACAGCCTATATTAAGTGGCTGTAGAAGGTGCGATGAGTGCGGAGGCATATATAGAGTAACAATCTTGTTATCCTTGCAGTATTTCTGGAATTGGAGCGATTTGTGGCTCTCGTGGCCGTTAATAACTAGCAGTTGGTGGGTACTAGCAGTACGCTCCTTTATATGCGCGTCAAAGTGCTTTAACCACTCAAAACTAAGCTCATTAGTAGTCCAGCCGTTACTGGAGACTGCAATAACCCAATCCTGGGGCAGGTCTTCCTCCTTGTACCAGCCGGAGAGGTGGTGGCGCGCCTTGAAGATAACAAAGGGTGGAATGGCCCATCCTTTGGCATTGATACCCTGTATGACTGTTGTCCACTCCTGGTTGCCTGGCTGGACTGCCTTTGGCCTTCCTCGTCTCTCTGAAGCTGTAACAACTGCTCCCTGGGAGATCTGGCCTATTATGAAGCCTGTCTCGTCAAAGTTGTACGTGTCGTCATCTAGGATACTATACTTGGCTTTTGTGTTTCGCACTAGGGAAAACCAGCCCTGCACAACCCCAGAATCCTCGCAGAGGGCTTGCTTGTAGTCATACCTGCGATTAAACTTCACTTTGAGCTCTGGTTGACGCTTTATAAACGTACTGGGCCAGTTTGTGCCAATAGGGCCTAGATTGTGCTCTGCGCGCAGAGAATTGGCTATTGCAGCCATATCTGCCAGCTGAGGGCTAAATCCTCGCTCGTCTAGCTCAAGTATGTGATTAACAATTACCTGCTCCTCTAGATCATCTAGCCCTTGTGAGTTGGGCATAGTATCGCCTCGTGAAGGTCGTCTAGTGAGTTGATGGCTTAGTGTAGCTTGAGGAACGTTGTAGATAGCTGCAGCGCGTTGCTGTGAGAGTTTCGCGTCTTGTTTAAGAGCTTGAAGCGCAAGCTGTATTTAAGCTTCCTTTAACGCGTTAAGATTAGGTTGTTGTTAAGGCATTGGTATGTAGAGGATACTTTGGTGGGGGCTTGGCAAAAGTGATTCGCTCGCCCGTTGATCCGCTCGCCCGTGGGGTACGTTATTATCTTTATCTTTATTACTATAGCCTATACTACCCCTATTCTATAAGTATACGTCTACTAATAAGTATACCTAGAAAAATAATAAATACTAAGATAGACTATAAGTAGTAGAGAGATATAAGCTAGTAGTTATAAAGGCATAGTTAGTAAATAACACCTATATAAGTAGGGTATTGGCTACCTTTATATATAAAAAGGAGAAAGATATATAAACCCTCTATAAGAGAGGTTAAAAACTTATATATATTAAAGTTAGGTAGTATAGCTAATAGTATTTAGTTCTTATAATATATAGTAGTATTTACTATATATAATAGTCTATATAATAGGCAAGCTATAACTAATATAGATAGGCTATATTTAAATATCTACTAGGTATAAAAGGCATAGTAAATTACTCTATATAACCTCTAGCTATTAGACAAGGATATACTATATAAAGAGTAGATAATAAGTACCTAATATAATACCTTTAACCTAGATATATATTTTAGAAGTTTATAAGAATAGGATATTAATATATTAAAGTTTAAAATGCTAATACATAGTATATAAAAAAGGTTTTAAATTAAAATAATCTAAATTAAGTACTATTACTAACTATTATATGCCTCTACTATATTACCTTATAGTATAATAATTACTCCTCTATAGATACTAAGGCAATGCTTCCTTAATAGGTATTAAATTAGTAAAATGTTTATTTATAGACTAAGCTATACTATTCTCTAGATCTTTAGTACCTTTCTCTAAGCCCTATATTAGTATTATATATATTAACTAAGGCTTATTAATATATAAGAGACTCTGCTTATAAGCCTAATACTAAGGTATACTAAGTAGGTCCTCTAGAGTAAGGTCTACTTCTTTAGGTAGTACTACACCCTTCTATATATAAGAGTAACTATACTCTTTCTTAACTATAATCTTAAGTAGCTTAGTCTTAATAGTTAGTATAGTCTTTTTAGAGCTCTATTAATATAAACTAGCTATAGAATATTATAGCCTAGCCTTTTAAGGTGTTATTAAGGGTATAGGTGTTAGGGTTATTTCCTCTTCTTTCTCCTTCTCTTCATACTTATTAAAATACACAATAAACTTCTAGGATGCTCTAACTTCCTTCTATAGAACTTAGTTAAGAAGATTATAGAGTATAGTTAGAGTAAGTATACTCTAAGGGAGAAGTTAAGGTAGTGTAGTTATCTTTATTATATAGGTTTATTTTAGGTATAACACCTTCTATAGTTAAATTAGTTTAGCTTTATTAATAATAAATCTATTTGCAAAATCTTTAACACTTAAGAAGCTAGCTAAGCTTAGGATAGAGATTTTAATATTGCTACCTATATTATTAGTATCTAACTATTATATTAACTATTATATATAGACTTTAGGCTATAGTATATACCTCTAATATTTATAGTATACTCTAGCTAATTACTATACTATATAAGGTAGTAAAAGCTTATATTAAAGATAACTTTTATAATATAGCTTTTAGCCTTTACTTCTACTTTTAGTGCAGCTCTAATCTAGCCTAAAGGCTAACTATTAATAGAATAGGTTCTCTCTAAGATAGCCTAATTTTTATAATATACCTAAGTAGTAGCGTCTATAAGAGGTGCTAGTTTATCTATACTCTAACCTAGTATTATCTAAGATATAGCTAATGTTATAGCTTGTTTTAATAGTATATAGGATAGAGCTAGGTTATTATTAATAGTAATTATAGGTAGTATAACGCCTAGTTTAGCTTCTAGGTTTTAGGTGCTATAGAATAAGCAAAACTACCTAACTAGAATATTAAGGTTTAAGTAGAGTAACCCCTTATAGGAATAAAATAGACCCTATAGTATAGGCTAAGAAATAGTAGAAGATATAATAACTAAATTGCTAGAAAGTATATTATAATTAACTACTAGTAGGTATAAGCTTTTTTAAAGTTATATATTCTTAATACTAAACTATACTTTTTTAAGAACTATTACTAACTATTATATATTCTAGGCTAACTATTATATACTACTACTAGCTGCTCTATATACTGCTAGATAATTTACTTGCTATATTCTACTCTTATAATCTCTAATATTACTCTTACTATCTTAGTTATCTACTAAGTTAAAATACTTCTCTTATAGTATTACCTTAAATATCTAACTACTAGTTAGGTGTGCTAGTAGTGCAAGCAAAGGCTATATACTATAGTTAATATAATATATAGTATAAGAATAGAGCTCTAGATATATATCTATATAGAGTAATATATATTCTTCTATACTTCTTATAACACTTATATAGGGATTAAAGCCTATACTTTAAAACTACTAGTTGCACTACTACTATATAGGTATAGAAATTATTATATATATATCCTATGCTAGAGTCTCTATATAAAGTCTATTAAACTCTATAGAGTTTAGTAGCTATATATAGTTCTTAGTGCTATTAGGTAGGCACCTATATAGTATACTTAGTTTCCTAACTACTATATTTAGCTAATTATTTTACTTCTAGATCCTATATATATTATATGTCTTAGTATATAAGTATATCTTATAGTATAAGATAGAGATATATAGAGCTCTAGCTATAACTATATCTATAAGCTTGTTCTTAAAGTATAGATTTAGGGTCTAGAGTTAATAGAAGTATATCTATAATAGTTAGTATAATAGTCCTATATATTATCTTTCTTACTTACCTGCTATATAAATATTAAACTCTTCTCTAGCTATAACTACTAACCTTTAATCCTTTAATTTAATATACTTATACTATATAACGTACCCTACAGGCAAGCCGCCTACCTAGGTAAGTCGCCTACTTTTGCTAAGACCACACTAACTTACCCTTCTATTACCAATGCCTTAATAACAGAGCTAAAATAACACATTAAATAAGACTTAGATACAGCTTGCGCTTTAAGCTCTTTAATAGGACCCTAAACTCTTAGTATAACGTGCTATAGCTATCTATAACGCGCTACGAACAACCCTACGTAATAGACGTGCTAGACAACCTTTATGCAATAATACTATGCCTAACTTATAAGGGTTAGACAACAATAAGGAGTAGGTAATTGTTAATTACATACTTAAGCTAGATGTGCGAGGATTTAGCCTCTAGCTGGTAGATATAGCTGCTATAGCTAATTCTCTGCGCGCTAAGCGCAATCTAGGCCCTATTAGCACAAACTAGCCTAGTACGTTTGTAAAGCGTTAACTAGAGCTTAAAGTAAAGTTTAATTGTAGGTATAACTATAAGTAAGCCCTCTGCAAGGATTCTAGGGTTGTGTAGGGCTGGTTTTCCTTAGTATAAGACACAAAAGCTAAGTATAGTATCCTAGATAACAACATATATAACTTTAATAAGATAGGCTTTATAATAGGCTAGATCTCTTAGGGAGTAGTTGTTATAGTTTTAGAGAGACAAGGAAGGCTAAAGGCAGTCTAGCTAGGTAACTAGGAGTAGATAATAGTTATATAGGGCATTAATATAAAAGGATAGGCTATTCTACCCTTTATTATCTTTAAAGCGCGCTACTACCTCTCTAGCTAGTATAAGGAGGAAGACCTGCCTTAGGATTAGGTTATTGCAGTCTCTAGTAACAGCTAGACTACTAATAAGCTTGGTTTTAAGTAGTTAAAGCACTTTAACGCGCATATAAAGGAGTGTACTGCTAGTACTTACTAACTGCTAGTTATTAACAGCTATAAGAGCTACGCATTGCTTTAATTCTAGAAATACTATAAGGATAATAAGATTATTACTCTATATATACCTCTGCACTTATTGCACCTTCTATAGCTACTTAATATAGGCTGTTTTGCCTCTTTAAAGATAGCGTATAGGCGCTAAGCTAAATTGCTTATATATAACTAGATTACCTATATTATAAAGGCTAAGTTCCTACTATACTTTAAAGCAGCCTACAACGTAGTATTTACTCCTAGCAATATCTAAGGAGGGTTCTAAGGTACTAGATTAGCCCCTTTTAACCTAGAATAGGTTATATTAGCCCTTAATATAAAGCTTTAGACTTTATTACTACTAGTCCCTGCTAACAACGTGCCCTAGCAGTTATAAACCCCTAGCAATACCCTAGAATTTAGGTTATAATTAACACTTATAAAGTTAAGGATTTAGAGGCATGTAGATAGCTCTTCTATATCTATAGTTAAGGCATTTAAGAAGGTGTTAAAGGGGGCTGCAATTATTGCGCACAAGCTAGTTTTAGCTTAATAGGAAATTAGGGAGCTTTAAGCGGCTAATAAGGCTATAACGCGATAAAAATTATACAAAAGAAAGTAGTTTTAGAAGGAAGGGACCCTAGTAGTTAAAGATAGGTAGCAACTAGCAGCTCTAAAGGAGTTTAGGGCGCGTAGTGATAGAAAGAGGGTAAAGAAGTAGGTGCGCGCTTAAGAGGGTAAGCTAGCCTAAAGGTGCTATAGAAGGTGCAATTAGATAGGGCACAACGCGTAAATGTGTAAGATTAATATAGAAGAGGTCTCTAAATAATATTACGTGCTGTAATCTACTATAGAGAGCTAAAGTGTAGTATTTTAGGCTATAATAGGTTAGGTTTTAGTATAGTCTTAGTAAAAGTAGGTAACTTGCCTAGGTAGGCGGCTTGCCTGTAGGGTATATTATATAATAATTAACCTATATTGTCTCTAGTTAGTTAGCTTTTAAGAGTATTAGATAAGTGTATAATATCTAACTAGTCTTAACTCTATAGTCTAATTAAATAAAGCATAGACTATACCCTTACTCTCCTATAGTATATAGGTATTAATAAAGAATACTTAGGGTAGTACTAGATAAGATTCCTATATATACCTAGATAAGGTAGTGTAAATAGGCATCTATATAGGTATATATCTTAATACCTATCTTCTTTAGCTTATTATATCTATTAATTAACTAGCACTAGTTTAGCCTTAGTATAATATATTCTCCTTAGTAGTATTAATAATTATTGCATCTTTAGGCTATAGCTTTAGGGTTAAGCTTGCTATATTTATTATATAGTAAATCTCTACTAAAGAATATTCTATACTATTTAAAGTATTAATAAAGTAACTACTTGCTATACCTATTAATAATACTCTTAAGTAGCTATTCCTAAACTACTATATAAGTGTTATAATCTTCTTTTTATAACTAACTAGATGCTAATACCTAGTAAATACTAACACGCTTAGTATAATATTATATAGGCTATTCTATATAGCATAGTTTTATTATAAGTTATATAATAAGCTTACTTCTTAGTAGTTAAGCTAAAGTAGGTCTTATGTGGAACTTACGTAGCTTATATTAAGCTTAGTAAGCCTAGCTTACGTAGCTTACGTCGAGCCTAGTAAGCTACTACACTCCCTATAGTATATAGCAAGTAGGAATATAACCCTTATAGTTTGTGTTTAACCTAAGTATTAATCTATAATATTAGATCTTAACCTAACTTTTAAGCTAGATAGTCTATTCTATACTACTTATTATTACCCCTTGCCCTTAAGATAGATAGAGTGTGTCTATACTCCTTAGTGCAAGACCTCTTTAGTTTCCCTAATAGTATTTATCCCTAAGAACTAATTAAATAGTGCTTATAAGCTTTGCTTAAAGTACAACCTTAATAATAAGCTACTTTTAAAGCCTCTTAATATTCTAATATATCTCTTATCCTTCTTTTTATTCTTATTAACTAGTATACTTAAGTAAGTATCTTTATACTTATTAATATACTATTATATTAAAGATAGCATAAAATCTCTTTATCTTCTACTCTTTCTTTAAAGAATAACTAAAAGATCTTATGCTTAACTACCTTAGTTATAGTGTTAATATAAAGTCTTTATACTCCCTATGCTATATACTTCCTCTTTAGTATCTAAATACTATACTTTATTCTATACTCTTTAAGAAGCTACTAATAGATATTAATATTAGTTATACTACCTTCTATTAAACTAATAATCTTATCTTAGTAGCTTGCTAAGTTAATACTCTTTTAACCTCTAGCTCTATAGAAAGGCATTATAGATAGTGTAGTAGTTATTATAATAGTTATTATAATAGTTGTTATAATAGTCTTAGTATATACGCTAGATTTCTAGAACTTTGTTCTAAAGTAAGATTATAGGTTAATAACGTAACTAAATATTTTAAAAAGCTTTAATATTTATTTTTTAATATAAAGCACCTATCTATATTCTATTTGTAGTTTAGCCTAGTAGTTTATAATAATTTTGTTGTGCTTTTGTGTTTTAGTTTTTATGCTAGGGTGTTTTAGTTTCTAGATTTTGGTTTTGGCCCCCTGACCGTAACAGTCACCCGTAAGCGATGCCTAGGATCGTCATTGGGTACATAGCTCACAATCTTGCCTATAGCTGTCCTTGACTAAAGAATCAACACCGCTGTGACAGTGCAGCCTTCTTGTTACAAACACCTGCATGATTCATCATCCTGAATGGAAGATCACTGGTTCCGGTCATTTTGCTTCAACGATCTCTACAGTGAGGACGACGCTGCGGGCATTGCGGTGAGATTGGACACAGCTTCCGCACCTGCAAGGTAAGGATAGAGGAAGTAGATACCAGCGACGTCACCTAAATGAAATCATCTAGGTCTGCAAGCAATTGTTTATTGGCGTTGTGTTGGTATACAACGCTGCGCAGGCGTTCTGCCCTGAAAAGTGCGCCGCCTGGTGGGGTAGCCTAGAATACTCTTCCAGCACCTTGAAACCGTATGTACGCGACACACTCTTACAGTGCTTGTCCTACTGCACCAGAAAGTATCCAGTGTCTTTTCCATCTTACACTGGAAGCGCAGCACGCCTTGTGTCTGTCGACGGCTGCGCTTCGTATCTGCGGCCAAGCTAAGCAGGCGCAGCCACCGCAGGTGCAGGCGGTGCAGGCGGTGCAGCTGGAGTAGATCCACGCGTCACATTTTCCAGCTCATGGTCCTCCTCGTCATGTTCCTTATAGGCAGGTAATGTCTCGTGTTCAACCCCTTGTATGTGTCCATGCTGTCTATTCGCCCGGTTTGCGAGTTCCAGTTCGCGCCTGGCGTTCTCCGCACGCAGTTTGCGCCTCTGCTCGGGGTAGAACCACATGATGCCGATGCCGAGGCCGAGCACAAGAGCCACACTGGGAACGCAGATGCCGATCGCAATCGTGGAGCCGGTTTCAAGGCGCTTTTGAAGTTGACGTGTACCAGTGCTAGGTGGTAAGGTTGCTGGTGCGGCGGAAGCAGGTTGAAGAAATGCGAGGCAGAAAGCCACTACCATGGACGACATGACGTGCTTGTCGTCTGAGTACAGACACTGCGACAGAGCGCTAAGAAGCAACAATCAGCTAAAATCTCGAAATCAAACAAAGACCTGCACGGAGTGCACCATTGTTTTAAATCAGAAATCGTATTGCAAAGTTGACCTCGGATCTAGATGTCACCTTCCTTGTTCAGCTTGCGGTTTAAGCAAGCTTCGGTAGATACGGCTTTAGCGCTGACGACGCCGCTGTTCGGTTGGATTCGCTTAGGTTGGTGGCTGTCTATGTCAAGACTCTTATTTGCTTAAATCGCGGTGGATAGCTTTCTATGTAAGACACTAGAGCCAAGAGAGAAGATAGAGGATCAAGCCTCTCTTGGCTAACAGGGCGAGTAAGTTGCCTCTGCCGTTTGTTAGTAATGGAAGGCTTGTCATACTAGGCCAAGCGCTGCCGTAAACCTAAATTGTATTACCAATTGTGTAACGCAAGGACATAGAAATACCTAGGTAGGAACCAATAGGGACGGTGCGGTCCAACATGGATTGCGAGTTGGTCTGGCAATCCTGGCTTGTGGACCAGAGCATACAACGTACAGCGATCACATTCATACTATAGGGTGCATGCAAGGTCCTCAAATCTGGTCGCGATTGCTTGATGCAACTAGGCGTACTGTTTACTGCACAAGCAGCGCTTTAGAGTACGCCATGCCCTTGTTGCTTAGTAAGTTCACCCAAATATCACACCGAGTCAGCGAAGGGTACTTCTTAATGCGCGTCACTTGAACTTCACACGCGGTGAGCAGAGTTGGTGCGATAGCAGCTTTGGAGTGCAGAAGCAGTCACAATCACTGACAAGTCTGTTACTCGGCTCATGAATTTCCTCCTATCGGGACGAGACACTGGTCATTGCATTCGCAAATTCTGTCATACCTGCACAAATGAGCTGCGTTTGTTGCCATGGAAGTGATGAATTGCCTTAATTGTTTCTAATCTGCCTGTTGAGGGCTAATAACAGTCCTAGCGGACTTTCGATTCCTCGACACATACTTGAACTTTGGGTTCACTGCAAAAGCAGTAGCAGCGCCAGCCCCAGCATTCACACCAGCTGTTGTGGTCTCACTGAGACGGATGCGGGTGACGGATATCTTGGGAACACTTTGCCTGTGGACGACACCAAGTGCGAACAATGAACCCACCAGAATATTGGCTGTTGATTGCATGTCTTCTGGCACCGAATCCGAATCTCGAATCAGGGCTGCGCACGATTCGATAGCTCTATCACATGATATGCGGCACAGGAGTGCTGCGAGCAACGAATTTGAGGAATCGGTAGCGGCGAAGCAGAGTGTGCTGTTTATCCATTCGAGCCTGAGTTCTTCAACCTGCCTGGCTGATGAACTGATGCGACTACTGTAGAGAGCAGTGGCGATGGAAGCAAGAAGCTTGTCATTCAGACTGCTGAGCGGTTTGAGAAACACGTCAGAGAAGGGACGAGCAAATAGTCGTGCAACATGTCGATGGACGGGCACGAGTGCGCGGCGAACGGCAGAGGCGTGGTCAGCTACAGCATCAACGAATTCGTCTACGACAAACGAAGCGACGTGCGGCATGGCTATGAAGTGCACCCAATTGCCTTCCGGAGCAAGGTTAAAACGATCAATCAACCAAGGTGGTTGTCGCTCAACGAGAGTGATGACTGAGTCAGGATTAAAGAGGGTTTGTATGCCAGCATGCTGCAAGCGCAAGCGCAGACGACGGGCGTTGGCCAGACAGTGGAGATATAGGGCGCGGCGATCGGCTGGCGACGTCAGCTGACGGTATAGCCACATCTCGAAGATGGCGCGGCGATCGACTTGGCCGTCATGGGCAGCCAGGCGCCCGCCTTGGGGGCTCCAGCAGACGACTTGGCCCGCAACAGAGAGGCCGGGGAACTTGTGCTGGCTGACTGATATGCCCTGCACGACATGCCGACCACTGAATGGATCGATGGGTGGCGCGCCTGGCGGGCCCAGGGTGATGCGATCCATGCTTGCACCGAGGTTCAGGGCGCCGTCGAGATGGATGTAGTCGACGCAGCAGCGGACACGAGCGGCGGCAGCGCAGAGGGCGGGGATGTCATCAGTAGCACCCGAGAAGGTGGTACCTGCGCTTACGAGCAGCAAGACGGCGAAGGCTCTTCCCTCAGCCGCTGCAGTACGCTGGCCCTGGGCCACGCAGCGAGCGAATTGGGCCGGTACCATGCGGCCCAATGCATCGGTGGGGACGTTGACGATGGCGACGCTGCGCAGACGTTCGTGGTCAGCGGCGATTTTGGTAATACTATAGTGTGCGGCGGCAGAGGCGTACACGGTCGCGTGGGGCAGCTGGCGCAGGGCAGTGAGGATGCCGATGCGGTTACTGGCCGTGCTACCGCTGGTGAAAGCAGCCGCCGCCCACCCAGCCTCGACGCCCAACGCGGCGCACGTCTCAGCCAGCAGTTCCTGCTCGCGTGAAGCCGTCCAGGTAGCGGCACTGGCTACAAAGGGCGCCGTGACCGCATGGCCTACGATAGGCCCCAGCACCGAGAGGGTGGAATGATCGCCCGGATAGCCGCATGAGCGGGCGGATGCAGTGCGCCACGATCCAGTCACCTGCATGAGCCGCGCCACCATGCCCGCTGGCACTGCCGTGAGTCGGGGCTCTTCTAGCCCGGGCACGACGAGGGGTTCTACAATGTTGAAGTCGGCCAGCAGCTGCGTCACGCTTGCCTGCGTCCAGGCTGGCTGTACAGCAAGCATCGCAGCCCCGTCTGGCAGGCGCCGTGCGCCCCACCGGTCGAACAGTGCTGACGTCGCCCACGGCCCCGCCTCGACGACCAGGTCAAGCCCGCGCGCATCTGCGAGCACCGGCACTCCGGCTGCGCCCAGCGCTGCGACCAGGGCATCGCGAAGCAGCCGGCACTGCGAATATACCAGTTGCAGACCGGCTGCATCGAATCGCGCGTCGTGCAGCGCCAGTAATGCCCCTCCCACCACGTCACGTGACCCCGCGATAGTGTCGTCCCTACCGGCGACGCACTCGATGAACGTGCCGCCGCTGCCGCCGAGTTCGCGCGGCACGAGTGCGACCGTCTGTTCATTGCCCATGCCCCCAATACTGACTCCACCGGCCGCCAGTGTTGCGACGCCCACGTACGCGCTTTGCTCCTGTCCTGGTGGCCCCCCAAGTACCAACCGCGGCAGCCCCAGGCTCGTGCGCTGGGCTTCGCCTAGTGTGCTCACGTCGTCGAAGCAACGCACTGCATCCAGGTGGATGAGAGAAGGCAGCCCGTTCCGCTGCGTCCGCGCAGATAGTCGCTGTGAGATGGCCTGCACGTCGTCGAAGCCGCCCCCCAGCGTGTTGCGCCATGTCGCCACCACAATGACAGCACCGCGTATGGTGTCGAGTGCCGCCTCCAGCTCGCTGATGATCATTGCCCCAAGCCGCCCGCACTGCACATGACGCAGCGGAATCCCGAGCAGTTCAGCTGCATTGTCCACCCCTGGATGGGCCGAAGCACCGGTGATGAGCGTCACTGGCGCATGCGGTGCGGCCCGCAGTATATCCTGTCGCGCTGCGCGGATGCAGAACGCGTGTGCCTCGCTTACGCTGCAGACATATCCTCTCGTTTGGTCCATACTCGAACCAATGCGCTCCGCCTTCGCACGGACCGCCTGCCGTTCAAACTCCTTGAGGTGGAAGGGCCAATTGCCGGGTTCCTCGTCCGGTGCTAGAATTCCATTATTGAACCAGAAGACTCCGGCTTGTCGTAATGTTTCCATCGTGTCCAGAACCACTGCATCGACGTTTGGAGAGAATGGCGAGATCGGCTGGCTTTTCCATTCCTGCAAGAGCCCCTCCACACGTTCTGCGACATCACGCAGCTTTGCCCCGTCCCATTGTCTGGTCAGCGGTGTGAGCAAACGATGCTCCTTACCCGCTTCGAGGTCACGTAACATACTTGTTGTCATTCTCCTGGAGGTTTCGGATCTAGCGAGTGCTGTGGCTCCCTCCCGGATCGCCCTTTTTTATATAGAGAGCAGTGTCCTGAGCGCCTTGATATTAACAAAATTAGTCAAATCCTTTGAGCATAGGGTAAGGTTTCGGTAGTTCCAGTCAACTTGACTAACGTACCTTGTATTCTGACAACGGCAGATGTGAAATTACTAACCCAAATCGGTACCCCGTGCTTGTCATATGCCGTTCCTGGTCTCACTCGGGTTGACTGCTACGGTGCAATCAGTGTATATATTGCGAATACGAGTACGGCTGAGAGCAATCTTAGCTTACTACTGTGATACAACCCATAAGTGCTGTGAGTATGGTGGGGTTGACAGGGTAGTACTACGAATGACGCTGTACAGATTGTAGCAACGTGATTGGAAGCAACCTGATTCTCAAGGCGTATATCTGCCAGTCATACCTAGTAAATGTTTCAGTTGGCCGGGATCAGTACACACCCTTATCATCCGCTTTATATTAACAGAACCGCAGTGCAAGAGTGTCCTTTCCTTTGATTAGTGTCGGACGACTGCTTAGCTACACAATCGTGACCAACCCGTTTTGTGCTCACAGTAGGTCAATGCAGTACTGATAAGCTGAGACTGGAGGGCTCGCCCCAACCACCCCGGGGATATTATATCGATCTCCGATGCTTGAATAGGTAGTAAGTCTACCGCAACCAGATCCTGCCATTTTAGTCTATGACCCATAAGCCGACCTAGCGCCACAGCATAAAACTGACACCGTTAAGTTTCGATGTCTGTTCATAATGTGAAAGCTGTTGGAGGTGCCGGATTTCCCGTGCATCATACATGACTACCAATGTCGTGGAAGCTGCGGGTACTGCGATCACTAATCTCACGCACTTGTCCTATGTCTGCTTTTTGCAACTCTTAGTCATGAGCTAGGTATTCCAATGTAAAGACCGTGTTGGAGCTAGGCAAACGACAAAGTTGTAAACTCCTCTCTAGCGCCAGAAGGAAAAAGCAAAGTATAGTCGGCCGTTGAAATGACGTCGCGAATCCATGATATCACTCCACGGAGATGATATTATAAGCTTCGTATCTACCGAGAGGTTTACACTTTCCCCCACGCAAGAAAGTGGGCTGTAAGACGGATCCTGCGTTCGATCGAAATTGTCTCATATTCGACATCGAGACTGCCACTAACAGACAAGTATTGATGAATCAGAAAAAGCATGTTGCAATTATGGACAAGGGGTGAGTAATGTAGGTGGAGAATGCAGACAGGGTCGCTAACAATCCTAACAAATTTGTCGAACGTGTGATAAGCCAACAAATTTTATTGAAATTAAAGATTTATCCACCAACTACTTTGTGCACAGCTGTAATATTAAAAATAAATAGGCTTTCCTTGCCGCTATTGCGAGATCCAATCATATTATCTATGCCTAATACCACAATAGGCGTATTCCTCCGACTAATAGCTTACCTTATCCATTAAGAGTTTAGCCAACCTAGAACACCTCAACTATTGTGGTATGTCGTATGAGCTTCGTGAGCATAGCTCCGGAACAGGTATACTCGGCTGTATTATCGGCTATAGTTTGTTATCTGATACACATAAACTCTGAGGCCTCAAGGTTGTCTACTTGGGCATCAGCAAGAAGAGCTGGCCGACCCTGACGTCATCTAAGTGTGACTTATCAAGTAGTAGCTTCACAGGCAACCTGTATCAGGAGAGGTTCGGTGTAATCCAGTTAGTAGGGCCATCGAGCGCTCTTCCGAAGCACCCCTGCCGTAATAACGAAACTTATGGGATATACCGCAGTGCGCTCCTAGAGCTTCTGACTTGCCGAGCGCCTGCTATAACGGCACACTGGATAAGCCTGACGTTTCATCATCCTCTGATTGATGTTAGTAGTGCGACGTCTGTGCGGCCAGGGATCTGGTCTGTATTGAAGAATGAATGACTCTCCCTTCTCAGCCCGTCAAGCGAATTACCTGTCTGGAAACAACGAATGACACAGTTTAGTAGCTGACACAACCACTACTCATCTTGATTACTAGAGAAAGGCCAAGCTGCAATGCCAGCTGACATCGCAGCCACGGAGAAAGACTGGCCAAAAATTCGGGACCGAGTGGAGAAGAAAAGGTTGCAGAACAGGCTTGCTCAAAGAAACTACAGTGCGTATATCATCAATAAAATTTCCAAATCAATGTTTCTGCATGCCTAACAACCATTACAGGGCAAAATGTCAAGCGTCGGATCGAAGAAGCAGAGAGAGAAAAGCGGATAAGAATCGGATTGGAGCAACAAAACGCCGCTCAAGCAGAAGTAATACGTGCTCAAGCTGGTCTTGTGGCTTATTCGCACCAGCATGTCGCTTTGGTTTCGTCCGACAAGAGAGTAGATGAAGTTATCCAACACCCTGCAGCGCAACCAACAAGCTCACGGCTTACTCAACTTCAGCAGCCTAAGCACCAGACCTTGCACATGCTGCAAGACTATATCACTGATGGCAGTATCCAGGGACTTGACTCTAATAAAGATTCAACACCTTTCACGGCACAACCATCTTTGGGCAAGCTGTCGTCAAATTTCTCAAATCTCTCCAACAAAAATATATCTAGCGCTGACGCCCACTTATCAGTGGAGGGTCAACTAGATCTGATCTCACACATCTCTGAAGTTGTTTTTGATGCACATGGACACGGTATATGCTATAGGTCGACTTTTAGTACGCGCTTGGGCTAAGCAGTGATGCAGTGTCACCTAGGAAGCGAAGGCAGACCGACGACATCCTCAACAAACTAGAGTAACCCCGTCCCAGCTTCTCCTCAGATCAAAGCTCAACCACAGCGCTTGGAATCTGGACAATGGACAGTGATGACCCTGCTACCCAGGTCTTAGCGGAAGGATCACGCCAGAATGGCCAAGGTGGAAACCCATGTGGACCCGAGACTACTCGAAGTCAGCCTGACCAAATCTTCTCGTGGCATGAATCGGATACTGCAAGTTTCAGTTCGACCGCCCAGCCTGGGTCGAGTTCGACTTCATCTGTGGATGAGCGTCTGGAGTGCATGATCCGGTTAGCGCGAGAAGTCGGCTTCGATAGCCTCGAACAGGTCGTGTCTGTCCTGCACACCACACAGTTCGAGGACGGCTCGGTATGTTCAAACGCGCAGCGCCTGGGGCGACTGCGCCGCCTGCCAACTTTACTGGATGCGCTACTCGGCGCGTCCGAGTCGTGGTCCAAGCATGAACTGCTTGGATTGCAGAGCTCTGTTTTGCGCGCGACAGAAAGCTTGCTAGTCAAAGAACGTCGCTCCATCAACCCGGACAACGCACTGTTCCGCCGCTTCAGTGAACTCGCGGCAAGTCCCTCCACGGAGCTCTACGCAGAGGCCTCGCTTGAGCTGCAGGACCAGGTATGTCGTCGTTCCCTTTGATGTAGCCCCATGTCACTAACGCAGTTCCAGCTGCCGGGCTTAACTGCCATTATTACAACGGTACTGCTATATGTTGCAGGGCAGTCCAGCTCTGTATATCAGTCGCGGCTTGTTATGGCAGTCCAGACTATAATTGTCTGGGCAGGTTCGGCTTCCTTAGAGCAGATACAGTATTTGCTAGCTTCTATATTATCTATATAACGCCAAAGTACAATCTGCATTAATTTATTTCACAATTCTTATTATAGAGAAAGGCGAGATGAAACCATCTTAAAATAGTATGTGTGGCATCTCCAATAACAATATCTTTAATCTTCTTACTACCGTTATATCTGTACGTTCAGGCGGCATGCCACCTGACCATGGCCGTGCCAAGAGGTAGCATAGGCTAACCAAACTTCGTAAGGTAGTACAGCAACCCTACTTAGGCATGCTATCTTTACTTTATAGCGTTCTGTGTTAGAGACTAGTAAGAATAAGCAAAATTAATATTACGTTATTAAAATTAATTCTTAACCTCTTTTTAATTAAATGCACTAAATCTATTTAAAATTAGTTTAAAACTAAACTCTATAAACGTGTCCTTCCCTATTATTAACACTAATGTAGACCTATTTAATCTTAATATCTTTAACCTAGATATTAGTAAGAATAAGAACTATAATTAGGAGGAGGAGAAGGAGGGAGAAGAAGGCACTATATCTAGAGGTAATATATGTTTAATCTAGGATTAGTTTAAAATTAGGTTTAAATTAATTTAGGCAGAGCTATACTTATTTACTATTAGAAATAACTATAGGTCTAGTGTCTAAGTAGAGAGTCTAGAGTATATAGCTATACTTCTATAGTACTTAAAAACATTACCTACTAGGTACGCATATATTATCTTGTTAAGTAATAAATAGCTTTAGGAAATAGATAAAGCAGGTCTTTTAAAATACCTAAAGGGGGTACGTAAATTATTTTTAAATTAATTTTAAGCTAATTTTAAACTAAGTTTTAATATTTAAAGGTAAGTAAAGTAGGGAAGAAACTAACCTTCTCCCCTTACTTAAACACCTTAGCAAATTGCTAGGTTCTTTAGTGTTCTAGAATTAAACACTATAAATTTATCTAGAATTAATTATAAAGCCTTTTTTATACTAAAGTAGATAAAACCCTACTATTATAAATTAGTAAGATTAGAGGCTTACTATCTTAAATTAAGACAAATAATAAGAGAAAGAAAGTAAAAGCCTACTATATAAGTCTTATATACTAATATAAAGGAGCTTATAGTCCTAGTAACTTAAACTATAGTTTAATAATTAAGCTAGGGAGAAATTAGGTAGGTCATTAAAGCTATTTTAGAAATAATTCTAAATTAATTTTAGCTACTTACTAGAAATCCTCCTTAGTACGCTAGCTGCTAGGGCTAGAGACTAGGTATAATAGAGAAACACTTTATTTAGTATATACCTCTAAAGATAGATATTCTATATCTTCTATTATTATATATAGGAACTGCAGATTCTTAGCAGGAGTACTATAGTATTATTAAGCCCTAGTGTTTATAACTTTTAGTATATAGTAAGTGCTCTTAATTAGTTTAAATTAAGTTTAAATTAATTTTAAAATAATTTAGGTACTAATTATATATAAGGTTATAGAACGCTTGTTAAACAGGGTTATATAGTTATTTTTAACCTACTTATACCTATAAATACTATCTATACCCCCTTTATAGTACTTATATCTATAGGGGTTTACTTATATACTTCTCCTCCTTCTTAGCTTATAGATATTAGCCTTAAGGAGAAGCTTATCTAGGTTCTCTAACTAATTCTATATCTAGGTATTACTTAAAGTATATTTTTTTAATTAGAAATTAATTTTAAAATAATTCTAAAATAATCCTAGCTAAATTCTTAAAATCTCTAGCTCTACTTGCCTATCTTTAAAGGAAGGGATATTAAAGTATTAAGCAGCTTTATAGTACTCTTACTAATAAAGATAGAATTATAAGACTAGTCTATAGAGAGAAGCTTCTATTATTCCCTTATAGTAGAGGCCTTAAAGGGGTAATATTTAATTAGAGAACTAACTACTAGTAGCTAGAGTTAGTATATTTCTTATTAAATTAATTAGAAATTAATTAAAGACTAATTTTTACCTAAAAGTTATTTATTTAGCGCGTTCTACTAGCATATATAGGAGATATTATTATCTATATATTTAAAGAGCAAGCTATACTTCTTAAAAGTTAAGATATATTTTAAGTAGACATGTCCTTTAAGAGGTTCTAGGATAGTTAGGCAGAGGTACTCTTTGCCTCCTTTTATGCAGCACATAGAAAAAGTAAGCATTAATTAATTTTAAATTAATTCTAAGCTAATTTTAAGTTCTAATATTTAGTTATATTGTAACTAATACTTAAACATCTATAATATATAAGAAGGCTTTTATAGAGTTCTTTAAAGTCTATAAAGAGCTTATAGGTACTCTATTTAAATAGATATATCTATATAGTAAAGGTGCTATTAGTATAATAGTTAATATAGACACAAAATAGATAGCTAGTATAAAAACTAATCTTAAATTAATTCTAAACTAATTTTAACAGGTTTTAGCTAATATCTCTTTAGACTAGATACTCTATAGCATAGGCTATAGCAATACTAACTTAGCTATTGCCTAAGGTTCTACTAGATCTACTTTTCTTATAGAGTTAATAAGACTATACCTTCTTCCTTATATATATAAGATTTAGATTAGGGACGTATATATTCTTTACTTACTACTATATTACTTATAGAGTATATAGAGCTCTATAAGTTAATAGAAGGTATGTTTTATTCTTAAACTAATTTAAGACTAATTTTAAGTTAATTTAATCTAAACTATTATTAATTAGATTCTAAATTAATCCTAGATATATTATCCTCTTAGGTAGTAAAGGACTAGGTTAAGAATAAAAAGAACCTAGTAGTTATATTTAGTCTTAACTAAACCTATAGTAATATAGGTGTATCTTAATAGAATACTCTTAAATCCTATTATAATATAGTTAAACAGGCTGCTTCTAAGGGGTACTAGACTAGTATTTACTAGCACTTACTCTATAGTATTAAGATATAAGGAGACTTATTTAAAATTAATTTTAAACTAACTTTATAAAGGGGAATATAAATAGACCTCTAGGACCTTTAAGAGTATAGAAATTAGAAGGACCTTAGTATTAGGCACAAATCTTAACAGAACCTTAGCTTAATAGCTTAGTTTTATAAGAGTATTAGCTAATAATAGAGTAAGTTATATAAAACTACCTTAAAATTAATTCTAAATTAGTTAGAATGTTAGAATAGCTAACAGCATCTAATTATTATTAATAATAAAGATAATATACTAGATAATAGTCTTATAAACTATAGCTCTAGTAAAGTAAAATAAACACTAAAAAGAAGAAGAAAAGGGGTAAGAGTATTATAATAGCAGCTATATTAGTCCTTACCTCTAGTAAGCTCTTCTATATACTTATCTCCTCTATTAAGCTAAGAATTATATTAAAATTAATCTAGAATTAATTTAACTAAGAATTTGTTAGAGGTCTAGATTCTTAAGCAAGAGAGAGAATAGTTTAAAGTATATAAGAAGAAAGCTCTTCTTCTATAAGAGAAGCATAAGTTTAAGCTAGCTTAAGAAGAGGCTAAGATAAGATTTTAAGAGAAATAAGTAAGCATTAGGGTAGCAAGGGAGCGTCTTACTAAATCTAATTAAAATTAATTTAAAACTAATTTTAATATAAATATTAATACTTAGCCTAATTAGGTCTAGTATTAAAAACTTTTTAAGTGCTAAGTATAGAGACTAAAAGCCTACTTCTGCTTTATACCCCTTCTCTTAACTAACTTATCTATTAAAATAGCAAGCAAGACCCTTTTAAGTATAGTAAGTTATTTAAATTAATTAAGAATTATTTCTAAATTAATATAGCCTGCATACTAGGAGTATACTAATCTTACTTCTATACTAGAGAGTTCTATACCTCTATATCCTACTAACAAGTAAGGAGAGTATATACTATATACTAGTAAGCTCTTCTATAGAGTAATATATTAAGAGAGTAGCCTACTATGCTATATATATTACTCTATTACTTAAATTAATTTTAAACTAATTTTAAATTTATCTAGATAAAGTTTAGCTCTAGGAGTGCACTTACCTATTACCTCTATATCTACTACCTATAGTATAAGATAGCTTAAGTGCCTAATAGGAAAGTATTACTCTATAGGCTATATACTATAATTGCCTATTTCTAGAATATTATAAGGGTGTACTATATAATCCTAGAATCTAGTATAAACTATTCTTAAATTAATTCTACTATAGGTGCTATAGCTTTAGCATTATAGTAAGCAACCTTATAGACTGCTTAGACAGAGATTCTACTACTATCTCCTACTAATATCTTAATTATAGAGATATAAGCCCTAAGTTCTTTATAGAATATATAAAATTAATCTAGAACTAATTCTAAATTAATTTTAGGTTAAATCTATATAGAAGCTAAATAACTACTATCTTTACAACCTCTTATACTAATACCTCTTTTTACTACTATAAATAAGACAAAGAGGTAAAAAAAAGAGTAGATAGACTATAAGGAAGCTTATAGAGTCCTATAAGAACTAGGTGTTTCTATACTCTATAAGAACTATTAAAGAAAAAGGCTTAAAAGTATATACTTCTAACTTTAATTAATTTAAAAGTAACTAATAATATATTTAAGGTATTTTCTTAAAAACTAATATATAAATAAGGTATAATTTTAGTAGATAGTAGATAGAAATATTAGAAACTACTTATATTTATCTAAAAGAGAGCTTAAGGCTAGATTATAATATTACTAAAGGTTAAATTAATCCTTAATTAATTTAGAACTAATTAAGGCTAAATAAATCCTTAATTAATTTAAAATTAATTTCTGCTAAATTATTCCTTAACTAATTTAAAATTAATTTTACTTATCCTCTTCCTCTTCTTCTTCCTTATCCTTCTCTACATCCTTATTATTAACTAGCTTAATCTAGAGATTATAGTTCTTATACTTCTAGAAGTTAGAATCCCTAAAGAAGAAGTAGTCTAGAATTAATTAGTAATTAATTTAAAATTAATTTTGCAAACATATAGGTGTTAGTAGGCTCTTCTATAGAGTAGGTGTTGCAGAGCATACTATAACTAGGGGTAAGGGCACTAATCTAAGCTATATAGGTAGTGTTAGCCTATAGAAATTAACTTAAAATTAATTTAAAAATAATTTCACCTATAACATACCTCACAGGCTAATGGATCATATAGGTTAATAGATTACTTTTACCAAGACCACACCAAAACACTATCACTATCTAAATGCCCCCCCACTAACCTCAATTAGACACGTTAAAAGAATGTTAGATACAGCTTGCGCTTCAGGCTATTAAACAAGCCGCGAAAATCTTATAGCAACGCGCTGCAGCTATCTATAACATGCCCTAAAGTACCCTAAGCTAGCGATGCGCTAGACAGTCCTTACAAGCTAATTCTATAGCTAATTAACAGAATCTAAACAAGTATAAGGAGGAGGCAATTGTTAATTATGTTCTTAACCTTATTAACTAAGGAAGTCCTCCCTGCCTCTTAGATGTAGCTGCAATAGCTAATTTGCTGCAAGAAGAGCGTGGAATGCCCTATATTAGGCATAACTAGCCTAAAACGTTTGTTAACCGTCAACCAAGGCTTAGAGTAAGGTTTAGTCGCAAGTATAACTATAAGAGAGCCCTCTATAAGGATTTAGAGGTTATACAGGCCTAGTTCAACCTAGTAGCTAATACTAAAGCTAAGTATAATATACTAGATAATAATATATATAACTTTAACAAGACTAGCTTTATAATAGGCTAGATAACCCCTAGAGCAGTTGTTACAGATGCAGAGAAGCCAGGACGAGCTAAGCAAGTCCAGCTAGGCAACTAAGAGTAGGCAACAGTTATCTAGGGCATCAATGCCACAGGGTAGGCTATTCTAGCCTTTATCATCTTCAAGGCACGTAACTACCTGTTAAGCTAGACTAAGGATTAAACTCTGCCGCTAGACTAGGTTATTAGAGTCTCTAAAAACAGCTAGACTACAAATTAGCTTAGTTCTAACTAGCTAAGGCACTTTAATGCGCATATAAAGAAGCGCACTATAGGGACCTACTGTCTACTTATAGTAGACAGCTACAAGAGCCACCTATTACTAGATTTCTACTAATACTATAAGGCTAACTAGATTATATCTCTATATATGCCTGCTCACTTATTACACCTCCTCTAGCCTCTTGATATAGGTTGTTTTAGCCCTTTAAAGCAGGCATATAGGCGCTAAGCTAAAGGGCTTATACGCAACTAGATTAACTATATTATAAAGTATAAGTTCCTGCTATGCTTTAAAGAGGCCTATAATAAAGCTATTACCTCTAGCAACATCTAAGGAGGATTCCAAGGGGCTAGACTAGTCCCTTTTAACCTATAACGGGTTATTTTAACCCTTAATATAAAGCTACAGACTCTATTACCCTAACTACCTACTAATAATAAGCTATAGCAATCCTAAACCCCTAAAAACCTAATTAAATTTAAGTTGCAATTGACTCTAATTTAAGACAAGTATAAGAGGCAGCAGGGCAGCTTACTAAATTCTATTTATAGTGCGCTTGAGCACTATGTAAAGGGGGGAGCAAAGGTAGCGCATAAGCTAGCTTTGCTTAAGAAAGAGCGCACTAAGCTTTAGGCAGCTCTAGCAGCTGCAACAGAACGCAAATTATATAAAAGAAGGTGGATTTAGCAGGAAGAGACCCTTATAATTAAGGAATCCTAGCGTGTAGCTACCCTAAAGGAGTTTAGCACTTATAGTAATAGTAAGAAGCTAAAGAAGAGGGTGCGCGCTAAAGGAGGCAAACTATCCTAACAACAGTATAGAACGTGCAGAGAGACAGGGCATAACGCGCGAATGTGCAAGAATAATGCAGATATAGTCTCTAAGTAATAACATAGGTTGTTTTACCTTATACTAGCCTATAGTAGGTAGATATAGGCTAAAGTAGGGTGTAATAGGGGAGAGTCTTAGCAAAAGTAATCTATTAACCTGTATAATCTATTAGCCTATAAGGTACGTTATAAAGGTTTAGAAGCTAGATAATAGCAAAGGGTAGTATCTATAGGTTAGCAGCAGCTATAGCCTGCGTATAGGCTAAGTTCTACTACTAGAGGTAGGTATAGGCGTAATTATAGGTAGCTATTAGGTTTCTATAACGTACCTTATAGGCTAATAGATTATATAGGTTAATAGATTACTTTTGCTAAGACCCTCCCCTATTATACCCTACTTTAGCCTGCATCTGCCTACTATAGGCTAGTATAAGGTAAAATAACCTATGTTATTACTTAGAGACTATATCTACATTATTCTTGCACGTTTGCGCGTTGTGCCCTGTCTCTCTGCACGTTCTATACTGTTGTTAGGATAGTTTGCCTCCTTTAGCGCGCACCCTCTTCTTTAGCTTCTTACTATTACTATAAGTGCTAAACTCCTTTAGGGTAGCTACACACTAGGATTCCTTAATTATAAGGGTCCCTTCCTGCTAAATCTGCCTTCTTTTATGTAATTTACGTTCTATTGCAGCTGCTAGAGCTGCCTAAAGCTTAGTGCGCTCTTTCTTAAGCAAAGCTAGCTTATGTGCTACCTTTGCTCCCCCCTTTGCATAGTGCTTAAGCGCGCTATAAACAGAATTTAGTAAGCTGCCCTACTGCCTCTTATACTTGTCTTAAATTAGAGTTGATTATAACTTAAATTCAATTAGGTTTTTAGGGGTTTAGGATTGCTATAGCTTATTATTAGTAGGTAGTTAGGGTAATAGAGTCTGTAGCTTTATATTAAGGGTTAAAATAACCCGTTATAGGTTAAAAGGGACTAGTCTAGCCCCTTGGAATCCTCCTTAGATGTTGCTAGAGGTAATAGCTTTATTATAGGCCTCTTTAAAGCATAGCAGGAACTTATACTTTATAATATAGTTAATCTAGTTGCGTATAAGCCCTTTAGCTTAGCGCCTATATGCCTGCTTTAAAGGGCTAAAACAACCTATATCAAGAGGCTAGAGGAGGTGTAATAAGTGAGCAGGCATATATAGAGATATAATCTAGTTAGCCTTATAGTATTAGTAGAAATCTAGTAATAGGTGGCTCTTGTAGCTGTCTACTATAAGTAGACAGTAGGTCCCTATAGTGCGCTTCTTTATATGCGCATTAAAGTGCCTTAGCTAGTTAGAACTAAGCTAATTTGTAGTCTAGCTGTTTTTAGAGACTCTAATAACCTAGTCTAGCGGCAGAGTTTAATCCTTAGTCTAGCTTAACAGGTAGTTACGTGCCTTGAAGATGATAAAGGCTAGAATAGCCTACCCTGTGGCATTGATGCCCTAGATAACTGTTGCCTACTCTTAGTTGCCTAGCTGGACTTGCTTAGCTCGTCCTGGCTTCTCTGCATCTATAATAACTGCTCTAGGGGTTATCTAGCCTATTATAAAGCTAGTCTTGTTAAAGTTATATATGTTATTGTCTAGTATACTATACTTAGCTTTAATATTAGCTACTAGGTTAAACTAGGCCTATATAACCTTTAAATCCTTATAGAGGGCTCTCTTATAGTTATACTTGCAACTAAACCTTACTCTAAGCCTTAGTTAATAGTTAATAAACGTTTTAGGCTAGTTCTACCTAATATAGGGCATTCTACGCTCTTCTTGCAGCAAATTAGCTATTGCAGCTACATCTAAGAGGCAGGGAGGACTTCCTTAGTTAATAAGGTTAAGAACATAATTAATAATTGCCTCCTCCTTATACTTATTTAGATTCTGTTGATTAGCTATAGAATTAGCTTATGAGGACTGTCTAGCGCATTGCTGGCTTAGGGTACTTTAGGGCACGTTATAGATAGCTGCAGCGCGTTGCTATAAGATTTTTGCAGCTTGTTTGATAGCCTGAAGCGCAAGCTATATCTAACGTTCTTTTAACGCATCTAATTGAGGTTAGTAGGGGGGCATTTAGATGGTGATGGTGTTTTGGTGTAGTCTTGGCAAAAGTGATCCATTGACCCGTGTAATCTATTAGCCCGTGAGGTATGTTACTAGCCTAGGTAAAATTAGTTTAAGATTAATTTTAAACTAATTTTACTAAACTTATGCTTCTTAGCCTTAACAAAGTAACTATAAGGGATGCTAATACTATGCTAGCTACTAGTAATTGCGCTAATGCTGTAAATGTTATAGAGATAGTTAATAAGGTTGCCCCTACTTAAAAATTAGTACTACTAAATTGTTAGAATTAATTTAAAATTAATCTAAGATTAATTTATATACTATAGAGCTAACCTAGGATAATCTCCTTATAGTAGTAAAGTGTTATAATCTTCCTTTTATAACTAACTAGATGCTAACACCTAGCAAATGCTAACACGCTTAGTATAATATTATATAGGCTATTCTATATAGTATAGTTTTATTATAAGTTATATAATAAGCTTACTCCTTAGTAGTTAAGCTAAAGTAAGTCTTACGTAGAGCTTATATAGCTTATATTAAGCTTAGTAAGCCTAGCTTACGCAGCTTATATTAAGCCTAGTAAGCTACTATACTCTCTATAGTATATAGCAAGTAGGAACACAACCCTTATAGTTTGTGTTTAACCTAAGTATTAATCTATAATATTAGATCTTAACCTAACTTTTAAGCTAGATAGTCTACTCTATACTACTTATTGTTACCCCTTGCCCTTAAGATAGATAGATTGTATCTATACTTCTTAGTGCAAGACCTCCTTTAGTTTCCCTAATAGTATTTATCTCTAAGAACTAATTAAATAGTGCTTATAAGCTTTGCTTAAAGTATAACCTTAATATTTTAAATACTCTTAAGATGTCTACTACCTTAGGAAACTAGGCCACCCCTAGCTTATTAAACAATATAGATATAACTAACAATAGTGCTGCCTATATAGGTAATATTATAGTTAATAAACCTAACCTCTATTATAGAGAACATAACAAACTTAACAATTAGCTTATATAATAGGACTTATTCTTTATGTTCTAAGGCAAGCGCATTAAAGAGAAAAAAAGAGTTATACTTGTTAGCAGCTATATGCATAGCGTAGCATTTAAATAGATTAAGCCCTTTGTCCTATAGTACAATATAGGCACTACCCTAGACAAAGTAGATATCTAGATAAAAGACTTTAATGCCTTTAAGGAATAAATTAAACCTATGTTTAGTATGTTTAATAAAGTCTCTAGTACTAGACGTAACATCTAACGTATTAAATAAACTAAGTTAGCTACTAACTATACTATAGAGTTTTAGTAACTTGCTATATACACTAACTAGGATAATACTACACTTTTAACTATGTTTAGATAAGGCCTTAAACTAAAGATTAAGGAAGAGCTAATGCACACTAGCACTAGTACTAATACCTTTACTACCTTAGTTAACACTATAATTAACATTAATATTAAACTATATAAGCTATAGTTAGAATTATAAGATAACCCCTAAGTAAGGGTTACTAATTCTACACTATAGACCTTTAGGAACTAATAGAAGAATAACATTTAATAAGGATAGCATAGAGGATGCTACTAGTCTAATATGTTATAATAAGTCTATACTAGAACTAATATAGGATACTATAGTGCTAAGGCTATAGACCTTTCTAATATTAACAAAGGACCTAAGTAGTAGAATGTTAAGAATAAGGGTAGTTCTAGAACTAATAAGCTACTAATAACTTATTATAGCTATAGTAAAGTAGGCTACTTTGCTAGAGACTATTATAACAAGAACAAGGTTATATAATAGCTTAATATATTATCTAGTAAAGTTAGGTTTGCTAATACTAGTAATTAGGAAATAATTACTAATAACATAGGATAACTTATAGAAGACCTAGAGATAGAACCTAGGATAGATAATAAATATATTAAACCTAATAAGGACTAATAAAATATCTAAAGTAGTATACCTATACTACACTAACAGTTAGAAGAAGTCTATACTACTAAACAACGCAGATCTGCTAAATATTAAGAATATTGCAACTAGATGCTCTAGGTCCTAGACTAATAACTAGAGGCTAAGCACTAGGCTAATATAGTATAACACATTAGCAATAAATATATAGCACGTAATAATAAAGAAAGTATAGGATACTATTTACTAAACAATAATATACTTAATATTATAGATAATAAACCTATAGTAGCTTGTATTTAGTTATAGAAGTTACTATAGAGATATAATAATAGCAAGATACTAGTTATAGTTACCTTAGACCTATAAGTCTATAAGAACTATAAGAATGTGTTAGTATCTATCTATAAACTCCTAAAGAAACCTAAAGAATAGTACAATAAATAGTTCATAGACTATTAATAAAATAACTATATAACTATTAAGATGCTATAATATGCTAGCTAAGATATCCTAGTATAGAATAAACCTAATATTAGGCAAATACCTACATAACAATGGATAACACCTTAGTACCTAACTAACATAAGGAACCTACTCTACTACACCCTTTTATAGATAGCCTATAGCATAGACTTGTGTATAGTATACTATAATAACAAAATAAATAGTAGATAGTTCCCTAGTATAAAATAATACTACTATAATAAATAGTATAAATATAAGGATAACACGTGCGAAGTTTACTTATAGAATAAGTAATAATAACACTACTTTCTAGGAGAAAAAGACACTTAGTATGTGTGTATTAAATAGTTATTAATTAATAATTACTACTTAAACCTATATTAGCAATAATGCCTATATAACGACTGCAAAGGCTACAAGGAGGCTAAGAGGTAGTAAGGATTCCTTGAACACGAAGAAGTGTTAGATAGCAAGGATAAGTCTTTTTTAGACTAGCGCAAACAATATATACTAGAGATTAATCTATTAATAATATTAGTACTAATTACCTAGTTATACTCTCTATTAAGCTAGGAGGAGTATAGATGTAGGCACTATTAGACTGTAGATTATAGTCTAACTATATTTCTTTGCAAGCAATATAGCTAGCTAAACTATGCCCTACTTAGAAGATAGAACCTTACCTACTGCAAGTAGCTAATAGAGAACCTATGCCTAAGGAATTAGAAATAACCTATAAGGTATTGTCTGTTCTAATAACTATCTAAGGACACTATAAGAAAATAACCCTAGACGCTTTTAGGATAGCTACTTATAACATTATATTAGGAATTCCCTAGTTATAAAAGTATAACCTATAAATAGATTAGGCACTTAAGAAGCTTTTGCTAAAGCACTATAAATATAGCATAATATAGTTAGAACCTGCATAGACTATAATATAACTAGTAGATAAGAAGACAATTAGTAATATTACTTTAACTAAGACGCACTAAGATAGAGTAGTTAACTATATAGAGAGTAACTAGCCCTAGCCTTATAAAGTAGTAGTTAAGGAGAAACATGCAACTCCTAGCATCCTAGATATATATTAACAATATATATAGATGTTTAAAAAAGAGCTTATAGTAAAAGCCCTACCTAAGTATAAACCCTAGGATTATAAGATTAAGCTCTAGGAAGGAAAGTAACTAACTTTTAGGCTACTATACTAATTATTAGAAAAGGAACTTAGTATACTATACAAGTACATTAAGGAGAACCTTTAGAAGGGATTTATTAGAAGATTAGAATTACCTATAGGGTACCTTATTCTCTTTATACTAAAGAAAGATAGCAAGCTATAACCTTGCATTGACTTTAGAAAGCTTAATAACATTACTATTAAGAATTAATACCTATTACCTAATATATTAGAGTTGCAGGATTAATTATAAGGAGCTTAATACTTTACTGCGTTAGATCTAAGAGGAGCATATAACCTTATCTACATAAAGGAAGGTAAAGAATAGAAGATAGCATTTAAAACAAGATATAGACTCTATAAGTACCTAGTTATGCTGTTTAGTCTAATAAACGCACTAGCTACGTGCTAGGAATTAATTAACAATGTCCTTAGGGCGCACCTTAATAGAATAGTAGTAGTATATCTAGATAATATCCTAGTATACTTTAAGACACTAGAAGAGCACACATAACATGTTATAGAAGTACTAGAATGCTTAAAACAAGTAGACCTCTAACTAAAACCTAAGAAGTGCAAATAGCATAAGGAGAAAGTTAAGTTCCTAGGGTTTGTTATAGAATAACACAGAGTTAAGATAAGTAATACTAAGATTAACATAGTAAAGAATTAGCCTACTCTAACAATAGTTAAAGGAATTTAAGAATTCCTTAGGTTTGTTAACTTTAATAGATAGTTTATTAAGGATTACTTAAAGAAGGCCTTGCTGCTTATAAAGCTTATATAGAAGGATATACCCTTCTTATAGAGAAAAGAATAAGATAATATATTCAAGTTATTATAATAGGCGTGTATTAATCCCCTAATACTAATTATATTTAAGAGTAATAAACCGCTTTAAATAGAGATAGATACCTTAGACCTAGTATTAGAAGTATGCATTATGCAAGAAAAAAATAGATAATAGTACCTAATTACTTACTACTTACGTAAGTTCTTAGGACTAGAAGAATGCTATAATATATATAATAAGGAACTCTTAGTAATTGTATTATCCTTAGAATATTAGCAAGTATACGCTAAAAGCTATTTAGACCTTTTAATCTATATAGATTATAAGAATTTAGTACACTTTACTACTACCAAGGTTCTAAACTAAAGATAAGTTAGATAGTTAGAAATGCTAGGCTAGTACAAGTTTAAGATCTTATACACCCTAGGCAAAGATAATAGTAGAGTAGACGCTCTTAGCTAACAACACAACCTAGTAGGTAAGAAGATAATTAATAAAGCTGCTATACTTAGGATTAACTAAGATAGATCCCTTAGACTATTATAGTAACTTAATAATATTATGCGTGTATTATAGGAACATTATATACTAAGTTAAGTACTAGATAACTTTTAGGAAGGAATAATATATAATTACTATAATAATCTACTATATAGTTACCTAGGAATTATAAGGACTATAGAACTTATTAAATAACACTATAAGTTCTTAAATATAAAAGACAAGGTTACTAAATATATTAAAGGATATATTAACTATTGGTAGAAAAAACATAGTATATATACTAAGTATAGAGAAATATAGGCAATAGAACTACTAACTATACTATAGATAAATATTATAATAGATTTTGTTATATAACTACTAATCTCTAAAGACCCTATAATAGACTATAATTATAACTTAATATTTATAGTAGTAGATAGATTTATAAAAGCTACTAAGTTTGTGCCTTTCTAACATAGCTATACTATGGAGTAACTTGCTTAAGTATTCCTAGATAGGATTGTTTAACACTATAGTATTCCTAAATTAATTATTAGTAATAGAGATAAGCTCTTTACTTTAAATTTCTAGACAATATTCCTAGTAGCAATAGAAACAAAGAAGAAGCTTTTAATAGCTTATTATCTATAGATAGATAGATAAATAGAATAAGTAAACTAGACAATAGAGATATATCTCTATATCTACTATAACTAATAGTAGAATAATTAGGTTTTACTCTTGCCTATAGCACAAATTGCATATAATAATAAACTATTAAAAGTAATAGGCACAATGCTATTTCTTATAAATTATAGAAGACATCTAAATCTCTTTATAAGAAGTCTTAATAGTAATATCTAAATAGAATTAGCAATATCCTTAGTATAGAGACTAAAGGAAGTATATTAGACATTGCTTAATAATATTACTAGAGCTTAGTTATAAGCAATCTCTTATATTAATAAGAAAAGAAAAATAGCACCTCTACTAAAGAAGGGGGATAAAGTATACCTCCTTATAAAGAATCTACGTATAAGAAGACTAATAAAAAAACTAGACAAAGTTAAAGTTAGACTATTTTTTATTTTAGAGAAAATTAGCCTAGTTAACTATTAACTTAAGCTACCTAAAGATGTAAAAATACACCCTATATTCTATATCTCTTTATTAGAACTAGCTAACGCTAATATACTAACCTAGAAGGACTTCTATTACTAGAATAATAGTAATAATAAATAGGAAGTTAAGAAAATAATAAAATATTAAGGAACTAGACTAAACAAGGAATTTCTAGTTAAATAGTTAAGATACCTAGACTTAGAAAATACATAGGAACTAGAGATGCACCTTATAAACTACTAGATACTACTTTACTAGTACTAAAGTTTATAAACTTATTAAGATACCTAAGGGTAGACTATATAGTAGGAGAAAAGGTAACCTATATATTAGTAGTAGGATAGGTAATCTCCTTAGCCTAAATATCCTTGCCCTCTATGTCTATCTTATTTACTAAACATTTAGCCTTCTTTATAGCTCTATCTTTTACCTATACAAGAATCTTCTTATTTTATAGTAGACGTGATATTACCTCTACTAGTAACTTTTTATTCTCTTTAACCTTCTTCTTATATTTAGCCCTAGTCTTATCTAAGGACTCCTAGAACAAGTTAATATATAGACGCCTAACACGCATAACGTACCCCACGGGCGAGCGGATCAACGGGCGAGCGAATCACTTTTGCCAAGCCCCCACCAAAGTATCCTCTACATACCAATGCCTCAACAACAACCTAATCTTAACGCGTTAAAGGAAGCTCAAATACAGCTTGCGCTTTAAGCTCTTAAACAAGACGCGAAACTCTCACAGCGACGCGCTGCAGCTATCTATAACGTTCCTCAAGCTACACTAAGCCATCGACTCACTGGACGACCTTCACGAGGCGATACTATGCCTAACTCACGAGGGCTGGATGATCTAGAGGAGCAGGTGATTGTTAATCACATACTTGAGCTGGACGAGCGAGGATTTGGCCCTTAGCTGGCAGATGTGGCTGCAATGGCCAATTCTCTGCGCGCAGAGCGCAATCTAGGCCCTATTGGCACAAACTGGCCTAGTATGTTTGTAAAGCGTTAACCAGAGCTCAAAGTGAAGTTTAATCGCAGGTATGACTATAAGCGAGCCCTCTGCAAGGATTCTGGGGTTGTGCAGGGCTGGTTTTCCCTGGTGCGAAACACAAAAGCCAAGTATGGTATCCTAGATGACGACACGTACAACTTTGACGAGACAGGCTTCATGATGGGCCAGATCTCCTAGGGAGCAGTTGTTACAGCTTCAGAGAGACAAGGAAGGCCAAAGGCAGTCTAGCCAGGCAACCAGGAGTGGACAACGGTTATACAGGGTATCAATGCTAAAGGATGGGCTATTCCACCCTTTGTTATCTTCAAGGCGCGCCACCACCTCTCCGGCTGGTACAAGGAGGAAGACCTGCCCCAGGATTGGGTTATTGCAGTCTCTGGTAACGGCTGGACTACTAATGAGCTTGGTTTTGAGTGGTTGAAGCACTTTGACGCGCATATAAAGGAGCGTACTGCTGGTACCTACCAACTGCTGGTTATTGACGGCCACGAGAGCCACGAATTGCTCCAATTCTAGAAATACTGCAAGGATAACAAGATTGTTACTCTATATATGCCTCCGCACTCATCGCACCTTCTGCAGCCACTTGATGTAGGCTGTTTTGCCCCTTTGAAGACAGCGTACGGGCGCCAAGCCGAATTGCTTATGCGCAACTGAATCAGCCACATTATAAAGACTGAGTTCCTGCTATGCTTCAAAGCAGCCTATAATGCGGTGTTTACCTCTAGCAATATCTAAGGAGGGTTTCGAGGTGCTGGATTGGTCCCCTTTGACCTAGAACGGGTCATATCAGCCCTTAATGTGAAGCTTTGGACTCCATCACCACCACTCCCTACCAACAACGTACCCTGGCAGTCGCAAACCCCCAGCAACACCCTGGAATTTGGGTCGCAATTAACTCTAATTTGAGAGAAGTATAAGAGGCAGCAGGGCAGCTTACCAAATTCTGTTCTAAGCGCGCTTGAGCACTACGCAAAGGGGGGAGCAATCTTATCCTATAAGCTGGTTTTAGCTTAACAGGAAATTAAGGAGCTTTGAGCGGCTAACAAGGCTGCTATGCGACGAAAATCACATAAAAGAAAGCGAGTTTAGAAGGAAGGGACCCTAATAGTTGAAGATGGGCAGCGGCTGGCAGCTCTAAAGGAGTTTGGGGCGCGTGGTGATAGGAAGAGGGTGAAGAAGCAGGTGCGCACTTAAGAGGGCGAGCTAACCCAACAGCGCTGTGGAAGGTGCAATTAGACAGGACACAACGCGCGAACGTGCAAGATTGATGTAGAAGAGGTCTCTGAATGATATTCCAGCCTGTACTGTACCGTGCAGGACCAAAGTGTGGTGTTTTGGGCCATGATGGGTCAAGTTTTGGTGGGGGCTTGGCAAAAGTGATTCGCTCGCCCGTTGATCCGCTCGCCCGTGGGGTATGTTATACTTAGAACATTTTAGGTAGTTATTAGTAAAAGGTATAACAAAACAATTATAACTAGAAGTAAAGTAATAATTATAGGAAATAGGAGTAATAGTGTTATATTAATAGATTTTAATGCTTAAGTAGAGTTGCTTTTAGGAAGTAGAAGATATAATACTACTATAGGCACTAAAGGTAGTAGTAGGGTAAGCTTATAAAGAATAGCTAACAGATTCAAGATAAATCTAAGAGAGAGGGGAGTAAGTGTTATAATCTTTCTTTTATAACCAACTAGATACTAACACCTAGCAAATGCTAACACACTTAGCATAATATTATATAGGCTATCCTATATAGCATAGTTTTATTATAAGTTATATAATAAGCTTACTCCTTAGTAGTTAAGCTAAAGTAGGTCTTACGTAGAGCTTATGCAGCTTATATTAAGCTTAGTAAGCCTAGCTTATATAGCTTATATTAAGCCTAGTAAGCTACTATACTCTCTATAGTATATAGTAAGTAGGAACACAACCCTTATAGTTTATGTTTAACCTAAGTATTAATCTATAATATTAGATCTTAACCTAACTTTTAAGCTAGATAGTCTACTCTATACTACTTATTGTTACCTCTTGCCCTTAAGATAGATAGATTGTATCTATACTCCTTAGTGTAAGACCTCCTTTAGTTTCCCTAATAGTATTTATCCCTAAGAACTAATTAAATAGTGCTTACAAGCTTTGCTTAAAGTACGACCTTAATATAGAGCTTGCTAAGGTAGACAATAGGATTGCTAGCAGCATCTAGATTATAGAAGGTTGCACTTAAGAGGAGCATAGGGAGGGCAAGGTAAGCTATGTAAGGGCCCTAAAATTAATTTAGGATTAATTTAAAAATAATTTTGCGTAAACTTATAAAGCTAGCAAGGACTAAGATAGAGGTGCTTATTATTATGTTATAGGTAGGTGGTTCTTGTTAGTAGAAACAATTCAAAATTAATTTTAAAATAATTTGAGCTCGCTTAGCCTAGCGCGCGCACGTCCACCTTGGCATGCCACCTCTCGGCACGTCCATGGTTAGGTGGCATGCCAGCTCCTGTACGTTATTCGCTTAACTTATGACGTCATGACCTGCTTTTCCTTCGAAACGGGCCGGCGAAACCCTCGCAGTCTGTCAAGGGCTGTGCTCGCGACTGCCAACATCAAATCGCCTAGGTAGTGTCACGTACACATTCTGACTTGAGCATCCAGCTTGCTTGTACGCCATATGTAACGCCTCTCTCTTACGGTATCTACCCATGGACCCTGCGCCACGTCTCGCCTGCCAGCAGTGCAAGCAGAGAAAGCTCCGCTGTGACAAAGGTTCCCCATGCAACGCCTGTCGTAATGCGGGCCTGGTTTGCCAGGTTGTGCAACGTGCACGTTTGCCGCGAGGAAAGAGCGGAAAAAAACAGACACAGAAGCAATCGTTAGAGAGTCGCTTGAAACAGTTGGAGACTTATATCAATCAGCACGCCCAGGTAAATCTCCGACATATGCTTTATATATCTGCATTTCGTAATTAACCCCCAAGTTATAGATGAATTTGATGGAAGCAGCAGAGCACTCAAAACTTCAGCCTACTCAAAGACAATTTTTGGCTCCAGACTTCTGGTCATCCTTATCCAAGAGCATCTCAGGTGTCCGAGAGATCCTCGAAGATTCCGGAGATGAAAAAGAAGAGGTAGCTGAATATCATGCTGAAAAACAAGCTTACCCTGGAAAGACCGCCTCATCGGACGCACACTTACTTTTTCCGAACATGTCAAGTCAAGGATTGGAATTACCGGATGCTTCGCCCGCAACTAGTGAGACACTATTCGGCCTGTTTAAAGATCGGGTCGACACAGTCTACAAAGTGGTCCATTTATCAAAAGTCTTGGCTCTGATCAGAGCGGCCTACTCTGATGGCACGTTGACCGCAAACATCCTCGCCCTTGAGTATGCGATGTATTTCATGGCAATATGCACAATCAATGAGGATGAAGCTGAGGCTATGGGTCTTGGGTCGCGCATTGATCTTATTCAGTTCTACCGGGCTCGAGCGGAGCGGTACCTAGCGTCCGCAAATCTGCTGAGCCATCCAGATCTGCGCACCCTCCAAGCTCTGGTCATCTATATGGTTAGCGGCTGTTCTACATGAGTCAGCACAAGACACTAACGTATACATGCTAGATTGGACTGAGGACCTGCCTTAATAGCGCAACTACATGGACTTTGGTGGCAGTAGCCGCTAGAATTGCAGCAGCGTTGCGTCTTGGAGATGAAGACCCTTCGAAGTTCACGATTTTGGAGTTGGACGCTCGCCGTAGAGTTCTATATGCTATCGGCGTGCTCGATACTCATGCGGCTCTCGATCGCGGCACGATACCCGTTTTGCCAGCCAGTGCATTTCGGACACCGCCCCTGGATGTTGACGATAGCGACAACAGCCCAGCACGTGGCGCACTAACCCCTTCCCGACCTCCCATTACAGACATGACTCACTCCACGATGACCTATCAGGCAATGCTGTGTCAACGCAAGATGTACGACTTGAGTACAAAGGGGCTCGACACTTGGTCGGAAAGAAAGCAGCTTGTCGTGGACTTTGGCGCTCACATTGATCAGCTAGCGCGACAGATCGGCGAATCTCGTATACCAATGCACGTTCTAATCGTTACATCTGGTCGCAAAATACATCGCAGTCTGGAATTGCTCCTGCGAAGACCACCTTATCGACAGTCTATCGAGAGTGTGCCCATATGGGATGGTTTTGACGTCATGCTAGCTGCAACAGAAGTTCTGGAGCTGCACCTGGAGGTTCCATCATTAGAGCTCAAGCCATGGGCCTGGAAAAACTGGGTGCAATGGCATGCGCTGGCTGTTCTTCTTGCCGAATTGTCGGTGAGGCTATCTGATCCACTGGCAGATCGAGCTTTCGAAGTAGCATCGAACGCGTACCGCTACTATGCCCGCATTGTCGCTGATTCTCAGTCTGGTTTATTGTGGAAGCCGATAGCACGCCTCATGCGTCGAGTGCAACGCGCGAGAGAGGAAGCAAGTGTGGCTTCTCAAGACTCAAACACTTCGCAACTCAGCCTGGAAACACTCTTGGATCACATGCCTGCCAAATTACCTTCCCCAGACGACCTCCATTCTTTCAGCCATCCCGCACAGAACATCCATCATCAATCCGAGGAGCATCTCGAACGCGGCGTCGATATTCTCAGCTTTGAGTCGGACCAACAATCCTATCTGATCTGGGATGAGTTCCTTGAAGACATCATTGATACCAGTGCGTGGCAGTGATTCCGCGGCGTTCAACGCAAAATCTCTGCCTGATGCTGGATGCTGTCTTATGAACCTTGCGTGAATCTTCCTAGCTCATAGTTGCGTGACCTTCATAACCGGCTAAACAACGTACTGCAACTTTTGAGATCAAAGTTCCAAGTCTAGGAATGAGAACATCAAATTGCTACTTCACACAACTGGCGAGGGCCACCTTGAGTTCGGTCGCTACGTGACCAGCCCTGCGACTTCTGGCGCAACCTTTTCCATCCTAGACACCAAGTCCTTCCACATCTTCACTTGGATCCGCCGGCCCCGATCACTGCGCACATACTGCGACTCAATCTTGGGGCTACCTTCGGATAAGTACTGTCCGTGACTCTTTTGTC